>NC_069673.1:15002500-15602500 GCF_027244095.1 Hemicordylus capensis | reverse complement strand
ATACCTGCATTTACTCAAAAGGAACAGGGCTGAATCTGAATTTAAGATGACCTTCTGATTTCTGATATCAACAAATCTGGGGGAAAAAACCTTGTCTTGGATTCAGGGGAACTATGGAAGAGCAGCATTTCTTGCTTTGGCCTAGAAAACGCCTGGGTGGAAAAAAGCAGAATGATCTGGACAACTGGAAGAGGGTTTAGCAACACCGCCAGCGCGGGGTTTAATTTTGGCTCGTAAAACAGAATCCACTTTCTACGGCATTCTTTGACCCAATCAGTTTGCCAGCTTCCTAGCAACACGTTTCCGTGCCCTGAAAAATCTGCTGACATCCCAGCTCTCCAGCTGTCCCAATAATGCGGCAAATCAGGGCAATTTCCCCTTATTGTCAAATCTCCTTCCTCTCTCTCCAGCGCATCGTTCTACAGATGCTGGGGCTCAACTCCGAGGAGCAGATTTCCTCCATCCGTCCAGAACTCAAAGATACTTCAAATTCTCTCTTGGGAATACCGCAAGGAACCCGCTTTATCCTCGGCCCAGGACGCCCACCTCCGATATGAAGAGCTGCCTCTTAAGGCTGCTGCAGTGAATCTGGATGCGATCTTGCAGATCACAACATCGGGATTGTCACTGGATTATAGACCTCTTAGGCTATGATCCGGGTCATGCTTACTAGGGTGTTGAGCTCTGTGGGACTTGCTTCTGAATCAACATGCTTAGAATAGTTGATATGTATCGAGTCAATTCATTCAATCTGCAAACATTTACATTCGAGAAGAAACTGCACTGCTAAAGAAAAGAGGTATGTTTTCTTTGGTGATGATGTATAGATCTGTTACTAGACACCTACTTCTCAGAAGAGGCATGCTCATTCCCTTAAACAGAGGAGAGAATGCCTCTTCCAAGGCAACGTCCATCATCTATGGTGCTCACAGGCACTTCTGTTAAAAATAATTGTTAAAAACATTCATGCTACCCGATTAATGGCAGGGGGCACTTCTTTTTAGTCAATGAAAATGTTCTAAGTGAATTTATCTGACTGATCTGTTGCACACCTGCTCTATCCCGCCGTATCTTCCTAAGCAACCCACCGCAAGCTCCTGTTTTAATGCCTTTCCTTGTGGATTCTTTAAACTGAGCCGTTTGGCTGTTTGTGAATGGAAAAGGGGAATCACAGCACACAAACAAACAAGCACATCTCTGCACGGCGCACAGCTCCGTCTCTGGCTCCCTGGCTGTTCTCGGCCTGTCAGCCTACCTTATCTGCAGGATCCCCTCGGGCAAATTTTCTCAGCTATCTTTAGACTTTGCAGCAGCAAGACAGAACTGAAAGCGCACCCCACCCCCCCGACCACCACCACACACAAATGACAGTGCATGAGAGAATGGGCTTAGCAAGGCAGAGGCATCCCGAAGACGGAGAGGCAGGTAACTGCACGTACCAGAGGCGTTCCACAGTCAGCAGAATCTTCCCTACATCATCCACACAGTAGTGCCACGGAGAGCAACAACCAGGAGCGTTTCTTACACTCACTACAGGGGGTTGCCTTCCTTAGGGTTAGGGTGGCCACAGAAAAAGCTAGCGGCTGCTACCAAAGAGGAACACCCCAAACCTCGCCCCTATCGCCCCGCAAACGCAGAAGGGTCGATGCAGTTTTGCCCCCTGCCAAATGGGGCCAAAGGTTCCCAGACCAGCTCAGAAGGAAGGCTTAACAAATTTGGAATGGGAATGCCCCCCGTGCCAGAGCCCTCTGCTGGGGTCCCCGGATCCTCCTGGGTGCTTCCCGCCCTCCCCTGAGACCCCTCACTGTGAAACCTGTTGATGCAACCTCCCCCCTCCCCGCTCCACTGCCCACATCAGGAGGATGCACTGACCAGTAGGAGTTGATGATTTTGCAGAAGGCCAGTTCGCAGCACATCTTGAGGTTGCTCTGATGTTCGGGGAGATCCGAGGACGAGCACTTGCTGGGGTCCACTTCGCAGTTCTCGTCCGACTCGTACAGAGCCTTGATAAACTCCCCTGAAAGGCCGGAGAAGAGGCATTTTTAGGGGTGCCGGTATCCAGTTTCCCCTCTAACAGGGATCCCCAGTTGTTGTTGACGACAACTCCCAGCATGCCCAGCTGCAATGGCCTTTGGCTGGGGGTGATGGGAGTTGTAGTCAACCACATCTGGGAATTCCCTGTTAGAGGGAACACTGCCGGTATCGGGCAATTTTTGCACAAAAACAACTGTGGTGGTGTGGGCCGGTGTTCCCTGTAACAGAGAGCCCCAGATGTTGACTACAACTCCCAGCATCCGCTGCTGCAATAGCCTTTGGCTGGGGGATGATGGATGTTGCAGTCAACCACATCTGGGAATCCCCGTTACAGAGAACCCTGGTGTTAGAAGAGGGGTGTGCCACAGAGCCAGGTTGCTTGAGAGACGCAGCCTCAATATTATTTCTTTTAAGAAAACACCAAACTAAACACCAAACTATTGGCTTTCTGAAAACTGCAAAAATATTCCACCCAGTGTGCGAAAACCAGCCTGCTCCAAGGGTCCCATCTTATCTATCTATCTATCATATTTTTACACCGCCCAAAACTTGCGTCTCTGGGCGGTTTACAACAAGATTGTATCCGCAGCCGACGCGTACTTATGCTTAACCCCCAGCAGAAAAATCTCCCTGCAGGGAGATTTCCCTACATAGTGCTGAGGGAGGCATCCACATGGACAAGTCCCGTGTGGGTTCAGCAAGATGGGACACACTGATTTTCTCCTGTGGGGAGAAAAGCACAACTCTGAGGTTACGGAGCCTGGCTTCTCCTTCCGCAGTTCCCTCATTTGACGCCAGAAGGCAAAGAGTCTTCTCCCTGACCTGCGAGATTTCTCTGTGCAGGGAGGCTTTTTTTCTTTTAATCTGTTGGCTCACCCACCTTCACCCCCAAGCAGCCCAGATACAGGTTTACCAACCGTAGGCGCTTTAGGCAATGAAAATAAGAAGCTTCTCTCCTCCATTGAAGTGTCAAGCCAGCAGCTGTAGCTGGCCGAGGAAACTGGACAGGCTCCAGCTAAGTGGAGCCTCCATCGACAAGAGCAGTGTGCCCCTGAAGACGAGGTGTCAGCACCAAGCAACAGAGGGGGCCAGTTTGCGAGCTTGGGCCTGATCCAGCAAGGCTGTTCTGCAAGTCACGAGCCCACACGGACCACGGCACCTACCGAGGGCGTCCTGCAGGTACTTCTGGCCCATCAGCTTCAGGTACTCCTCAATGGCTTTTGTGGCAAGCGTGTTCTCTCGGAAAATAAGGTGCTCGTTATCGCCGCAGCGGTCCACCTCGGACATCATGAGGTCAGTCAAGAAATCCTGGGCGGGGGCAGAGAGGAGGGAGAGGGCAGTGAGTCAAGTGGACAGAGCATGCAAATGCAGTGATTATTTATATCCTGTTTTCCCACCCAAGTCCCCCAAGCGGTTGACACAGATATAAATAATTAAATAAGACGGCTCCCTGTCCCCAAAGGGCTCACCGTCTAAAAAAGAACCCCGTAAGACAGACCCTGGCAACAGCCACTGGAGGGATGCTGTGTTGGGGACGGAGAGGGCCAGTTGCTCTCCCCCTTGCTCAGCAAAGAGAACCCCCCCACACTTTAATCAGGTGCTTCTTTGCTCAGTCAGCCGGGGGGCAGAAGGGAAGATGTGGCAAGGCCCATTTAATGCTCCGCCAACGGTCATGTAAACCGGCACCAAGACTACGCTCTTCACCTGCAGGGTCAGGATCGCCAGCCGTGATCTGAAGTCACCACCACTCTCCCCTTGGATCCTTTTCTGGCAGACCGGCAGAGAAGTGGCCCTTCTGTCCTTGGCAGAGGGAGATGGCAAGGGGAAGGAACAGGGCCAGCCCTGATCTCTGGCTGCCCAGAAAGGATTCCTGCTGTCCCCACCTTCTCAAAAATGGCAGCAGGAATGAGACCTCCGGGGAGGAGATCCGTGTAGTGTCCTGCTCGCCATTCATTGCTGGCAAGTGGATTCGTGCCTGCCTGGTCAAAAACACGTTTAACATCAACGTGCCTGTTGGCTCTTAGAAATGCGAAGGTTCTGCTTGTCCCACCATGAGGCAGGCTGTTCCACCAACCTCAAACGGCTCTTGCAGTTAAGAAATCCCTCCTCATGTCTGGCCTAACTGTGCTTCCTTTTGACAGAATGGGGGGGGGGGGGCTGGAGCTTTTCAAGCAGAGATCGGATGGCCTCCCGTCAGGGATGCCGTAGCTGATCCTTGTGCGGAGTGGGGGGGTTGGTCTAGATGACCTCTAAGGTACCTCCCAACTCTAACATTCTAGGATTCTGTAAGGCGACGCTTAAAAGCATTGGGCAGGGTTCTCCCCCTGCACTTCCTGCTCCTCTGAGGAGTCAGCCCTCTCAAGCCACCCTCCCTCCTCCCCGGCTCTCCACCAAAGCTTACAGCTGCGTTCACACATGCCAAGAACGCCAGCCGCAGCGGCTTCTTTCCCTCTCTGGAAAGCAGGACAAGGCAGGCACGGCTGAAGAGCCCGGGGCCCTCTGCCCTCCAGCCTGGCGTTCTCTTCTCTCCTACCCCCCCCGCCAACCCTGACAAGAAGGCCCAGGTCCGAGCAGAAAGCACGGCGAGGTGATGAGTATATGTTGGAGACGTGACAGGCGCACACTCTGCAGGCCATGCCCAGGTCGGCCCCTGCTAATTGAGAAGCTGCACCACCTTCCGTCAGGCTGCAGAATCCACGGGGGAGAGAGGGCAGAGAGGTGGTGGCGTGCCAGAGAGAGCCGCTGAGAGGGTTTCAAAGAGAGCACCGCAAGGCTGCGGGGAAGCGAGCGGGAAAGAGAGAGCCCTTTCCCCCAGGGAGCTGGACCCACGCAAACAACCAGAGGACAGAGACGGGGCCTTTTCGGTCGTCGCCCCCCCCATATCTCCCTGGAGACACTTGCCAGGGACCCACTTTATTCTCCCTGGATATTGGTGGAGATATTCTACTAAGGCTGGGCTTGCGAGTTGCTTGCCGGTCTCTGACGTGGACAGATTGCGGTAGGGTTATTACCAGACCCCTTCTCCTGCCCTTTTCGGTTTTTTCTTCTTGCATATGTTCTAGATTAACTTCTGTCATCAGTCACCCTGATATGCCAAACCGCCTCCAGACCCTGGGTCCGTCTCGCTCTGCACTGACTGGGAACAGCTTTTCCGAGGGTCTTGCAAGCCATTCACTCTGCTTGCTAACTGAGCAAGCAGGCAGCTTTTCAAAGTGGCGATTCTTTTCATTGAGCAGGGGGAGAGCAACTGGCCCTCTCCGCCCCCAGCACAGCATCCCTCCCGTGGCTGCTGCTGGGGTCTCTCTTATGTTTCCTTTTTAGATTGTGAGCCCTTTGGGGACAGGGAGCCCTCTTTCTTTCTTTCTTTCTAAACCACTTTGGAAACTTTTGTTGAAAGCATTATATAAATATTTGTACTTTGCAGGCAGGACAGAAATGCTTTAAATACATACACAATGCATATTTCACGTCTGGAATGTGCTACAACCATGCCTCACTTGCTTAATAAAAACAAAGCGAATGCAAGATATGCTGGCCTTGGGCCGAAATAAACGAATACATACATACAGCGAATGCAAGCTTTTTGGGAGCGGAACAGCGAAATTGGAATTTCGCAGGGAAATTGGGATGTTGCCATGAATGCCATCTTGAAGCACCAGTGTGCTTGTTCCCGCCTCTGTTCCGCTTTATGCCTTGAAGACGTGGCAGGCTGCGCGAGGCACGGATGGGGCCCGCAGGCTGGGTACCCTGCCTCCTTCCGCCCGCCCCCTTCCCCCCAAGTAGCATCGCAGGAGCAGGGAAGCAGCACACGGAGGCTGGCATCTTTCTAGACCTGCCAGCAGCCCTCGGGGGCCTTAAACGGATTTCCACAGCGAGCAGATTTTATGAGCAGCACGGCCATTAGGGCCGGGATGAGTTATTAGCACTTAAAGCAGCTGAACGCGTCGCCCGTATCGGCTGCGGCAGGGGCAGGGGGAGGCTCCCACTCCAAAGAGATTATCCGATTCCCGGCGAAAGCGGGAAGGTGACCCGCTCCTTCTCGCTCTCTGGTTACCCTGTTTCAGCAAAGAAATGTCTGTGCACAGCGCCGAGGGTTCCTCCGTCACAGTGACTCCAACCGGGCAGCGGGGTGGCAGCAGCAGCCGCTGACGCTGGGCTGCGGATCTGATCATTAAACCTTGCAAGGTCAAGCCTGCCTAGGGAGCTGGCTGGGACAGTCTCAGAGCCTTGGTCCGCCTCACGCAGGAGTGACCGCACTGACTGGCAGCATCTCTCCAGGGCCACAGGCCCCGTCCGACCTGGAGATGCTGCCGGGAATTGAACCGGTGCCTTCTGCGCGCAAAGCAGGGTCTCCGCTTATGAGCGCTGGGCTATTTATTTATTCCTGATTTATTCGATTTGTATTCCGCCCTTCCAAAATGGCTCAGGGTGGTTTATGGGCCCTCCCGCTTGCTCCAGAGAACTCCCCGGTCTTTCCAAGACCTCCTAAGATCCTTTCCTAGGGATGGATTGAACCTGGGACCTTGGTGCTCAGCCCCGGAACAACGACAGGTCTCTCTTGCTCCGCAAATTTAACAGGCATACCGGGGTGGGGTGGGTTGTTTCCGGCCACACACGCCACCAGCCACGCTGGACTGAAGCCGGCCCGCCCGCCTGTGCGGGAAGCGACAGACTGACGATGAACTCACAGGGCTCCCCCCTTGCCACAATCCTTGATTAATAGGATTGACCTGCCCTTAAGAGGCTTTTACTGATAAAGGTAATAAGATTAGTGCCTCTTTCAAAGATCAGCCGGGGTCCCGCGGGAGGGACGGGGAGGGGCGTGTGCCCTCTGGGCAGGGCGGGCCAGCATCATTTGCTGAGATGGGTGACGAGGACCTCTGTGGGAAGACCAGTCCAGATGTCACCCTGTCACAAACCACTCTTGCGAATCATAGGGACATCAGAAGCGGCCTTATACCCAGACAGAATATGGGTCCACAGGCTCAGAATCGTCAACACTGACTGGCAACAGCTCTCCACGATATCAGGTAAGAGCCTTTCCCAGCCCTACCTGGAGATGCCACCAGGGGGGTGGAGCTGGGACCTTCTGTGTGCAAAGCAGGGGCTGTGCCAATGAATTATGGCCCCGTCCCCTAAGGGGAAGACCTTACAGCGCTCGCATGCAGTCACCCACTCAAATGCAAGCCAAAGCAGACCCTGCTTAGCAAAGGGGGCAATTCATGCTCACTACCGCAAGACCGGCTCTCCACCCCAGACGAAACAGAAGATGTATCTTCCACCTTTGCAAGGCACCCATGAGACACCCTGACAGCTGTTCCGCTGGCCCCTCCCGGGAAAACGACACCGAGTTCGAGAACCGTGGCCAGGCCAGATCAAAAACCCTTTGCACGAAAAGAACTACTGGCGTATCAAACTGAGCCGAATCGGAGCTCAGAAACCGGACCAGAGATGTTCCAGGAACCGAATCGGAAATCTCTCGATTGCCTTGAGTTGGAACTGAACCCCTAAATGCAACCCTCGGCAACCAGTTCAAGACCCGCAGTTCCAGAATCAGGCCTTCAGCTGCCAATGGTATGATTCATGCTTGTTTTCTTCCCTTGCAACCAGCTGCACATATTTTGTTTGCAAAAACCTTTGCAAGAATTCAAAACAAACAGAGCTCTCAAAAAAGAATAAATATCCCCTCCGCCCAGGCTCAAGTTAAGACAGTTATCCTAAGGAACATGGGAAGCTGTCCTGTATACCCAGTCCTATAGCTGCCCTATATACCCCTGACATCTGGGGTTTGGCATCCTGAGCCGCAGGAAAGGCAGAAGGGGGCACAGCGGGGCCTGCCCTTCACAAAGACGCAACTCCAGCGTGGAGAGGTCAGGCTGAGCCATCCGCCGTGGCAGGACAGGGGTTACTCCAAGCCTTCCTTCTCTGTAGAGAGAGCGCGCTCATCACACCCTCCATCCCATGCAAGAGACGCCAAATGCCCAAGCAACGGTTGTGTCCGTGAGAGCTTCTTTGGAACAGAGGAAGCTGCCATATACTGAGTCTGGCCACCGGTCCATCTAGCTCAGTATTGTCTTCACAGACTGGCAGCGGCTTCTCCAAGGTTGCAGGCAGGAGTCTCTCCCAGCCCTATCCAGAGATGCTGCCAGGGAGGGAACTTGGGATCTGTGAGGCCACCGGCAAGAAAAGAAGCTGGGAGTTTTAGCGTCTGAACCATTTACCAAACCACTTTTCAAAGCCAGCCTCTGAACCGTGTTTCCCCAAATTCCCAGCTCAGGTGCTGGTTTCAAAACCCAAATTCTTAAAAGGCTCAACTCTCGGCTAAATAATCAAGTCACTAACAGCTCTTGTGGGAGGGGGGCATACCCCCCAGGCTGTTGTGGGGTTCCTTGCTTTGGCCTGTTCAGTTTCTCTGGAAACAGAGAAAGAGCAGGATTGCCCAGCCTCAGCGGAGGGTCCCCATGGCCCTCTCCGTAAGTCACTGCTCTGGGCGGGGCTCCTTCCTTTCAGCAGGTAACCTTGTTCCAGGGTGACTCCTGGAGAAACACAGAGGAGGTGGCCTTCTCTGTGGATGGGAAATCCTCTCTCTGACACCATCTAAAAATCAGGCTTAGGGAGACAGAAGAAAAGGGTGATTTCTTCCCAAAACATGCACCATTAATTTGTGGAACTCAATGCCACAAGATGTGGCTTAGATGTCTTGAAAAGGGGACCAGACAAAGTCATGGGAGGGGGAGAGGGCTATCGCTGGCTATATCGAACTTCCACGATCAGGGGCAGTATTCCTCTGAGCACCAGCTGATGGGGACAAACGATGAAGGAGAGCTCCTGACTTCATTCCCTCTTTGCGAGCTTCCCAGAAGCACCTAGGTGGCCACTGTAAGAAGCAGGCTGTTGGCCGACGGCTCCGGTCTAATTCAGCAGGGCCCTTCCGACATTCCAATGAGCCATGAGAGTTACTGGAGCCTCCATGCTCAGGAGCAGCCTACCTCCGAGGAGCAGCTTGCTGGAAACAGAAAACCAAGCAGGGCTGCTGCCTTCCCAACCCGGAGGCCTCTGCTTGGCCACGCTGGGAAACGGAATCTCGGGTCCCAAGGTTCTTCCGGAGAGCCTTCCAGCTGTGCTGGGGAAAGGGCGAGCGAGAGAGGCAGAGCGGCTGCAGGTGCCCCCTCCCAAACTCCCCAAGGATGGAGGCCGCTCCAACGACACACTGGTGCAGGGGAGAGCGACTGCCCCTTGAATACAAATCACCGGCGATCTGCAAAACGCCTCCGCCAGGGATGCTCCGAAATGCCTCCTTGCGAACCAGGCAACAAAGAGGAAAACACACACTCTGCTCTGGAGCTGCCACTCACCGCCTCGCACCCTCTTCAAACAGAGTAATTACTGCAGAGAGGAGGGGAGAGCTCATTTGTGGGGACGCTCGTAAAACTGATTAAAGTCATAATTAGCCGGACTAACGGCTCTTATAAAAAAAATGATCAGATAGCTTGTCTCTCTGGGCGGGTGGGGAGTGGAGACGCACCGCATGGCAGCCGCGATTGCCCCGTGGGCCAGCAAACCGGCGGCACAGACTGTGCTAGGCAACCCACTTAGAGGCGGGTCCCCGCATGGTGGGGGGTGCCCCTCAGCACCGGAGTGCTGCTGGAGCTCATTTCAGGGGGTCCAGAGAGGAGCTAGAAATGCCTTTGGGAAGCTGCAAACCCTTGGAGTTGCAGCAACAGGTAAGGCCAGAATGACGCATGCAATGGCAGACACTGTTTCACTCCCCACAGCCAGTTTTTCTCCTCACCCCACCCCTGGACATTTTCCTCCTCACCCCCCAGATATTTCCCCCATGCACCGAGAAGACATGTTGGAACACTCGAAAGCCTTTGCACACCAGTTGGACAGCCCCCAGCTGAGCCAAACTTAGGTACACAGGAAGCTGCCATCTACTGAGTCAGACCCTTGGTCCATCTAGCTCAGTACTGTCTACCCAGACTGGCAGCGGCTTCTCCCAGGTTGCAGGCAGGAGTCTCTCTCAGCCCTATCTTGGCAGGGAAAGAACTTGGAGGCTTCTGCTCTTCCCCAAGCGGCCTCATCCCCTAAGGGATAGAATATCTTCCAGTGCTCACACCTGTAGTCTCCCAGCCAAATGCAAACCAGGGCGGACCCTGCTTAGCTAAGGCTCTCCGCTTTACATGGAGACACTGCCAGGGATTGAACCTGGGACCTTCTGCGTACAATGCCAGGCCTCTGTCCCTGAGCTACAGCCCCTCTCCATAATCTACGCAGGTGCCACCTTATCCTGAGTCTGACCCTTGGTCCACCTAGCTCAATAGTGTCTGCACGGACTGGCAGCAGCTCTCCCAGGTCTCAGGCAAAGCGGGCTGTTTAAGTGGTTCATCTGAAGGAGAGCGCTGGGAGAGCAGATGGGATGGTCATCTCGGAATTCCCCCCCCCCCCCCACCCTCCGCTGGACTGGCCAAACGGTCTAGAGTCAAGAGTGGGTTTGGCCCAGAAAGTCCAAACCTTCCGCCTCGCTGCTCCAGGTGCCGGCTGTCGGGCTGGGGACAGCTAGACCCCTGACCGCCCATTCCCCACACCTGCCCGGGCCTTACCTTGGCCTTGCCGGTGCTTTGCAAGATGTGGACCAGGGCCGAAGCCATCTCCTCCTTGTTCTTGACGCTCAGCGCCGGCTCCAGCACCGAGCAGAGGACCAGGTAGTTGTTGGTGATGTACTCCGCGAACTCCTTGTACATCTCCATGGGCAGGATACTCATGGTTTGGTAGCGCGCCTTGATGCGGACCATGGGCCCGGCCGACTTCCCCTTGCTGGGGTTGGGCGTGGCCACCGGGTACCACTTCTCCACGAACTGCCGGCTGGTGACCGAGCCCACCGGGATGCTGACCAGCCCCATGAAGTTGCTCTTGTCCTTCTTCTTCTTCTTGTCCGTCTCCTTGTACAGGTGGACGGTGATGCTGCGGAGGGTGGGCAGGTTGTTGAACTCAAAGTGCTCCCCCCAGAAGACATTGTCCGTTTTCAACTTGCACGTCGTCCGGGCGTAGAGGACCTCGTCCAGGCAGAGTTCGCACAGGTACTTCTTCTTGGCCGGCAGGTCTTTGGCTTCGATGATCCACAGCTTCAGCATGTTCTCGACACGCCTGCTGTTGTCCTGGGAGAGGGGCGGGCGGGGAGACAAAAGGGAAGCAATCACACCCCGCCAAAACGGAGGGGCGAGCAGCTTCCATTACGGGAAGGCGTTAGAACACAACCAATCCTTAATTACGTTTTTACTTTAAGGAAATTACCGGCACTTGGGAATTTGCATAATAACCCCCGCTTATGTCCGTTTCCCAAATGCGCTTTCTTGTCTCGCTGGCACCAATTACAAGAAGAAAGGAGGCGAACGAGCCCCCACCCCCGCTTAAAAAAAAAAACGGCACCGTTTCCAATTTGGCTGCCAGAGACCTTTCAAAAGGAGAGGGAGAAAAACTGGGCGGCAGAGGCGGACGTAGCCCTGGCACAAGGGAGGCTCTCCCACAGGTGGCTTCTCTCCCCATGTGCAGTTTCCCAGCCCCGCACCAGAAACAGGGCGAGCTCCAAGGGGCTGGGAGAAGCGGGGATTTTTATGCGCTGCAAGAACGCAGCCACCTCTGGGGCGGGAATGTGGGGCAAGACCCACCTCCCTGCTAACTGGGCCAAGAGGCACTTTTCAAAGGGGGGGCGGGATTCTCTTCATCTTTATTTATTGATTGATTGATTGTCAATTTTTTTATACTGCCTTTCACTAAAATAACCTCAAGGCGGTTTACAAAACACTGAACAATATAAGAACGACACAATCAGAATTGAAGTGGAATATAAAAACACAAATCTAATCAAAAGTTTAAGACACATGTGCAATATAGCCATAAGACACAAAGCAGCAGCAAACAAAACACTCGTTTAAGAGCCTGGGTTGAAAACCAAGACTTGACTTGCTTTCTAAAAACTGTGATGGAGACTTATATTAAGCAGGGGGAGAGCAGCTGGCCCACTCCAACCCCAGCACACCGTTCCTCCAGTGGCTGTTGCCGGAGTCTCCCTTGTGGTTCTTTTTAAACTGAGAGTCCTTTACGGACAAGGAACCATTTATTATCATTTTCCCTCTGAAAACCACTTTGGAAATCTTTGTTGAAAAGCGGCATACAACTAGTAGAACCCGTAGTATCCGTCCTCCGATAAACATGGACGAAAGAACGGTGGCACCGATCCCAGGGGAGATGGTCTTTAAAATTTGCTGTATCTTTAAATCTTGCCAATCTAAAACCCAGTAGGGTGAGCAGAGTTCTTAAGACTCCCTAGGGAGGACCAGACCTGATGCTTGCCTATTTAGAAGAATATTTATTCTTGCCTATTTAGAAGAATATTTGTAGACAGTACTGCTTCCCAATGAAACATTCTCAAAGTGATTCGTGTAAAAAAGGTATAAGCTAGTACCCACACAATGATTTTTCACAGAGATTGGCTTGCTTCTTTGGGCTGTTCCTTTTATCCCATTTTCGCCTCTGCTCAAATAGGTTGGGCAGGAGTTTGGGGGAAAAACCTGCACAACCTGTTGAACATAAAAAAGCGGGATGAGTGCACACACGGCAAACAGCAACCTCCCTTTCAACTTTCTGGGGGGGAAAGGCAGCTGTCCCTGTCTCCACCCTATGGATGCTTAGCTCAGCTAAAATCCACACTGAGTAATATCCGGGCGGGGAAGGCTAAATATCAATTTTTAATAATTTGTAGACCTGCAGAGTGGCATCAATCGATGGATGGTTTATGGCTGTGAAGATGGAGATTGAGCAGAGCTCAGAAGGTGCACAGAAGATGATTCAGACGTTGGAAGTCTTACGGACTTCATCATTCAGGGGCAACGCAAAAACCAACACAGAGATACAATTCACTCTCCGGCCAATTGCAGAAACTCATTTATTTTCCCCCCCTATAAACGTGTTTAGAAATCTGGGGTTTATGATATCACTGGTAAACTTCACGAGAAATTAAGTTTCGTCCATGCTGTCCTTTCATTAAGAGCGACTCTTTACGGATGGGTCAGTTCGTACAGCTCAGTGGAAGAGCCTCTGCTTTGTAGGCAGAAGTTCCCCGGTTCCCTCCCCGGAAGCATCTCCAGGTCGGGCTGGGAGAGACTCCTGTCTGCCATCTTGAAGAGCTGCTGCCAGCCAGTGCCGGCAACGCTGAGCTAGATGGACCAAGGGTCTGACTCAGTATATGGCAGCTTCCTAGGAGCTGAAATTTCTCTTAAGAATCATCAGCTTGACATTTGGGGTCAGCCATGGGGGCAAAAAGCGGGGTGAAATGCTCCCCTGCTTACTTTCTTCACTATCTATATGACAACATGGTGTTACTCTGACAAAGCCTTCTGGGAAAAGGCTGGCAACTGGCAGGCCACTGAGCTGCAGGCGGGTTTGGCTTCCAGAGCGGCCCCTAATAAAGCCCCTCTGGGCAGACCTAGAGGCCTCCTCGTTCTCTCCCAGACCGGCTGGCTGCAGAGACCAGAGGGAGAGGCCCCACCCAGGACGAGGCCCACAGAACCGCTGCAGAACCGCTGCAGGGGGGAGAGTGCCACAAAGCGGCAGCGGCTACCTTGTTGGGATGCACGGCCCGCCGCAGGTTTTCCATCCACTTGTCCCGCTCAGCCGCCGATCGGCACGAGAAGCATTTGCTGCCAGATGAAGTTGTCACCTGCAAGGGAAGGCAACAGAGAGAGTGTCTGAAAAGCCGGGCCTCCAGAAGGACCCCCTCAGGCCAGTCATCTTCCCCAGCAACTGGGATTCAGGCAGACTGCCCCTGGAAATGGAGGCTCCATGCCTGTGGCCGATCAGTCCAAAGATCCATCTAGTGGTTCCCACCTGGAAGCCCCTAAGTGGGCCGTGAAATGCAACACAGTCTCGCTGCGTTGTCCCCAGCCACTGGGATCCAAAGATAGACTGCCCCTAAACATGGAGGCCACATTGCGGCTCATGAAAGCCTAATAAGAACTCTGCTGGACTGGACCCGAGGTCCCTCGAAGGGCAGCATCCCACCTCTCACTGTGGCCAACCGGACGCGTATCGGAACCGGGATGGGGGCAAAGCTGAAGCCGGCCTCTGCTGTGACCCTGACCTTGGTGGTGGTTTTCAAAGGGCTTAACCTGGGCTCAGTCCCGCCTGGGCTGGCTGGCAGCGGCTTCTCCAAGGCTACAGGGCAGGGGTCTCTCCAGCCTCTCTCCTTCCTGCACTCCGACCCTGTTCCCAAGCTCAGCCTACTGGATGGCCCAGATGATGCTCTCCTCAGCATCGGCCCAAAGCGCTCCCTGCAGGCCAGCCTTCTGCCTCCCACACCGGCCAGCCAGATGGCCTCAAGGAAGCAGGACGCGAGAGAAACACCTTTGAGAACCCTGGTTGGTTCACGGAGTCTGGTATCCTGAGGTAGGCTGCCTCTGGACATGGAGGCTCCATGTAGTCATCAGGGGAAATAGGCCAAGAGGCACCTTTTGACGTGGTGGCTCTCTTCTGTCGATTTACTTCTCTATCTATCAAATTTGTACACCACCCCAAACTTTCATCTCTGGGCAGTTAACGATAGCATAAAACAAGTTAAAAACCATTTACAAAATGTTTAGCAGCACAAGAGCAACTGTCCCTTTCCAGCCTCGGCACGGCCTCTCTCCCAGGACTGTTGCTGGGGTCTTCCTCATGTTCTCTTTGAGACTGAGCCCTCTCGGGGCAGGGAATAATCATATTCCCCTTTCTGTATAAATACTTGGAGATCCAAGTTTTCCAAGTGGAGAACTTGCCTGTTGAAAAGTGGCCTAGGATTAAAGTGTGCCATGGAGTCGATTTCGACTCCTGGCGGCCACAGAGCCCTGTGGTTCTCTTTGGTAGAATCCAGGAGGGGTGGACCATTGCTTCCTCCCGCGCAGTATGAGATGAGGCCTTTCAGCACCTTCCTATATCGCTGCTGCCCGATATGATACCAGCGGGGACAGTCCAGGGAATACTGGGGCTCCAACTGGATTTATTTATGCTCCCAGGTGTGCATGTGTGTGCACGCGCATGGGAAAAATAGGTATTCGTTTACCGGGATAAAATTCAATTAGCTGAGGGGGAAAAAAATCATTACTTTCTCAAATTCAGCTCATTTTCGCTCATTATCCTCGTTCCATGGATGGGTAGCTTTCTCTGTCAGGGAAAATTATCCTGCAATTTTCGCTGGCTGAGAAACGAGAACTCCCGGCTGCGCTGGGTGCGGGGAGAGAAGGTGCTGTGGCGGCAACCCGGAAATCCGACCTGCTTATTGGGATGCAGGGGCAGCCGGTGAAGGCACCTTGTGGCGGGGTGGGGGGGAGAGCTGGGCGCAGCCGTGACGCCATGCATGCGCCAGGACAGTCCCGTGCTTGTCTCTACATGGGAAAGGTGGCAAATCAGAAGGGAGCTGCTTGAAGCTACCATCTTGGCTCCCTCTTACAAGGAGTGGGGGAGAAACGGCTTATGCAAAACTGTCCCCAGGATGCAAAGGACAGTCTGCAAATCTGGTCCCGGGATCATCTCGGCACACAATCCTAATGACTGTCGAGTGGAGGAGACCCAGTCCTGTCCTCTGCCACAAGTCTCCACTGTCGGGGCGGCTTTCAGATGGAAAGAGCAGGCTGTAATTCTGCAGCCAGATTCTGCAATCTGAATCAATTATGCCACTTCCCCCCCCACCGACAAGGGACCACTTGCATGAATTTCTTTTGCAAAATTCTGAGAGGAGGAGGAGGACGTGGAGTGCCATTTGCTGGACCTTGGCCGGATGAAGCCCTGCTCCCCGATTTGCAGCTGTAGCCGTGAGGACTAGTAACTTGCTTTTCAGCAGCCGAAAGGAAACGAAAAAGGCAGCCCAGAAGCCCAGGATGGGTGCCAGACTGTGCACTGGTATGAAATGTGCACAGCAGATCTGCAGAACACACACTCAGCACAGCAAGCCGCCCCTCAGCACCATCCTGCCTGGTCCTCAACGCAGCCCCTGCCAACATCCCTCTCTCTGTGGCTCTGGCGGGTCAGGCTAACTTGACATTTCTTTGCCTGAGCTTGTTTTCTGGCACGTCAGTTCAATTTCTCCCACTCACCAACCTTTTTGTCTCCCACAGAAGATTGTCATGTCTTTCGCCTGCCTTCCGTTTCTCAGCCCGAGCCTCCGAGCCAGCCTTTCAAAATCTAATGCACAGCAACGTTTGCAGCTTTTCACCCCTCACGCTAAGCCAGCCTGACATCCCCTGCTAACACACATTTCTCTCCCAGACAACGGGGGAATATATGGGCACAGAGACGGAACCAGGGAACGGTCCGGGTTTCCCCTTTAGCGGCTCCAGGGGTTGTGTTCTCCCCAAGAATGTAGACCGCCAATAAGTCAGTGCTTTATGACGGACCCAGGAGAGCTGAAGGCACGTACACAGTATCAGGCACGTGTTGAGAAGGAAATGCAATTTGGGGGAAGCGGTGGTATTGGGGGCCGAAACCATTCCCAGAGACAACCAGCAGGCAGGTGACAGATTGGGTACACAACAGACAGTCACACCAGCGCCCCTTGCCAAAGCAGGATCAGCTAGCTTGCTGCAAGCCAGGGACACAGGAGGACACCGCTGTGCGTTCATTTGGCCTCTGACAACGCCTCCTCCAAACAAGGTGGGCCTGGGTGCATTTGGATCAGGAAATTAGCACCCCTTGCGGTTAAAGTGAAGAGGGCTGCCCCAATCCACAATGCCCGGGTTGCCATCCAAGTAAGCAGGGACTGTCGGACTCGCAACACTGGGATGAAAAGAGGCTGCCCCACATCAGCGGCAGGCCTCAGTTCCCTAAGGACCTGGAACTCGCTTTTATTTTTAAACCAGAAGGTGCGGTTTCCGGGGTGTCTCATTTTGCCCCAAAGGACAGCCACCACCCCTGTGCCGTGCATTCTCAGGAGCAGACCTCAGGCAGCCCGCTGGCCAGGCTGTGCCCCGGGGGCTGGAATCACAGTCCCACATGCACACAAGCTCGCCCCACACCTTGGAACTTGGGCACAACGTGCTGGGAACCACCGCCCTTCCTTGAGCTCTTCGGAGAGGGCCTCGTCTCCCTTCAAGGGCCCTCCCAGCCCCGGGAAAAAGCGCAGTGCTGGGCAGAAGTCAAGCACAGGGCAAAGAAGCGCTTGCGCTGGAGGTGTTGTGCCAAAGAGGCACTGAGCCTGGAACAAGGATCCACGGTGACAACCACTGACCACGGAGACCCTCCCCCCTCTGGACTTGCCCTTCTGAGAGCCCTCCAGCCCGCCCCAAGAGCCCCGCTTACCTCGAAGCAGTAATCCTGCCCAAGGATGCTGCTGTGCACCGGCTTGATCACCACCTCCTCCTCCATGCTGAGGTCCAGGGCCTCCACCACACTACTGGGACTCAGCAACGACTCGTGGGAGCGTGATTCTTTCAGCCTCGGCATCAGATGTGATCTGGGCAGGAAAGGGGAGACCAGAGCCCGGTTCAGGCACGAGGTGGCACCTGTGTGCCGATGGCTGCACACTCGTTCGGGTGTGGGCGGCTGTGCCTGCGCTCATTTCCAGAGTGGACCTGGGTGCAGGCAGGGAGCAGAAGGGAAGTGGACCTGGGTTCAGTATCACATGTGAATCACTGTACCCGCATACCGGACTGCACCAGTGTAGGGACACAGGAAACTGCCTGAGACCGAGTCAGACCCTCGGTCCATCCAGTTCAGTATTGTCTGCACTGACTGGCAGCAGCTCTCCAAGGTTTCAGGCCGGAGTCTCTCCCAGCCCTACCTGGAGATGCCACCATGGACTGAACTGGGGACCTCTGGCATGCAAAGCTCTGCCACTGAGCTAAGACCCCCCCTGTCCCCGAAGGGGAATCTCTGACATGTGGTCTCCCATCCCAAGGCTTAGCCAAGGGGACAGTCCAGGCTCGCGACCACAAGACCAGCTCTCCTCCCCACTGGACCCAGATCATACAAGTGTCGAACATGACGGGTGCTCAGGGCTAAGGAGGATTTCCGAGGGGGGTATCGTTTTGACAAATGAGCTCTGGCACCTCCATGATCTGCCCATTATATTGTTCTAAATTCTTATTCCTTCTGCCGAATTAGAGGCCAGATGAGCCTCCCTGGTAGAGAGGATTCCACAGCCCTTTCCTCAATCACCTCCTGCCTTAACTCCGAGGGCAAGAACACCCAGAATCATGGTGAGGACAATGAATATTCAGACAATGAGGAATACTGCTTTTCAGCAAAAGTTCCCCAAACGGGTTACACAGAGGAATAAAAATAAAGAAGATGACTCCCTGTCCCCAAAGGGCTCACTAGCTTAAAACATAGAGACCAGCAACATAGATAAGACAAGACACCAGCATGAGCCACTGAAGGGATGCTGTGCTGGGGTGGATAGGGCCAGTTGCTCTCCCCCTGCTAAATACAAGAGAATCACCACTTTAGGTCCAGGACCCCCCAACTGACCCCAAGCCACTTTTGGAAGGACAGTATGTGTGTGTGTGTGTGTGTGTGTGTGTGTGTGTGTGTAAACAAACAAATGGGGGAAAGGTGGGAAGGCCATCCAACCCTACCCCCCACATCAGAAGAATCTGGGGAATCCAAGCCAGCACCCCCATCACAACCCAAGGAAACAGCACCACCTTCATCCTCCGACTCTGAGGAGTCCCCTGAGGACCCACGTGTCTCAGCAGAGCCCCCCAGTTTTGCTGGAGCCAATCCTTAAGAAATTGAGCAAGGCCCCTTTAAGAAGCAGAGCACTCCCCAAATTGGGGGTGTGGCCAATCCACTCTATTTGGGCAGCAGCTATAAAAACCCGGCAGTCTGCTCCAAACAAGCAGCCACTGCTCGAACAACTTTCATCGATGCTCCTCTTGTACATTTTCCACGCATCTTCCTACTCAGAGCTCTCCAAGGTCCTGAACCGGTTCTCCTTGGAGCTGTCTGAGGTCTGCGTTGCTCCCTGCACCCTGCCTCAGTGGGCGCCCTGGCTTGGCCCAGAACAAGAGACCCAGAGGAGGGGCCGGCTTGCCAGAAAGCCGTGGGGTGGGTGGGCCAGTCAGAGGCGCAGATGCTATGCACCCCGCCCAGCTAGTTTATTAATTATTATTACCAATAATAATAATAATAATGGTAAATGCATCTGTATGAAGTACAAGCCTCTGCAAGGCAGCCAACCAAACCTACAAGCACAAAACAAGAAGAATAAACGAGGCTTCACGCAGAACAATACAGCAGGCGAGCTTTTCTAAATAAAGTCCAGCGGCAATCAAAGCCATTCAAACGAAGAGCCCATAGAAATGGTTTTCAGAACTGGCCAACTAGAAAGCAAAGCAGTCACAGGAGAGGAGGGCCTTGCAGGTCCCGTTAAAGAGCACCAGGGGTGCAGGCAGGCGGATGTCCCCAGAGAGAACATTCCAGCGGCGTGGGCCAGCACCAGCAAGGCCCTGTCTCCGGTTACCACCAAACAGTAAAGAGGTATTTGACCTCAGGCGGGAGAAGCTTCCCACGCCCAGGTCCCTTTTTGTAGCCTTGCAGCTGCACTTTGAACTCGCTACAGATTCCAGCTGGTAATTCAAGGCAGTCCTGCACGCCTGTGTGTGTTTCTTGGCATGACCAAGCCATAGTTAAAGGCACAGCAACAAAAGGGGGTTAGAAAGTTGGCAACCCTGTGCAAAGTATGGCGCTTGTAATAGCGGAAGGCAGAGGATCATCAAGTGATCCACGGCGGGGGGGAGAAGCTGGTCTCTCCTCTCAGAGAGGAAAGCTGGTCTGGTGGTAGCAAACATGACTTGTCCCCTTAGCTAAGCAGGGTCCACCCTGGTTGCATATAAATGGGAGACTTGATGTGTGAGCACTGGAAGAGATTCCCCTTCAGGGGATGGAGCCGCTCTGGGAAGAGCAGAAGGTTCCAAGTTCTCTCCCTGGCAACATCTCCAAGAGAGGGCTGAGAGAGACTCCTGCCTGCCACCTTGGAGAAGCCGCTGCCAGTCTGTGCAGACAATACTGAGCTAGATAGACCCATGGTCTGACTCAGTATACGGCAGCTTCCTATCCTAGTTTCCTATGAGAATAGAGGCGTTAACGCCAGTGTTCCCTGCAAGAGGGATCCCCAGATGTAGTTGACTAAAACTCCGCTCACCCCCACCCCAGCCAAAGTCACAGCAGCAGGGGATGATGGGAATTGTACTCAACAACTGGGAGTCCCTGCTACAGGGAACACAGGTGAACACCCCAGCAGAGGGTCCTTTTTTTCCACCTGTGAAAAACTGGGAAGCTGGCACTGATAAAAACAAGGCTCTGGGTTTGAATCCAGCCATCCCTGGGCTCAGTTTCAGCTGGGATGGAGCTCGGCGGCTAAACAGCGGCACCTTGGACTCCGAGGCAGCAGGAGAGGGCTGGGGGAGGGGTCGCCGCGGGGTCTTTTCCTCTTGCCTGCAAGGAGAGGAAGCCGGCTGCAGAACGCCAGCCCTGTCCGGCTTGCTGAAGACAATGATGGGAACGAAGGCCTGCTTGCTGCCACAAGGCAGCAGAGAAAGAATAGCCATTGTTGGGAAGCCCCAGATTACTCCAAACAACCAACCCCCACCAGGAGAAAGAGTGAAAGCTCCTCCCTGCAGGCGCTGGCCAGCCCGTCAAACTCTAATCCAAGTCCTCAGACCCATTTCGGCCAGCCCAGCCGGGGCCTTTTCACACGAACGTCTGTCGCAGAACGTCCAGATGGTTTGCAACTCTGAGCACCACCGTGATTTTTGGGGGAACACATTTCTGGGGAAGGCCTGGGCTTGCCTTTGTGACGCAGTCAAGACAGTGTGCCGCTCGTGCCGCCCAGAGGGAGGCCCACATAGACTTCTGGACAGAGGGTCCACCACACCCCTCAAAAGGACTCCCACAAATAATTCAGCGTTAACCCTTCCAGGAGCTGGAACTGTGCAGGTCCCCCGCAACTGCAGTCTTGCATACAACAGGCTTGTCCCAAATTCAAGACTTTTGACCAGGCAAGAATAGATAAAAGTCTGGGCGATAACGTCTAAATCACGGGCAAAATGAGCTTTCTCGGGTGGCCCCCCAGATACTCATCGGAAATCTTCTGGCCGCAGCAGAAATGGCCCTTGATCTCCCGACAGGAGTCCAGGTCTGTCCCTGCTATGAAAGAACGGCTGCTAAAGGCCCTCTCCCGGGCACACAAATGGGCCAATTAGCGGACAGTTTATCAAAGGCATGGATATGAGGGAGCTTCTCATTTTCAGAAATGCATCCTTTTGTTTGCCTCACGTACAGCGATTTCTCGGCCTTTCCGTCAGAAGCACAAAGCTCTGCTTCGGTCCTCTTCTGCTGCTATGTCAACCAGCAGCCTCGTTCAGAATTGCAGACTTGAGAAGGAAAGGGAGCGGGAGGACCGCCTTGCTGGATCAGTCCATCCCGCCTGGCATCTTGGCCATCCTGCTTGCCCTGTCTCTCCCCAATGTGTGGTAGTAGCGGTAGACTGCTTCTGAACATGGAGGTTCCATTTAGCCCCACCCCGCCCAGCACTCCTTGCTGTTGGTGGACTTCAGGCTCAGTGAGGTCCCCACTCCTTGCTGCTGGTAGATCTCTCCTCCATGAATTTGCCTAATTCTAAGTCACGGTCACATAAATGGGGCAGTAAGTTCCACAGGCTTAAGCATAGGGGGAAGAAGTAACATTCTTTCACCCATCATGCAGCTCCACTCTTCCCTGCAAACTCTCCTGGGTAGGTGTTATTTTAAACAACAAAAATCTCAGTCCACCTTAGGAGAGACATCTCCTCTTCTCTCACACAGAGGAGGGAAAGCCTCTTTTCAGAGGGTGCCAGCTACGATGCCCACCTGTCTAATCTAAACACAACTTCTGAATGATGGCTTTCAGCCATATATGCACTGAATCCACACATCGGTTCTTGTGAAAACACACACAGTTCCAGCAACAAGGCCCCCTTTCCTTTATCCAGCCCCGCTCACTCCCAACACCGCTTAGCAACACAAGCAGTCAAAGAGACGGGTCCCTGCCCCCAGGAGCTTGCAGTAGACATTCCAATGAGGCTGGTGGAAGGGGACACAGAGAGGGGAGGCACATGACGAAGGACAGGGAAGGGTCCGAAGGGATCAGCACAAGGCAAGGCAGCCCTGCAGATCTCGAGGCGGCGGAGGCTGCGAGCCGGGGCGGCCCTTTCCTGGCGGACCCCTCTGCTTGCAATGCTCCCCTCGGAAGGAAACGACCCCTCCGTCCTCCCCCTCGCCGCCTTACCACAAGGGACGTCCGGGTCTGCAACGCCGCTCGGCTGCGTGCTGCCACAGCGCATCTGCTGCGGGGGGCTCGGGCTGGCGACGGGGCCTCTCCGGGCGGAGAGCTTGCTCCGGACAGCCGCAGCCCGGAAAGAGAGGCCCCCGGGGCCCCCCCAGCCAGCCGCCTGGCTCTCCGCTGCCCATCCTGGCCTCTCTCTGCACGCCCGCCTCTCCCTCCTCTCCGGCACCACCGCCAGCCCGGCAGAGGCGCTGCGAGCGGCCGCTGATTGGCTGCGCTGTAGCTGGGGAAGGAGCCACATTTGCCGTCAATGTCAACACTGGTGCGCTGACAAGAGGGGCTCCCGGGCTCCTAGCGCGGGAACCGGGACGGACGGGGAAGGGGGGGGCTGCAGACCGCCAGGGGGCGGAAACGGCAGGCAGTGGGGAGGGGAAGGCACCAGCGCGCTCTCCCGGCTGGGCTGGCACAGGAGGCTCAGCAGAAAGAAGAAGAGAGTGGTGCACCGACGAGGGCTCCCTCCGCTGCCCGCGGTCCGGCTCCGGAGGCTGCTGAACCACATCACCCCCAGCCACCATTTATTCTGGCTGGGGATGATGGGGTTTGTAGTTCGGCAACCTCTGGAGGACCACAGGTAGCCAGAAGCCGAGAGAGGAGGAGAGCTGGTCTGGTGGCAGCAAGCATGACTTGTCCCGTTAGCTAAGCAGAGTCTACCCTGGTTGAATTTGAAGGGGAGACCACATGAGCACTGGAAGAGATTCCCTTTAAGGGATGGAGCCGCTCTGGGAAGAGCATCTAGGTTCCCAGTTCCCTCCCTGGCAGCATCTCCAGGATAGAGCTGAGAGAGACTCCTGCCTGCCACCTTGGAGAAGCCGCTGCCAGCCTGTGAAGACAATACTGAGCTAGACAGACCAATGGTCTGACTCAGTATATAGCAGCTTCCTATGTTTCCTTAGCCCCGTCTTTGGGCAAAACATCCAAAAACGGGTATCTTAACATTTTACATCTACCCTGATACCAAGAGAGCAATCTTGGGGCCGTGGGGGGGGGGAGCTCCCTGGGAAGGCCGACCCAGTTGTGGAAGCCTCTCGCCTCGACTTCTACGCTAGGGATCACTAAGAAAGGGGTGGCCAACCGAACGGCTGCTATCGGGCCATGCACGTTTTTGATGCACCTTTGGAAGTCTGTGCACAGGTCTGGTTGCCGCCCCTCAAAAAAGGACCCAGCAGAGCTGGAAAGGGGGCAGCAGAGGGCCACCCAAAGAACTGGGGCTGCAGCACCCTCCCTGCGAGGAAAGGCTAGCGCGTTTTCGGGTTTTTAATCTAGGGAAAGGGTAACCAAGAAGAGAGAGGATAGGGTAGGGGGTTAGGGTCCCAGGCTCCATCCCTGGCAGCATCTCCAGGTGGGGCCGGGTGAGACTCCTGCTTGCAGCCTTGGAGAACGGCTGCCAGTCAGTGCAGACAATCCTGAGCTAGATGGACAATGGTCAGACTCAGCGGAAGGCAGCTTCCTATATTCCTAGGTTTACAGAATGATGCAGGTTGTGAGGAAAGCCGGGAAAGTAATGTCCGCCCTTCCCTTCTAACAGAAACAATGTGATTGGTAGTAGCTTTAGGGAAGAAAAAGCCAAGACCTTTGTCACACAACTGACTTGTGGAACTCCCTCCCACAAGATGTGGTGATGGCCACTATCTTAGATGGCTTTAAACGGCAGGGGGGATTAGAGGAAGGAATAGCACTGCCTGTGACTATGACCAATATGTATATACTGATTTTTAACAAATGGTCTGAATGTAGTTTACGTGGCAAAATATATTTTAAAGAAAGAAAATGGTTCCCTGTCCCCGAAGGGCTCAGAAACTAAGCCACTGCCTGGCTACTAGCCAGGACAGCTAAACATGGATTTATTAATGGCACCCTCCACGCGGAGGTTCCCACAGACAGCTTCCGCGACCTCCATGAAAACATCCACCCTTGTCCAAAGTGTGGGTCTCTGCTGCAGTCTCTTGGTTTCCAGGAAGCTGCCTGCGAGACTTGAGACAGGGGCATTTAGGGCATCTCTGCAGAGCCATCGACAGGAGAGCGCATACGGGGGACGAGAGAACACGCCAGGCAACTGAAGCGCTGATTGGAAGCGTGGTTTCAGGCCTCCGATTTCGCTGGCGGCCTCGGCTTTTGCAGGTCCCCAGGCTGCGGCCTAACCCAGTCACAGAAACCCTGTCCTGAATTTCCCCTAGCAGGGAAGCGCCAGGCAAACGCAGAAAGATCGGGAATTTTGCAAAACAACAACAAACCCTCCCCGCAAAAAGCAACCCCCCCAGCAAAGGAATTTGGTGCATGGAATAGCTGGTTCGTAATAAAACCACCAGAGTTTCTCTTTGGCTCTGCCAGGTGTCCAAAGGGATTTCCCTGTATTGGCATAGTGCAGATACTACAGCAAATTGTTTATAAAGACTGGTTCTTGGAGCATGTACAAAGGGCCACTGCTGCTCCAAATTCCTCCGTGAAGGCAAAATAGAAGTCAAAATGTTCAGAAAGATCAGTCCTCGGAGCATGTACAAAGGGCTACTGCAGCTCCTAGGGACCAAGTTCCTCCCCTGTTCCCTCGCAACTGGCATAGACTGCTGCTGAACATGGGAACTCCATTCCTATCCCAGCCAATAAGAAGACCCCAAGAGGAAACCTGCTGGGTCAGACCAAAAGCCGTTTTAGGCCAGCCTCCTGGTTCCCACAGTGACCAACCAGATGCCTCCGGTCAGCCCCACAAGCACCACATGAAGGCAACTAGCCGTCTTACACTGTTGCCCCCCAGCGACTGCTATTAAGGGTTATACTGCCCCTGCAACTGGAGGTTCCATTTAGCTATCATGCCGGTAGATCTGCCCCCATCTTCGCACTGAGCAGACCCTGGTCAGTACCTTCCATGGAAGGGCAGAGACGGGTAGGGCTCTCCTGCTCTGACCGGCAGCGTCTCCCAGTGTCTTAGGCTGAGGTTTTCAGAGCTTGGGGGTTCTGCACGCAAGGTACGTGCTCCCTCCACTGAGCCAGGCTCCTTCCCCCAAAAAGCCCTCTTGCATAATTACTATCAATATAATGAAGAAAGCCTGCCCACAGCCTGGGCGCATCCGCCGCCCCGGAGGCTGCCCCCTTCCCCAGGAAATCAATCACCCAGCTCCTTCCTGACACATCCATCCTTTCCACGGACTTCCCTCAGCAGCCCGCTCTTGACGGATGACTCCCTTTCCCCCTCCATCCATTAAAGGTAACGGAGCAGACCAAGGTGTGCTCAGCGGCGCTGGGGTCCAGATTTCAGAAGAGGCTGCTCTGCGGGGACCTCCGAGGGTTTCCGCGAAACGTAGAGCTTCGGGCCGAATCTCAGAGGCACAAATCACAGAGGCCAAAAGAAGCCCAGCTCTTCCAAAAGACCGGCACAGACGTCTGCCTAGCATCCCCTGTGCAGCCAGGACTCCTGCACCACAGCCCAGGGCCCAAGATCAGTCTCCCAAATCCGTGCCACCGGACGGCTGCCTGGTGCTTGCCTGTCTGGTCCGAGAACCAGGCACTTTCAGCTCAAAAGCGGCCGTTCAAGCCACATAACTTGGCCACCGCCATCCACGCCCTGCTTCCCTCCAGGCTGCATTGCTGCAATGCACTCTGTGTGGGGCAGCCCTTGGAGACTGTTCAGAGACTTCCATCGTTGCAGACAATGGGAACCATCCAAGCAGATGGGACTGGATTGTCCCATAGTCTACTATGACTGCTACTCTTTATAGGCCACATTCCAACAAAAATTCTCAAAGCAGCTGATGTAGAAAAACAAACCAACCAGATAGCCCCGTCTCCAAAGGGCTCACAGTCTAAGAAGAGCTCACAAGGGAGACCCCAGCAGCAGCCACCAGAGGACTGCTGTGCTGGGGACGGATAGGGCCAGTTGCTCTCCCCCTGCTTAATGTAAAGAGAACCCCACCACACACTTTGAAAAGTGCCTCTTTGCTCAGCAGGGGATAATCTTGATGCACCATCACTGTGCTGGTTACCCATTTCTTCAGGACTCAAGATGCTGTTTTCACCTTGGAAACCTGAAACATCCTAGGATCTGGGCCGCCTCTCAGCAATTCCACATGAAGCCTTTTGCGACACCCTTCTCTCTGTTCCCTTGTTCTCTCCTAGAGGTTTGGCAAGCAGGGATTAGTGATGGGGAAAGGTCTTTTCTGCCTGGGGTGCCCCAATTTCGGAAAGGCTCCCCAACACCTGGACCCAGTTGGAGACGGGCTTTGAAACTGGTTCCATCCCTGCTGCTGAGCGTACCTATTCTTTAATCCTATAGCTACTCACAGCACTTTGAAAAGGGTCCTATCAGGGAATGAACTTCCAGACGGGAGTTCAAGGATTCTTCTGCAACGCGGAGGTTTCTTCAGAGGGATGAAATCCCGGCAGAGCTGCAAATTAAATTAGCCAGACTGCCAGGAAGATTGCGAAGAAAGGCTGGGTGGATCTTGGACAGAGTTCCTCCCCCGCGACGTGCGCCTCGTGAAATCAGGCTTAACGCACACGATGTGTGGAGGGGAGGCAACGGTCCAGGAAAGGGATGCAGGCCACTGACAAAGGGCTCAGCCGAGCGTCTGCCTCAAATGACTGAGGGGAAAGCTGGGGTTCGGAGCACAGAGGGACAGACGAGACTGCCTTCTACCGAGTCCGACCCTTTGCCCATCCAGCTCAGGACTGTCTACACTGACTGGCAGCAGCTCTCCAAGGCTGCAGGCAAGAGTCTCTCCCGGCCCTACCTGTGAGGAGAAGCAAGCATGTAGGACACCGCTCTGGGCTCCTTGGAGGAAGAGCGGGATAGGAAATGTAAACAACAGCAGCAGCAGCAACCACCACCTGGGACCTTCTGCATGCCAATCAGAGGCGCTTGCACGGAGTTGCAGCCCCATCCTACAAGGGGAAGAGCTAACAGCCCTTACATTTATTTATTACATTTCTATACCGCCCCATCCCAACGGCTCGGAGCGGTGCACAACAATAAAAATAAAACCCACAAATCAATCCTTTGGATGGCGGACGGGGTCACAGCTCAGTCGCAGGTTCAATTCCAGGTGGCAGCATCTCCAGCATCTCTGGGAGGGTTGGGAAAGATTCCTGCCTGAGACCTTGGAGAGCTGCTGCCACTCAGTCCTGAGCTAGTTGGACCAGGGAGTCCGATTCAACATCAGCAGCTTCTTCTCTTCTGCTGATGTTATGCACACAATGCATAATTAATCCATGGAACCTGCTACCACATGACATAGCGATGGCCCCTTGCAAAAGATGGCCTTAAAGGGGATTGGCAAATTCATGGAGAGATCTGTTGACGGCTCCTAGCCAGGATAGCTAAACAGAGCCTCCCCATCCAGTGGCAGTGTATCTCTGAGTTCTGGGTACAGGGAACGAAGGGCAAGGTGAACTTACAGGAGGCAGCAGGCAGTCAGAAACAGGCCTAAAGACCAGGACCCCCTGTCCCAGGATCCCCAGGTAGGCTGCTTCCGCCTTCCCAGACTGACGAGTCTGACCATGTAAAAGAGGCTCAGAGCAGCTATTTTTATCTCTCTGCTTATTTCCCACGGAGGGCAAAAGCCTCCTCTGATGTTCAGCCTGACAGGCTGGAATGTGGTCCGGATGCCAAAAGAATTCTCTAAAGCTGCTGTGGAGAAGCAGCCGGGGCGGGGGGCGGGGGGAGATTGATAAAAAATCAGACAAAATAAAGGAGGAGGAGGAGGAGGAGGAGGGCTCTGTACCTCTGACTCTTCAGCATTTTCACGGCAAAAGGTGTGATGCTTCTTTGGTGCGGGTCAGACCTGTGGTGCAGAAGAACTGGTCAGGAAAGCCTTGCTTTCCCCACTGTGCAGCGCCCAGCGGGCGGGGGGGGGGTCGCTGCCTTTCCCTGGACCACAGCTACAAAAACCACGGGCGTATAAGAAACACAGGGGCTTTTAAAAGCAGGTGTGCACCCCTCTGGTGTGGCTTGGGGTACAGATGCCCCGGTGGGATGCCGGGTCTTTTCTGCTTCCCAGGGAGGTGGGGCCAAGCTCCGTGGAAGCAATGCCGCCGGTTTCCCGGGAAATGTTGAACTGGAAAAATGTCCAAGCAATTCCCTGGAAAGTTCTGTTAAAACCCACTGGGATCTGACTTGTCATGTTCATTTCTGAAGTGGAGGGGAGAGGTGGGGTCTCCCACAGCAAAGGGAATCCGGCTAAGAGGCACTTCCCCCAGGGATGCTCCCTTCTGCTTAGGAGAGGGAGAACGGGAGTCTCTATCCAGCCCCAGCACAGCGTCGTTCCCAGCTGCCGTTGCTGGGGTTTCCCTTATGTTCCATTTAAACTGTAGGCCCCTTGCGGGCAGAGAGCCACCGCCAGCCACCTCTGTGGCACGCCGTTTGGGAATCACCCTCGCTCACTGGGCCAAGAGGCACCTTTTAAAGTGGCAGCTCTCTTACGCTTAGCGGGGGAGAACAACGGGGCTCTCTCCAGACCAGACCAGCGTCCCTCCCCGTGGCTGTGCAGCACGCGTCTCCCTCCTTCCTCTATCAGCCCCCGGAGGGAGGGCACCCTTTTGTCTTTTCTCTGCTACGAAAGCCAGCTTGCGAACGTTTCACTGAAAAGCGGCCTACAAATATCCCAAACAGATAAGTGCATAAGCAAATAAACACAGAATGTGTCGGGTCTAATGTTATAAGAGAGCGGAGATGGTAAAGGATTGCCAAAATCCCCAACGGCCCCCAGGCAGTCGTGCAGGTCACCAGCCCCTACGACCGACCGACATGTCTATCAGAGGTCCCTCCTCCCGATGGCTCCCAGCAGTGCCACCAATAAAGGAGACAAATGTCCCCAATCTGCAGGCTACAAAGAAGCTGCAACGTTTCCGGATCCAGAAATGCATTCCCGGCCAATCCTCCACCAGTCTGCATTCCGCAGGTGCTCGGGCCGTCCCTCCCTCATCAAGTCTGACACGTAGGGGGTGTTTTTCTTTTTAAAAAGCAAAAACAAACCACAAGAAGGCCTAATTAAGGACTAAGCAGACCCGCTTCTGACAAGCTCTTCTCGCGCGCCCAACAAGGAGCTCCTCTAGCCACCCCCACAAATTCCGTGAGCATCTGCAGGGCGGGACGTGGCGCCCGGCAGATCCGAAATCAAGCAGCAAATGAGGAAGGCAGCGGTTGAGCGGGCTGCTGAGACGTGCGTGGATTCCACTGGCCGCCCGGCAAGCAGCAGCCCAGGGAGAGGGCTGCCCCACTCCCTGGGAGACAGCTTAATTAACCACTCCGGAGGCCGCCAGCCAAAGATCTGGCTGGTTAATCCCAATCAATATGTGGACTCCCAGCCTTCCTCACCTCTGCAGCTCCAGGCCACGGGAAATTCTCTGCTCTGCAGAAATAGTCTCGCCTCCCAGTTTCCCTTTCCATCACCAAAAAAGTCTTACTGGAACAGACCGACACCTCATCAGGTTCCACAGCGGCCAGCTAGAGCCTCTGGGAAGCCCACAAGCTGGGCCTGAAGCTGGCAAACGTTAGTTCCACCCTGTTTGGCGAACCTTCAGGGTAGAATGCTCCTGGACAGGGAGGCTCAACTTAGCAATCATGGCTAATAATCATTGTGAGCAGAACACAATCATTGCCCCATTGGATCATAGAGTAATATAGTTGGAAGTATCCTCAGTGGTCTTCTAGACCAGGGATTCTCAACGTTGGGTCCACAAGTGTTATTGGACTTCAACTCCCATAATCCCCAGCCCCAATGGCCTTTGGGTGGGGATTATGGGAGCTGAAGTCCAGTAACATCTGGGGACCCAACGTTGAGAATCCCTGTTCTAGACCAAACCTAGCTCAGGGTAGGGAACCACTACAGCATCCTCACAGATGGCCATCCAGCGTGTTTAGAAGCCTCCAGTGAAGCCAGGAGAGCCTACCACTTCATGAGGCAAGCTGTTCCACGGTCCAACAGCTCTTGTGGTTAGAAAATCCCTCTGAATGTCTAGTCTGAATCTGCTTCCCGGCCATTTCAACCTGTGGATTCTAGGCCAAGTTGGGCCCATCTAAACCAGAAAGTCCAAGGCAGTCAAAGGCTGATACGGGAAGCAACCGGCCAACCTTACAGCACTCACTTCAAAGGCCGAGACGAGCCGTCCGCGTGAACTCAGATACACCATTTAGCAACCAGCCCCTTCCCTGCACCGCGTCATCCGAAGCGTCCCTCTAATTTGCAACAAAGAGATTAATGGGATTATTTCCCCCAAAGATTTGTGTTCGCGTTGGACAGCGGCAAGAAAACAAGTCAGGACCGCACCTAGTCCCAGAGAAGAGACCAGCTCGGACGATCCTGCGGACCGATCCGCCAAATCATGTGGGGAGCAGTGTGTACGCTGACGGCAGCCCTGTAAGGGAGGTTAGGCTGTGGGAAACTGGCACATGGCTGAGTGGAGATCTGAACTGGGGTCTCCCCAAGCGCCACTTGCTCTCCAGAGTTTGCCCAAATAAAATGCCACAATGAACTCCAGTTACTGCAAACTAGGAAACAGGAGAGGAAATTCTGCATACGGGGAAGAGAATGGCGCGCGAGTCCATGGCACGATCTTATAGGAACCTAGGAAGCTGCCTGATCCCGAATCAAACCATTAGTCCGTCTAGCTCGGTACGGTCTCCACTGACTGGCAGCAGCTCTCCAAGATTTTGGGGTGGGTTGGGGGGGGGAGTGTCTTTCCCAGCCCTACCTGGAGATGCCACAAGAGATTAACCTGGCACCTCCTGCATGCAAAGCAGACGCTGTACCACTGAGCGACGGCTGAATATCTTACAGCACGCACATGCCATCTCCCATCCAAATGCAAACCAAGGCAGACCCTGCTTAGCAAAGGGGACAAGTCATGCTCATTACCACAAGAGAAGAAGAGGACGACCAGCAGCCAGGCAGATGGACTCGATGACGACAGCCATGAAGGCACCCCTGAGAGACCTCCGAGGCCAAGTGGAAGACAGATCCTCCTGGAGGGAATCTCTCTATGTGGGCGCTAAGAGTCGACACCGACTAGATGGCACTTAATCAATCCGTCAGTCACCACAAGACCAGCTCTCCTCCGCGATGGGGTCCATTGAGATCAAGCTTTGCAATTATCCTCCTCGTCATCACTTATTCTATATTTATACCACTTCTCCCCGCAAAAGCTGAACTGAGCTGTGGTCAGTACCATCGGCCCATCTGAAGCCATCCAACCTTCGACGGCAACACCGAGACCCCTTTCTCCCCTGCTGGGCTCCAAGATGGCGGCTAACACTTCACCAAAACCCATCCGTTTGGGACGCCAGAGGTCCTGCGCATGCAGATGGATCTTGCCCAGGTGCCTGTTCCCCAGAAGCACCACCGAACTCCGGCAGTCCCTCACCCAAGGATCTCATTTCAATTTAATTTCACAGCTGTAATGGATTTTTCAGAAAGCATTTCTAGAACATATTTGCTCTCCCACATCTTACTTCCTCTCACATTTGGAATAACTCCCCCCCTGCCCACCCCATCTCCAACTTTCTATCTAATTCCCCAAGTCATCCTGGATCTTGAATAATTCCAGGGTGTGTTTTTTTTTAATCAATAGCTGACTGACTTGTCAAATTACTTCAGGGACCAACAAAGCAATTTTTAAACATTCATAAACCCTCGCAGAGCCATTAAGTGCGCTGAATTTTAAGCGGGAGAAGGAGAGGGCTGGGGGACACCAATCAAACAGGATTATGGATTTGTAAACTAGGAATTAATTTCTTCTTAACGAATCATCTCATTCTGCTGCTCAAATATCCTGCGCCCACCTTAGGCAAAAAACGAGAGCCGGTGGAGGACAGTGAAAAAGGAGGAAGGGTGCAGGCAGGTGAAGAACAGACGCTGTGGCTGGAGAGATCCTTTTAGGGAAATCCAGAGATATGGAAGACGCTTGGATGCATTCCGAGGTTCAAGACATTGCACCCAATGCGGTGTGGACTGGGGTAGCCCTCACGGCCCTGGTTGGCAACTGGCAGTCTACTCTGCCCAGGAAATGATGAGTAGGGGGTCAGTGGCTCGGTCCACAGGAAGCTGCCAAACCGAGTCAGACCCTTGGTCCACCTAGCTCAGGACTGTCTGCACGGACAGGCAGCAGCTCGCCAAGGTTTCAGGCAGGGGTCTCTCCCAGCCCTAACTGCAGAGGATGCCAAGCAAGATGCTCCCAACCAAACACCACAAGCAAAGTATCACACGTCCCTACACGCCTCTTTGCACCATCTATTGGGCCTCTAGGTTGTCAGCTGGAGTGGGGAACCTCTCAGTGGGCCAACAGCGGCCCAGGGACCTTATAGCACAGGGGCAGGCCACCTTGGCTCTCCAGCTGTAACTGGACTACAATGCCCATCAACCCTAGTCACAATACATTGTGGCTGGGGAGGATGGAAGGAGAGCTGGTCTGGTGGCAGCCAGCAGGACTGGTCCCCTTAGCTAAGCAGGGTCCACCCTGGTTGCATATGAATGGGAGACTAGAAGTGTGAGCACTGGAAGATCTTCCCCTTAAAGGGTGGAGCTGCTCTGGGAAGAGCAGAAGGTCTCAAGTTCCCTCCCTGGTAGCATCTCCTAGATAGGACAAGATTTTTATATTTTTTTAAATAGGACAAGATTTTTTTATTGAATCAACAAACTACCAAAGCATACTGAGAGAGACTCCTGCCTGCAACCTTGGAGAAGCCGCTGCCAGTCTGTGAAGACAATACTGAGCCAGATGGACCAGTGGTCTGACTCAGGATATGGCAGCTTCCTCTGTTCCTATGGGAGTTGTAGTTCAACAGCCGGGTTTCCTACCCTGGAGCTATAGCGGAATCCTGCCCGGAGGAAGAGCTCCGAGGTCCCTGCTAACCCTCAGATTCTAGAATCCCACACATCTCCCCTCGCAAGCACTTCTCTCCAGATCCCTTTCGAGAAAGCCCTCCCAGATGGATCCAAAGTGGCTGCCACTTGCCCCTCGGAAGCTCAGGACGGGGCACCACGAACTCCAGAGGGGGCTACCAACCCGCGTTCTTGCAAGGTGGCTTTTCCAAAGAGAAACTGCACGGCCCTTTCATGCCTGGCGGCAAGCAGGCAAGAGAGAGATTTCACCGCTTTGCAAAAGCAGACTTGCACGGCTCAAGACATCCGTTAACGATTGTGGCTCTGTGATTTGATTGTAGGCGTGTGTATGTGAGGAGAGAACCTGTGAATCGAACAGCAAGGTAATCAGCAGGGCCGCCACCACACAGCACCCACAATCTGGACTCCACACAGAAGTGAGATATATTTCCTGTCTGGAAGGCTTCTTCGGAGTGCTCTGTAGCCTCCTTCCTGCCTCTCCATAGCAACACAGCTGCTCCCGGCTGTCGGCTCAGCAATCCCGCACCGACAAGTCACACAAGCAGCACAGGGGCGCGCTGGAACAGATTTGGATCTCACCCTTCCTCTGAGGAGCTTGAGGGATACACACACAGACAGAATCTTTGGAACTCACCGCCAAAGGGTGTGGCTGGCGACAGCCACCCGGCTCAGACGGCTTTAAAAGGGGATTAGGCAAATGCATAGAGGAGGAGAGCTCTGTCTACGGCTGCCAGTTGTGATGGCCAAATGAAGCCTCCATGCTCAGAGGAAGTCTACCAGAGGTATCCACTGGCCATTGTAATAAGCAGGATGCTGCACTTGATCTGCTCTGAAAGTTTGCCTTCGGGAGCTGTGGGAAAGGGAGGATTTCCAGAATGGGGCGAGGCGGAACTTGTCCCACTGCTCATGCCCTGTGATGGGAGAAGTTGCACCTGCAAAGATTCTCCCTCTTAATGCCAATGGTGCAGGAGACAGCAAAATCTAGGGAGGGGGACAACTCCTGCTGTCCCGAGAAGGGTTGAACTTGAACTGAAACGGGGAGACCAGACCACGAAAGAAATAAGATCAAGCAGAAGATGGAGTCAATGAAGGTAAGGGAAAGGAGGTATCTGTGGCGGGGGGCGAACCAACAGCTGGCCCAGCTCCATCACTCCACACCGACGACTGCAGAGCTGCACACATTTGAAAATCCCCCAGACAGAATATTCTTCCTTCCAAAGATTTTATGCCACCCCCCTCGCCATATCCGAGTGACCTAGTTTTGACAGTTGTTTGAAAATGTCTAATTCCAGAGCGAGGCTGTGTGTGTGTGTGTGTGTGTGTGTTTTCGGAGCTTGGGAAACGCTGTTCCCAGCCCTTCCGCCAGCCAGCCACATCTGCCCCAATTATTTCCTTAGGCCGCAAATGGACTTTATCTGGAGGGCTGGAAATAATTAATGCAAACAGCTTCAGCCATGGAAGCAAGAAGGATTTCTTTTTTTGAAAAACGACGGGTGGGCGAGAGGGCAAGATGGGAGATCGACAGAACGGTTGCTATTTCCAGAATAATGCAGAGGGCTTTCGACTGCGGCGCCTGCACAGCCGTTTCGCGGGGAGGCAAAGACCCACATCCACAAACCACCAAAGCTGCGCTCGAGCCAGAGACACGTGGCTTCCCCACCTCCTGGCAACGCTCAGCCCAGCACAGTGCCTCTGAGAACATGCAAAGCGCTGGTTCTTCCCTTCCGCATACCGAGTGCTCACGCCAGCAGCTTGCTCCCCACAGGCAGAATCTTATGCACCTCAATCACAGCCGCTCTCTGTTGCTTCCCGGCCACCAAAAAACCAAGAGCCCCAAATGCTCCCGCCCAGCTCCTTGAGGAAGGTACTCCTCCGACCCCCTCTTCTGCATTCCCCCCAGCTCTACAATATCCTTCCGAGGATGCAGCAACCCCAACTGCACACAATATTCCAGACACAATCCACAGCAGAGGACAAGCAGACCGCCCCGCAGACGGCGCACTCCAGCCCAGAAAGACGCCGTGGCCCGGAGCACGGCATGTAGGCTGCCGGGGAGGAGACGAAAGCCGTGCCTCGCCCCACAGCCTGGGGGACGAGCTGACCTCTCCCTCCCCGGCTGTATCGTTCCCCTCGCCAATCACACACACCGGCGGCTGAGCAGGGGCCGGCAGGCCGAGGAATCCGTCCTCTGCGCATGGAGCGCCAGCAGGCCCACGCCAAAGCACATCCTGTTGGGGCCACGTGATCCGGCGGTTCCAGGCGGGATTGACAAACATTTCTCTCCGGCTGTTGTTTAAAGAATCGTGAAGGAGAGGGGAAGTCTGAAGCCCCCGCCTGGAATGCAGAAAGGCCGGGGCCGGGCAGGCGTGGAAGGCGCTCACGCAACATGCGCGGCCTGGCATCCCGGACGAAGCTCCCCAGGAGGACTTTTGTTTCCCGAGCGATTCGAGTGCCTGGCGGAGAGGGATCCACTTACCATGGCAAGCCGGACTCGCTGGCGCGCTCCAGAAGGGCCGTGGGGAGGGGGGCAAGGACGCTGGTGGGCGCTCCAGCCCCCCCAAGCAGGAAGCCAGCCAGCCAGGCCTCGGACCTCCTTGTATGGTGCGAGGCGCTGGGCTCAGCACACCAGCTCTTGGCCCCAAGCCCAGCTCTGGCCAGCCTCAGGAAACTGCTCCAGCCTGCCGTCCGCAGGGAACAATCCCCAGCCAATGTTTTTAACTCCTTGTGCCGGGGCTCTAGAGGGACAGGCTGGCAGCTCCCAGCTCGAAAGGTGGGGGAAGCACCCTGGCAGGCTGTGTGCATGTGTGAACATAGGTGGCTATCTGCCGAGAGGTTCGGGGTGTGTGCATGGAGCTACTCAGGAGCACAGGAAGAGGCCTTCTATGGAATCAGACCCTGGCTCCATCTAACTCCGCACTCTCTGCAGACTGGCAGTGGCTTCTCCCAGGTTGCAGGCAGGAGTCTCTCCCAGCCCGACTTGGAGAGGCTGCCAGGAGCAGAACCGGAGACCTTCTGCATGCAAAGCAGATTGCTCTGCCACTGAGCTATGACCTCATCCCCAATCTAACCCCCAACAGAGTATCACACTGATGAATGTGTCACCACACCTGGAACCTTCTGCATCTAAGCAATGAGGTGCTCTACCCAGAGCAGCCCTATTATCCCCTCAGGGGAATCTCTTGCAGTGCTCACACATGTAGTCTCCCATCCAAATGCAAACCAGGGCAGACCCTGCTTAGCAAAGGGGACAATTCATGCTCGTTGCCACAAGACCAGCTCGCCTCCTAGTCAGGACTATTGCAGCTGCCTCCAACCAAGCCAGACAAATGATCCATCTAGGCCAGCATTTTCCACACTGACTGGCATAAGGGAGGATATTAGAAGAGGTCTTCCTCTCCTCTTTACACACAGAGATGGGAATGCCTCATAAGAGGATGCCTGCTATGTCATAAATGGATCATCTGCTGTGTCATAAATGGATCATTGTGCAGCCCATGGGGCACCTGGTGCTATCTTTGGAGATACATCCCCTCTGAACAATCACACAAGGCGGAATGCCTCTTCTAGAAATATGTGCACATAATACACGTGCGCAATCAGAGTAAGTTTCCATCCAAACACTTGTTTTTAGTCATATGTGAATATGCAGATTACTCCACCATTTAAAATTAATTGTATTAAGCCACTAAACTGTCTTTAACCGGGCCCTGACGATTATTGATCACATTCTACCTGGCAGAACCGGAGAGACAGACAGCTGCAAGCATACCGGAGGAAATCCCTCCTGGAGTAGCAGCCACCTGCGTTCAACAGGGCAAGAGAAATCCTCCCTTGGATTGGGCCCCCTGATAATTAGCAGGAACGGGGTGGGGGGGGCATCAGTTTTGCTGCCTCGGGCCAGTCCTGTGAAGAATAGCCAAGGTCCAAAGTCCCGCAACTGTGCATTCCTCCGGGCCTTTGAACGGGAGTTTTTACAAGTGCTTATCTCTGCTCCGCCCAGGGCAGGTGGCAACCTTTCCCACCTGGACTTTGCCATTGGAATAAACAGTCCGCTTCTGAGAAGAGGAAGCAGAAACCCTTTAGCGGCGCAGCCGTAAACTAGTCACACTGGGGCTGAATCCGGATTCTCCTCCCATCCCCACGGGGCTAGCGAAGAAGAATCGCTGCGGACAAAGGGACGGCTGCTGCAATTCAAGCTTCTCCTGGTTTAGACAGACACACAGGAGCTGGAAACTGCCTCACAGTGCCATCCTGTGTGCGCTTTCTCAGAAATATGCTCCACTGGTGTGCCCAGTGAGGCTTGCTCCCGTGCAAGCATGCGCAGCCTGAAAGCCACAACAGTTTAGGGAGAGGAGAGGACTTGGCCTTTGTTTGGGGCTGGCAGGCACTCTCGGGGCCCCACCACTATCCTTGGTTGACACTATGGGTCCATTGACAGGGGGAATCGATCCACAAGTAATACTTCTAATTTCAGAGTAATGATGTGCTAAAAATTTGACCTCGGCCCCTGCACGCCAAGTTGCGGACGGTTCTGGCCCACCCGCGCATTTGAGTTGTGCAACCCTGGTCTACACTGGCTGGCAGGGGCTTCTCCCAGGTTCCAGGCAGGAGTCTCGCCCAGCCCTAACTGGAGATGCTGCCAGGGACTGAACCCGAGACCTTCATGGAAAACAGAGGGCCTGTCGCTGAGTGATGCCTCATCCCCATAACTAGCGGAGATGTGAGCTAAAAGATGGGTGTGGAAAACTTCCAGGAGATGCCACCAGGAATTAACCGCAGGACCCTCTGCCTGCAAAGCCGACGCTCTTGCACAGAGCGACATCCTTCCCCGGCCTAGAACTGACTCCGCGAAGAAAGAAACGGGTCTTGACCTACGTTACAGGCAGTATTGCGGAAACCCGCTGCTGAGACACCTTCATTTCGCTCTGACACTCCCAAGCTATCGATCCGTACCCTTAGCCACCGAACTACGGAGAGGCGCTATTTCCCCGGCCACGAAACTCTAGCCATGCAAGCGTGCCGAGGGGACAGCATGTTCTGTATGACCCGCTGGCTTTGCCAAGCGCACACGCAGACGGCCTAGCCAACCGGGGTCCACTGGCTGGAGAACAGCCACAGCGGCGCAGACGACAATTTATGAGTTCTGTCATGAGCAGCGAGGAAAGGCGCTCGCGACAAATTAATCACTGATCGCCACGCTGACTGGGCACTTTCTCGGCCTGCTGGCAGCAGCGTGGCCGTGATGGTTGCCGCAGCCCGGCACCCGATAAGGGGACCTTTCGAAAGCCGTTATTTGTGTCCCCCGCAGTTATCTGCCAAGACCCAACAAAACCCGTTGGGCACCAGCCTGCCTTCTGTCAAGACCGCCCCCCACCACCTGGGAGTCAGTTTCCCAATCCGGAATCGCGGCATGCTGCAGTTCGGTGCCGAAAAAGCAGCAGAGGACGTGGCGCTCGACACAACGTTTGGCTTCCTGAGAATTACAGCTGCCTTGGGAAGACCTGTGAGATCAGACCATATCCAGCTCAGCGTCCCATTTCCAGCAGTGGCCAGATATTTATGGAAAGTTATTATTACGAGAAGAAGCAGGCCACGCCTCTTGCTCCTGGCAAACGTGGCCCATCAGGGTGGCCAAAACCATTTCTGTGCCAAAATTCAGATGGAAAGGGATCAAGACCACCTTTCCCAGGCAGGGGAGATTTGTGGCTGACCACAAGACATTCAGGGTCCAGGGAGGCTCCCTGAAGGGCCACTGCTGCCTTGAAGATGGTTGTCATCACTCCATCCCAAGATGACGTATTTATTATCAGGGGCGAAGAAATGTTGGCTCAGTTTAACAGCCAGTCAAAATATTTTACGCATCAAGCTACATTGGTATCATCAGGACTTTTTACTCATCAGGACTTTTTTCACTCGCCAGGCATCATTTTTCACTCGTCACAGACTAGCAGACGAGTGGATTTCTGCAGCCCCGTTTATCATGTATCCTCCAACCTTTCACTGACAAAAACAGGGACGCGCCTGCCAATGTGTAGGAGGTGTGACCAAGCAACCAGGGAGGCGTGGCATACCACATGGGGGTGTGGCCAAAGCAATCTAGGAGTCACGGGTGGCCTGGAATTTGGGGGACAAGCACAGCACCTATGGAAAGCCGGCCTTACAGGACATGTCCAAAGCAGAGGAGCCAAGCCCAACTCCACTATTATGCACTGCTGTGGACTCTGGATTCCACCCGCCAGATGCTGTGTGCTGTGTAGCGCCTTTGGGTTGTGCACCCAGAGACATGAGGGCACACCAGGTGTAATGGACCCACCCACTCGCAGACTGCATTTCCAGAGAGTCTGAGGAGGGAGCTGCACCCGGAGGGAAGCCAACTCTGGAAACTCACATGGAGAAAACGAAACAAGGCGTTCTCACGGGGCCGGAAGAGGGCCAGTGGGCTTCAGAGACCGATTCCCGGCTGCCCCGGTCAAGAGGGGCATGGGGGCCCGTGCAACCCCCCTGGGCCCAGCCGGGGAATCCTCTCCTGCTCAATGTTATGAGCCACGGAGGGCAAGCGTCACACACGTCAGGCGCGCCCAGGCACCTGCTCCAGACCCTCAGACGCTGCCCTGGACAGTGGGGTCCAGATTGTGACAGAAACGAGCGACTTTATCCTCCAAGGGCTTTGCCAAGCTGTCCCAGGGGGTGGATGACCGCCGGTGCCGCCCTCGCCTTTGTGGAGAGAACTCTGTGAATTGCCGGGCGAGAGGGAGAAAGAGGGGAGACCGGCTGCGGGTGGGCTCTAGCTTCCCTCGGCCAGCAGCACCCAGACCACAGCAAAGCCCCCCGCTGACGCAACCCCGCCAAGGGAGCTCTTGGCCGGTGCTCTCCAGCATCCCGGCTGCGCAATGAGGCAATTGGCGTTTTAAAGGCAGCTGCTGAAGTCATTTGCTTTATTACCTTGGCGCCCGTTCCTTGCCGTAAATCTGCTGGGCGCCACATACCGCTCTGGGTCCTGCTCTCCCACACACAGAATCACCAAGAGTGAGAGGCGGAGGGGACCCTCGGAGACCCTGTAGTAGTCCAAACGCTGCAGTTCAGTGCAGGCATCTGGGGATGGGGCCACAGCTCAGTGGTCTCAGGGGCCCCAGGTTCAGGCCCTGGCAGCATCTCCAGGAAGGGCTGGGAGACACCTCTGAGCCTGAAACCTTGGAGAAGCTGCTGCCAGTCAGAGTAGACAGTCCTGAGCTAGATGGACCAAGCACCTGACTTGGTCTAAGGAAGCTTCTGACGTTCCTATGCTCAGTTCCTTTTAGGAGGAAAGATGGCAGCTCAGGGCCGGAGCATCTGCTTTGCACGCCGGAAGGCCCAGGTTCAATCTTCGAATCGGAATCGAATGAATAACAATAACAATAACAACCCCTGGTGGGGCTGGGAGAGACTCCTGCCTGCAACCCTGGAGAGCCGCTGCCAGTCAGAGTAGACAGTCCTGAGCGAGATGAACCAAGGGACTGACTCGGTAGAAAGCTTGTTCCCACCCAAGCTTGGGGGACTCTGTCCGTCAGGGAAAGGTGATTGCAATGATTACTCGGGTAAAGTATGCCAGGCTTCCACACATTTTCTTTGGATCTAGGTGCCAGCCCAAAAATTTAGGTGCCAGACAATGGACTCCTGACAAAATTGCCAGATTTAGTGATGGACATTGGACAGGGGGAGAGGAAATAGGCTTCCTTCTGTCCCCTTCCAGTGGTCCCTCTGATTTTTCTTATCTCTGTGTGGAAGGAGTTTTGTTCTGGGTGGCAGCATCAAGGCAGTGTGTGCGCACCCTGTGAATTCAGAGTGGGGCCTTCCTGATTCAACCTGAGCGGGATCTAAAACTAACTGAGCGGATATCCAAAAACTTGTGATCATGCACACATGCACACCCTTTAGAGAGAACAGTGTCCCCTTTCCAAGTAACCTACTTGCAGTATGGACCATTCTTGTTCAATAACTCTTACTTCCTCTGAATATCCTACTTTAGACACCACAGCTCCCTGGCACCTGGACTGGACAAGCCCTAGGACATACCAGCAAACCAGTGTTCCCTCTCAAAGGGATTCCCAGCTGTTGTTAACTACAACTCCCAGAATCCCCAGCCAAAGGCCACTGCAGCTGAGGATGCTGGGAGTTGTAGTGAACAACAACTGGAAACCCCTGTTAGGAGAAACAGTGGTTGGAACCCCCAGAGAACTCCAAATCAGGGGTAGGCAGCCTTGGCTCTCTGGCTGTGGCTGGACTACAAATCCCATCATCCCCAGACACTATAAATTGATTTAGACTCACAACAGGCTCAAGTAAAATGTGGCTGGGGGATGATGGGAGTTGAAGTTCAAGAACTGGAGAGCCAAGGTACCCCCCCCAACTCCAAATCCATTAACTAATCACAGCTGCCAGGGACATCTTGGAGAAAGACCTCACTCTGGAGCCTCAGCTGCTCACCTGTCGAGGAGGGAGCCTACCTGGGAACCTCCCACCTCGGCAAAAAAAGGTGACGCCTGCGAAGGTACCTGCGCAATATCACACTGCCAACCAGGTAGCAGAAAGACAGGTCTCTCTGCTGAGCTGGCTGGGTTGGTTTGATTTGGGGAAGGCGCGTCCTTCAAATTAATAATCACATGGAGTCGCTTGCCAAAGGACAGGCAGTAACCCAGAACCGGGCGGAGAAGAGATGAGTAAATGCACTTCCCAGACACCCCTCTGCAACCTCTCCGCGCCCTCGGCCTTCTAACATGCCCCAAAGGAAGAAACAAGCGCTGATGATCATTCAGGTCTGCCACCTTTTCATGGAAAGATTGCTCTGGTGCTTTTAACAGCTGCAGGAACTCTGCCGGAGCAGCTGGGAAGAGCTATACCTATGGAACAGCAGCCTGCTGTGTGGCCATTAAAAGGAGCAGAGACAGAGGTAGCAACCTTGGATGTTACTGAGACGGTTTTCTGCTTTTTACTGGGGATGTGTGTTGAAAGGTGGCATATAAACACTTGACATAAATATTATTGTTATCCATCTATTTGCGGTAGATACTGCTTTTCAACAACAACAACGTTTTCAAAGCAGTTTAAGAGGCACGGGAGTGGAAGGAAGAGGTTTGCAAAGAGGCTTGGCATCTAAGATGAGGCCCAAGGCCACGGGGCAGGGAGGGGAATCGCCACTCCACTTTGGGGGTCACCCTCCCAAATCCCACCGCTCTGGTTTCAGTCTCTGGCCCTCCCCTGCCTCATCTCTGCCCAGGGCATTTCTGTAGCGCTCCAGCGGCAAAGGCCAGGCAGCTCCCGCATTGTGAGACGCAAGTTTGGGGCGGTGTAGAACTATTTCAAATAAATAATAATAAATAAGTTGCGTACAGTGCCGAGCACACAACACCACCCAGCCCCAAGATGGAGGAGCTTGAGGGGAAGCCGCGGACCGCAAGCCAGCTTTCTGTTGGCATTGCAGACGGACTTCTGGGAGGACCGCGGGACGCGCACACCGTTCGGGGCTCTTCACAGGCAAGCCCCTTTTCGGTGTACAGCGGCTTTTGCCCTTGGAAAGCAAGTTGAGTGGAGACCGTTTCGACCTGAACGCTCGAGGGGGACTCTTCAGAGTTTGCTGTGGAATAACTGGGATCTCTCTGGAGAAGAGGGTGGGGTACAGTGTCCCCTCTAACAGGGATTCCCAGATGTTGTTGACTACAACTCCCAGAATCCCCAGCTGCAATGGCTTTTGCCTGGGGGTTATGGGAGCTGTAGTCAACAACATCTGGGAATCCCTGTGGGAGGGGACATTGGTGCGGTACAAAGTGTCATTAGAATAGCACTGCAGAGCTGTGGTCATCCAGCAATTCCCATCATCCCCAGACACAACAGACAGGGATGATGGGACTTGTAGTCCTACCTCTGCAGCAAGGCTGAAGTGGGTATACATGCTAAATCAGGGCTGCAGCACCATCAACACAGCAGGTAGGCTTGAGCTGTCATTTTTGTTCTCCTCTCCTCATCTGCACTAAAGGAGATAATAGGAACACAGACCTACCTCGCAAGACCATTGTGGTGCCTGCGAAGATAACTGGTGTACTTTGAATGCCTGGAAATGTCCTGAGCAGCTACCAACATTTTTACACCACTAAACTGGTGGGGATTCCGTGAGTCAAATTCTGTTAACCTAGAAACGTGGAGGGCGGCAGGCCTTTTGTTCGCAGTGACAGCTGGTTCTTGCTCCCCTTTTGACACCCTGATGCTCTGGCTGCTCGCTTGGCGTGATTCACCAAGGACAGGAGACATGTCAACCAATCAAGGCCCTGAGGAGACTGGCACCCCTTTGGGGCAGCACAATTATGATCTCGGAGAGGCAGCCCGGCGTTTGGTCTGGCTCCGTCGTTGCCGAGGTGCCAGGTGGCAGCCAGGTTTGGGTTTTGGCTCGCTTTGGACATTTCCAACAAGGAAGCACTGAACGGTGAGAGAGAGAAGCATCTGGGTGGAGCGGCGGGGTGGGGGAGAGACACTGACCACGGCCTGCGATGACAGCCAACGTTTCCAGGAGCCCCCTTTCAAGGTTTCCCTTTTAAAAGCATCCAAGCACTATTGGAACACTGTGAAGGGACTGCCCTAAGGTCATGTGGCAGCGAGTTCCGCATGGTTGGCGCGCCGCAGTAGAGTCTGTATACGGTAACATGGTAGCATCAGCTGAAGCAGGTCAGCTGGCGAGCACGAGGGTCACAAGCGACTGGGAGGGGGGGTGGCTTCCAATCCGCACCCAAGCACAAGGCTGGCTCTCCGCTCTCCCTGCCCAGTCCGCCTCACGCAGACCCCCCGCCCCCCCACACACAGCGGCGAAGCCCCACCACGCAAGCCGGGAGGGAGGCCCGGTGCAAAGCGCGCCAGCCAGCCCGCTTTCAGCGCCGCGGCACCGCTGGGGCCGGCCTTGGCCAGGGAGGCCGGGGAGGAGCAGGAGGCCGCTCTTGCCCCCAGACCGCCGGGAGGGGGGGCTTGCAGCGCAGCCGCGGGCCGGCTGGCACCCACCACCCGGCCCCTCCCGCGCCAGCCAGCGACTCCCCAAGGCGCAGATCGGGCGGCCGCAGGAGGGCGCGGAGCGCGCAGCCCGAGCAAGCGCTGCATCCTGGCGGGGCTCCCCAGCTGCCCAGGCCGCCCCCGGAACATGGCCGGCCGGCCTGCCCCCCCTCCCCCGCGCACCTGAGCTGGGCCTCCCGGGGACGCGCGCGCGCGCGGCCGCGCCTACCTTGGCGAGCAGCGCCCGGGGCTCCCTCCTGCCGAGGAGGCGCCTCCTCCGTCTCTGCCGCGGCGCCGCGCGCTCGCCGCCGCCGCCCACCATCGCCTCGCCTCCCGCCGCCGCCGCCGCTGCTGCAGCTGCCCGCCCGCGGCTCTTTCGCCGGCGGGGAGGGGCTCGGGCGCCGGCTCTGCCTCCCGGGACACGCCGAGCCCGACGACGGCCCAGCCGAGAGCTGCCAGTGCCGCCGGCCTCCGTGGAGGAGAGAGGCGGCGGAGGGGGAGGAGGAGGAGGAGGAGGAGAGCAGCAGCAGCCGCCGAGAGTCCCCGCCCCGCCTCCCTCTAACCCTAACCCCCCCCCCCCCGCGCGCTCCAAATCGGCTCCCACCCCAGGCCGGTTCACACGAGCCGAAGCGGCGCAAAAAGCCAGGCGCACCTCCTGCTGCTGCTGCCCCACTCCCGCCCGCCCGCCCAGCTGCTGAGCACCACGGCGCGGGGGGGGGGGGCACCTGTCTTCAGGCTCCCGGCTGCTGGCATGATCCGCACGCACACTTCTGCTCCCCTGCCTGCGCCACCCAATGCCCGAACGGGGCTCAGCAGGAGGGACGCCCAAGGAGCCGAGCCGCCGGGCCACCAGGGCCACCTTGGAGAGCGGGGTGGGGGTGGGGGTGGGGACCGGCCCCGCTCAAGCCCAGCGCCCCACCCGCCGGGAGGGGGAGCCCTGTGGGGACAGAGGCCCCTTTGATTTCACAGGTCCTGTTCTGCAAAGCGGTTGGAGGCGCTTCTGTTGCAAAGTGCCAGAGACAGATCCATAGCCAAGGCAGCCTGGAACCCTGCCCCCTCCGTCACTGAACAAGAGTTGTGGGCGGGGGTCACTTGGCCCGCCTGGAAAGGCACTCTGTACATGTTTAGTGGGCAGCAGCTTCCCATGCTCCAGGGATGAAAGGAGGAGGCCAGCATGCCACTGGACAATGTCTGGCATGCGGGCGGCCGGCTGGAACCGGGATGGCAGCTGCTCTGCCTGCTTCAGCCTGGGGAAATCTGGCACTCCAAACGGGTTTGGCAAAGTAGGTTTACATGACAAAAAGCCTCCTTGATATGCCAGACCAGGCTCCTGCTCTCCTCCCAAAATGTAGCTCTTCTTTGGAACAGACTGTGCCAGTGAGTGGTGTCTGTTTACTCAGAAGTCAGCCCTGTGCGGGAGAGAGAAATCCCGCCTCTCAAGGTGCCTTGCAGCAGCCCTTTTTGTGCAGCCGTTTGGCAGAAGCTTGGTGTGGGGGGAGAGAGGCACAGTTTGCCCAGCAGCAATCTGAACCCAGCTCCCCAATCTGGACACACAACCGTTGGATTCAGAGGTGCCAGTGTCTCCATGGCCGCCCAGGAGAAGCAAGAGCCTCTCCAAGCCGAACGACCGATGGATGGATGGATGAAGTGCCATTAAGTCAGTGTTGACTCTTAGCAACCACACAGAGAGATTCTCTCCTGGATGGTCTGTCTTCCACTTGGCCTTTCAGGGGTGCCTTCCCGGCTGTTGTCCTGGAGTCCATCCACCTGGCTGCTGGCCCGTCCTCTTCGTCTTAGCAACATAGAAAGTTGCCTCATGCCGAGTCCATCTTGCTCAGTATTTTCCACACTCACTGGCAGCAGCTGCTTCTCCAAGGCTGCTGGAAGGAGCCTTTCCCAACCCTGTCTGGAGATGCTGCCAGTGAGTGAACCTGGGACCTCCTGCGTGCATGCATGCAGGTGCTCTTCCCAGAGCGGCCCCATCCCCTGAGGGGAAGATCCTCCAGTGCTCATACATGTCGTCTCCCATTCAAATGCAAACCAGGGTGGACCCTGCATAGCCAAAGGGGACAGCTGGCGCTCGCTACCACAAGACCAGCTCTGCCGGGCCCTGCTGACCCCTGTGGCTGGGAAGAGCCCATGTAGGAAGAAACACCATATAATCTCCTCCAAGCCACAACCTTCCTGTCTGGGCCGTGCTGTGATTGCAGCTGTCTAATTTGTGGTGTCCTCAAAGGCAGGCTGCGCCCTACCCCTAAAGGGCCGGCTGCTCACTCTCGGCTCGAGTCTCGCTCTTCTCCAGCAGAAGGGAGACTCCCAAAATCCGCCTCTCAAGAACGGCTTCTTCCTTTGGCAAAATTCCCAATAACCCAGACCTGCTTCCAAGGTTTAACCCATGCCTTCCAAATCCTCCCTTATTTCCGGGGCCTCTTTGTTTCCGTCTTCTCTTTTGCCAGCACAACACAACACTCCCGGCCAAGAATCCTGACACAAGCACAGGGGAAGAAGCAGATTTGGATCAGGGTGGCGGCGTAGGCCAGTGTGTGTGTGTGTGTGTGGGGGGTCCATCCCCCTTGGCAGTCCCGAAAAGTAAAGCGACGTCTGGTCTCTCCATCACCGACGGTCCTCTCTTGCCCAGTTCCAGGGATGGACTCCACTGTGGGGCCCCTCAAATCTCTTCTTTCCTCCTGAGTATTCCCATGATGGCTGCTGCCTATTACCTGCTTGGCCACTCGGATTCAGTTGTGAGGTGTTGGCTGCCCTGTTGGTTTCCAGACTTCGTATGCGATGCATTCATGGCTGTTGCTATTCGATGCTCTCACGGAGTCCGCCTGGAGCGCCACACCAGGGCGCTTGCCGGATTAGCCCCTCCCACAGTGTCACAACCTATCTGCTAAGTGGGCTTCCCTACGTCCTGGGTTGGGACACCACAGTCCCTGCAATGACAAGCAGGGTGCCGTTCACATTTCCAATGCCTTCTTTCGGATTGTATTGCTGCGATTTAGTGCTCGGACGCTGTATGTCCGTTGCAAAGAAAGTCGCTGCATTTCCCCGTTGTAGATTCTGGGGAGCGTTTTCAATTTAATCCTGCCCAGCCGAAGCATTTTTACCATAGCTGCAGCGGGTAATCTGGAAGGCGCCCAGGGAAAGGCAGGAGAGAAACATTCAAAACAACGGCGCTGAGCTTTGGCCTTTTAGAACGAGCTGTTGTTAAAGAAGTGGATCTGTCTGAAGGGCAGTCCAGCTGCCAAATCCTCCTCCTGTGCAAAACATTTGTGCCTGTGGGGGCGGGGTGGTGGGGGTGGTGGCACCGCGCGAAAAGCCAGCTGCTCCCTCACCGGGGTCAGGCGCCATCTTGGGTGTCACACGCTGACAAGTTGGCCGTTCCCCAAACCGGTGCGTTCAAAAGACGTCTCCGCGGCAGAGAACGAGGCTGAGACAATGACAGATCCCGGCCGCCCCGCCCCGCACACAGCAGGCAGAATCCGGCTCCTTCCCATCCCGCCTTCCGTGTGTTTATCCAGACTGCTGGAAGAGAGCAGGCACCGGGATGCCGCTAATTGGCAACCGGCGAGCACAGACTGCCGGAAGGTAAACAGAGTGGGTGAGCGTGGCATCTGCGAGACAGACACGCTGCATCACGGCTGGGGTGTACTTGACTCGGAAAAGGGATGGGGGGGGGAGATGCTCTCCTCCCTGAGAAGTCACCGGCGTGCCATGGTGCACACACAGGTCTGCAAACGGGGCCCTGGCTTATCCAGGCGACGCCTCGCTGGCACTCCGCTCCCGAAAGCACTTGAGCACGTTAAGAGCCCACTGCTGTGTGCGGATGCTGGGGAGATTTCCACCGAGGGGGCGTCTCCGACGGGGCACAGCTGGGCACTTTGCCTTCAGTGCTAAGACCTTTAATTGCCCAAAGGGAAACATTTGCAAAAGGGGGAAAGTGATGCCAGATGGAACATCGGAGGTGGCCTTATACCGAGTCAGACCCTTGGCCCATCCAGCGGAGCTCAGTATCGTCAACACTGACTGGCAGTGACTCTCCAAGGTTGCAGGCAGGCGTCTCTCCCGGCCCTACCAAGGTGTGCACCTGCAAGTGGGGGGGTGGGCTCTCCCACTGACTTCCACTCAGTGTTAACTGGGCAAAGAGGCACCTTGTGTGTGATTCTCCTTACTGAGCAGGGGGAGAGCAACTGGCCCTCTCCGCCCCCAGCACAGCATCCCTCCAGTGGCTGTTGCTGGGGTCTGTCTTATGTTTCTTTTTTAGATCACGAGCCCTTTGGGGACAGGGAACCATCTTTATTTATTTATATCTATGTAAACAGCTTTGGGAACTTTTGTTGAAAAGCAGGATATAAATATCTGTCGTATTCGTATGACCCCCATCCACTTAAGGGGAATCTCTTAACAGCGCTCACAGATGTAGTCTCCCAACAAAATGCCTACCAAGGTGGGCCCTGCTTAGCAAAGGGGGCAATTTATGCTGGCTACCACAAGCCCGAGCCACCTAATGGCGCAGCGGGGAGATGACTTGACTAGCAAGCCAGAGGTTGTCGGTTTGATTCCCCGCTGGTGCGTTTCCCAGACTAAGGGAAACTCTTGTATTAGGCAGCAGCGATCGAGGAAGATGCTGAAAGGCATCATCATGTCACACTGTGCGGGAGGCGGCCATGGTCAACCCCTCCTGTATTCTACCCAAGACAACCACAGGGCTCGGTGGTCACCACAAATCGACGGCACACAAGCCCAGCTCTCCTCCCCACGGAGTCAGCACCTTGATTTGTCTAGGGCAGTACAGTCTGCTCTGACCGGCAGTGTCTCTCCAAGCTCTCAGGTAGCAAAAGGGTTCTCTCTCAGTCTGGAGGCCTGAGAGGCTTTTTGGTGGAGGAGGCTGAACCCAGAACTTCCTGCATGCAAAGCGAGGCTTCTGCCAGCGAGTGCTAAATCAGAGGTTTGGGCGGGAAGATGGATTTGCGGCCAAGGAGAGGCCTGGATGAGCCCGGGGGCAGCAGATGGTCCGACAGCAGGGGTCTGGACGAGAAGAGCCATGGAGGCTGCAAAGCCAAAAAGCCAATGGGGCGGAGAAGGAGGAGGAGGGCAGCTCATTCCAGGTGAATTCCCCACCAATTGGGCCCCACCCTGCCAGCCCAGGCTGTCAGCCAAAAGCCGGCACGACGGAGAAGGCAATTACAGAAAGTGGCTGGCTGCAAGCTGGCCTGGTTCTGCCACCCGAAATTATTTCTCCAAGACCTGCCAAGTGGCAAGGACCAGAGGCGAAGCAAGAGCCCCCGCTGTGCTCCAAAGGAGAGCCCTGCTAGAAGGGGGAGAGAGAGCCCTTGCCCCCACCGCCTTGTACAAAGCCCCTTCTTGGGCCAACCTTTCAGGAGACCCGGCTGCTTTTGTCATCTTTTCATGATTCTAGTTTTCCGAGCAAGCGGGGGATTAGGCAGCCTCTGCGCCCTGATTATAGGCTGGATCCTCTATCGGGTCCTGGCCGTGCGGCTCGGCTTTTGCATGAGGAATCTACACTGAGGCCAGACCCAGAGGGCGGCAGATGTGGGGAAAGGGGCAGGGACCAGGCAGGACCCGGCCGGCACCCACTTCTCTTTGGGCTGAAGGAATCCAAGCTTTTAAATCACAGGACTGCCTCTGCAGTGGAGGCCGTCCGCTCACCCTATAGTCGATAGGCTGTCTGACTCCGGCTGCAGTCTTTGGAGCGATCGGCCAGAGCAAGCGTCTCAGGCGCACACAAACCAGTATTGCGGTCTTGCATTGCGCAAAGCCCGCACCTCTTAGTTCAGTCACCTGACCCAAGAGGTGCTGGCTGGGCTGAAGTCAACCTGGAATTCTGCCCTTTAACCTGAACCCGTAATCCCAGAGATGAGCAGGAAGGCAGGCAGGGGTCTTTCCCAGCCTTACCTGGAGATGCTGCCAGGGACTGAACCTGGGGCCTTCTGGTGGGAGGGGGGGGGTGCAAGTTTCCAGAACCCTCTAAGGGTTGTAGCCTGAAGCATCCAAGCACCAGGGGAAAACTTATTTATTTATTGTTAAATGTATATCCCACTTTTCATTAAAACAATGCCAAGGCGGTTCACACAAAAATTAAAACAAGACTATTAAAAAAATGCACAATTAAAACATTAAGCTAAAATAGAAAAACATAGATCTGACTAAAAGATTCAAAATATGAGCATAAAATAAGCATACAAAACACAAAGAAGCAGCAGTAGAGAGAATAATAAAAAACCCTGGGTAAAAAGCCAAGATTTAACACGTGTTCTGAAAACCGTGGTGGAGACCGAGGAGCGAATAGTGACCGGGAGAGCATTTCAGAGTCTGGGGGCAGCCACAGAGAAGGCCCTGTCCCGCATTCATGACAACCGAGCCCCCCTCATTACCGGCTTGTGGAGCAGAGACTCCTCCGATGGCCTCGTCAAGTGGGCAGCAACCCTTGGGAGCAGGCGGTCCCTCCGGTATCCAGGGCCCAAACCGTGAAGGGCTTTAGAGGTCAAAGCCAGCACCTTGAATTGGACCCGGAAACAAACGGGCAGCCAGTGCAGCTCTTTCAAAATGGGCGTGATGTGATCCCAGTGGGCAGCTCCAGATAACACCCTAGCTGCCACATTTTGGAAGGAAGTGTGGAGTAGGTGACGAGCAGCAAAAACCGTGGCAAGCCACCGGCAGCCACCTCTCCCTGGTCCCAAGGGCTGCGTGGTGCCCCTTCTGCGGCTGGTGGCAACGTGTGCTTTGACTTATTCAAGCGCTGGTCAGCAGCCCTTGGTGCAAGAGACACAGGCGGAATTACCTTCCCACCACTGCCACACCCTCTTTGCCAGAAAGGCTCCTCCCTCAACCGCCATGCCCACCTGGCCTCAGACATCCACTCACTGCAAAGAACCCCTTCTCTTCTCCACAAGCCCAGAAACTGCTCAGAGACGCAGGCACACATTCCGGACATGTTCAGAGGTCCTCTTTCCCGTTCGTTTTCATTTTACACCGCCTGGGACTTCCAAACCAGGTTCCGGAGCAAGTCCCGGGGTCAAAGGGAGCTCGACTCACTTCCACGGGGGGGCCGAGTCAAGATCTTGTGCCTCTGCTCTCCTGATTCATCAGAAACAGTCCCTATTGGGGGATTACTTATCCCGGGTAAATTACTCTCTCGTACACCTTTTGCCTACCAGTCAGGGATTTGAACACAAAACCGGCCAGTAAAAGTGCACAGCAACACCTGATCAAAGGCAACCAGTTAATAAAACCCGCAGTGAGCCCATTTTACAGGTGAGGAACACTGAGGCCAAGAGACCAGTTTCCTGTACTGAGCAGGGGTTGAGGGGCCCTCTAGAGTATCTCCAAGGTCCCCCTTCAAATCCTATCAGAAGTCACCAGCACAAGACCAGCGGGGTCGGAGACCTTTGCCATTTTACTTGCCGCTCTTAAGACACCGGAGCCCCGGTCTCCATGTTAACCTGAGAAACAGCAGAGGGTCCGGTCCAGGTCCACCATGGTCCAGAAGGCCGCCCAGCACCCATGCCCCAGGCAGGCAGAGCACTCCAGGGGAGAATCCAGATGGATTCACAGGGCAGGCCCCATTTCATCCCTGAGCAGAGAGCAAGGCATGATTTTAGGAGGAGACGGAGGAGAAAATTACAAGGCCCAGCTGCGGTCAGTGTGATGTGGGGACTCTGCCCTCCTGCCAGGGCTAAATCCGTCACATGCCACGACGGATTGCCCTGGCTGGGACTTTTCCAGTCGCTCGGCTCCCTAACCACAGAGCAGAAGGTTATCCCTGGACAGGAGCAGGCAGGACAGCTTGCAGGGTGTACAGCTTGGCCAAAGCCCGAATGGAGCTTTTCCTGGAGATCCTTCCCCGCCCTCTGATGTTAGGAACAGAGGAAGCTGCCATAGACTGAGTCAGACCCTTGGTCTACATAGCTCAGTATTGTCTTCACAGACTGGCAGCGGCTTCTCCAAGGTTGCAGGCAGGAATCTCTCTCAGCCCTATCTTTGGTAGTTTGTTGGTTCAATTTAAAAAATCTTGTCCTTAAAATAAATAAATCTTGTCCTATCATGGAGAAGCCAGGGAGGGAACCTGAAACCTTCTGCTCTTCCCAGAGCAGCTTCATCCCCTAAGAAGGGGAATATCTTCCATTGCTCACACATCAAGTCTCCCATTCATGTGCAACTGTGGCAGACCCTGCTTAGCTATGGGGACAAGTCATGCTTGCTGCCACCAGACCAGCTCTCCTCTCCTGTTCTTATCAAGCCATGAAGATCTCCAGGATAGCTTCTAATACCCAGAGATGGTGGCTGATTCCTGGAGACTCCAGGCCCATCCTAGAGAGCAGGCGATCCGACGAAACCCAGCAGACAGGCGCTGCTCTTGGGCTGAACTTCCACTGAGTAAAAGGGGCCCTGCCCAGAGGGGTGGGTCTGCCCTAGACATCTCACGATCAATACAGCCTCCGAAGCAACTTACTGGCATAACTAAAACCGCTTTGATTCTGGTCTTGCTCATCTATATTTTAGTTCATATGAGGCCCATGTGTGTTTGAGCGCACGTATTTCTACAACGACGACGAATATTTATATACCAATCTTCAACCAAAGTTCTCAAAGCTGTTCACATTTACAATTCTTTGGCATCTTTGTAACATTCCGCTTATTTACCACTATACAAGCAGAACGGTTTCCAACTAGCTATGCCAGCTATAGTGTATCTCTCTCCCTCTCTCTCTCTCTCTCACACACACACACACACACACACACACAAAACACCCTACCTCTGATGGGTATCTCATTCAAAAATGCAGAGAGCCTGGACTATCAAGAGACCCACTTCCTAAGCATTGTCTTCCACTGATTAAACATCGATCTACCATCCCGGGCCATTAACTAAAATCAGCCTAATAAAGGAATGGCAAACCAGCAGTGTAACATCATTGTTTTTGTATATTGATACGCCCTGTACCCTGATAGAAAGACCATCACTTTTATAAACCAACATCAGTCTTTGAGTTCTTGGATGCAAGTGAAAGGAAACCTCACTGCATGGGTGCAGATGTGCCCCCCAAATCCCTTGTTCCTCTCTTTGTGGTTGCCCCACTGCTGAGACTGATTGATTGATTAAGTGCTGTCAAGTTGGTGTCGACTCTTAGCGAACACGTAGATAGATTCTCTCCAGGAGGATCAGTCTTCAACTTGGCCTTGAAGGTCTCTCAGTGGTGCATTCATGGCTGTCGTGATCGAGTCCACCCACCTTGCTGCTGGTCGTCCTCTTCTTCTCTTTCCTTCACCTTTCCCCAGCATTATGGACTTCTCAAGGGAGTTGGGTCTTCGCATAATGTGCCCCAAGTATGATAGTTTGAGCCTGGTCATTTGTGCCTTGAGTGAAAATTCTGGATTGGTTTGTTCCATAATCCCTTGGTTTGTTTTCCTGGCTGTCCATGGTCTCCTCAAAAGTCTTCTCCAGCACCCAAGTTGAAAATCATCAATGCTTTTTCTGTCTTGCTACTTCAAAGTTCAGCTTTCGCATCCATAGGGTGTCACAGGAAAAACCACGGTCTGAACGATTCTAATCTTTGTAGGTATAGTCATGTCACAACATCTAAACATGCTTTCCAAGTTCTTCATTGCAACCCTACCAAGTGCTAGTCTGCAGCGTATTTCTTGACTGCTGGATCCTTTACTGTTGATTATCGATCCTAAAAGGCAGAAGCTCTCCACCACTTCAACGTCTTCATTGTCAATTCTGAGGCTGGTTGCTGTACCCGTTGTCATTAGTTCAGTCTTCTTGACATTTAGTCGTAGTTCCATTTTTGCACTCTCATTACTAGAGCTTGCAGATCCATCCACATTCTCAGATATCAGAGTGGTGTCATCAGCGTAGCACAGGTTATTGATGTTTCTTCCTCCAACTTTAAAATCATGCTCATCTTCTTCCAATCCAGCTTCTCTCAGTATATGTTCAGCATATAAATTGAATAAAGCAGGAGAAAGTATACAGCCTTTGCCAATCTGGAACCAGTCTGTTCCACCATGTTCTGTCTGGACTGTGGCTTCCTGTCCTGTGTGTAAGTTTCTCATGAGAACAATGAGGTGTTCTGAGACGCCCATTTTCCTAAGGATATTCCACAACCTGACATGGTCGACCCAATCAAAGGCTTTTCGGTAGCCAATAGAGCACATATTGACTTCTTTCTGGTATTCCTTGGCTTTCTCAGTTATCCAGCATGCATCAGCAATGATGTCTCTTGTTCCTCAGCCTTTTCTGAAACCAGCTTGAACATCCGGCATTTCCCTTTCCACGGAGGGCTCTAATCTGCATTGGCTGATCCTGAGCATTATTTTGCTAGCATGTGGAATTAAGGATATTGTGCGATAGTTTGCACAATCGGTTAAGTTACCACCTATTGCTACCCAAATAGCCTAAAATTGCCACTTGAATTGCTGAGGCCAAATATCACCATTACTTAGCAGCCAGAATGTGTGCTTGGAAGCTTAAGCTTAACCTACCTGTTATCTCTAGGATATCCCTCCTTCCTTCTTATCTCCATCTTGTTGCTTACATTCAGAATTTACAAAATTTCAAACCAACCAACTATAATCTGTGGCTGGAGATTTGTTTTCCTGGTTTCATATAATCAATTAGCTCTTTCAGAATTTATTCTGGACATGGTTCCCTTTCTTGCTTTTTCTTAAAACGCTGATCTTCTTTGCTCCTATTCTGCTCCTGCAATTAATCTCCCGGATGGACTGCAGAGCTTCTTCAACCTCTACCCTGTGGCCCCTGCTCTGGCTCATCCTGCAAAGGGAACCCTTTGAAGTAGGGCTCTAGCACAACCAAAGTGGCCCAGCACCAGCGGGATAGCCAAGGATGGTATCCTCCAGGACCCGAATACCTCTGCAACTCAGGGCTTTGAGAACACGTGGACAGAAATGTGCATGAAAACATGCACAGACGAAGAAGAACCCTGGAGCTGGGCTGGGTGAACAGCCCCCCTAGCAAGGAAAGAGCAGGCAGGGACAGTGATTAGTGGCCCGGGACGGGGACCAGGAAAAAAGGGACTTGTCTCCCTGATGAATAGAGATGGTTAGAGGGAATGGAGAACTTGCTCCGTTGGAGACCTGCCTCTCTCTCGCCTGCCGCACACTTGGCCTCTGCCTTCTGTTCCTCCCCTGAACAAGCACAACTGCCGGGCAATGACAGAGATGGCTTCTGGCAGAAACCGGAGGGCGTGGAGGCCGCCCTGTAATTGCACGTTTGCTGGAGCTCAGGAGGAGCTCCATCATGGGAAGCATTCCAGGCCACCTCAAGGCCACACCCAGCCTGCCCTGGAATCTGTGGGTCTCGGCTGAAGAGGCGCCCGTCGCCGGGGAATCCCAGGGGAGGGCAAGGCATGATGCCGCCTGACAGCCACTGCTCTGCCACGCAGCCCTGGGCGGGTTCCATCCTCCTCACAGGTGCTGCACCAACGCAAGGCCCGGCTGCCACCCGGGAGATTGATTTCCCTGCCAGCTGGATCAAACCGCCAGCGTCCTCCTAATTCCACCCCTGCAAGCCCTTTTGCCGGGCATGCATCACGAAGACACGGAACCACATCAGAAAGAAAAGCAGGGTGGGACCGCAGTTGGTTTTCTAAATGCCCACCAGCTGGCAGGCTAGAACCACCACACCGTTGGAACCGCCCGCCACTGTGCTGCACTGGACCCAAGGCCTTGGGGACCTGGGTTCCATGCTTCACTCCACCATGGGGCTCACAGCAAGCCGCTCTTTTTAAATAAAATAAAATAAATTTCAGGCTTGATCTCTCGCCTCTCCTAAAGGCAGACTGAGGCAGCTAACGAACCAGAATGAATGCAACCTAATAACATGCATGAAAGATATTAAAATAAAACAAACATTTGCACTTTTAAAAAACACGGTTCATTGTGAGGAGACTGCATCTGCAGAAGCCCAGCTGTGCTCAAAAGATGTGCCCTGTCAGAAGACTGCAAGAGCAGCCCTGCTGGATCGGGCCCAAGATCAACCCCGTGCAGCAACCTTCCTCACACAGCGGCCAGCTAGGTGTAGTTGGGAACCCACCAGCAGGAGGGAGAGGGAGAGGGCAACGGCCCCCTTTCTTGGCGCTCTGTAGCTGCTGGTGTTCAGAGGCATCAGGTCCCAGCTTACAGACTGGGATCAGACCCTAACTTGATACCCTGCTTTGGGAACAAACTGAGGTGTGGAGAAACCAACGGTCCCCATATCGGGATGCAACGGCAAACGATGGTTTGTTCCAATGCACAACAGGCAGCTTCAGCTTCCTGTCTTGGATGTGAAGGGGAAATTCACGCAAGAGGCAGCTCATGCTGGCGAGTTTTCATTACAAGCCATGATTTGTTGGGGTGTCTGGATGCAGCCTCTCTCTCTCTCTCTCTCTCTCTCTCTCTCTCTCTCTCTCTCTCTCTCTCTCTCTCAGCCTAATCTACCTCACAGGGTTATTGTGAGGATAAAGGGAGAAAAGAGGAAAGTATTCCATCCCTTGAGTCTTTTCTGATGCACTTTGGACCCACTCTGCAGCTTTAGGGTTACAGAGAAGGATGGGCCGAGCTTGGAGAAGCAGAGAGGGCACCAGACTCCAAAGCTTGCTCTAAGGGAAGAATGCTGGATCTTCCCGAGTCCCAAGGGAGAAAGCCCCTGAGCGGCTGCACGCAAGCGCACACCCTCCCCAGAGAGGCTTACAGGCCCTCGTTCCGTAACGGCAGAAATTCATCGTCGTGCGTCTCCACTTCCACGGCATCCTTCTCTGGTGCACAAGCTGTCCACCTGGTCCTCAGAGGCAACTGGGACCGCATGATCTACGACTGCTCTTCCGTAAGGATGCCTTTCCCTTATTTGTCCTACTTGGCACCTTCCAGAAGATTTATTGGAAGCCTCTTCTGGCAAGGGGGGTGAGGAGAGAGAGGAAGGAACCGGGAAACCCAGAGCCTCCGGGGGCCATACACAATCCTGAAGTGGCTTCTTCACAGGAGTGCGTTTTTCTGCCAGCGAATGGAGAGGAAATGAAAAATCTTGCCTGGCTGAGGAACAGCCACTGTCCGCTCAGGACAGGGAAGCAATAAAGCATTTCTCAGGGCTGGACACACTACGACGCTGAGTAACATTTGGTTCACTGATTCAAGGAGCACATTTCATGCACTTGGGTAATTCTTACGCATGCTTTTAAAAGTTATACTCCACCTGACTTTTCTCCAAAGAGAAACGGGTTGGGATCTTGCAGGCTCAGCCCTGCCAGCAGCCAGTGAGGAGTATATCATCTAAGTCAAGCCAAATTCAACAGTAAACGGAAGTCAGAGGCAGGGCTGCATTCACCTGACCGCCGGCTGGGTCAGAGATTTCTGGCCGTGTGCTGGGTAAAGGGGGGATGCCTTCTTTAATTGAGAAAGAAGGTGATTAAGACGGGACATGATAAAGGTGTATATGACATGACAGAGGTGACCCAGATCACCTGGTCAGACCGAGCAGACAAAATTGCAGTACCCTCTCCGGCCATTACCTGGGGAGCGCTGTGATGCAGGAGAGACCAGGTCTGTGGCACCCTCTGCCAGAAACAATGGTCACACCACAACAGAACTAATAGAAAGCATCTACATCAAAAACTGCCAACATCTTTTCTATTTATTCAACGAAGACACATCTGATCAGCAGAAGAGAAGTCATCAATCCAAATAAGAACAGCACCAACTTTCCAAAAAAAGCCAGGATTTAGCTTGGTGCTTCGAGGCAGATAAAGCTAAGATCTGGGACTGGCAGACCTTGCTGGAGAGGGCGTGACACAGAGCCCACTCCAGGATTGCAGCTACCAAAACCAGGGTCACCCCTCAGAACTGTAAAGTTAGAGATTATATGCACACTCCCATCACCACCCCAGAGTTCAAACTGATGTCAGTCACCCCAAGATAATTAAATGGCTGTAAACGGAGTCTGACTATTGTTCTACCTGGCCCAGTACCGCCAGCCCTGACTGGCAGCAGCTCTCCACATTCTCAAGGCAAAGAGAGGCCTCTCACTTGTCACAGAGAAGCCTTTAGCTGGAGATGCTGCCAGGGACTGGATTGGGACCTTCTGCATGCAAGGCAGAGGCGCTACCCTTGTGCTGTCGGCTCGGTCAAGCCAAAGCCACTAATGCGAAGTCTCCTCACGTGGAGAGCTCATTTTCTTGCTTCCTTAAAACAAATATTAGAACTATATTTCTGGGTATAAATTATTTATTGCAGGCCGAAAAGAGACAAGGAGCTTTGCAGAGATTAACAAACGGACAGTTCCTCCCTGCCTGCAGACTGATGTTGTAAGAGACGACACGGGAGCAAGAGAAAGGGAGGCCGGGCACATCCCTCTCTCACTGCGGGAGTTTGGTCCGGCACAAAGGAAGGTGCACCCCCCCCACACATCTTCAGCTGCCGCCAGGGCAGTTCCCAGGTGAATGTTGGGTAGTTTTCAGCGGGATCTAAGTCTACACATGACTGAAGTCCCAGATGTTAGGAACCTAGGAAGCTGCCTCCTACTGAGTCAGACCACTGGTCCACCTAGCTCAGTATTGTCTACCCAGACTGGCAGCGGTTTCTCCAAGGTTGCAGGCAGGAATCTCTCCCAGCCCGATCTTGGAGATGCTGCCAGGGAAGGAACTGGGAACCTAGATGCTCTTCCCAGAGCGGCTCCATCCCTAAAGGGGAAGATCTTACAATGCTCACATAGATGTAGTCTCCCATCCAAATGCAAACCAGGGGGACCCTGCTTAGCAAATCCACGCTTGCTACCACAAGACCAGCTCTCCTTCCCAGATGATTTGGACTACAGCTGCCATCATCATCAGCCTTCAGCAGTGTCCTCTAGGGTTTTTTTCCCATCTGTGTGCGGAATGAGTTTTGTTCTGGGCGGAAGTATCCAGGCAGTGTGTGCGCACAGGTGCATTCAGAGTGGGGCCTTCCTGATTCAACCTGAGCGGGATCTAAAATGAACTGAGCGGACCTCCAAGAACTTGTGAGCACGTGTGTGTGCCTTAGAGGGAACACTGGCCTTCGAACCATTGTAGTGAGGAATGACCAAAGGCACTAGCACACACACAGACACACAAGCTTTGCATGAAATCCAGAAGTAAAACAGAAGGGTGGAGATTCCTCATTCTTCGCTGCCACTTGGGAGAGGTGGCCGGGCCATTCGGGGGCCCCAAACCCTGGGAGAAATGCAGCTGGGGAGGATTTCTAGAGTCACCCTCATTTCAAACAGGTGAGCTCATTCCTTCCATTTCTCAGCAGCCGCTCGGCTCCAAGAGCACCTCCCCACCCTCCCACCCCCCGGGTTCAAGGTGAGCGTTTCAAACACTGCTGGGCTCCCAAGCCTGCTGCAAGTGGAGCCATCAGAAACGCAGAAATCCTGCCAGGCCTTCAAACACCGGCTTCCCGGCACTGTACAAGGCAGAGGCAACTTCTCCATATATTGAATTAGAATTTGAATTTTTACCCGCTTGCACAGACTTAAAAGGCACCCGTGACTCTTTAATGACTACGCTAGAGAGAGACGGATGAATCGGAAAAGGGCCCAGGGTCTCCTCTTTCAAGCAGTCAAACTTTAGATTTACCTCTCTCTCTTTAAGGAGGGGGGGGAAACCGCTGCTATTTTCCAAGGTCGCTGAGAGTTTGCACAAAACATTTTTTTTTAATTCATGACTTTCACTCCCTAAAATACAGACACTTGTTAACCTAGAAGAGCATCTGCTTGGGACTGAATGCAATTTGCAAGAAACACAGCTAGAGTGAGAAGAAAACGGAGGAGGAGGAGGAGAAGGGGGGAAAATACCTGTCTGAAGAGAGGTTGGGAGCTCTGGCACATGTCCAGAGAGAACAGGAGAATTTGGCTGCTTCCAGACAGAAATGCTAAGGCAGGGGTGACCTGGAGGCTCTCTAGCTGCTGGACTACAATGCCCATCATCCCCTTGGATCACTGTCTGGCTAGCCAAGGCAGGAAGCAGGAGGCTGTGTTAGATGGGCCTTGGTTCCTCAGCTGAGAACGATGCCAGTTAAACTGCTCTGGAAATAGTTTAGACTTCTGGTTCAGACATGCACCCCAAGTCCAGATTCACATGTGCCACTGAAAGCACTTTAGAGTCTCTCCCCCACTTTGCTGCACATTCAACTCTGGTCCGGATCCTGCTGAGAACTGCACTACAGCTCCCCACGTGCTCCGTTCCCTATGTCTCAGTGCTGGCATAACACCTCTCTCTGCATCATTTGCTGTCCCAAATGGCCACGGAAAAGCTTCGTTCCTCAAGTCTAGAAGCTGGCCAGCCTTCCTGGCTGTTAATTTTCTGACCAGCCATGTTTCCTACAAGCAAGGAACAGGAGGCCATTTGATCCTGGAGATCAATAATCCTCTGTAGTTAGGCAAAGGACACGATCTATAATGGGACCCTTAAAAAGACGGACGGCGGGGCTGAATCGTAAATTTCGCCAGGCCGCGATAAAGCCTCAGGCTGCTAGTAGAGACACTTTACGGGTCTGGGGTACATTAACTGTTCAATCCATACAGATACATGTTTTCCAAGAGAGAAGAACTTTATTATGGGGGAAGAACCGCGCCAGATAAATTTATGGGGCTGCTTCCACCAGAGTTCCCTCTCCAACTCCGTTTCAACTTACTTTATTGCTCACAGGTAAATTCCAGTTGGCAAGGAGAAATCTGGAGGAATTACTGGAGAAATCTGGAGGATATGCAGCAAAGAAAACACATCCCGGTCCTGTTCATGTCCAAGAGATGACATGCAAGAGCTCTCCCCTCCTTCCTAGCTCAAAGGTTGCTTGCTGTCTCTCTCTCTCAAACACCCAGACTGCCAGGTATCCCCCAGAGTCTGCAGACCCGGCCCGGAGAGGAGAGCTGGTCTGGTGGGAGCAAGCATGACTTGTGCCCTTAGCTAAGCAGGGTCCACCCTGGTTGCATTTGAATGGGAGACTAGAAGTGCGAGCAGCACTGCAAGATATTCCCCTTAGGGCATGATGGAGCCGCTCTGGGAAGAGCATCTAAGTTCCAGGTTCCCTCGCCTGGCAGCATCTCCAAGAGAAGGCTGAGAGAGCGACTCCTGCCTGCAACCTTGGAGAAGCCGCTGCCAGTCTGTGAAGACAATACTGAGCTAGAGAGACCAAGGGTCTGACTCAGTATATGGCAGCTTCCTACGTTCCCTCCTAACACCACCGAATCCGAGCAAACACAAGAAGGAAGCCCAAGAAGGAAGCCAGGGTGCTCAACCGCGCCAGACTCCAAGCTTACACCTGCCCTGGGCACACTGACTTGGGAGCAGCTCCTGTTCCTGCAGTAGGACTTACTCCCCGGCAAAGATGCAGAGGAGTCCTGGGCTGTAGGAACGCTTTCCTCCGCGCCAGGCAGGGAGGAAGCCTGCAAAACAGAGGCAGCCCAAGCTGAAAGCAAAGCACCTGGTCGTCAGCGGCATTTTCCGGCCCATGGGGGACTGCCCTCTCCAGCACATTCTTGAAGGCGTCTCTGGTCCGCCCTGTCTTTCCTCTGTCCTTGTTCAGGCTTGTATTCCACTATTCCACCGTGAGAAACACTCCGCGGATCCTCGGGATTCCTTGGCCCTTGGCCTCCACTACAACGGCACCAGCAATCTTCCAGCCCCCGTTTCTAGCATCCGTCATTCCCCAATCCGCCCTCGGACTGCGTTCCACCTCCTCCTCGGTGTTGACAAGACTGGAGCGGGCAAAGATGGAATCTCTTTCCTAGGTGTGATCTTCGGGTCAGCCAAGATATCAGCGCTTCTCGGGGCCCTGCCTGTTGATGTTAGAAGGCTGGCCGTGCAGGAGCCGCTCGTGACCCCAGCTGCCCCCCAGTTAGGGGGCACCCCTCGGGCCCTCTGCTCCACACAACGTGGTTGCTTGCTAGCCCCCTTCCCTGGTCCTCCCCCACCTCTCCCCAGAGTTTCCTGGGACCTGGCTGCCAAACAGGTTCTCCATGCCCTGCCCTGGAGCCCGTGAAGGAATGATAACAATGACCGACTGTTTACACCACACCATCTGTGGATGCAGTGCTCTGTATAGCAACACAAGGAAAAAGGAGGGCCCTGCCCCGAGGAGCTTGCAGTCTGAATTGCAGTAGCGGTGGAGGATGGGGAGCGGGGGAAGAGAGCAGAAGGATGGAAGGGTGTGGGGCACGAGGGTAGGGAGGGTCTCAAACAGAGTTCCCTGGAACAAGGGTTCCCAGATGTTCTCGACTACAACTCCCATCACCCCCCAGCCAAACCCATCTTATTGGAAGAATGCCTCTGGAGTTCTTGGAACCCCCTCCGTCGACAGCCTGGCCTCCAACTTAGTGAGAAGTCCTAAGTTCATCTCACGAAGTGGCTTCAGCTGGGAGGGAGGGATGTGAAGGAAAAGGCATCATGGAAAGGGTGAGCTTGGAGGAGGGCGGGAGATGGCACCGTGGAGATGCCCTGGAAAGAAGAAGCCCCAGTCTGAAGGGCCAGCCCGGGCAGAGAGGACCAACCAGAGCAGCCCTCCCATGAGGCCAGGTGAGAGGGCTGCCTCTGGTGGCCGCTCATCGGGGCAGCAAAAGGGCAGGGAGGACGGCCCTAGCGGCCGCTGCCATCAGTGCCGTTCTTCAGGACCGCTCGGACCCCTGCACGCTTGGCGAGGATCGGATCCTCACACTAAAGCTTGCCCGGAGCACGAGGGGAGAAGCGGGGGTTGCAGACCACCTGTCCTTCCTCCCTACTCTCTCAGAGTTTACAATCCTTGGTTTGGAAAGGGAGCTGCCCCTCTGCCAAGGGTGTGAGGGCAAGGCACACCCCCCCTGGTGTGTGCTTTTGTGGGGGCCTCAGGCCCTCCAATCTCTTGGACCACCCATGGAAGGATAATGTTAGAAAGGAGGAGGAGGAGGCGGCTTCTGAGCATGTGCAGGTGCTTTTCCTGCCCCACTGAATGAGCACCACCAGGTTCGAGGGAAAGGCTTGCAAGTCAGAGATTCCTAGCCGAATGGAGACAGGGCATTTTGCTCTTGAGAGGAATGCCGGCCTCTTGGGTCCCGACTGGCATACGCCTTCCACACGTTCCACCTTTGTGGCAGAAAACATAACCTGGGTGTTCCCCTCCCTCTTGATTTCGAAGCATTGCTTCCAGTCTGGAACGGTGCCGGTGCCTTTGCCCGCTTCGCTTTCCTTCCTTACAATTACAATTGCACTTTTTAATTTCCCCTGCCCGGTGTGAAATCTCCCACCGGCTTAACACCTCCCAGACAAGAATTATCCACAGGCACATTCCGCTGCCTTCACAGCGAGCTCTTTCAGAACACGTGCAAAGCTCTGTGGCGGAACCGGGCCCGATATTGCACCCCTGTCGAGCGACGTGATACATTACATCGCCTCAATATTGCCTTTTTAAACCTCATACCAATTTAGAGTTCATTAGTTGTGGCGGTAACGAGGAAAGGAGTGCAGACAGCTGGAAAAGGACGGAGGGCAAGGGGGAGCAGCGTTTATCTGTGCGTTTGGAGAAGCAACTAAGGACTCAGACATCACAGAAACGCTCTGATCTTTGTCTGAGTCATCACCACCCTTGCATTCCACTGGGTGTGAATCTCTCTCAGAGGGCATGTGTAGAAACTTCCTGGGAGAATGCCCAGTGCCAATGGGGCATGAACTGCTGATAAGAAGCCCTGCCCAGAGCAGCCATCTAAAAACATGTTATTTAGAAACTGGAAAGGACGGGGGATTGAACAGCCATTTAAATGCAGCAACGCAAGCATCTCTTACAATCAGTGTACTATATAATCAACGGCATGGCCTCCTCTGGAAGGCTGCGTGCTGGTCTGCTCTCCAAGAGGACACGCTGAAGTCAGAAATGGCGCAGAAGATGGCAAGCAAACTGACCAGGGGACTGGAGCACGCTGGGGAAAGGTGAACACGTTTGGGGATTTTTCAGCTTAGAAAAAAATGGTGGCTGAGAAGGGACCATGACAGAGGTTTATAAAATGATGATACTGCATACAGAGAGAGTGGACAGAATTGATGTCCCCCTCGTATTACAGCCTGGCCTCACTCAAAGATTCAGGGCAGACAAAAGCAAGTTTTTTCTTCACATCTGGTAGAATTTGCTTGTGGAATTCTCTGCCACAAGATGTGCTGAAGGCCACCGTCTGAGACGGGGTTAGTAGGACAACTTGGTTCCCTTGCTCAGAGGTAGAACCCCCACTTTGTATGAGAGAGACTTCTCCTGCAACCTTGGAGAAGCCGCTGCCAGTCAGTGTAGACAATCCTGAGCTAGATGGACCCAGGGTCTGACTCGGTAGAAGGCCACTTTGATGTTCCTAATAGTCACCTGGAGATGGACATTCCTGGAGGGTTGGCAACCCAAACACCAGGTCTCGTTGCCAGCTGGGGATGCTATTCCAAGCTGGCCCAGATTTGCCAGAAGAGATGCAAATCTGCGGTGCCTTCTGGAAGCCCCCCAGGGACCAAGATCACAAGGAGGCATGAAAAGGGAAAGACACCCCCCCCCGTACCCCACACACTGGCTTTTTTCTAGTAAAAGGGGAATTCCAAGATGAGTTCCTTGGCAAGGCATGGGACCTCATTTGCACATGAACAGGGAGGCAGAGAGTCAAGTCTAGTTCCTTTTTTTAAAAAGTCCCTCCGGTAGTTAAGCCATGCAGAGACCTTCACTATGCCCAGTGAGCGAATTGGCAAATCCCAACCTTGCAGAATTGCAGCATTGTGGCTTGACGCCCTCCTCTCCCGCCCTCTCATTCCTCCTCCCCCCCAAAAAAAAACCCCTCCCCCACCAAGAACCAGGTTCCCCCACCCCCCTCTTTTAGGGCTGCTGTTCTGCAAAATATGGACCATAAAGAATTAACGGCCAATTATAAATCAGTTTACTTTGCTGGAAAAACAGAGGCTTTCTGTGGGGGCAGCTTTTCAAAAGAAAAGTAATTAGTTTGGTTCACAATTTAATCTGCAGAACGTTAGAGAAAGATTGCCTGTTGGTTTTTGGTTTGTCTGCTGAGATGATGGGCTCAAGCCGTGCACACGCGACACACTCACATATGAATCACACAAGACTATTTGGCCAGCACCAGGCTCCAGATTAACTAATGGGAGAATTCTCACAGAGAAGAGGCCTATTCACACGTGACGTTCAACACTCATACGATGAGTGTACAGTGTACACAGGTACACCGATTCACATGTTCTGCTCAACACAGGTCCAGAAGTCCACTTCCTAACTGCACCATCCATTTGAAGGGCCTAGATCCAGGTTCTCTTTTAAAATGAACACAGGTGCAGCCATTCAGGCAAACACGTGCACAAATGTACAGACGTCTGTACACTTGTACAACATAATGTCTGAATCGAGCTATGGTGGCAATCTGTAAAATTCCCTGCCCTCAGAAACCTAGCATGCCTACCTTCTCCCCAACTCACTTGTTTCTTTAAACACGAAGATGAATATTTACATACCACTTTTCAACAAATGTTTCCAAAGAGGTTGCAAAGATATGAATAAATAATATGGCTCCCTGTCCCCAAAGGGCTCACAGTCTAACAATGGAACACGAGATAGACACCAGCCACAGCCACTGGAGGGATGCTGTGCTGGGGATGGATAGGGCCAGTTGCTCTCCCCCTGCTAAATAAAAGAGAATGACCACTTTAAAAAGGTGCCTCTTGGCTCACAAGATACTTTAACTTGATTTTAAAATGTCATCCATAAACAACAATTTCATCCCTGCCAACAATCCAAGATCCATTGAACACAAATACAGGTCATGTACCAAATAAGGATTTCAAAGTACCTGTAAACTCCTTAAGTTTCAACCAACCACTGCCTTACAGTTATGAGGAGGAGAATGGTTTCCCTATGAATAACACCTTATTTTTTAGAGTTCTGCAGTACCCTAAAGTAACACAATCTTCTTCAGAACTATTAATCGCATAGCTCTTATATTCCACCTGGACATACGTCTAGCATGCCCGTTTCCTATGCACAGGGAACAGATTTCTGCACCATTCAGGACGGAAATCATAACTGCTTTTGAGTGGACCCTCAAGCCGTCACCTTCTCCCTTGCTGCAGTCCTTCCAGCAACCCTGCAGGGCAGTGCAGGCCGTTATCTTCCTCTCCGTATTGCAGCCGAGTCTGAGAGGGAGCAGCCCTGAGTGAGTTCGGGACAGAGGCCAGATTCCCACTGGGGGAGCCCGCAGGAAGAAGAGGTCCGGCCGAGAAACCTCGTCTCTGACACCTTCTGACGTCTTCTCTATGTGGGGCCTTCCCTCCTTTTAAGAAAGGAGAGGAGAGTTTTCCTTTTGGATGCTGCCACCGCCGCCCGTGCACGGAAAGGCCCAGAGAGGAGACCGGCATTTCCTTCCAAGGCGACGCCGTCCCTCGGGGGAACTTCCCCTGAAGTGTGCACTGCAGATTCAGGTCACTTGTCTGGAGCCAGCCCCGACTGGATGGGGACAAGACAAAGCGTTGGGCGGTGCTCAGTCAGCTGTGCAAATTTAATTGGCTTGCCTCTTCCTTGGGCCTTGTGGCGGGGGAAAGGGGCCGGTGGCAGTGGGGGAAACCCTCCCTTCCAGGCCGCCCCCAGCTTCTTGCTGGACGGGATACACAAAGCTGGCCATGAATTCCCTTCTCCACACAAGCTGGCCTTGTCCCCATCGCTAAGCAGAGTTCACCTTGGTTTGCATTTGGATGGGTGGCTACAGGTGAGCGCGGCAAGAGATTCCCCCTTTAGCTCAGTGGAAGAGCAACTCTCGCCTGCAGGAGGCCCCAGGTAGGTTCCTCCCTGGCAGCAGCAGCATCTCCACGTAGGGCTGGGAGAGATTCTTTTTCTGAATGAAGACTAGCGACTGCCGGTCAGTGCAGACAATGCTAAGCTAGACGGACCAAGGGCCTGACTCTGTAGGAAGCAGCTTCTTCTGGACCAGCCTTGTCAGCTTGGGTGTCAATTTCTGGCTGCTGGAAAGGCTGTCACTGGAGCTTGTTGATCGAGTGAAGTTGTTGTTTTGTAAACAAGGGGAAGTTTTTCCTTAACGCGATGCTGCAACTTGATACAAAAATGCAGCACAGACATAAACGGAATGTGTCTCCAGAGCTCAGGGGCAGCGCCTCTGCTTTTGGCAGCATCTTCCGGTCGGGCTGGGAGAGACGCCTGCCTGAGACCTTGGAGAGCTGCTGCCAGCCCGTGCAGTGCGGAGCCAGATGGACCAAGGTCTGACTCAGCAGGAGGCGGCGGCTTCGTAGATCCCTCTTGAGCTTCTAGAGGCCAAACGCCCCCCCCCCCCCCAAGTAGGGACTGATCAGGCAAGCAGGAACAGCGGGACGGAGCATCTGCCAGGGCCTCGCCCTGCTTGTGACACTCTGGCAGGGAGCCCGGCGGGTCACTCCCTGCTCAGCTGCTCCCCAAAGAAAAAGCCAGCCAGCAGCAGCAGCTCTGGCCAGGACGAGATCTGAAACTGGAGCCCTTGGCTGGAACAGGCAGACAAAGGGAAATGCTGCAGTCAAGCCGGCTGCCAGGACGGGGAGGGGTTGCTTTCAGGGCACTGCGGGCCCTGGGCGTGGGTGGACCTCCCCGCTGCAGGAGCAACGCCCCCCCCCCCCGCCGTGGCCTAGAAGGAGTGCTGAGCCCAGGGGCGAGGGGCCCCCTCTGCCGGGAGCACCCAGCAGGCAGGAGCAGGGCCAGCTGCTCCGTGGCTTCAGAGGAGAGCTGAAAGGGCCGGATCCTGGTGCAGTGGGGCACGGAAATGAGGGCAGAGGATGGGAGGCTGGAGGAGGTGGCCAAGCCCTGGGGAGGGAGCCAAAGAGCATCGGGGGGGGGAGGAAACCCCGCCAAAGCTGCGTCTGCATTGCAGGCGATCCCAGCACGTTGCTCCTTTTCACCAGCCCGGCACAAGAGCCCTCACGCGCTCTGCACTGGCTTGGCGTGTGGAAGAGAGGCAGACCCACTCCCGGGTGCAAAGTCGGTGTCGCCCATCCTGAGCGAGATGGACCAAGGGTCTGACTCAGTAGAGGGCAGCTGCCTACGTTCCTGTCCCTTCCTCTTACAACCTGCGTGACAAATTAAGGGCTTCGTTCTGAACTGAAGCCCACACTCAGTCTCTTCTGGGCCCAGCTTTGCATGCCCGTGTGTGTGTGTGTGTGTGTGTGTGTGTGTGTGTGTGTTGGGCTGAGGTGTGGCTCCATTAGCCCAGGGTGCCAGGGGCGGCTGGCCCCTTTCCAAGCCAAAGTGGGCTATTTTTCTGTTGGGGGGCACGCACCACCTCCTCAACCCGTCGGGATGAAAGGGGGCCGCCACGGTTGAATTCTTGCCCAGCTTCTTTCTCCTTCTGGGATTGCCATACCCAGGAACCCGGAAGGCCCGAGACAGGAGCATCCTCTGCCTCCTGGTCAATCCGGCTCTGGCCTTGGTTGGAAATGTGGCTTCTCCTTCGGAGGCTGCTGTGACCGTTCCAGTCCAGGGGGCAGGCACCCGGCCGAGACAAGGAGCACCATGTCGTGTCGTCGCCTGCGTGGAAGGCCCCCCTGCTTTGTGGGGAGAATTGTCACCATCCATTATTGAACGCAACGCGCTCTCTCCCCACACACCTGCGCCCTCTCGCTTGGCCCAGAGTGGCCACCGCCTCCTCTCTCTTTCCTGGAGCAGATGTTCCAGAGATTGCTCCTCTTGTTCAACTAGGTTTCTTTCCTCTTCTCTTTTTTGAAACACGCCATTGGCTCCGGTTATTTTATCACTCAACCTCCGGGGCAGAACTTGGCACACACTCTCGCTGCGTTTGAATGACAAGATGGGTCTCTCTCTTTCTCTTTCCTGGGAACAGAGCAGGGATTCCCCGAGATGGAAAACGAATGGATGAAAAAAACAGAGGAACCCCTGGAGTCCTGCAAAACTGCCTGACACCTGGAATGCACCTGCCCAGGAGGGAATCCCCTCCCCTTCCTTGTAGGTTCCAGGGGAAAAGGGGAGGCAAGAAGGTTGAATGCTGGAAGCTGAGTGGGCCGAAGGAGGAGGGGAGAGAGGAGGACAAGAAGGGGCCCTCAGGCAGCATGGGGGAAGGAAGAAGCACAGAAGAGCAGTGGTCTGGAATTCACAGGGTCACCTTGTCCCCCACAATTTAGGGTAGCCCCCAGATTTCAGCTCCTCCACCTGGCTTCTAAACTCCAGCCGGATTTACACGGATTTCAAATGTGCTGCCCAGATTTTACTCTGGATCCGATCACATGGGAGGGCAGAGAAGGAGGAGAAAGTATACAAATCAAACAAACAAATAAATAAATGGAAATGCAGATTAATTGCCACATAATTTGCATCATATGCCAATTAGGACTTTGGAACCTTGAATATGGCAACTCTACCTGGGAAGCAGGATGTGGAGGAGCTGGTGAAGGGAATGGCCAGACAGGAAACAGGAAGGGGTGGGGAAGCCACAGCCAGGGCTAGCATCCCGACCAGCTGGCTTCCACAAACGGGACCAGGGGCGGAGGGCCTCCCGTGGGCCCTAGCACAGATCAGGACCAAGGGGAGCCCGCCTGGCATTCTGAGAGGGGGAATCCCACACCCACCTCCCAGGGCACAGGTTTACAACAGGTACATAGGAACCTAGGAAGCTGCCATCTACTGAGTCAGACCCTTGTTCCATCTAGCTCAGGATTGTCTACCCAGACTGGCAGCGGCTTCTCCAAGGCTGCAGGCAGGAATCTCGCTCAGCCCTGTCTTGGAGATGCTGCCAGGGAGGGAACCCGGGACCTTCTGCTCTTCCCAGAGCGGCTCCATCCCCTACTAAGGAGAATCTCTTCCAGTGCTCACACTTCTAGTCTCCCATTCAGATGCAACCAGGGCAGACCCAGGCAAGAAAACGGTCCTCCCCAGCTGGGCTTGACAGACAGTCCAGTTCCCTGCCTTGGACATTGTTTTTCATCTCACACCCCGTTTATGGTCGTGTGAACGGCCCTCTTATGTGGGACGGCCCTCCAAGAGCCCACATTTCAGTGCCGCCCCTCTTTATGCCCGATAACCACTTCATACCCGCTTTATTATCGAGTCTGGGAAGAGCTGAAGTTCACAGGGCAAAGTAAAACCATCCTTCCCATCACAGGACCACAGACTGGGAGGCAGATGACCCAAGCTGGCTGACCCTGCTCCAAGCAAATGACTCACAAATCCCGCACTTCATGCTGGCTTTGAGCTGATTTCACCTACCAATAGCAGAGGTGGTCTACGGGAGGAGAGCTGGCCTTGTGGTAGCAAGCATGAATTGTCCCCTTTGCTAAGCAGGGTCTGCCCTGGTCTGCATTTGAATGGGATACTTCCGGCAAGCACTGTAAGATATTCCCGTTGGGGGATGGGGCCACTCTGGGAAGAGCAGAAGGTTCCCAGTTCCCTCCCTGGCAGCATCTCCACAACAGGGCTGAGAGAGACTCCTGCCTGCAACCTTGGAGAAGCCGCTGCCAGTCTGTGCAGACAATACTGAGCTAGACAGACCAATGAACATAGGAAGCTGCCTTCTACTGAGTCAGACCACTGGTCCATGTTCCTGTGCGCTGGAATCTCACAAGTGAACACAGTGGTTTGCACCAGTGTTTTCTACACCACCTTACACAGGAATGCTCTTAATGCATGAAAAGGAGGTTCACACGCCACAGGAAAATATAACAGGGAACCAGACTCTGCGGCCATCTGGCTGAAATACATGGTGCCTGTTGGTGCAGAATTTGCAGAGCTCAACTCCACTCACAATAATCCCCCATCTTTTGTCCTGGCTTGACTGCTGACTCATCAGCTTAACTCCAACCCTGACGTGGGCCATGTTCTGCCTATTCGGGTCCACCCACCCGCCCATCCAAGGTTCTAGTCCTCTTGAGATCCGTCGCGGCAGCCACCCTGTTCAGGGGAGTGGCTTTCTGATCCTTCGCAGGGCGGGGGACACCACACCAACAGCACGATGCAAACTGGCAATGACAAATGTCAGGACGAGAGCACGCCAAATCGAATCGTCCACCGATCCAGAGCAGCGCCGAGTGCTGCTAGGACCGTGCGTGCCCGAGGTTGGAGACGCCTCCCCTCGCCTCCCTCCCTCCCTGCATCGCCACGTCTCGTCAAATTACAACCAACAATCTTCGGGCAGCGTCCGTATCTGTAGGGCGACGGTACATTTTTGTAATTAAACAGGACACCCAAACAATGGCCTCTCTTGTACTGGAAAAGGTCAGGAATAGCGGCCATCTATTTTGCTGGCTAATTGCAAGACGCACGAAGCCAATTATCACAGCATGGCCACATGTGGCCGCGCAGGATAGGCTGGGCAATTTCCACTGGATGCCCTCTAGTCGAGGTGACCGCTCCACCCCACCGTGCTGGGGTGGGGGGCTGGCAGGGCTTTGTTTGGGCTGCTGGAAAATCAGGAGAGGGAAAAAATGGCAAAGGGAGAGAGAAAGGAAGAGTCATTGTGGAAGCCACACACACAGTGCCCGATCTCTGCCCTTGCTGGCAGGAACCCACAGCGGTCGGGAAGAAATATTTGATCTAACAACATCCCCCACGCAAACCCGTCCAACGTCCACTCCAAGCAAGATGCCGCCTTGAAGAAATTCCAGGAAGCACCAAGCAGCCCTCTTCTGAGTCTGAAAGCGGCACAGAAATCCAGGCGCCTGGTCGCCACTGGCACCTAGACATTTGCTGCTGGTGCCTGAATGGCCAAAGAGATCTCTCTTCCTCCTCCTCCTCCTCCTCCTCCTCCACCCGAAGTCATGTCTGAACAGGGATTACAGGGGGATAGGCGGTCCATAGCACCGGTGCCATAAGTGGCAGGTAGAACTATTCTGAGTGGCACTCCCCACAGCTAGTCCAATTAATGGCACGTCCATGTCCATGGGGGGGGGGAATGTGTCACCCTGTGAAGGTATTTCTCTCCGACTCAGCTCTGGGGGTGATTTTCAGGGGCTGCATGATGGAATCAGGGCAGCAGAGGAAGGAGGACAGGCCCGTGCAGGGAACCGTCTGACCCTGTGGGTCCCGCTTGGGGGGTTGCCTTGCCCCCTTCCCCCTGCCCCCGATTTCCAGCATGCAGCCCCTCTCTAACCTACAACCAGAACCCAATCAGAGAGAATGTTAACATGTATTACTGGCATACGAAACCTTAAATTGGAGTGAATCAGTGAAGATTTGCAACGTCCCTTCTGAAAGACAAGACGGCAGACTCCCAGATCATGACCTGGTGCATTTGCTGCAGCTGCAGAAGCCAGAGACCTCAAGTAGATATTGGAGAGAGGGCAAAGCAGTTGGCAAACAGCCTCAAATCCCCCCCCCACCTCCTTTTGGACCATTCTGAGGCACAGAAGTGAAGGCTTCTGCGGAGCTGGATGGGAGCACAGATTCCTCTCTTTGTCAGAGGCAGGTTTGGAATCAGGCTCCCCACTGGCAGGACGCAGCTGCCTCTGTTTGTGCTGCGGTTGGATGTGCCAAGGTGGCATCAGAGAGGGCAGGAGAAAAGCGAGAGACGCTTCTGCAAGTGGAGCTGGACTGCAGAGAGGTCTGTGGGAGAAGAGTGGCACGGAACTACAGTTCCCAAGATGCTTTGTGGGAAGCCGTGGCCGGGACAGCTGGTGCCAAACGGAGTCAGTTTTCAGTGCAGACGAGACCCGCCTCTGTCCAGAGAAACAGCTCCTTTCCTTCAAGATCCTCCAAAGGAAAAGAGCAAAAAAGAGGATTTTCCCAGTAGGGTTTTGCCAGAGATTTGCATTTAATAGATTAAAAGGCAGGTGGCAATTTTATTTTTTTAAATGCAGCCCCAAAGCACTGAAATCCTAGATATGGAGTCATGGTGGCAGCTTCCAGACGTCTCCTCACACACAAGCTGCCCTGTTTCCTCACCTTGTTCCACCATCACTTTTAAGACAGCCATTAATTAGAGGCCAGTAATTAACTCTCAGGTTTGAGAAGGGCCGTGCCAACGGGTGCCATTAAAACGGCAGGGCTGGAGATGCCGCCATCAGGGTGAAAGGAACACAGGTGTTACGGGAAAGCAGGCAACCTTCTGGCTGCCCTTGAATCTCCAACGCAGGCAGATATCCCCATTGGGGCTGGCAATCCGAGAAGCAAGATGGTCCTCAGAAGAAAGTGCTTTCAGTCTGCATAAAAAGGAGGACACGTCACAAAGAGGTGCTGAAGACTGCCTGCTCATCTCACCCAGGAATCTGAAAACTAGGCTTCCTCAGCCCCAGATATGTGGAAGCCGATGTGGGCTGTTTAGTGGCAAGCGGGGGGAAATGCACTCTGTGAATGCCCAGAGGTACTTGTGCCTTATGGTCACGAGGGACATTTTGCAGCGCTTTCAAAACAAGAGAGAGGTTCTGGAGCACAGGCTGCACCAAGCACGGCTTCACATACACTCGTGGGCCTGAACACACATGAAAAGCGGACGGAGAACAGATCACGCATATTCTGGTTGCCAAGAGACTAGGGCTGGTCACTTCGACTGAAGCGATTCCCGGATATTTCCCCCCAATATTTGTTCTACAACAGGAAGCCCTTAAAGTCTTTCAGGCGTCACTTGGTGCCAATTCCAGAGACTCCAGACCGGGGAGGGGGGACGGGAGCAATGCTCAAAGAGATGTCAAAGGGTGGCCAGAACCTAAGGGGTATACTCGTGAGTCAAATGGGCCATAACCCAAAATTTGGCTCCCAGCTCCCAGATTTGCTCCCAGAAACTGATTCCTCAGCACTTAAATGACTTAAACCAAAAGCGTGGATGGGTAACTTGATGGAAACATCCATGCAGGGGCCAAATACCCCTGCCTAGCACTCTTCCATCTAGCATCTCCAAGATCGGGCTGAGAGAGAGACTCCTGCCTGCAAGCTTGGAGAAGTCGCGGCCAGTCTGTGTACACAATACTGAGCTAGATGGACCAAGGGTCTAACTCAGTATATGGCAGCTTCCTATGTTCCACTCTGGGTGTTAGAAACTACCATTTGATAAAGGGAAGGTTAGCAACCTCAGGGATAAACACCTGCTAGGGAAAATATTTGCTGCTAGTAATTAATTCACCACTGCATTGCCTCCCCCACCACCCTGCCTCCAGGAATTTAACAACTGGCTATGCTTTCTGACATTTGTCATGTGCAGAATGTTATCTGGGGGGAAACTTGAGCAAGAAGGGGAACAGAGCATAAGCACATTTTTGTAAAAAGGAAAAAGGAAAAGAACGAAGCCACCAGCTTCCTCCTAATTAACCATCTCTTCCTTCCAAATGAGATCTAGGCAGGCACGGAACAGGATTCCCTGCCAGAGGTCAATACTGTAAATTAAACCATTTGGGTGTGTTTCTTGAGGAGGAAGGATTAAGTCTGGAGAAGGGCGGGAAGGGTGCTTTGGAAAACGCACACCAGGAGGCGGGCTGGGTCCAGAAGTTCAAGCGTAACTCGCGAACAAGGAGACAACACTATGTTTCCGTTCAGGGCCACCGGAGAGCTCAGAGGCTCCTCCAAGGAAGCGCAAGCACCCCAAGAGCGCATGCACAGTTGCCATGAAACGTTGTGGGATTCTTGCAGTGCAGACAGAACGCCAGTTCTTTGCAGGAAGCAGGTGCCTTTTGAAAGGGAAAAACCAACTAAACCTGAACCCAAAATCAATTTTGTTCTCCTGTTTCTCCTGAGTGAAAACAGGACAGAACCGGAACCATTAAAAGTGTGTGTGTGTGCGTGCGCGGGGGGGGGGCAGGGGGAGAATCACGTCTAAATCCAAACGGAAGCATTCTTAACTCTATAGTGCCGTCCACCACCACGCTCAAGGCCCTTCACAACTGGCACATCTCTGCCCCAAACCGCTCTCCATTGAACCAATCGACAGCCGGGAAGGGGAGAGAAGCATAAATCTTGTCTGAAAATGGTTCCCGCTCCTCCTCCTCCTCTCTGCCGTGCAGCGCGCTCTGCAAAAGGTCAGCTTAGCACAACCCGTTGGAATAAGCTGGCAGGGGTAATTAACGAGCCTCCGAGAAGCAGCCTTGCGGTGGCATCCGAGCCCGTCCCCAGCCCGGCCTGAGCTATGGTGTCACTCCTCATGCATTTCACGGGGAAAATGTCCTCCCAATTAAGGCCCAGAGCTTCTGCCAAGGGCCTTGATTTGTAGCCGATTCTGGAGTGGCCAGGAGCAGAGATGAACATCCAGTGCGGCATGATAAGAACTTTTCGCCAGGCGCGGTGATCAATCAACACGCCGGAGAGCTTGTTAACGAACAGCCGCTCTAACGGCACCCTCAGCTCGCTCTTAACGAGCCGTTTGACCGGCTGGTGGATTGACAGCGGGGACGGTGCCTGCGCTCCAGAGAGCCGGGCTCCTCCTGTTCTGGCCGCACCACCCCACCGAACGGAGAGTACAGAGTTCCGGCACGGGCCTGCTTTGCTCAGTCATGGAGAGGGTGTGGGAAGAGGCCAGGGCGGCCCAGAGAAGCACCCAGGCCCATCCTTGTCTAGGGGGCAGGGTCAGTCCCCTTCCTCCTGACCCACGCACCTCAGGCAGCCAGAAGACTCTCCGTTGCCCTGAGAGAGCGTCTCCCCAACTTCTGGTTTAAGGGAGGTGTGCATTTTTTGGGCCTGAATTAAGAGCCCCCTTTATTTCACCACAGGAACACAGAAAGCTGCCTCCTACTGAGTCAGACCCTTGGTCCATCTGCCATAGAATGGCCTACACTGACTGGCAGCAGCTCTCCCAGGTTTCAGGCTTAGGGATCTCTCCCAGCCCTACCTGGAGATGCTGTCAGGGATGGAACCGGGGACCTTCCGCACGCCAAGCCAAGGCTCTGCCACTGAGCTACGGCCCGCCCTCTTCCTATTCAGACAAATCTCTCTCTCTCTCTCTCTCTCTCTCTCTCTCTCTCTCTCTCTCTCACACACACACACACACACACACACACACACACCCCATTCTCCCTCAAGGCCCCTTGTGCCTGGAAACACCCCTCCTCCAGAGCCCCATAGATACTCTGCTTGGGTAACAGATGCCATCAATTCTCTTCTTAGTTGCCTTTTATGCTTTGAATGCTCTCCTAGATCCCCGTAAATTTCCACCTCCAAAATGACTCTGTCCTTTCTCCCTTCCTGCCCCTTATCGCTGTAGCCAGGCGCCTCCCCGGACACTTTCCTAGGCCCACCGCTCTCCCTCCCTCCCCAATCTCGCCTTTTCCATAAAGACTTTGGCACAACCTCTTGGTAACCTCCAGGGCAGGCCCAGTTAACCCTACAGACGTGTAGCTGAAAGAACTGCATGTTCTTTTTCATTCCCCCACCAACACCAGTTCTGCTTCCCTCCCCTGCTTCTTCTGTCTCCCCCTGTGTTGAATTATAGACTGCAATCCCATCGGGGCAGAGACCTCTCCTCTTGCCCTTTGTAAAGGGCGTCACGCAGAGTTGCTGCTTTAGCAATAAGCTCGCCGCCGCCGCCACGTCACGGACCCACCCTGACTCACGCAGAAGGGCCAAGGTGGCCTCCTCTAAAGGCAAAGATTTCTGCTCTGGGCCTCTGTGCAGCAAGGCGACGAGGGAGCCAATCACAGCAGTGCAGAGATCTGGCAAGGACCGGACTCACACCCAGGGGGGCATCCGGCAGCCTCCTGCAAGCCTCCTACATAGACTGAGCCTCAGAACATCCCATTTGAGGATTACGGAATTCAGATGTTGGATTCAGTTCTCTCTCTTTCCCCCCTCCAGGGACGGAAGGAAGTCCAAGGAGATCCAGCACTTCATCCCTGCCTAGATGCTCACCACGCCTCAAAAATGCTGGGCAGTGGGCAGATTATACTTATTCCTCTTCTCTCTTCCTCCCCAACAAACCGGAAAGAAAAACAACAGGAGCTCTTTAGTCCATCCCATACACTGGGTGATTATCCCCCTTAATTATGTGGCCAATGGCCGTAATAAAGTTTATCTATCTTATTTCCCTTAAGCACATGCTGTGGACTTTAGCACTGGATGCAGCTTCACCATCCCAAGAAGCTCAGGATTTTTGAAAACGAAGTTGCTAGCCCTTAAGGTGACAGCCAACAACCTGGATGGCTTTAAGAGGGGTTTAGATGACTTCATGGAGGAGAGGTCTATCATCGGCTACTAGTTAGAGGGCTACAGGCCATCTCCAGCCTCAAAGGCAGGATACCTCTGAGTCCCAGTTGCAGGGGAGTCACAGCAGGAGAGAGGGCAGGCCCCTTTCCGCTCCTGCCTGTGGGCTTCCAGCGGCATCTGGTGGGCCACTGTGCAAAACAGGATGCTGGACTAGATGGGCCTCCTTGGGCCTGATCCAGCAGGGCTGTTCTTAAGGTTGCCAACGTAAGTTTTAAAGTGTGTGCAGGCAGTGTTTGATAAAATTAAAGAACTGTGTAGAGGAGCGTTGGGCAGAATTTTCTAATGCCAGTGGGAGGGATTTTCAAGTCACACATCCCTCTTTGCCCCTCGCCATTACAGGTGGAGACAGAATGAGATTATGCAGAAATGAGAATCAATGGGCAAATACGCCAAGAGCCCAAAGTTGGATAGCAGGCTGCACAGTTTTCACACACAAACCAGCTCCATTTGTCCTACTCAGTGTTGTTATTGTTTTTAAATACACCCAGAGCAGCAGAACCAGTCATTGATCCAACACAATCACAATGCAGAACGCACCAAGGCAAATGCAAAACCTGGGAAATGGTAAATAGATTATCGGATAAAATTAGCTCCAAGCAGCAGACCGTGAGACATTAAAAGTGTACTGGAACAAAAACACAATTTTCAAAACACATCTAACAACAGAATGAGAGAGACACGGGCGGTGGGGAGAGACGGCCTGATGCATCTCCCCAGAAAGGAATGTCCCGCATTTGGGGGCCACCTGAGAAGAGGCCCTGCTGCTTCAAGAACCCATCTGTCTTTACTTCCCCACTTGAGGACTGGGCTGAGAGCAAGGGCTTCTCAGACAATCCGAGATTTTGGGAGGCTCCGTGCAAGGACACTGCATGGTACGGAGTCAGAAGGTTGGTCCCTCAAGTCTAATCTTGCCTGTTGTGCCTGGCAACAGCTCTCTAAATCTCGGACAGTTTTCATCACCTGCTGCCCCAGCACTAGAGATGCCTGGGGACAGAATATTTTAAATGCAAAGCGAATGCTCTGCAGCCGAGCTGCTGTATACAGAGTAAGACTATTGGCCCAACCAGCTCAGGTTTGCTTACTCAGACTGGCAGCAGCTCTCGGTTTCTTCAGTTTGAGGTGGCAGGGATTGAACCTGGGACCTTCTGCAGGTGTCTCACTATTGAGTTATGGTCCCTCACCTACACAGGAGAAAGCAATCAAAGAATACAGTGTTTTCCTGACTTTTGACTTCTTGGGTTGGATTACACAGCCCGGATCATCAAACCTTTCTTCTCTCCCTCGCTTCCCACCTGATGCACACAGGTACAATGCTGTCAAGACCCACCACTTAGGAACATAGGAAGCTGCCACATACTGAGTCAGACCATTGGTCTATCTAGCTCAATATTGTCTTCACAGACTGGCAGCAGCTTCTCCAGGGTTGCAGACAGGAATTTCTCTCAGCCCGATCTTGGAGATGCTGCCAGGGAGGGAACTTGAGGCCTTCTGCTCTTCCCAGAGTGGCTTCATCCGGAGGGGAATATCGTGCAATGTTCAAATATCAAGTCTCCCATTCACATGCAACCAGGGCAGACCCTGCTTAGCTTAAGGGGACAAGTCAAGCTTGCTACCACAAGACCAGCTCTCCTCTCCCTGAAGGACCAATTCACAGCAAACAGTCTACCCTAGATCTTGCACAAAAACTCCCCGCAACAAACCTATAAAACAGAGTCTGGAGAATTCAAGGAAGTGACCCAAGTGTCAGACGGCACTAAACCAGGGGAGCCAGGGTGGGGACACCATCCCACTCCCATCTCTTGCCAATATCTCTCTGTGGCACAGGATTTAAGCCAAGTGCTGTTAAGAGAAACACTGGGGCGTGGTCAAGGCAGGCAGGCAGCAAAAAAACAGAAGAGAAAACCAGCTCCATTGATGAGTGGGGGAAAGGACTCCTGTCTCCAGCCCTGCTTTTGGATGCTTAGGAGTTGCACTCTGGAGGAAATGCACCCGGCGGCTGCATGTGACAGCTGATGGGATGTGACAGATGAGGAGGAATCAATGCCTTGACAAGGGACATGTCAGGGAGGCTTACACCTTTGGGAAACTCTCAGCAGAAAATCCTACAGCCTCCCCAGACATGCCGGAGGCTGGCTCAAGTTTAGACCCCCGGACCTGGGCAAGTTGAGAGAAAGGAATTCAGCCGTGCCTGTGTGCAGCATTACTCTGACCCCCACAAGGCTGTTTCCTGCTGAACCCCAGTTTACACGGAGGGAGAATTCTCTCACGGTGGTGCTGGGGGGGCTCCCTCTACACCCTCACACACGTCTGCTGCGGCGATAGCATTGCCTTGACCATCACCCTCCACTCTGGCACTGGGGAGGCTCCTCGCAAGACAAGCCAGGCTGTTTTTAAGCTGCTGCCTCTTCTCCACCAGATGACCAACTTGGACACATCACGCAGCCAAAGCTGTTGCCATCAGGCGGCCAGTGAGACCCGGACCCTCCAAGCAGAAACCCAGGCGGCAGCAGGCAGGAGCCCTTCAGGGTTCTCTCTCTGCATCAATTTTCTCTGCTGACACCTCAAATCTCTCTCTCTCTCTCTCTCTCTCTCATACACACGTTTTCGTTAAGACACACACACGGCAGACTCCAGAGGCAGACTCCAGCCAGGTTTGCTGGCAGAGCTGCTTCAGTGCACTCCGGTTAATTAAAAATCCCTGCTTGGCACACAGAAATCCCAGGGATCAGTCGCGAAATCATGTTGACAAGGGACACACACACACACACACCTATTGTGCTGCTGCTCCTCACACAAACAACTGAACACACACCGCGCGCCCCGCGCAAGGATGCCCATTTCAAACAAGCAAGTCCTTCTTGCCTTTCCCAAACCCGGCGGCGGCCACCCCCGAAGCAGGCCACGAAGGTCACTTTAGACGGGAGTGGGTGTGGCCAGCGCCCCCCCCCCCTTAGAAGCCGCTGCCATCTCCCCCCCCCTCCGCCCCGCCGACGAGGAGGACCACCAGACGCCTCCCCCCCCTCCGCCCGGCCGCCCCTTTCCGTCCACCTGGCGGCGTCTCAGGGGGCTCGCCGGACGGACCCCCAGCTCTCGCCACAACAGGCCCTGCTGCAGGGCAGCTCTTGACCGAAGGCGGAGAGGGAGCAGTGCCTGCCCCGGGCGCCGCCGGAGACCCCCAGCCCAGCCAGCCCAGCCCAGGCGCGGCGTCCCCCGAGGGGGCGACCCTCCTGCTCCTGCTCGGCAGCGCGCCCCGCTCCCCGGCGCCGGCGGCAGCAGCAGCAGCAGCAGCAGCAGCAGCGGCGGCTCACCTCTCATGGTCCTCGGCGGCGCTCCTGAAGGCCGGCAGGATGTGGCGGAAGCTGCTGGTGCGGTCGAGCTTGGGCTGGCTCTTGGTGCGCTTGATGGAGCCCTTCAGCCGGCGGCTCAGGAAGCCCTGCGGGGGGCGACAGAGCGGGGCGGGAGGGAGGGAGGGAGGGAGGGAGAGAGAGAGAGCAGGACCCGGTCAGCAGGCGGCCGCGCACAGCCAGCGAGCGAGCGAGCGAGAGGCTTCGCGCCGTGGCGGCGAGGAAGGTGTGCGCTGCCGCCGCCGCGCCAAGGAGCCGCCTCCACCAGCAGCATCTGCTGCTCCGCGAGGCCGGCGCGCGACGTCGGCGGCGTGAGAGAGACCCCCCCCCGTGCGCGCCTGGGTTACCTTGGCAACCGCCCCCACCACCGCCAGCACCAGCCGCTCCCATTAGCCCCCAGGAGGAGGAGGACGCGCGCCCAGCGCCTCGCCACTCCGGGCACGTCGGAAGGCGCCGGCGGGGCGCGCTGGGCTGGCCGCGGGGCTTCAGCCTCACCTGCACCGAGAGGCAGCAGGCCGCGGCGGCAGCCCCGGAGAGACCCCCCCCCCACGCAGGCTTCCCTGGCCGGAGGGAGGGAGGGAGGGAGGGGGTGCCTCAAGACCTCGCTCGCTGCACCTGCGGCCGGGCGCCAGCCAGAAGCTTCTCCCGGAGGGGCCCCAGGGCAGCAGCTGGAGCCGGCCCCGAAGGGCCTGGGCCGCCCCCACCCTGCGAGTTAAGCATCAGCTTGGAACACGCAGGTTCTGCAGGGCACCAACCCCGCCCCCCCCCCCACTGGGTGGTCACAGACTAGGGAGGAGGGGGGAGGCCCTGCACCTCAGCCCCCAAGTCCAGGGGGAAGAGTGCCTCTGCTCCCCCCCCCGCTTCTTTTAAGAGCACTCTGCCGCCTCACCAAAGGGCTGCCCTGCAGCGTTGCAAGCCCTGTCCACATGGCACACTTCGGGGGAGCTCTTGATTTTGCCCCCGCCCAACCAAGCCCCCCTCGCCAAACACTGCCCCAGGAATCTTGGGGGCTGCAGCTCTCCAGGAGCCCCCAGCGGCATGTGCCCCCCGCCCCCTAGGGCCCAGCCCTCACACCAGGACACAGCAGCAAATCAGAAAGGCAGTCCCGGCACACTGACATCCCCCAGAGAGAAGCATTAGAGAAAAGAGGTGGGCAGTGGCGGGGGGCTCTTCGGCATGCTTGGCAAACGGGGGGGGGGACTCTGACAGATTGCCTGCAGCAAGGAGTTCCAAAGTGGTGGCACTGCCACCAAGAAGTCCTTGATCCTGGTATGCACCATTTACATTTGCATGAAAAGTGGGTCAGACACTCTCACTGAAAATGTTGACTCAATGTGCGGCCGCTGTGGAAAAGGCCAATTCCATGTTAGGGAGCATTAGGAAGGGGATGGAAAATAAAACTGCTAATGCCCTTCTACAAAACGATGGTGCGGCCACACTTGGAGTACTGCGGACAATTCTGGTCACCACATCTAAAGAAGGACATTGCAGAACTGGGAAAGGGTGCAGAAGAGGGCAACCCAGATGACCAGGGGCCTAGAGCACCTTCCTTCTGAGGCAAGGCTACAACACCTGGGGCTTTTTAGCTTAGAAAAAAGACGACTGCGGGGAGACATGATAGAGGCCTATAGAATCATGTATGGTGTGGAGAAAGTGGAGAGAGAGAAATTCTTCTCCCTCTCCCATAACACTAGGAACAGGGGTCATCTGATGAAACTGATTGCCAGGAAACTTAGGACCAACAAACAGAGGTACTTTTTCACACAACGCATCATCCACCTGTGGAATTCTCTGCCACAAGATGTGGTGACAGCCAACAACCTGGATGGCTTTAAGAGGGGCTTGGATCACTTCACGGAGGTCTATCATCAGCTACTAGCCAGAGGGCTACAGGCCACCTCCAGCCTCAGAGGCAGGATGCCTCTGAGTACCAGTTGCAGGGGAGTCACAGCAGGAGGAGTGGTGCCCCTTTCAGCTCCTGGCTGTAGGCTTCCAGCGGCATCTGGTGGACCACTGTGTGAAGCAGGATGCTGGACTAGATGGGCCTGCAGTCCCTCTTCTGCTCAAACATCATTTTCAAGCCAATGGACATAATATGCAGATTAGGCACCCGGATTTGTAAAGCCAGAATATGGCCACCCTAAACTGGAGAGACACTCCGGGACCAGCGTGGGGCAAATCCTTGGATCTCCAGTTCAACATTCCAAATCAAACACATCGCGGGATGGGGTTCTGCCCCAGGAGTCCCAGGCAAGAATTCTGCGCACGCAAGATCGCATCCTGGCCTCGCCTCACCAAGCGTGGGGGTGAGCTCCCAACAGTCTGAGCTCCCGGTGACAGGCGCCATGGGCTTCTTGTGGGCTGACCCCAGCCCTCGGATCCATGAAAACGATGCGCCCATCACACAAATTAAGGGCACTTAAAATATGCAAACTGCTCTCTGGGGCACTCTGGCTTGTGATGCCACTTCTGGTACGACAAGCAAGGACTGAGGCGCATTCTGGAAAGAAGGACACACACACACCCACCCTCCACACACACACCCCGTTTTTAAAGTGAAGGAGGACAAAACGTTTGCCTTTCTAGCTTTCTCCATCTGCCTCTCAATGCAGGTAATTATACCTTCCTTATCACCATGGCTACAGAGTACCTTAGGAAATTATAGACAGCCATTGTGTGCGTGAGAAAAAGAGATGTCCTTTAGCGAAAGACACCGGAAGATCTTTGAACCGGACCTGAAAGCCTTCAGCCAGCCGACTGAAAATCCTACCTAATCCGTGGGAGGAGAGAAGCACCACTTGCCCCCTGGCAGGACCACCCGCCTGTTCTGGCTACAAACCAGGCAGAGATCCAACTGGTGAGGTGCACTCTTCCCCCCTCCTCCCCAGCACTAGGCAGGTTGAGAAGGTGGGGGGAGAGAAGCAGTGTTCCCTTTAGGAATTGCTCCAAGAACCTGCCCAGCTTTTGTGACCAGAGGTGAGAGCTGGCCAGGAAGGTGGGCACCACAAGCATCTTCCTACAAGGAAAGGCTGCACGGTTTGCAACTTCTGAGTTCACGCTCCAAGTTCCTAAAGGTGCACATGCTGTGGAGAAAGTGGAGAGAGGCTTTCAGTCCTCCTCTCCCCTAATACCAGAACTGGGGGTCACTCCATGAGGACGGGCTGGTAGTAAAATTAGGGCAGGCCACCAAAAGCATTTCTTCACACAACATGGAATGAGAGCAATGGAACCCACTGCCACAAGAGGTGGCATTGGCCATTGGCTGAGATGGCCTTTGGTTATTTATTACATTTATTTACTACTACTACTACTACTACTATTACTACTATTACTACTACTATGACGACGAATATTCATATACCGCTCTTCAACCAAAGTTCACAAAGCGGTTTACAAATAAAAATAATACAAAGAGATCACAAGCTGAAAGAAACATAAGGCAGATGCCAGCAACAGCCACTGGAGGGATGCTGCGCTGGAGGTGGAGAGGGCCAGTGGCTCTCCCCCTGCTAAATACCAGAGAATCGCCACTTTTAAAAGGGTCTCTTCGCTCAGTTATTTTAAAGGGGGTTCGATAAATCCATAGAGGAGGAGAGGTCATAAGGATAGCCCTGCTGGATCAGGCCCAAGGAAGCCCATCTAGTCCAGCATCCTTTTTCACACAGTGGCCCACCAGGTGCCTCCGAGAAGCCCACAGGCGAGAGGGGAGGGCATACCCCCAAATGTATCCCACTGCCTAACAAATCTAAACCCCTCCTCTCCTGGTACCACCATCTCATCCAGGCACTCAGACCCCTCAGCTCCACCAGTCTCGCTGGCCCTCTGCGTGGAACAGGTAGCACTTCAGAGAATGCCATCCTGGGGTTCGGTCCTTCAGTGGAACCTCCATGTTTAGGGGCAGACTCCCTCAAAATACTGGCGGTTAAGGTGCAATCGGGCGGGGGGGAGGGGAGGCCTGCGGCCTTGACCCTCTGCCTGTGGGTTGCCCAGAAGCATCTGGTTCGTGCAAGAGGATGCTGGCTTAGAGAGATGCTTCGCTTTCTCCAGCCCAGCAGGCCTCTCCTTAGGATGCCTCTATCGCTCCCACTGGGGGAACCCCTCTCTCCGCGGTCTCCAAAAAGCAATTTCCACTCCTCCTGACACCCTTCAGGGCCTGAGTGGCAGCAGACGCTGCTTCTCTCCCACACGCCTCTAAGTCACTGCCGGAAGGTCGGGCTGTGCGGTCTGCCGGGGCCGGCTTTGCCTTCCAGGGACCGCAGGGACCACTACTAACACCCGCCCAACATCTTGCTCTCTCCCCCCCACTCCCCAGGAAGGTCCCCCAAGTACAAGATGGCGCCATTGTGTGGTCAGGGCCAGGTGGACAGGCCATGCTGGCTACCAGAAGGCCAGCTCTCCTCTCCTCTCCGGTGCAAGGAAGCAGGCTGACGGCACACAGCCATCCCGAGGCTTTCCAGTTGCTGTGGGACTCCAACTCCCATCATCCCCTGCTGCAATTTTGCAGTGGGGGTGATGGGAGTTGTAGTCCAAACAACAGGTGGACGGCCACCCCACCCTAGGAAACAGCTTTTCCTTCCAGCCTCGCTGCTTCCCTCAGCCTCTTTCACAGAACAGACACCCTGTGCTCCTTTCCCACGGCAGACGTCTCAGCGTGCAAGCTTTCCATGACATCACAGAAGTTTTCAATTAATTAATTAACTAAATATATTTGTATACTGCCCAAAACGCAAGTCTCTGGGCGGCTTCAAACAATGGGGGAGAGAGGTCCCAGGCAAGGGACAGCATCCGCGCAGTCAAGACGAGTCGGTGGTCTGGAGTTCCAAAGGGGATCTCTGGCAAGATTGCAGGCCTTTCAAACCCATACGTGCGGCATCACAATCTTTGGAGTGTTCTCCAAATCTCTCTCATAAGTTTCATGCTAGCAGCACTAGATCCCAATCAGGAGCCTGCTTCTGAAAGCCCGGACACAGGCGGCCAGCGCAAGCAGACACACGCCTTCGAGAGGAGTGGAGATAGCCATCGCCGGCTGACAGAAATGCATCCGCACTCCTATAAATCTACATGTCTGCAAACCCCTCCTTGAAGCCTCATCAGCCTGCTTGGAGCGCCTGCTGCTGTCACGGGGGAAGCCGGATGCCTGCCCTGCTTCTCCTCAATGGGGCAGCTGCCGCTTGAAGCCAAGAGTTGTGGGGAGACCCCGGCAGCCCTCGCCGTGGTAGAGCATCTGCTGGGCAAGCAGAAGGCCCCGGGTTCCCTCTCTGGCCCGGCAGCATCTCCAAAGTAGGACTGAGAGAGACTCCTGCCTGCAACCTTGGAGAAGCTGCTGCCAGTCTGTGTAGACCATACTGAGTGAGTTGGAGCAACAGTCTGACTCAGTAGGAGGCAGCTCCCAATGGAACTACTTTGTCAGTTTCGGTGTCAATTTCTTGGTGCTGAAAGGATGTTTACTGGAGCTTGTTGATCAATTGGGAGTTGTTTTGTAACCAAAGGGAAATTTTTCTCAATGTGATGCTGTAACTCCATATGTATTCTTTGGAAATGCAGCACAGAAATAAACAAAATGTATCTCCATAGCTCAGGGTTACAGCATCTGCCCTGAACGCAGAAGGTCCCCAGTTCACTCCCTGGCAGCATCTCCCTAGCTGGGAAAGCCTCCTGCCTGGAATCGCAAAGGAGACGCTGCCAGTCAGTGCAGACAAAACTAAGCTAGACGGACCAAGGGTAGGACTCAAAAGGCAGCATCCTATGTTCTGAACCACTTCCCCCCAAAGTGGAGAACCACGACAGGGTCGCTGCCGCCGCCGCCTCATCTTGTCAAAAGACCCCCCACCAAATTTCACGGCGGCCTCATTCAGCACTGTCCAAGAGGGGAAAGCAAAGCTGGCCAATTCCAGCTGCCACCTGCCCGCACCGTGTTGCTCGCTCCCTCTCCAGAGCGCGCCGAACCGCCGAACGGGGAGAAAAGGCAAGGAGCAGAAAACGGAATCTTGTCACCATGGCAACTGAAGTTGGAAAGAGTAGACAGAAATCAATGTCACCTCAATGGGGAAGGAGAGGCCAAGCGGCCGCCCAAGAGACGCGGCCGGCAGCACGGAAATGCCGTCGCGCGGGCTGCCTTCCGGGCCTGACCCCAGGAGCGACCCTTTGCCGAGCCAGACCCCCGGTCTCCGTGGCTCACTGTGGTCTACATCCAGCCCTGCACCACCACCAAGCCGGGCGTTTGTGTGGGGCTGGAATTGCCAGGTGCCCCACTGACTGAGCAGGGAGAGGGCTTGTTTTCTGCCTGCTCTTCTTGGGTGAAATTGTGGGCCCCGGCGGGGAGGGAAAGACCCACAAGTAACTAGGCATGGCTTGGATTAAGGCTTATCCATTTTACTGAAATAATCAAGGCACTGAAAACTGACCTCCCCGCACCCCACCCTGGTACAGCAAGTCATGGTCGTTTCTGGCCCACTGGGGCATTGGCGTTGTGCCCCCCTGGCTACACTCACTGGCAATGTCCCTCCAAGGTTTTGGGGTGGGGAGGTCTTGCCCAGCCCTCCCTGGAGATGCTGCCACTTACCTGCAAGGTAGGCTGGGCAGATTGATTGTGAATGGCCAAAACCGCCGGGCGGGGGGGGCCCTCCGGGAATGATTAGGCATTTGAACTTGGGTCTTCCCAGTCCTAACGGGACACTCGAGCCAAACCTCCATTCTAGAGCGTACCATTTCAGGTTGCAAATGGGAGGGCATGTTTTTGGAAGCTCCTCCAACTGCGGCCATCCCCAAAACCGGCATTCAGAGGTAAACGGCTTCTGAACATAGAGGCTCTATTTAGACACCCTCCCAAATAGCTGCTCTGCCTCTACAAATTTATCTCTCCCCCCTCTCTCGCTTTAAAAGCAACTCAAGTCTGTGGCCATCCCAGCACCTTGTGGCAGTGAGTCCCACAGCTCACCCACATGCGCGCAGAAGAATCCTCAGCCGAGAACAACCGAGCAGCTCATCAAATAGTTTCTCGGATGCCGAGGCAAATGAACACTTGGGCAACTGCTGGTCTGCATTCGGCACGCCTGCTTGGCAGCTGGGCCCGTGCACCGAGCTGTACAGAAAAACAGGCTCGATTCAGCACAAGGCCGGCTGATGCTCCCCAGCCCAGAGAGGGCGTCTGCTCCCGCAGCCGAACAGGGCCCCGAGCCCAAGTCTCCGGACAGCAATATTTAAACAACCTCGTGGTGGGTTGTCACGTTAAATCCACGCCGGTTTGCAAATTGCCGGGCAACCTGCCGCCGAAGGTGCCGAGGAAATGTCAAAGCGTTATTACCGCAATTATGATTCCACACACACTGATCAAAAAGAATAAAACGAGGATTAATATTCCCTATTAGCTCTCCTTTCAGCCTCGCCTTTGAATGGCCTTTCCCCACGGGCGCGAGGAAATGAAAGATGATTTAATGTCCCTGGCTGGGAAGCGCTGAGAGGCCGGGGACGGCGGCAGGGGTGGGGTGCTCTCTCGAGCATTCACACAAGGAGCCCTCCTCCCCCAGAAGGGCTCCTGCTGCTCCTCCCTGTAGGGCCGTAAAACTTTCCATGGGGCAGACTCAGCTGCACAGAGAAAGTGGGCTGGTCACGGAACCGTAGCGTCAGGAGGAACCTTCAAGGTCCACCAGTCCAACCCCCCTACTGGCTGCAGGAATCCTGCTACCACGTCCCAGACAGGCGGCCACCCAGCGTCTGTTCGTTCCGTCAGGGGCCGCTGTCATTAGCCACAATAACCAGCAATACAACCTCCATGTTCAGAGGCAGTCTACCTGCAAGTACGACAAACTGGGAGGCAAAAGATGGGGGGTGGGGGACAGTCTTCCCTGTAGCAGGGATTCCCAGATGTTGTTGACTACAACTCCCATACTCCCCTGCCAAAGGCCACTGCAGCTGGGGATGACGGGAATTGTAGTCAACAACAACTGGAAGTCCCTGCTACAGAGAACACTGGTGGGAGGATATTGTCTTCCTGCCTTGCTTGTTTTCCTTCCTACTGATGGTTATGAGCCACGATAGCTAAGTGAGCCTTGCTATCCAGGAGCAGTCTACCTCTCCAGTGCCAGAGGCTGCTGAGGGCGGGAGAGAGAAGAGAAGGCGGCAGTGGCTATGGCCTTCAACAGGTTGCTGGACGAGATGCACCTGGATTGGTCCGATGCAGAAGAGATCTTCTGATGCTCTTAATTCTTAGGAAGTGCGCCTGGCTGCTTCCAGACTCAGGGGGACTCAGAGGGGGTCGTTACCCAAAGGCCAAGGCACTAACCCCACAGGAGGCCTTGTGCAGATGCCCATGGGGTGCATCCCGAATGCGAGCAAGCAAACCTGCATCCAATCTGCCCTTCCTTTCAGCACCGTTCCCTAACACGGCAGCCCAGATGAGAAATAGAGCAGAAACAGATAGGAAAGGGAATCAAAGACTGCCTTTCAGGCCTCTGCCTACAACATAAGCCGGCTCTGCCAATAAAATCCATTTCACTGTCATCTTCGCCTTCCGTGCGGGAATCTTTCCGACAGCCAGAAGCCACAGTGACAGGATCTCGGGAGCGAGGGCAAGAAAAAGACCCACAGCTTCTGCCAGGCGTGATCTGGTCAGGAAAACAGGCCACCATCACCCCCAAAGCATCGTAGCCCGTCGCTGCCGTCTCCGCTTCAGTGTGTGTGAGGAAACCGCGGCTTACAAAAAGCACTTCAGCACCGGGGTCCCCATTCCCCAAACCCCCATAACCACACAGCCCAACTTGTGGGATCTTATAGGAGCACAGGAAGTTGCTTGATACTTGCAGGGTGTCATCAGTATGCTGGTGACACCCAGATCTACTTCTCCGTGTCAACATCATCAGCACAACTTCCCTAAATGCCTTCCTGGAGGCGGTGTTGGGCTGGATGAGGGATAACAAACTGAGGCTGAATCCAGATAAGTCAGAGGTACTTATTGTGCAGGGTTGGAACTCAGGAGACAATTTTGATCTGCCAGTTCTGGATGGGGTCACACTTCCCCAGAAGGAAGAGGTACACAGTCTGAGAGTGTGTCTAGATCCAAACCTCTTCCTAGTGCCTCAGGCTGACTGGCAGCGGCTTCTCCAAGGTTACAGGCAGGAGTCTTCCCCAGCCTGATCTGCCAGGGATTGAACCTGCTTCTCCATGCTTAAAAGTTCCACTTTTTATGGGACCTTTTGGGGATACTTCAATATATCCCAACATTTCTTCCGAGATGTATGGAGGGGTCGTACAGATAGAGTGACTTTTCTTAAAGCCTCACTTTTTCTTCTTAATTTTTAAAAATAGGTTTACTCAGGGATCTTGCGGGAGATTGACTACCTGGAGGAGGAGCAATTCACCCACTTATCTCATTGATCTTCCACGAGATTGACTGCCCTTCAGGCGAGCAAAAGAAGAAAAGGAAAGAAACCCAGATAAATCTATGCAAACACAAAACCCAGCAGAAGAGAGCAGTGATGGAGGGAGGTCATAGGCGGCCTGTGTTCGGCAAGCATGACTTGTCCCTTTGGCTAAGCAGGGTCCACCCTGGCTGCATATGGATGGGAGGCTAGAAGTGTGAGCACTGCAAGATCTTCCCCTCAGGGGATGGAGCCGCTCTGGGAAGAGCAGAAGGTCCCAAGTTCCCTCCCTGGCAGCATCTCCAAGATAGGGCTGGGAGAGACTCCTGCCTGCAACCTTGGAGAGGCCGCTGCCAGTCTGTGAAGACAATCCTGAGCTAAATGGACCAAGGGTCTGACTCAGTATATGGCAGCTTCCAATGCTCCTATGTAATCAATCAGTCAATCTGCTCACAGACCAGGCAGGTGTGCCTACAGAGGACAGCAGCCTTTTCAGGGTTGCTATTGTCCAACAGTTCAGAGTCTGGAGTCCTTTCTGGTTGGCTGCAGAGAGTCCAGCCATCTCCTCGCTGACCCAGACCATAACTTCTTCTTAACAAAATAACTTGCAAAATATTCTTGCAAAATAACTAGGAAAAAAGTCGACCTGGGTGACTGGAACTTCCTGCCTCTCCCAAACCCGTCTTCAGCGCTTCTCGCTCTGCAGAGCACTAGCCGAACCCACCGTTAAATCCTCCAAAATAATTTGCATATAATTTCTCACCGGCCCCAAAAGTCGTTATCTGAATCCAGTTGCCGTTGACAGTTTAATGATAATCGCTTTCTGTTTATGCATAATCTAGGATAATGTTCCTCTTCTTCTTAAAATTCAATCCCCACCCCCACCCCCCACCAAAAAAAGGAGGTAGACACAGACCAAAATTACAGTAATTTTCCTTGCTGGTTGGAGCAGCTTTTGTAAACACTTCGGTTTCAATTAAAGATCGGATGTTCTTACTGAGGGGAGCGCCGATTCGTTCCATCTCAGCTCTCTCTGGAAACCACATGAGGCACGGAGACTCCCTAAGAAATCCGTGCCATTAAAAGACAATTTGCCTGCATGCATTTTGGGGAGAGGGGCAGAGAGAGAGTGGCTGCAAAAAGGAAACACAATGGTAACCTTCTTCTAGATCAGAGCTGCACAACTTTGGCCCTCTAGCTGGACTACAGTTCCCATCATCCCCAGCCACAGAGACCAATAGTCAGGGATGGTGGGAGATGTAGTCCAGCCTCTGCAGGAGGGCCGACGTTGGGCGACCCGGGTCTATATTATGTAGTGATAAAATGGCTTAAAATCCTGCAGCGCAAGGGAACCATGAATTGGAACCCTTGTTGGAAAAAGTTGGGTTCCAGGCAGAAGCAAAAATTGAACCTTTCCAGATGGGTGTCCTGGGAGAGCAGAGCTGGGGAAAGCAGACAGAGAGAGGAACACACATTCCACGGGTCAGAAAGTAATTTGGCTTGACAACCACAGGGCTCTCGAGTCAGTGTCGGCTCTTGGTGCTGACAGAGCCCTGAGGTTGTCTTTGGTAGAACACAGGAGGGGTTTCCCATTGCCTCCTCCCGCGCAGCATGAGATGATGCCTTTCAGCATCTTCCTATATTGCTGCTGCCCAATATAAGCGTTTCCCATAGTCTGAGAAACATCCCAATGGGGATTCGAACCGGCAACCTCAGGCTTGCTAGTCAAGTCATTTCCGGCCGCGCCATTAAGGTGCACTTACATATAAAAACATTATTGTGAAAAACCAAAATAAGGGCCATAGGTGAGTGGCAGAGCAGAAACACTCCCTCTCCACACGCAGAGGAGAAAGTTCCCCCAGTGACAAATACATGTTTTGACAAGTTCAAGAGAAGCTGGAATATTGGTCCCTGTTTATGAGGATGCTCCCGGCAGCCTTCTAAATGCTGGGGTGGCCAGAAGCGAGAATATTTGTTTCCTCTCCTGGACTTCATACAAGGCACTTGAGGGATTTCTGCAAGCAGACAGATCTGTCCTTTGCTGGAAACTGGATACCAGGGCCAGAGGGCTGGCTACTAGGCTGGAGTGGGGCCTGGCGTGACCCCAACAGCTCTGCTGATTTCACTTGGTGTAGAAAGCACCAAGTTTTTAGAAACTCATAAGAGATGTTGCTGACTGCCCTGGAGTCACTGGCAACACTATTTTTGTATTCAAATGCAAAAATAAACTCTTCTTTACTCAGAAACCCACCACAGGTTGGGCAATACCACCAGCAAAACAGAGAACGCCTCCTGGACCCCTCCCACTATCCAGGCATTCCCGGTTTAACTCATAAGAACATCAGAACAGCCCTGCTGGATCAAGCCCAAGGAAGCCTATCTAGTCCAGCATCCTGTCTCACACAGTAGCCCACCTGCTGCCTCCAGGAAGCCCACAGGCAAGGGGTGAGGGCATACCCTCTCTCCTGCTGTTGCCACCAGACTAGTAGCCATTGATAGGCCTGTCCTCCATGAATTTGTCTAAGCCCCTTTTAAAGCCAACCAAGCTGGTGGCCATCATCACATCCCATGGCAGAGAGTTCCATAGATTAATTATGGAACTGTGTGGGGGGTGGGGGGTGGGGGAAATACTTCCTTTTGTTGGTCCTAAATTTCCTGGCAATCAGTTTCATGAGATGACCCCTGGTTCTAGTGTTGTGAGAGAGAGTGAGATTTTTTCTCGCTGTCCGCTCTCTCTAGTCCATGCATAATTTTATACACCTCGATCATGTCTCCCCATAGTCGCCTTTCCCCCCTAAATTAAAAAGCCCCAGGTGTTGTAGCTTTGCCTCAGAAGGAAGGTGCTCCAGGCCCTTGATCCTCTTGCTTGCCCTCTTCTGCACCTTCTCCAGTTCTACAACGTCCTTTTTTAGACGTGGTGACCAGAATTGTACGCAGCACTCCAGGTGTGGCTGCACCATCGTTTTGTAGAAGGGCATGACGATGCTAGCCTTTTGATTTCCAATCCCCTCGCAAAGGACCCCGCACATGGAAACGGCCTTGGCCACTGCTGCAGTGCTAGCAAGGGTTCCCACACCGCCTACCCCGGATGGCCTGGCACCAGCCGTGAGGGCTGCCAAAGACACCTGCAGCTTCGGCAGAGAGAGAGAGAGAGAGAGAGACTCACCGTGACACGGAAGGGTGTCGTGGCAGCTGGTTCCATGCTGGGCGTCTTCTCCAGGCCTCCACCAGGCATTGCCCGTCTCTGCCCGGTCCTCTCTGGCGGGGACTCTGAATGGAACCAGCGAGAAAAGCAGCTTTAATTAAAAGCAAAAAGCAAAACGCAAAGGGGTGTATGTGTGCATGCGCATGGCAGCTCCAGCTGCATGTTGTCCACACCACCACAGCGCCCCCTTGGGGAGAGGCCGTTGCCGGTGGGCAGGAAAGAAGTCCTGCCCACGCCTCTCTCCACAGAAAGCTTTCGGAAGCCGGGCTTGTCAAGGGCTCCCCCACACCGTGGCGTTTAAACGAAGCCCTTCCAAGCGAGGGAGCAGCAAGAGGGGTCCGGCTCTCAGCAACTCCGCTAAAAACCAGCTGAGGGGTGTCTTAAGAGATGGCATTGCTAAAAGGCAGGCAGGCAGGCAGCTACGGAAACAGGGAAGTAGGCATGCTAGGTAGAAAGCGGTGCCTGCCACGCCATACACCCTCCAGTTTCAGAATTAAAGGTGGGAAACTGGAATAGCCGAGGAGTGGGGGCTGAAAGGATGAGGCCGTGGCTCCGTGGCACACAGAAGGTCCCCAGTTCACTCCCTGGCAGCATCTCCGGGGGGGTGGGGGGAGCTGGGAGAGACCCCTTGCCTAGAACGCTGGAGAGATGCTGCCATTCAGAGTGGACAATGCTGAGATAGATGGACCAAGGGTCAGACTCAGGAGGAGGCAGCCCCCTACGCTTCACTCACTTCACAGGGCTGTTGTGAGGACAGAGCAGGACGACCCCTGGAGGTCCAGCTCCGAGCTCCATGGAGGAAGCACAGGATGCAAACGTATTAACCCGGACATTTATAAGGCAAGAGAGCAGTGCTTCCCAACCAGGGTTCCTGCCGATGTAGCTGGGAATGATGGGGTTTGGAGTTCAGCAACATCTGGAGGCACCCTGATTGAGAAGCCCTGCATTAGAGGCACCCAAGGGCTTTATTTGGAGATGTGGCCGTATATCTCAGCATCTGCTTGCAGTCAGAAGGTTCTGGGTTCAATCCCTGGCAGCATCTTCTCCATGCAGGGCTTGGAAAGACCCACCTGAAACTCTGGAGTGCTGCTGCCAGTCAGAGCAGAGAATACTGAGCTAATGGGCCAAGGTCAGACTCAGTGGGAAGCAGCTTCCTAGGTGTTCCTATGTAATGCAGCTCCAAGTGAAATCCTGAAACGGTTAGAGGGCTGGGGTGTGTGCGATCCGCTCATCCCTAGGCCAGCACCTCTCTGGATAGGGGCCCAAAGTTGCATTAATGCAGGTGGTGTTTGCCAAAGACGCTGGGCCCAAAGAAAAAGTCACCACCGGCGAGGGAAGGAATCCGGGCCCTTCAATGGGACTTTCGGAAATGATCAGTATGCAAAAGGGGAGAGAGAGAGAGAGAGACTCGGAAGGCATTGCTAATCACGCCGCTTAGCTAAACAGTCGCGAATATCACTCAAGTACAATATTTCACTGGCAGGCGTGCCTGATCACAAATATTATGACATTGCAGCGACCCACAGCTGAGATCGCTGCACAGGAGAACAATGCTGGCATCTCCAGCAAGGGGAGGGGGGAATTGTGCAGAGCCCAGCGCCGGGGAGGAGGGCACCACAAATCGGCATGCCGGGGAATTGTGTAAGGGACCCCGCAACCCATCCTTTGAAAGGGCTGAAACAATGTGCTGAGCAAAAGCAGCAAAAGGCGCTTGTGTTGGAAAAGCTGCTGCTTCCATCACAAGCCAGGGACACCCCAGCGGTGCAGCCCCCCCCCGTCCCCGTCCCCCCCCCATGCTTCCAAATCCCGACTCAAAAGCTGCCACCTCTGTGAAGCCAAGGGCTCAACCCCTGGAAACAAGAAGGACAGCACCACTCATGTAGCAGAGCGAGCAGGCAGGTCTCTGCCCCGAGGGCTTTACAATCGAGAAAACAGACCAGGCCTTGACAAGTTTTCTTGGGACTGAGAAGACAGGCCCAACTTCAGGAGCCAGACAAGGGACATCAGAACAGCCCTGCTGGATTAGGCCCAAGGCAGCCCATCGAGTCCAGCCTCCTGTTTCACACAGTGGCCCACCAGATGCCACTGGAAGCCTATAGGCAGCAGCTGAAAGGGGCCTGCCCTCCCTCCTGCTGTTACTCCCCTGCAACTGGTATTCAGAGGCATCCTGCCTCTGAGGCTGGAAATGGCCAGTAGCACTCCGACTAGTAGCCATTAGTAGACCTCTCCTCCATGAAGCTATCCAAACCCCTCTTAAAGTCATCCAGGCTGTTGGCTGTCACCACATCTTGTGGCAGGGAATTCCACAAGTGGATTATGCATTGTGTGAAAAAGTACCTCTGTTTGTTGGTCCTAGATTTCCCGGCAATCAATTTCATGGGATGACCCCTGGTTCTAGTGTGATGTGAGAGGGAGAAGAATTTCTCTCTCTCCGCTTTCTCCACACCATGCATGATTTTATAGAGCTCTATCATGTCTCCCCACAGTCGTCTGAAATCACCAGGCTGAGTTAAAGATGTCACATAGGAAGCGGCCTCCTGCCGAGTCAGACCCTTGGGCCACCTAGACCAGTGCTGTCTACACCGTCGAGGGCACAAATTCCAGACCTACGCAGATTCCAAACCCAGCTCCCGACTGAGGCTGGAGAAAAAGCCCTCCAGCCCAGCTGGGGTTTTGCCCACGCTCAAGCTGCCTCCCTCTGGCCTTGCTTCCACCTAGGCTTGAAAAGACTATCTGTCAATGCATCAATCGGCACCAGAGAGAATATTCCGGAGAATGATCCCATCCACGGCCCTTCCGGGTGCTGGGATACCCTCCTCACTGCTCCATGGCACCAACAACATCCCCAGGTGACACCCTTGAGCCTCAACGGGCATCCTCGGTGTCACTTACAAGGACTCCCGGTTCGGAAGTTAAAATTGGGCTACGCCACTCAAAAGCAAATGGCGCGCGTCCCGCTCCCGGCGGGGATCCCATCCTGCCCAGTGGCCTTCCTGCTGCGCGCTAATCATGCCCTTCTGCCTGCTATTACCCCGAGAGGGATCGTCTTTCATAGCCGGGCTCCTGGCATCGCTAATCCCCTCTTTACAGACTGTTAACTTCACTGGTTTCTGAGGCCATCCATGTCATTACGGAGAGATTTGGAGGGGTTTAAGTTAATAACGTGCCGGAGACTCCTGGCTGGCAAGTTCCATCCGGCCTGCTTAAGCCCCCCAATCGGCTGTGATCTGGAGCCAATAAGTGGGCCAACGGAGGCCTGAGCTCTGGGTTGCGGCAAGAGAGCTTGCAAGCGCAAGGAGGCGGGATCGGAGAATGCCAGATGCCTGCGGATGCACGGCCCATAACAAGAGCCCGGCCCGACTACGGCGTCTTCCACCTGGGACAGGGCTGCAAATAACGAAGCCGGTCCGGCCGCAAGGAGAGGGGATCCAGGGATGGAGGCTCAGAGAGGGCTGCCCCCTCGTCCGGATGGGCCTGGAGTCGCTCTTTCCCCTTTGACTCTCAGCAAGGATTCTTGAAAGCCCTCTTGGAGATTTTAGTGGTTTGATTGTTGTGAAAAATATTGGGGGCGGGGGGGAGAGAATCTCCCAGAAATCACTTCGGTCAGAGTTGGCAACTCTGAGCTCAAGACAGGAAGAACCGTGGGCTCTCCGATCCCCAGGCAGGGGAGGGTTTTGGCCGAAGGAGCAGCTGTCAGGAATGCAGAGTTAAAACTCAGGCAGAAGAGCCATTGCGTCTTCTGAAGTTTGCTGTGCCTGGGTCAGGAGCCACAGGATTCAAACCGGGGCCCGTGGATGGCTGGGCCAAAAATGTTTTAAACTTTTTGTTTTTGTTTTAACTAATGTTTTGCTTTCTGTTTTTTTTTGTTGTAAACCACCCAGAGACGTACATTTTGGGCAGTATAAACATATGTTAATGAATAAAATAATGATAAATCTATCCGTCCTTGGAACTGGGCCGCCAGGACAGCTGGCCAGGAGGAGAAGCTGCAGGTCCTTCCAGCCAACAGGTAGAAACCTCTGGGTGGGACCTGCCTAACTAGGGCATCAGGTGACCAGAAGGAACCAATCACCTTCTATTTGCTCCTCTATGAAAAGATTGGTAAAAGAATATCCTGTGATCAATTTAATAGAATGGGTAGAATAATTCTCAAAATATTCTCCCCTATGCTAAATAATGCAGGAGAATATTCTTTTACAAATTGAATAAAAACTCAGGGCAAGCTGCTCTTAGGATCATAGGGAGCTGCTATATACTGAGTCAGACCCTTGGTCTATCTAGCTCAGTATTGTCTGCACAGACAGGCAGCAGCTTCTCCAAGGTTGCAGGCAAGAATCTCCCTCAGTCCGATCTTGGAGATGCTGCCAGGGAGGGAACTGGGAACCTTCAGCTCTTCCCAGAGTGGCTCCATCTGCCAGAACTAGAGGCTGCCCAAGAAAGCCACAGAGAGGAGAGTCATCAGACCTCTTCACAAACCCAAATAAGAGGCAATTAACACACGTAATATGGCCATTTCTTAAACAAAACAACAATGAAGCAGAGAACGTGGATCAGGGAAAGAGCAGACCTGGAGAGGAATTAGAAACAAGGCATCCAAGAGAGTGTGTGTGTGCTCTGGAGTAATGCTGTGATTATTAGAAACTGGGGTGTGTGTGTGTGTGTGTGTGTGTGTGTGTGTGTAATTAAGCTTGAAAAGCCCATCACAGCAGGAACTGCACAGGAAGAGCAAGGCAGGTAGAAGGGAGACCCTGCTGCTATCAGCCGGACTGCTCGAATCCTAGAGAGGGGCAGGCAGGGAAGGAGCCGCAGAAGAAGCCGGAGGGCCTAGGAAAGGTGGGCTGGGAGAGCGAGTTCTGCAGAGGGGGTGAGGGGAAAGCAGGAGTGGCCCTGAGGGGGCTGCCTCACTGGGGCACCAGGAGGGCAGAGAGAGCCCCCCCCCCACCACTGCCATCAGAGCAGCTCTGGGGCACCCATCGGGCGCTGGCAAGCTTTGCAAGAGGCCCGAGAGGAGAAGGTAAGGCAGCAGCTGGACACCCTCTTTCCTCTCCACCCGCTGCACCACTTCAGAGCTTGGAAAGGCCAGTTCTGACAGGGGCCCAAGCTGTGGGGTGCTGCAGTCTCTTGGGGACGCCCCTGGAGGACAGAGGAGGAGGAAGAGGCGGAATGGAGCCAGAAGCTGGAGCCGGCGGAAATTTCTCTCCAGGGAAAACGGGAGTGGAATCTCACAGCTCCTCCCAAGAATCCGAATGGCAGGTCCCCACAGGGAGAAAGTGGGATTCCAAAGAGAAAGAGTGGGGGGAATTCAGCGTCTTCACATCCCTAGGAAGGCTGAGGTCCGCATAACTTTGATCGGAAATCTCACCTGCCAGTACTGGCATGGCAGACCGCCATCTGGATGGTAGAGCGCCGGGCACAGAGGAATGCCTAACCTCACCTGGGGGGTGACAGTCTGAAACAAACACACACACACACACACACACCCCTGCACTCATTTCTCCTGCCTCTACGTCAGCTCCAAAAGCAAAAGGGTTCCGCCTGTTCCAAAGACAGACACACACACTGCAGGCGTTCAAAACGTTCTCACCACCCAGACCCATTGCAGGCTGGGAGAAGAGGCTTCCAGGCAGAGTTGGTTGCTGTGGTGGCACCCATTACGCATCCCGATTGGCTCTTCCCAAACATGGCTTTGCTTTCCCAAGGCAGGCGCGCAACGCTCCAGAAGGTTAATTTCCCGCCCCTTAATGAAAAGGCTCACCTCGATAACCCCAGGCACGATTAGCTCATCGTTGGAAAAGCAAATCTTCCTTATAAAAGGTTTAGACAAATTCAAAGCCTGTGGTTGGCTAGCAGAACCTCCATCTTAGAGGCAGTCTATCAGAAGCTGGGGCCTAGCAACAGGATGCCCGCCTTTATAACTTCCTGGAAGAGCTGGTAGCCATGGGGAGCCGGATGCTAGATCGTGCTCGATTTTTACATAAGGAACGTAAAAATCCTTACATTTTTACCAATGAGAAGAGAAAGGATTTCTTCACACAACATATAATTAATGTCTGGAATTCTCCGGCGCACTTCTGTGACTAAGCAGAGTTCATATTAACACAGAAAGGGCAAATAAAATAAGGAGCAAAACAGAAAATGTGAACCTGCAGAACGCACTGCCACCGGATATGGTGAGGACCACCAGATTAGATGGCTTCTTACTACTACTACTAATACTACTACTTTTTAAAGATGACTGGACAAATTCACAGAAGAGGAGGAGGAGGAGGAGAGAACGATCAATGCCCATTATTTGTGATGGTGGAGCCTCCATGTCCAAAGGCAGTCTAGCCCTGAATGCCAGTTCTTGAGCATCTGGCTGACTGCTCAGCCAAACCCTGATTTCAGGGTTCAGCTGGGTGGGCTCAACAGCCCCTTATGTGGTCCGGTCCGGAAGGATTCTGAAGACTGGCAGGAATTTATCTCAGTGAGAGTCTAGCAATGGAGGTGGCTGTCACAGTGGCATCCATGGTGGGATCCAGTGGACAATTTGGCCGACCCCATGGAACACGCAAGTGAGAGTCCAAGCCAGAATGATTTCTTTCCATGTCTCTTATTTCAGTGTATAAGCACAGATCTGGGCAACTGGGATCTGCCCTGGTCTGGAAAGGTTCTTTGGACATGACTCCCAGCCAGCCAGTCAGGGAGCCTGGCTGGAAGCCCATCAGATGCCCTACAAAACAGCAGCGAACAGACAGACCAGGTCCTCCATGCAGAAGCCCTTGCGGGATGGCAAATCTCCGGACTCCACAAACTGAGCTGAGTCCCTGCTTAACCCTCTCGGAGCCAGTACCTGGGAAGCCACCTGCCTTGCTGAAACTTCGGGCGAAGCGCAGTCCGAGCAAGACCAGAACGCTTCCAGCCAAAGCCAGCCACCGCGGGCACGGAGCAAGAAAGGGCAGGCAGCAAGGAACAAAAAGAGGCATTTCCGCCAGGAGCCAGCGGGAATCGGTTAGCTAAGAAGCGGAGATTGGTGCGGGGGGCCTCCCTTGGAGCAGACCAAAATTTCGTGGGGGGAATCCAGGAGAGGCCCGGCTGCTGCAATGCACCCCCGGAACGTCCTCCTGGAGAGCAACTCACCTAGAGGAAGCCGTGCCGGTCAGAAAGCCGCATGCCATGTCGCCCTGGGCAAGTTCGAAGGAGGCGAGGGGCGAGAGCCGTCATCAGAGGCCCCAAAGGAATGCTGGAATGCTGCCCGGGGGGGCCAGGGGAGGTGGAGAGGTCCCTGGGGCAGGCAGCGGGAGGGAGGGAGGGAGAAGCCACAGCCCGGCCCTCCAAGTGCCTCCAGGAGCTGGGGCCTAGGAAGTGATTCCAACGGCCGGCGCCTCAGGTGGAAATTGCAGAGTGGCCGTGGAAGCCCCACGAGGCCCAAGAGAGCCACTCTGTGTTCACCTCCACGGAACTGGAGAAGCCACCCAACTCGGTGCACCCCAGTCCTCCTCAAAAGCACCCTGGCCAATCAGCGCCAGGCTCCCTCGTCATCTGACTCCTCCGTCCCATTGGAAGACGGAGCTTGACATCTTCTGAGATTCAGGAGGAGGGCCTCGGCGTTCCGGCAGAGCCAGGTGGAACTGGATTTACCTGTCCCCTCGGCCTCCTCCGCCAGAGAATCCTCATTACCTTAATGAGCTCAGGTGTTTCCCTCCAAAGCATTAGCGCTGCAGCTTATGGCATTTCTGCTCCAAACCAAAAACACAAGAAAAGGAGGCAGATGGAGGAGAACATGCTCTCTGCATGCCCCTCGCAAAGAATTTGCCCTCCGTGCATTTATGGTCTTTGAACACAGTGCTACAGAAGAAGGCAAGAAGTCCGTTTGCTCACCATGCACGGGTTACCTCCACCCATGAGAGGAATGTGCAGGTTTCTTGGGGCAGAGAATGGTTTATTGCCTTATGAACCGTTAAAGCACCTACATTCTAGCTGCAATAAGTAATAGAATATCCTTTCCCTGTCCACACCTCCCTCTCCTCCCTCTGTTCACTGGAAGCCCCTTGGGGGCAGAGACATAACTTCTGGTCCTCTGGAAAAACAAGCAAGCAAGCAGAATACAATATCCCAGTGTTTCAAGAAGGTCATGGGATTTCTAAAGAAGAAATGAGGCTCAGCTGGAACCGTAGCATGGCCAGGACCCAATCCCTACACATGAGCAAGCATGCACAAAAGGAGAACAGGGCTCCCGCATCTTTCAAAGTGGCATGGAAGAGAGAAGCTTGGTTAGTGCAGCTTGTCACGCAGTGGGGAGAAAAGTGGCACCAGCTAGAATTCTCTCCAAGGTCTGGTTTGGAACCATAAGTAACACTGCAAGAACAGCAAGGGACTCCACAAGGGACTCCTGCAAAGGACTCCACACACCCAGCAACACATGTTGCCATCTGGCGGGGGGGGGGTGCACACCTCACGAGTGCACCAATTCTAAGTCATCGGCCCTATTTGGACACAGAAGAACAGCCCTGCTGGATCAGGCTCCAGAACCAGCCCAGCACTCTGTTTCACTCAATAACCCACCAGATGTCTCTGAGAAGCCCAAAAGCAAGAAGCAAAGGCATGCCCTCTCGCCTGCTGCGGCTCCCCTGCAACTGGGATTGAGAGGCGTCTTGCCTCTGAGGCTGGAGGTGGCCCACAGCCACCAGACTAGTAGCCACTGACAGACCTGTCCTCTGTGAATTTGTCTAAGCTCCTTGTTAGTCCTAAACTTTCTGGCCTTCAGTTTCATGGGGTGACTGCGGGTTCTAGTGTTGTGAGAGAGGGAGAACCATTTCTCTCTGTCCACTCTCTCCACTCCAGGCATAGTTTTATAGACCTCGGTCATGTCTCCCCTGAGTCGCCTCTTTTCCAAGGTAAAGAGCCCCGGATGCTGTATTCTAGCCTCATCAGGAAGGTGCTCCAGGCCCCTGATCGTTTTGGTTGCCCTCTTCTGCACCTTTCCCAGTTCAACAATATCCTTCATAAGATAATGGTGACCAAAGCTGTATGCAGTACTCAAGTGTGGCCGCACCACAGTTTTGTGTAAGGACATTGTAATATTAGCAGTTTTATTTTCAATCCCCTTCCTAATGATCCCTAGCATGGAATGGGCCCTTTTCACAGCTGCCGCACAGTGAGTTGACACTTTCATTGAAGAAATATTTCGTTGAAAGTCTTTCAAGGAGCTGTCCACCACAACCCCAAGATCCCTCTCCTGGTCAGTCACCGACAGCTCAGATCCCATCGACGACGTATGCCTGAAGTTGGGGGTTTTTGTCCCAATGTGCATCACTTGACATTTGCTTACATTGAACCGCATTTGCCATTTTGTCGCCCACTCCCCCAGTTTGGAGAGATCCTTTTGGAGCTCCTCACAATCAGTTTTGGATTTCACTACCCTAAATAGTTTGCTATTATCTGCAAATTTGGCCACCTCGCTTCTTATCCCAACTTCGAGATCATTTATGAATAAATTAAACAGCACTGGTCCCAGTACAGATCCCTGGGGGACCCCACTTCTGACTTCCCTCCGTTGTGAAAACTCTCCATTTATTCCCACCCTCTGTGTCCTGTCCTTCAACCAGTTACCAGTCCACATATGGAAGCTGGTGTGGCCAGGTTTTCCCTTCACACCCCATCATCGCCACACCGAAACCAGCTCTGACTTCTTAAAAGGACACAGGGCCCCGATTCCACTTTTGCATTGCTGCCGCCCCATCCACTCCCTCCGTGGAACGTGAATCGCAGAAGGCAGCTGGCGGCTCCCAGGGAAATGCAGCCGCTGCCTCGCTAGAGGGCACCAGTGCTTCTTGACATAACCAGCACAACTGGCCATCCCAAGGAAAGCCGCCCAGAGCTGCGAGGGCAGAAGCCAAGGCCAGCCTGCGCGACCCCCACCCTTTCAGACATTTCTCAAAACTTGTTCTGCTCCTTCCCCAAATCTTTTTGGGGTGGCACCAAAGTAAGAACCTCTCCGGCATTTGCTTGGCACTTTTCTGCTCTAGGAAACTGGACAGCAAAAATGCACCCGAACAGGCAGGCTTCTGTGTATCTTTAACACCATGAGAAGAGCCTGGCTGGTCCTGCATGCAAAGGCCAGCCAGATGCAGCTGCAGGTAAGCCCACAAGCAGCACATGGAAGCAGATGCCCCAAACCTGGGATCCAGAGGTAGACTGCTTCTATACATGGAAGCCCCATCATGGCTAATAGCTGTGGTGAGGCCCTCCACAGACAAGACTGAGCTCGATGGACCATGAATCTGACTTGGAAGAAGACGGATTCCTCTCTTCCTCATGAGCCTCCACAACTCAGTGGCAGAGCCACTGCTCGGCATGCCAAAGGTCCCAGGTTCTAGTGCCTGGCAGCATCTCCAAGTCGGGCTGGGAGAGACTCCTGCCTGCAGCCTTGGAGCAGCTGCTGCCCGTCAGAGCAGGCAGTGCTGAGCTAGACGGACCAAGGGCCTGACTCGGGAGACGGCAGCTTTTTCAGTATCACACCGGCAGCAGACTGGACCCAGGACCATCTGCGAGCCACGCAGGGAGTCCGCCGCTGAGCTTTGGCACGCACTCCCCCTCCACACTGGCCCACGTGGGCTCGGGGCCCCCACCCAGACATCCCGAGGCCGCCAGTCACGAAGCCCATCCAGGGCTCCAGCAGCCAAGGCAGAGACATGACGTCTTCCCAGGTTGAGTCTATTATGCAGATGAATATGCGCCGAGATCGCGGCGGTGACCTCATTCGTCTCTCTAATGAAGTGCCGTCAAAAGAACATCTGTTTTCCTGCTGCCACGGGAAGGGGAGAAAACATTTAATTTCTCTCCCCAAATCTCCCAGCGAATCGCATGTCTAAATCTGGGCAGCCGTGATTCATTCGCCACACGGCGCGGCGCTCCAGAACTGTCACCACCACCCAGCCTGACAGCCAGAAGCGAGCCTGGCAATCCCATGGCACGAGGGCCCTGCCCGGCTCTTGCTCTACAAAGCAGAGAGGCAGCCCGGCCTGCCTCTCCCTGCGCTCCGCCGCGAGGCGACAGGGAGGCCAAGATCCGGCTGGCCCACCCCCGGAAAGTGGCTTTGGTCCCGCTTGTAAGCGCCCGCCGTGGCTCTGACCTGTCGCGGCCGGGACTCAAGAGCGGAAAGCCACGAGGGGCTGCAGGAGGAGCCCAGCCCTGCGGGACCCAGGTGGGCCCACCGAGACCAGTCCCCTGTTTCCATGAGTGGACAGCCGGAGGCCAGCCACGGCAAGGCTGCAGCACCGATACCATGGGGAGCCTTCCTGCTGGGGAAGTGGGGGTCTGGGTCAGGAGGGCGGTGGGAAGGGAAGGCTTCTCACCGCCCTCTCTCCCTGCCTCGGTGGGCCACTGTGGGCCACGGGACACTGCACTGGAGAGGCCTGGGGCCTGATCCAGCAGGGCTGTCCTTGTATTCTGCCAAACAAGCACAGAAGGCAAAATGTTGCTCCATGCACGGTTGGATGCCAATGCCTCTGGGAGAAGCCCACAAAACTCCTCCCTTAGTCAAGGATTCTCAAACTCGGTTCCCTAGACATCGTTGGACTACAACTCCCATCACCTCCTGTCACGGTGGCCTTCGGCCATTGCGACAGGGAGTGATGGGGGCCGTAGCCCAGCATCACTTGCAGACCCAGCTGCGAGGTTCCCTAGGCAAGGAAGACCCCACTGTCTGGCTCGCAAAGTCTGTTAACCTTGGAGTCTGGGACGCCCTGATTGGGAACCAGCACTGTGCAGGCGGAGGGGCCCAGGAATGACGCAGAAGATGTCTGGCAAGCAGAAAGACTGCTCACTTTGCCGCGCTGGGCTCTCGCAAGGGTGTATCCACACCAGTTGGAAGGCAGCCTACCCCAGCCTGTTGAGAGTGACGGATGGCTCCAATTCCAGCCCTCCCCTGATCCACCTCCCCGGCCGCCAAAGCTCCGTGCGCTGCAGAGGCAATGCAGCTGGCCCTCTCCCTTCACTTCATCATCCCTCTCCCGATCGAGCGGGGTGCGTCTCCCCAGCTGCTCCCTGCTTAAGCCCACCCTGGATTCTCATCTGGCTCAGATGTATTTTTCCATCCATCTTTCCATTTCGCCCCGGAGAGGGAAATGGGTTTTTAAAAGAGCAGCAGAAGAGGGCTCCGACAATTTGCTGCCAACAAGCGGCAAATTTGTTCGCCCAGCGCCACTCCGCACCAAGATAAATATCATATGCATATTTTATTTGTGGGGTTTAATAAATAAGTCATTTTGGGAAGCAAAGAAACTCCGGGTTTTGTATATTCAGGGACAGAGCGCGAGAGAACAAACATCTGCTTACAGCCAACGTGAGAGAGCTTTTCGAGCCCATTTATTAAAAGAGGCAGCTCTCGGTCCCTTTCGGAGAGGATAAAGCCCAGCCCGGCAGTCATGGGATGAAAGCCTATGGCCAGCCGGGCCTCCCTCTCTCTAGCGAGACCCACACTCCACACAGCTAAAGGCTGCAGGGCAGAGCGTCTGTGTTGCCTGCGGGAGGTCCCAGGTTCAACCCCTGGCGGCAGCATCTCCAGGGAGGGCTGAGAGAGACCCCTGAGCCTGAAACCTCGGAGGAGACGCTGCCAGTCTGGGTAGACAACACTGCGCCAAGGGTCTGCCTCAGGGCGAGGCAGCTTGCTGTGGACTCCAAAGAACAGCAGAGCACAAAGTCTGAAGGGAAAGCGCAGCTGTCTTCTTCTGCTCTGCTGCGGGTATTTCTGGCAGCAGCCCTCCGCCACAACACCTTGGCACCTGAGGTGGGGTGGGGGCAGACCACTAGTGCTGCCCCCCTCCTCATTTTTCTAAGCTCGGTCCTCTCCTCCTGCATGCAGCCAGGGCCAGAGGGCAGCCCAGCGGGTGAGCGGGCCGTGGTGCCGCCTCTTTTCCTCTCACGGGGGCCAGGGGCTGCCGTGTTGGACCCAACCAGACCTGGAGCCCCCCAGAAGAAGCAGGGGCATTCCCAAGGGGCCTCAAGAGGGCGCTGAGCAACGCAGCCCCTGCTCCCGTCCTCCAGATCCTCTCTTGGCTCTTTGCCCCGGCCCACTTTTGGACTCTGCACCCGTCTCCAGCTCTTCAGATCCTCGGCTGCTGCTCTGCAACTCAACCCTCGCCTGTTCTGGGAGGTGCACCCATTTCTGGCCCATTTGGGTGGCCAGACAAACAGCCCGGAATAGGAACATAGCAAGTTGCCGTATACCGAGTCCTGCATTGGTCTACCTAGCTCAGTATTGTCTACCCAGACTGGCAGCGGCTTCTCCCAGGTTGCAGGCAGGAATCTCTCTCAGCCCTATCTTGGGGATGCTGCCAGGGAGGGAACTGGGAACCTTAGCTGCTCTTCCCAGAGTGGCCCCATTATCCCCTGAGGGGAAGATCTTACAGTTCTGCTCACACATCAAGTCCCCCATTCAAATGCAACCAGGGTGGACCCTGCTTAGCTAAGGGGACCAGTCAGGCTTGCTGCCACCAGCCCAGCTCTCCTCTCCAGCCTGCTCTGTGATGCCTAGCAGAGGGCCTGCTCTTTCCACTCCATTGTCATGGAGAAATCCCTTCTGTCATGGTGGGGAAGGTCACAGGAACATAGGAAGCTGCCATATACTGAGTCCGGCCCTTGGTCCATCTAGCTCAGTATTGTCTACCCAGACTGGCAGCGGCTTCTCCAAGGTTCCAGGCAGGAGTCTCTCCCAGCCCTACTGGAAGATACTGCCAGAGATTTGACCCGGGACTTTCTGCAGCTAAGGAGAGTTAAGGCCCCATCCAAGATGGTCACTGGGGAGCCCGTGAAAGGATACTGGGGACCAGAGACCCTCCAGTTATCTAGGGGTGTCCCTTCAAGGCTACCCGGACGATCCATGGGAGGCCATCATAGTATCATCATCTTCAGGATGTCAAAAACACAAGGGCGGTGGGGAGAGAGAAAGAGAAAGAGAAAGAGAGAAACCAGGTTAACTTGAAAACTCTTTGCTCCGTTGCCATGGATACCGTTTAATCATCCAGGGATGAATGCTATGGGTTGCCATGGCAACCCAGAGGCCTAGAGAGCATCCCAATGAGACGGCGGCAGCGGCGTGCGGCGTGTAGACCGGCGGTCCATCTTTTGATCCCCGAGAACAAGGCAAGGGTCTCCTGACCGGTGTCACACCGTGACAGAAGACACCGCCAAGACACCAAGAGCAAACTCTGCTGCCCGGAATCTGCTTCCAGGCTGCTGTCTGACGGAGAGAACCAGAGTGCTGTATGAAGAGAACAGAACGGAGAGCGTTGCACCCCGCGGAAGCTGCTTACTTGGCACACTTCCCTTCCATCGACAGCTTCCCAGCTGGGTCAGACCCAAATCCTGCAGCCCTCAGAGGCCAACCCCACTCCCCTGGGAAGCCCACAAGCAGGACAAGAAGTCCTTCTCGGCAGCTTATTCCTCTGCAGTGGATCTTCAGAGGTAGGCTCTCTCTGGCTGAGGGGGTTCCATATAGCCATCCTTGCTCACAACCAGCAAAGGGCCTCTCCTCTCCTCTCTGCATCTCTCTAATCCCCTTCTAAAGCCATCCAAGCTGGTGGCCATCCTATCTTGTGGCAGTCAGTTCCACAAGATAACCAGGCAGTGTACGAAGCAGACCTTCCTTGGTCTTTCCTAGATTTGGGGAAATTTCCTCTCTGTCTCTGGATATAAATACACGGTTATGATTAGATAAAAAATTAAATAATAATAATAATAATAAACAATCACTTATTTAACTCCCAAACAAAATATGCATGGTATTTATCATGGATCAATGGCTAAGAATAACCACCTAAACACCATCGGCCCTTGAAGCTCTGGCAGTCGGGAACGGAAGAACAACAGACCTACTCTGTGGCTGCCGCTGCACACCATCTCGCCCTGACTATAATGAAAAACAAAACCGAACACTAATTATGTAGCCCTGACGGCTGCTGGTGCTTCTCAGACAGACAACCCTGTGAGGTAGGCCAGAGGCTTCTGGCTTCTCCCCCTCTCCATCTCCCAGTGCGAAGGAGAGAGGACCCGCTTCTCCCCTAAGCCGCCTCTGGGGGGAGGGAGGGGGCTGCTGCTGGCGACCACAGACCACGGCTGGCTAGTGAGCCGAGCCTCCATCTGTGGACCCCGGGTCGTCATACTGAATCCCAACAGCATCCATGCTGTTTTCCGTGGCTTGGTCCCACCACCTCTGCTAACACCTGGGTGCAGCAGCTGTAGGGTTGATTTGATCGACTGATGGTTGACATTTAGAAGCCATCTAACCCCTAGATCTCAAGGTGGTGTACACAGCTCAGAACAATACATAAAACTCAACGAAAACAGTTAAAGCAAGCTTAAAATCACACACACAAAATAATAATAATAATAATAATTGGGGTCAAGCGGGGGTCCCCATCCAACAGCACTCCACATCTTGCTGAACTACAATGTCCATCACCCCCCTGCCACAATTTAGTGTGGCAGAGGATGATGGGAGTTGTAGTTCAGCAACGCCTCTCAACCTCATCCACAGCCTGGAAGGAGATGGCGAGGTGGTTCTCCAACCGCAGCCTGTCCTCCTGGCTGGAAAACAAGGTGTAAAGAAAAGACCAAAGTGCTCCTGAACACATGCAAAGTGCTTTTCCTTCACCGTCAGGTGACCACAAGCAGACCCCTAGAGCGAGAGGGGAAAGCGTCTTGCTCAAAGGACAAATGCCAAGCCATTGTTTCCAAAGAGGTTCTCCTCCCAGCAATACCAAGGAAGCAACGTTTCCTTTCCAATTTCACAGGCCGTATTCCAATCATGTGCCCTTGTCCTCTGCTACAGAGCAATGCAGACGGCCTCTGGCATTAGCCACAGCGGCTCAGGGCCCCCCCGTGTGAATGAGAGTAGCCAACCTCCAGAACTGGCCTGGAGTCCCCGGGAACCGGCATCCATCCTCAACTTGGTGACGCTCAGAAACAGCTATGGGGATTTGAATGGCCTGATCTGGGGTGTGTGGGGCAGTGGGAAAATATTGGAAGAAAGTCTCCAGAAACAGCATTAGTCAGAGAGCTGGCACATCTTTCTGGGGTGCAGCATTTTGACTCCTGACCGCCTCCCCCATTTCCAAGGCTCTCCCCTCCCCGTCCTGCACACCTCAAAGCATCACCCCTGCCGCAGCAGTTTCCCCTTTAGGGTCTCCACACCTTGTCGGGACCCAGCGTCCACAGGAAGGAACCAGGGCGCAGGGGTTGTGTCAGTCACAAAAACAGAGGAAAGGCCCAGAGACGACTGAGGTTTTAATTCAGCCTGTCGAAAGGCAACTGAAATTAGCAAGACCCGGATACAACAGAGGCCTTTTCTGTCCCTGACAAAAGAAAAGCCCCAGTCTGGGGTGTTTGCTTCTGGAAGGAAATCCCTGCCCTCTGCTCTCAAGCAACCCACAGCAGTCACAGATTCCAGTTATTTTTAAATTGGATGTGTCAGTTTCCCAGCATGTTTTCAAACAAGCAGCTTACAAGAGACAACACTAAAAAAAACACACAAAAGCAGAACTATGACCAATGAAAAACAGACAAAAACAAACAGTTACCTATCATGCATTAGGGTCACAACCGTGAACCAAACCCTCTGTTAGACAAATCAATTCAAGGATGTTTTGACAGCAAAAGACCCTGATGAACTAGGCAACAGATTTTTTTTAAAAAAAACACTAAACATAAGTATTAAAAGGGCAGGTGGCAGGTACCACCTTGGAGTGACCGTTGCTGATTTTCTCTCACATCAGAGAAGAACCATGGGCAGACCATACTGAGCTAGATGGACCAATGGTCTGATTTGGTGTGCATCTTCTACCTGTTACGAGCAGATATACAGCCCTATATTACCTTCAGAGCCAGTAAGTGGCTGGTCTCATCTAGAAGAGGCATTCTCGCTTCTCTTTCACACAGCAGGGGATGCATGTGTGAAATGAAAGGAATGATTACCTACTGTTTTGAACCATCTGCAAACAGATCAGCTAAAGCTCATATGGTTAACCAATAGGGATCTTATTAACTGTCCCAACAACTTAAAGCAGCCAGGCAACAACCCCTCTCCAAGGCAAGACCTCGAAAGCCAGATGCCAAGGAGGACAGAAGTAATGGCTCCAGATCCCGAAATCCCCCACATTGGCTCGCCGAGATATCTAGCAAGCCGGTGCTGACCCTCCATGTGATCAGATCTACTGATTTTCTCTACGAACGTCACACACCAAACACCAACATGTTGGGAAAGTCCATCGGCCTGCCTGTGCCCTTTCCTGTCCAAAAAATGTTGAATTCCCAGCACCCAAAAGTAACAGGGTGGTGACAGGACAGGCATTTCCAGACAAACAAACCTTATCTACCAAAGCTTTTCAGCAGCCATCTGTCAACAGTTCCATTAAGAGGTCCAAAGACACCTCCCCAAAAAACCCACTCCAGGAAATGACCACACAACTGAGTTTAAAAACGATCTTTGTCAATGGGGGCAGCAAGAGGGAAACTTCTCTTTCCCCTGATATTCTGAAGACATCACTGGTGAGCGAGAAAACTAACAAACCCAACAAAGATAAGAGCAAACTAAGAACCCAGCACAAATATTGATATTTATCCTCCACCTAAGTAAAGCAGGTGTGGGCAATTATTTGAGAAAGCCGGCAAACATTCCAAAGTTTGCTTCAGCAGCAGGGCTGGTCTTTCCCGGTTTAGAGGCCAATGTGCGAAGGAGGAAAAAGACGAGGGCAACATTAAAAGCAGGCCTGGATGCTTTGTAAAGTCACAGTGCTTCTGGCAGCTGTGATGATGGCCATTTGGAGACGCACCCTTATGGGGACCATGGAGGATGGGAGTTTGCAGAGGGCCCCTAGCCTGGGAGCTGAGCTTTACCCAGAAGCTGGAGGGAAGCGGTATTGTCTGTCCATAAAATGCTACATTCACTACTTCTTCAGGGGCTGCTGAAACCCTAATTTATTACAGCAGTGAGGCCTGAATATGCCATTGGGCTGAGCTGACAGAATGCTCCCGAATGTCTTGTGATATTGAAATGAGGAGCTGCAGCATCTTTGCAGTCCAGCTTCTATGGGGGGGGAAGCAGCATTGTCAGTTTAGCTGGGACTCATACCTCCCACAGACCTTAGGAAGAGGAGTGCCTGTGTGAAGAGCTGGGAATTGGAACAAGACGACATGCCAGAAAGAATGGGAGTCCCATGGTACCCGTCTCCAGGGACAGGAAAAGCCAGGCCCTAGCCAAAGACCAAAGGTCCAAAAGATGGTCTAGGTTTGCACAGGGGACCCACAAGGGTGAGGCATGAAACTGTTCTTGGATGGTGTGCCTCCTTTCTTGTAAGTCAAAGGAGCCTTCCTGAACTTGCCCCTCTCTACACTCCTGGAGCTGACACCATGGAATTCTCCACACAGAAGACTTTACTGCGAGTTTTCTGGGAGGTGTTACTGTGAACTCAAAGTTATCCCCCAAACCCAATGCAAAAAGTGGATTTTTAAAACCCCAGATATAAATCGGGCTGCACTCTTAACACGCAGTGAAAAACCCGAACCATGTGTGAAGCTCTCCCTGATAACTCGCAGGGCCTTCGGGGTAAATCTGCCCAAAATGCAAATACACCCCCTCCATTATGGAGGAGATGTGAGCTAAAGGGCTTTAAAAGCCCGGTGTGGAAAACTTCAACGTATCTTTAGGAAATAAGTCAGAATTAACCAGATAGTGACCACTACTACGCCTCTCTGTTTCTCCGTATTAAACCCTTGATTAAGGTTGTGGTAGCAAGCATGACTTGTCCCCATAGCTAAGCAGGTTCCACCCTGGTTGCATATGAATGGGAGACTAGAAGTGTGAGCACTGTCAGAGATTCCCCTTCGGGGATGGAGCCGCTCTGGGAAGAGCATCTAGGCTCCAAGTTCCCTCCCTGGCAGCATCTCCAAGACAGGACTGAGAGAGACTCCTGCCTGCAACCTTGGAGAAGCCACTGCCAGTCTGGGTAGACAATACTGAGCTAGACGGACGAATGGTCTGACTCGGTATATGGCAGCTTCCTATGTTCCGCCCTGCACAACGTCAGAAATTAGTCACCTGGAGGGAAAGGTCAGTGGGAAACTCATTTCCTCGTGCTGTCAAATTTTAGCCTGAAGTGAGTCAGAGGAGATGGGAGAAAGAGGAACCCTGGAGTGGAAGCACATTCTGCCAAGGTTTGGTCTTCCTAGTTAGACAAAAGGTGATAGGGGCTGGGTTGCCAGCTCGGTCCTTTCAACAAACCAAGTCTCTTTCTGGGTTTCACGATGCCCTCTCCTTATTCTCATCCCCATTAGTCACATGACGGCACAATTCCTGCTTGATGCAGCTATTGAAAACTATCCAAATGGATTTCAAACTAGTGGGATGGAAAGGCCCACAAGCCGGGGGGGGGGGCACCTGCTTTGCATGCTGGAGACCCCAGGCCCAAACTTAGGATGTCTGAGACAATTCTCCAAAATTTCTCCTTGGGAGAATCCCCTGAAATTGCAGAGTGCATTTGGGTTTCTCCTCGGACAAAACCTTCAAAACCTCCATTAAAACACAAACACACGCATGCAATTAGAGATGAGAAAGCAAATTTCTACCTGGATGGTCTGATCCCAGACTAAGAAAGATCAGGATTTAGACAAATCCGGGCACTGCGGAACGGCAGATTTCAGCCCTGTGCAAGTCTGTGATTTTGGCAGTCGGTTCTGGCTCCCGAAAGCCCAGGAATGGCAACTAGAGATTTGCTGCACAGGGCCATTCCCACCCGCCAACCCCTGCACTCAGCGAAGTTAATGTGGGCAAGTCGGCACCGAAAGCCAACCAGGTCCAGCGCTCTCTCCAAGACGCTCTTAGGGAAACGGGGCAAGCCGCAGCTCTGAAGATTATTTTTCACTTGCTTTAATTTGTGCATCAGCAGCAGCAGCAGGAACGAGCACTTTCGGTCCTGGAAGGGAGCGCATCTTATTTTTAAAACCACAACTGGGTCAGTAGCTGCCTGGAGTGCAATGAACAAACTGTACGAGCACCAGCGAATCAGGAAAGGAACACGCCAGTCGGTGAAGCCCACCGTGGCAGCCGCCAAGGAGAGCACCCCAGCGGCCTCCTGCTGTGCCCAGAAGATCCCCTTGTCCAGCGGCAAAAGGAGGCGAGGAGAGAGAAGCTAAAAACCAACCAACCTGGTGCTTTCCCTAGCTGAAAATTGACTACCTTTCCTCTCCGTCAGGCAGGATTTTCATCCCCTCTTTTCTCTCACTCTCAGTTAGTGAGAAGTTCAGGCCAGCCTCCTCACCGAGGGCTGGAGATGCCCTGTGCGTTTAAACTATCCGGCATCCTGCTTAGAAGGCTCTCTAGCACCACTGAGCCATTTAGAGAGAACAGGATGGAATTTGGTCATCACATCCAAGGCCAAATGTCGGTGTTTCCAGTTCAGATGGGAGCCTGACGTAACCCACAATGCAATGCAGCATCTCTCCTGGAAACCGCGAGGCCAGCCCGAAAGCTGGTGTGCACATTCAGAACACCATTCTCCAGTCCAAGTGCAAACCCCAATCCCAGCACCGGTGCGCCAGCAACAAAACAGCAGTGCGGCCTTTGAAGTGAGGGCTCTGGAATGCTTTATTGAATCAATTCGTGTGTTTATTTATTTATTAGATTTTTATACCGCCTTTCCCAGTTATTGCTCTAGGCGGTTACTGTGCTTCTCTGGCAAGTCCCGGGCCTTGGAAAGTGGGTGTGTCTCATTCTCAGCTGCTACGGGACACAGATGAGCCCGACTGTTCATCAGTTTCCATTGTGACAGGAACCGAAGCAGCTGCCTTATACTGAGGCAAACCCTTGCTCCATCTAGCTTAGCATGGTCTACGTCAGCCCTGCACAACGTAAGGCCCACGGCATCCTTGCAAGGTAGGACAAATTCAGATTTGCCCTTTGCTCAACTAAACTACAACGGGGATAAACACAGGAGCTCTAAAGAGGAGCTCCAAGTGCCAGTCTATATTATTTCTCTCCCAACATCCTGAGCAGGGGTTTTGGTCCAAGTTAACCACAGCCTGTGCCTGCACATCTTCCAGAAACAGCACAAGCCACTTTATTCAAAGTAGGTTTGGGCACCCACCAGTAGGGGAGAAGAACTAGCACATCGTTATCCAGGGCACCACTCACATACCCACACAGCCACCAGATGATGGTTCTCCCGCTGACACACAGTCCTGTGCCACTCCAAAGCTTGCATCCTCCTCCCTACACGGAGGGAATTCCGCGCCACGCCAGATGAGCCGCCTGTCGTGTTCTCGACTACTCCCTCCGGGCCACTGAGAGCGGGCGGGCTTGGCCACAACTCCAGCGCTCACCTAGGCGCACAGTCACCGGCTCCCCGCGCGGAGAACACGCCGCCCTGGGCGCCTGCCTGCCTGCACCCTCCCTCCGGCCGCGGGCTCCCCAGGAGAAGCGCTCTGCCTGCCTGCCTGCCTGCCGCCGCTCGTGGCTTGGGCCAGAGGCTTCGGACTAGCCCACCCGGCGGGCGCGCGCGCGCGCATTACCCCTGCTGCTGCTGAGCGGCCGGCTCCGGGAGCGCGAGCGGCTCCGCTGCCTCTGCAGCCGCGACCTCCGCAGCAGCAGCAGCCGGGCGTAGGAAGGCGGCCGCGCGCCGCTCCTCCGGCTGCTCAGCGGCATGCTCCGGGCCCGGCGGCTCCTCGGCGGCGTCTCCTCCGGCTCCGGCTCCGGCTCCGGCTCGGTGCGCGCGGCGGGGGCGCCTCCAGCTCCAGAGGGGGGCCCCGCGCAGCCGGGAGACTAGCCGAAGTTTGTGCGGGGCGAGAGGAAGCCGGAGGAGGAGCCGCCCGGCTGGGGCCCGCGCAGGGAGGGGAGGGGCGGGGGAAAGCCCGGGCTGGGCCCGGAGCAGGACCCGGCGGCTTCTCCTCCTCCTTCCTCCACGTGGAGGATTCCAGCTGCCGCCGCGGCCCCCTCCTTCGCCCCCCTCTCCCGCTGCCTAAGTTCAGCGCCTCTGGCTCCCTCTCGGGCTGCGGTCGGGGCGGGGGTCCCACTTGGGCCGGCTTTTGCGCAGCGCTTGAGACGCGTCGGCTGAAGCGGCCGCCCGGCCCTCTGTCCGGACAGAGCGGGGAGCCCAGAGCGGTCCGTTTGCCTCGGGCAGGCCCCTGGGACCACCTGGGGCAGAGAGAAGGGCAGGCAGGCAGGCCACGGGGGGAGGAGGGGGTGGTGTCTGCCTGGTCACCCCGAGAGGCAAGAAGCCGGTGCCCACGACCAAGCGAAGCACCCGGCTGTCAGCTGGGCCAAGAGACGCCTTGGGAAGAGCTTGGACCCGCTTCTGCTGATCCAGTTTATTCAGCCCAGCCTCCCTCCTGTTGTTGCTGGGGTCTCCTTCGTGTTTCTGACTGCAAGCCCCTTGCGGACAGAGAGCCACCGTCAGCCATCTTTGTGGCACACGGTTTGGGAAGCACCCTGCTAACTGGGCCAAGAGGCACTTTGGAAAGTGGGGGCTCTCTTCTCTTTAGCAGGGGGAGAGCAACAGCCCTGCTTCAGCCCTGGCACAGCATATCCCATGCTTCTCTCCCCCCCCCCGCCCTCTTTAGATTGTGAGCTCCTTGGAGCAGGGAACCATCTACTCATTCCTCTTGCTATGTAACCTGTTTCAAGCAGAGGTGCAGCGAGGTCATTTGGGATCCTGGACCTAAAGGCCTTTGGAGGGTTAGGGTTAGGGTTAAGCATCATCATACTCGGCCAGGCAACCACACCACCCGGGACAGACTAAAGAGGACTTCCCCCCCCCCCCCGGGGCTGTGGAGGCCCTGGACTTCATCCTGGAAGTCCAGGGGTTAGAGCGCCTCTGCTTTCAAGGCAGGGCTTCTTGGCACTGGGCCCCCAGATGTTGCCAGACTACAAGGGGAAGGCCCCTGCTTATGGGCTTCCTGGAGGCATCTGGGGGGTGGGCACTGGTGATAGCAGAAGGCCGGATCTGATACACCTGATGCCTGGTCCAGCAGGGGAATTCTTGGGAGAAATGAAATTGAACGCTTGTCAATTTTCAGAGAGGGACTATTGACCAAGTGGATTATTGAGCTAACTGAAAGCCAGGAGAGCCATATCCAGAGATCCTTGAAACTGTTGAGTCCACTTTCCAGTTCCACCTCTGAGTCAGACTGGATGCAGACTGCCCCCTAAGGCTGTTGGCACAGGAGCAGGGCCAGCAGGAAGAGATGGCAACTTGACCTCTGAAATGGCATTTAGACCACCTCATTGTCTGGGGAGGCTTCACAGGCATGCCTGCCACCATCTGGCTCACAGGAGCACCTCCTCTGTGGTGACACCCCAGAATGTGGAACTCCCTGCTCCAAGAGATCCACATCTCTTTCCTATTCCGTGTCCAGCCACGCTTTCACAGATTTATGCCCTGCTTAGCAATATTTTGGTTTGGTTATCTCTTCTCTGTTGGCTTATCTTTATATAAATAATTTTGCTGCCAAAAAGGAAGCTTTTTCAAGGTAGATGTATGTGGTGGTGTTGTTGGTTGTTGTTATTATTATCAATAGTTTTATCTGTTGATTTCTAGTGTGCAAGTCACCACAACAATTTCCTCTTGTGGGAGTGGGAAAGGCAAGGTATAGATTATAAATAAATGTCACAGCGAGGGTTACCCAACTGAATTGAAACTATCCCTAAAGACCGCCTCCCCGCCCCAGCATTTTTCATGACATGAAGCCGAGAAAATATCCAGGCCGGCTTTCAAGCACCCCCTGGAGATACCAGGCCAGCCCTCACCAGGGCCGAGAAACAAAGACAAAGAGAACCCAATCCTCCAACTCAAAATCCACGCCAGGTTTTGCATGCGGTGCACAAGGAGTCCTAAAGTTGCTTTCAGAAGGCCTGGGAATGGGCCAATCAACCCTCCAGGTCAAAGCAGCAAGCACACAGCTGGCGCCCAGATGACTCTGCTCTAGGAGTGGCGCCCACATCCCTGGGCCACCCACTCCCAGCAAGGGGCCTCGGCTGGCGTTGCAGTCCTGGCTTTCACCTGAAATGTCCGGAGCTCTGCTTTGGACAGCAGCAAGGGGGGGTTGTGTTGAATGGAGCGGGGAGGTTGGGGGATCAAACAGGGGTGCATGTGCAAGCTTGTACTAAGAAGCTGGGAGAGGATCTCTCTATGTGGTCGCTAAGAGTCGATTGACACCAACTTGACGGCACTTCATCAATCCATCAATCACCCAAAATAAGAAAGTGCCCTTAAAAGACACACACCGCCACTAGCACCCACGATTCCTGCACGTGCTTGGGTCAAGAGAGGAGCCCTCGGAAAGCGAGACACGGAGCACGCAAACGTGTCACCCTAGAAGGCCATACCGAGTCTATTCAGTCAGGGCCATCACTGGGGGCAGCCCGGGCCCCACTCTTTTGACCCCCCTTAGACTTAACTGGGCCCGCCCCCTGCCAGGGCTCTCTAAGGACAGCTCTGTGGGGCCCCAATGGACAGCTCAGACCCCCCCCCCGAAAGTCACCAGCCCCCTCCCTCCTCCCTGACCTCTTCTAGAAGGGAAGCACAGCTGTGGAGGCGGCTGCACAGAGCAGGGGCGAGAAGAGCTCCTGGCCTCATCTGGCACTCTGCTGCTTCCACCTTCTGGGAGGCTGGATTCCAATAGCAGACACTTTAAAACACACACATAACTATTCTTGCAAGGCTATGACTGAGTTTACTCATCGAATGACAGGGCTGTGTGGGCCTGGGGCCTGGGTCTTTCAAGTACCTAGCAACACCCCTGCAGTCAGTTACAAGAGGCCTGAAAATCAACTAGAAGTAACGGCCGTTCACCGGAGGAGACAGAGCTGGTCTGGAGGAGAGCCGGTCTTGTGGCAGCAAGCACAAATGGTCCTCTTTGCTAAGCAGAGTCTGCCTTGGTTGCATTTGGATGGGAGACCACATGTGTGAGCACTGTAGGATATTCTCCTCCGGGGACAGGGCCATAGCTCAGTGGAGGAGCACCTGCATCATGCTTGCATGATGCAGAAGGTTCCCCGTTCCGTCCCTGGCAGCATCTCCAAGATAGGCCTGGGAGAGGGAGAGACTCCTGCCTGCAACCTGGGAGAAGCTGCTGCCAGTCTGGGTAGACAATCCTGAGCGAAATGGACCCAGGGTCTGACCCGGTAGAAGGCAGCTTCCTCTGTTCCTCCTGTGTACCAGCTCCCGACAGATTTCTGATCACTGCACAGGCTGCCCACTTCTCTCCCTAAAGGTTTTGCTATAAAGTATTTCGCTTCTTTTGTGGGGGGCGCAGGTGTGTGTGTGTGGGGGGGCTTTGGAGAGCTGAGGTTTATTTCTCATCTGTTGGTGCAGCTTCTGCAAGAGCAGCAGAACTGCTGGGTCAGCACTGGGAGGGAGTTTGGGAGACAGCTGCAAGGAGACACTCACGTCGGCTGCTTCGCTTCTTGCGCAGGAGCAACCTCTCCTCGCCTGAAGTCCCCGCCAGCTACAGAGAAGCCGAGATCCATCATGCGCACAGCCCAACAGGGAGTGCATTGCTAGCCGGTGGCTACTGCCGCCCCCATGAACCTGTTTCAGTCACAAGAATCTTCGGTTCACAGAAATGTTTTTGCTTTGGCCTCCTAGCCATAAAATCTGCTGAAAGGGTAACTTTATTCTCCAAGTCGGTTTCTGTCCGTCTTTTGCACACAGAATTGGATGCATCTAAAAGGCAACATGTTTCTCTGTCTGAGGAAGGGATGGGGCTTTAGCTCAGTGCCAGAGCAACTGCTTTGCCTGCAAAAGGTCCCAAGTTCAATCCCTGGCAGCATCTCCAGGTAGGGCTGGGAGAGACTCCTGCCTGGAACCTTCGAGAGCTGCTGCCAGTCAGTGTGGACAATACTGAGCTCGATGGACCAAGTGCCTGACTCAGTAGAAGGCAGCTTCTCATGTTCCTAAACTTAAATTTGAAGGAGCTCTGGGATGCCAAGGCTGCTCCCCAAAGCAAAATGTGGGCAACCCAGTCTGACTTGGTTATGGGTCCCGTGAAGAAGTCTCTTCTTTCTTTACTCTCCTCCCCGTCAGTTTCAGAGCACGGAGACTTCCACGATCCGTCGACTTTGCAAGGCTCGCAGCTTCCTGGATTATCCGGTTTCCTTTTCAAAAACAAAAATATTATAGCAGAAGCCCACTATTGCTCCCTTGGGACTCATTGGGGGGTTTGGCGGTTAACTCGGTTTGCAGGCTGGTGGAATTTTCCTGCTTTGTCCAGAGCTTGTGAACCAATGCAGCTCATCACACTGCTCCGGGAAGAAAGAAGACGGGCACATCAGGGTCCCAGGCAGCAGAGCTGAGTAGATCCTGAGCGGTTCCGTGTCGGTGCTCCAAGAGACAGCACTCTCCACTGCCTTTGCCACTCACTCCCAGCATTTTAAGTATGTTGCCTTCGAGGCCATTTGCAAATAAATAAGTAAGAAGGCAGAAGCCAGAGCGCATGTCTTTTTACACCCCAACTCTGCAAGCGGCTTTTCGAACGTCAGTGCGCTGCCGGGACGGCCAGACCAGCTGCCCGGACAGGGCTGTTCTCCCACCTTCAGGATCGCATGGAGAGACAAACAGGGACCCGGAGAAGCAGAGAGGAAGGCTGCATAAAGAGCGCCAGATTCCGACCTGCGGATTAATTAGCAGGCAAGGCGCTGCCAACCTGCGCATAAAACACCCCGCCACGAGGTCGTCCCCTTTTAGTTACAACCTGCAGCTTTCGCAGGCCCCAGCCTCATCTCGCGTCTCTTTCGCCCGCCCTCAGTCTCCAGTCCTCTTAAAACCACCCTGATGGTGCCAGCCGTGCTCCGTTCACTTCCCAGCATCGGACACTGTGTATGCAAAGCCATTCAATGGATTCTTCCCGGCCAGGATGTTTGGCACCAGAGTGGGCCAGTCAGAGCCATGGATGGGACTGCCAACACAGTGGGTACAGGCGGCCTTTAAACTGGACTTGGAGGAGCTTTTCCACCTGTGGAGGGAGCCCATCTTCTTGTCCGATATCCATTCCAACCCTACCACACTTTTGGCAGACGGTGATCAGCAACGCAGATGGCAGAAGCTTGCCTTACTCCTCTCCCCAAACTTTAGCAATGCTTTCTGCTTCTTATGATTTGTTGTTTAAATGCAGCAGAGAGAGTATTACCTCTGGAAACATTCACTCGTGGCATCATCAATCATCATCATCATTATTAAAAACACATTTTAAGAAGAGCGGCAAAATGGCTCCAGGGATTGGGAGTTGGTGGGTTTGTGAGCCAAAGGAAGCTGCCATATACTGAGTCAGACCCTTGGTCCATCCAGCTCAGTATTGTCTGCACAGACTGGCAGCGGCTTCTCCAAGGTTCCAGGCAGGAGTCTCTCTCAGCCCCGTCTTGGAGATGCCGCCAGGGAGGGAACTGGGAACCTTCTGCATGCAAAGCAGATGCTCTTCCACTGAGCCGTGGCCTCCTTCATAATAATCAATACATTTGCATGTCTGAGGAAATGTGGATGGGAAGCCAAAGCTCAGGAAACCTAAAAGCGGCCTCCTACTGAGTCAGACCATTGGCCCACCTAACTCAGTATTGTCTACACTGGCTGGCAGCGGTTCTCCAGGGTTTCATGCTCTTCCCAGAGCTGCTCCGTCCCCTAAGGTCAGGGGCGTAGCTAAGGAAGAGGGGCCCTGGCAGCCCCTCCAAGTGAGGGAGATAAAGACAAAAATAGGGAGGGCTGGAACTGCCCCCTACCCAGGAGCTTCTCTCCCCCCCCCTTCTTTGAATCCATCCGCTCAATTATAGCGACAGTCCCACCTAAGGGGAATCTCTTCCAGTGCTCACACATTTCCAGTCTCCCACTCAAATGCAAACCAGGGCAGAGCCTGCTTAGCAAAGGGGGCAAGTCATGCTTGCTACTACCAGACCAGCTCTCCTCCCAAAAGCGTCCTGGCGTGATGGCTCACGCACCAGGCAATCCGTGCTGTGCAGAGGCAGCTTCTGCAAACGGGTTTCCGTTGAGCTTGCTCTTCGACACAGGGGGACGGCAGGCCTGCATACAACACCACACCGCCAGTGCGTTCCATGGGGGGGGGCTCGGCCTCCCAAATGCGCCTCTGCACGCACCCTTTTCTTCTCTAACAACAGATGTCCTTTGATGTCCTTGGCACTTGCTGCATTTGGTTAAAGCAGGCTTGTGGTGTGCATGAAGCCAGGAGTTCCTTTGCAAAGCCCCAGGTCCGCCCCCATGAAACTTGGAAAGGGACATCTGGTCTGGATATCAAGCGTGAACATCGCCCCCACCCCATCTCGTTTGCTTTCAAAGGCTGCACAATGGCACTCCCCCCCACCCCGCCCCCGTCCTGGTCGGGCAGCCCAAAGAGTCATCTGTAAGCAATTACATTCCTGGCAGGGGCCGCCCGGCTGGTGCAGAAGGAAAGGAAACACTTTATGGGCGACGTTACTGGTGTGTGTGCCGGCCAAAAAGAGGGGTCTTTCTGCTTCCCGCCTGCCAGGCAAGGAAGGGGGCAAAGAAGCCTCCTCTGGGGGGGGGATGTATATCAGCTCAGCTGTCCTCCTTTGCCTGACACCTCAGTTAGAAAGTTCTGGGTTCCAATCTTGCCACTGCCACGAGCTCGCTACGTGGCCTCACTCAAGCACTGCAAGGCCAGAGTGACCCCGACCCTCACCGGCGACCTTGCAGGCTTGTGTAAGAACTGCCCATGCAGTGCTTTGTGCCCTCAGAGAGTGTGGGGCAGATGCCCAGCAGATGCCCCACAACGGCTGTGGCAGCTCCAGAAAGAGGTGCCAGAGGAGGAGGAAAGGGCCTGACTCTTTCTGCCGGGGTTGAGAAGAGGGCAGGACTCAGGAAATGGGGGTGGTGCGTGTGCAGACCTTCAGGTACTATATTGATGTATCCCGCGCTTCAACCCAAGCTCTCAAAGCGGTTGACATAGAGAAATAAATAAGAAAGAAGATGGCTCCCGGTCCCCAAAGGGCTCACCATCGAGGCAGGGACCACAACATCCCTGGAGGGATGCTGTGCAGGGGCTGGAGAGGGCCGGTTGCAGAAGAGAATCGCCACTTTCAAAAGGCGTCTCTGTGCTCAGTTAGCAGGTCGGAGGCAGGGAGAGTGGCCGTGTGCGCGGCGGTGGCAGCAGCGGAGTAAAAGAAACATGCCCTACCCAGATTCCGCCCCCAGCTTTTCACTGAGGTAGGAGCAAAAGCCGTCCTATCCCTCCTCCTGCCAAAATCTTTGCAAGTGCACAAATAATCAGGAGCATACCCGGGTCCCCTGCCAGGGTTGGATGGGCACTTCTGCCCTGCTGGTTGCTTCACTCACCAAATTTGCAAAATGTATCCTGCGGACCCTGAGGATGGACACACATGACTAAAGACAGCTGCCCCCCCCCCACCCGAAAACACCCCCATCAAAATCTGAAAGGAATGGTTTCGAGTGGCCATTCCTTACAGCTCTGCTGCCCCCCGGAGGAAAGATTTTGTAATACAACCTGGAAATGCCATCCTCCGCTCCAGTCTTGCGTTGTCTTGATTTGGGTTTGGGGGAACTATTTCTCCAGGGAGATTTTGGCAGAAAACACAAGAGGAAATGCTGCACACACCTACTTGAGTGAGCGTGGCTGCAAATGCACTTCCCCAACGGAACTTAAGGACCGAGGAAACGTGGATGGGGAAGGCAAGCTTAGGAAACATAAAAGCGGTCTTATACAGAGTCAAAATATTGGTCCACCTAACTCAGTATTGTCTACACTGACTGGCAGCAGTTTCAGGCAGGAGTCTCTGCCTGAGAGATGCTGCCTGGGAGGGAACCTGGGGCCTTCTGCATGCAAAGCAGAGGCTCTTCCACTGATCTACAGCCAAACAACTTACAGGCCTCACATGTAGTCTCCCATCCAAATGCAAACTAAGGCAGACTCTGCTTAGCCAAGGGGATAATTCATGCTCATTATTACAAGACCAGCTCTCCTCCCCTTCAAGAGGCTTCAGGATCTGTCCTGGAATAGAGTTTTCCTCCCCCTGCTACACAAATACATAAATAGCTTACAACTTTAATAGAGTGCAGTTCTCCTCTTTTCCATGTCCCCTGGACATTTCATTCAGCAATTATTAATTCAAGCATGAGGTTTTCAAAATTCAGCATTTTTGTTTTAAAAGGTTCCTTGGAGAAATTGCAAAAGGAAAATAACTGAGCCCAGAATGGTGCACGGCTTTCCGAGAGGAAGAAGGTTCATCTCCGGAAGGGAGGCACTTTGGAAGCCTTGTGTTGAGAGGGAGGAGGGACAGAAAGAGATAACAACAGATAGACGCGTTTCCCGGACTACGAGATTTGTGCCAGTTAAAGAGTTGTAAAGTGTGACGGTATGAGGCAGTGCCTTGAAACCGCAAGTAGAGTGTTTCTTGATTCGTTTCTCAATGCATCGTGACAGGGTTTTGGCCATTCATATTGCCCACCACTGCAGCAGGTTTTCCAGGCAAGGGGTGTCCATATTCCATCTGAATCGCATTCACTGCCCCCTCCTCATCCTCCATTTCGGGGGTTGTGCAGGGAGTGGGGAAATGCTGACGCAACAAACTCTTTAAAAAATTCTTGGTGCCTTCGCGCAAAGCCGCCAGCAGGGGGAAGTGAAGATAGGGCCGAAAGCTGACTGTTGTGCAAGAAACAGAGTGATAATATATATATTTTAAAATCTGTGGCCTTATATATCAACAGATCCTCGATCTGCTGAAGAAGCCAGCCAATCCACAGCACACACAAAAAGGAGGAAACATGAACGTGTCCGAAAAATAAGTCTGATGAAAAACAAAAGCAAAAGCGATTGAAATCAAAAGCTGAAAGCAGATGAAAATCGGGTTGCACCTTTGCGCAAGAACATGGGTGGGGAATTTCCCCCCCCCCCATTTCACGGAAAGATTATTTCATGAACAGGATGGAAAGGAGCTGTAAAAATCAAAAAATCATCACACCGTGATATGAACCATCCACACCACACTACACTGCAACGCATAAACAATGGGGCAAGCCTCCTACAATGGAAAAATCCAGCTACTTTCCTGCAACGCATATACGACGTCATTCGGCTACAAAGCATCAACACAATCCGAAACAAGGCATCGGAAATATCAACGGCACCCTGCTGACAGCACAGCGACCGCCATGTCAAAACACGGGCAATACGGAGGGGCACGAATGGGACATGCAGAAGCGTGTAATCTGGAAAACACCCTGCCCACCTTGTTCTATTGGGTCGCCCTTGCATTCTAGTATTATAGGAAAGGAAGAAAAACTCCCTCAAAGAAACATAGAAAGCTGCCTTATATCGAGTCCTACCCTGGGTCCATCAAGCTCAGCATTTACACTGACTGGCACCCGCTTCTCCAAAGTTTCAGGCGGGCGTCTCTCTCAGCCCCACCTGGAGATGCTGCCAGGGACTGAACCTGGGACCTCCTGCATGCAAAGCAGATGCTCTTCCCCTGAGCTCTGGCCAATGATCAGTACATCTGCAAGAACACGGGAAGCTGCGTACTTGGATACCGAGTCAGACCTCTGCTTCATCCAGCTCAGGATGGCCGACACTGACTGGCAGCAGCTCTCCAAAGTTTCCTCCAAAGTTTCAGGCAGGAGCCTCACCCAGCCCTTCCGAGAGCTGGGGAAGACGCCGGCCTCTCCTCCTCCTCCATCATTTTATAAACCTCTATTCTGTACCCTATTAATTGTCTGCCTCCTAAAACCGAAAAGCCTCAAATAGGTTAGGCTTTGTTTGCAGAGAAGGAGCTCCAACCCCCTGGCCGTCCGGATCATCCTCCACTCCCTGGGATGCCCTTCAAGCACAGCAGGCAACCGGATACATACAGAGGAGGCCCCGGCGGCTACCTCAGGCCCGAGCTGGCTGCGTCCCGGGCCAGACCACGTCCCCCTTGCCTCGACATTGCAGGCTCTGTCCGCTCCGAGACGCTTCCTCGGAGGCCTCCCTCGCTCGCCGCTGCGCACAGCAGCAGAGACCAGCGAGAGGAGCTGGGAGCTTTTGGGGAGGGGGCCCTACAAGCGTCTCGCCAACTTGGCCTGAGTTGCAGAGGGTGGCGGGGAGCGGCTGGCTTCTGGCCAGGGCTCGGCAGCTCCGGCCTCCTCCTCGAAGGCTCTGGGCTTTGTTTGGGAAAAACCTTCTATTTTACACCAAGGTTTCCAGGGCAACAGCATTTCTTTCCTTTCTTCCTCGTGGTTACATGCCTTTTTTAAAAATTGGGTAATTTTCCTTTGCCACCCCCCCCCCACACCGCGTCCCTCGAACCCTCCTGTTTCTGGAGCTGAGCCGAGCTGCCCCCCCCTCCCCCCCCGCACTCCAGAACTTAATTGTTGCTTTCCCTGGCAGTAAAATGAAGTTATTAAATTTAAAAGGAGGCGGTGGCGGAGGGAGGCGGGGGAGAGTTTTCGAAGCACAGATGAGGCTTCGACTGAGACTCAGAGATAGGAGCCGCATATCAGAAACGGAGGAATTCCCCCTGAAGAAAGACCACCACCCAGACACTGCACACGCACACAAGCACAGTTGCACACTCAAGGGTCAGTTCATGAGACCGTCAGAAGGTCCGCTTAGTTCAGTGTCCTCCTGCATCCTACAGGGACCAACCAGACGCCCTCCAGGAAGCCCACAAGCCAGGAAGGCAGACCTTCACCCTCTCCAGCACTCTTTCCAGCAACTGGCACTCAGTGGTAGGGTGCCCTGGAACATGGAAGTTCCTCTTTGAGCCATCATGATGAAAGGCCACTGATAAGCAGCATTCAAGGAAGGAGATTCTCTCATGCCTCTGGAGAAACAAGTCAATGAAGAGGTTATGAGAGATCTCCCTCCTTCTGAGAGAAACAATCAAAGAAGGGAACATGGGAAATTCTCTCATCCCTCCATTTGAAATAAGCAGTCAATGAAGGGGCCATGGGAAATTCTCTTGACTCTGCTTTTGACAGAACAGTCGGTGCAGGGAACATGGGAAATTGCCTCACCTCTATTTTGAGATAAACAGTCAATGAAGGGGCCACAGGCATTATCTCATCCCTCCATTTGACAGAAACAATCACAGAAGGGAACACGGGAAACTCTCTTATCTGTCCTTTTGAGATATGAAGGCGCCACGGGAAATTCATTGTCCAATGAAGGGGCCATGGGAAATTCTTTTGAACCTACTTTTGACAGAAACTGTCAAAGGAGGGGGCATGGGAAATGCCCTCACCTCTTTTGCTTTTGAGCAGCTGAGGGGGTGAGAACTGGAGAAGCCAAAGTCCCAGGCAGGAAAGTACTGGAGAAAGAAGAAAAGAAGGCCAGGACAGGCCAGGCGCAGGCATTGGCCAAGAGCGCAGCCGCGGAAACCTTCGGTTCCTGCCGGCAGCTTCATTTGCAAGGCAATTGTCAGAGGGTCTGCGTTTTCCCCGAGACATAACTAATGCCGGCTTTCGGGCTGCCATTGGCCGAATACCAATAAACTTGTTTTACACAGTGAATAAGCAACTCTGGCAGGCGATAAATCGCAGAAGTAATGTTATGCTCGGGTTTTTTACTGTCTGCCGAGTCACACTTTACTGCTCCGGCATTTGTACAAAACAAGCCCGGCTTTCATTGCTAATAAAACATGGCATTAATTATGCGGCAGAAGAACGCGGGATGCCTTGAAACGGTGCCCAGCCGGGGGCCGCGCCGCTCTCCGCCTCTTCTCTTAAGGGCGACCAGTTGGAGGAAGGAGCCTTCGGATGTGGCAGAGATCCAGGATGTTGCCTTCCTGATGCAAACCCTGCTTCCCCAACAGAACCCAGCGGCTCTGTAAATGAGAGAGCCGGGGCTGGAAAGAAAGCCGTGATGGTTTTCGCGGCCACTCAGTTAAGTCAATTACCTGTGCAAATGTCAGTGCCTCCGAGCGGGGAACACGAGGCACAGCTGTGTATCGTGGATCTGATTCGGTGAATCAGCTCCAATTCGGTGAATCACGAGGTGGATCCCCGTTATGAGGGATGGGGCCACTGCTTGGCAGGCCAAAGGTCCCAGCTTGCGTCCCTGGCAGCAGCATCTCCAGGGAGGGCAGGAAAGACTCCTGCCTGGAACCTTGGAGAGCCGCTGCCAGTCAGTGTAGACAATACTGAGCTAGACGGACCAAGGGTCAGACTCAGTAGAAGGCAGCTTCCTGTGTTCCTGTCTTCCTACTTGCCTGCTATCTGCTGGTGGAACAGGAGAGAAGCTCCCTTGCCTAGCTTGCTTCCCAAGCGAGCTTCTCTAGCCGGATGGTGCTGGACAGCTCCTTGCTGGTCCAGGCCTCATGATCCTGCTGCCCAGATCTTGTTGGACAGTTCCCTGGCTGGTCTAGGCCCCCTCCTGCACCATTTGGGGTGGGCGGGAACAGACAGTGCCCCTCCTTGCCACCTTCTAGACATCATAAGTCCACCTTAAGTGGCACAGCGGGGAAATGCCTGACTAACAAGCAGAAGGTTGCCGGTTCGAATCCCCACTGGTATGTTTCCCAGACTATGGGAAACACCTAGATTGGGCACCAATGTCTGTTTCTTGAGATCAATGACCTCAGAACAGTAGTACATCTGCTGGCAACCTCCAGACTGGATTACTGCAATGAACTCTATGTGGGGCTGCCTTTGTATGTAGTCCAGAAACTGCAGTTAGTCCAGAATGTGGCAGCCAGGCTGGTCTCTGGGTCATCTCAGAGAGACCATAGCACTCGTAACTTAAAAGATCGACACTGGCTGCCAATAGGTTTCCGGGCAAAATACCAGGGTTTTGGTTATAACCTATACAGCCCTAAACAGCTTGGGCCCTGGGTATTTAAGAGAGTGTCTTCTCCTCCATGAACCCCACCGCCCATTGAGATCATCTGGAGAGGTCCGTCTGCAGTTGCCACCGGCTCATCCAGAGGCTACTCAGGGAGGGGCCTTCTCCATTGCTGCCCCTGGGCTCACTCCCTGCTGAAATAAGAGCCTCCCCATCTCTGGCAACTTTTAAAGGCAGTCAAGATGCATTTGTTCACCCAGGCTTTTAATTAGATACAGTTTTAATAGTTTGATGGTTTTTAATAGTTTCAACGTTATTTTATATTGTAAATTGTTGTCACGTTTCAACCTTTTTACTTGTTGCTTTTCTTGTTTTGTTGTAAACCACCCAGAGACTTGCATTCTGGGCAGTATACAAATATGTCAGATAAAAATAATAGATTGCCCGCACCAGAGACATGTCTTTGGGAAGCTCTCTCTGGGATGTCTGTCTGTTGGATAGTCCATTGACAGTAAGGAACGGTGCCATTTCCAAGTTGGGGGAAAACATGTGTGACCCAGCCATAACAGTCATGGCGTCCGCTAAAGAATCCTGGGAATTGTAGTTAGCTGAGGCTGCTGGGAAATCCCCTAGCCCCCACACAACTACGCTTCCCAAGTTTCCCTGGGGAGAGGGAAAGAGTATGAAACCCGTTCTACTCTGTAGTGTCGAGATGTCCATGGAAACGTGTCCTGTGAGATGACAAACTAGCCTTTAGCGATCACCGGGCTGGCGGAATCTCCCGTAATGCAAACAAACCCACAGCCTGAAAAACCAACGTTCTGCAGCCATTTCCCCATGGAAAAGCCCAGAGACCACTTAAATTTCAATCAAAGCCTTGGGTTCTCTCTCCTCCCTTCATTTTCTTATTTCTATCTTCTTCTTTAAGGGAGAGAGATGAATTAAACATTAAAGATAAGTGGAAAATCCTGTATTGACTTGGTGTGAGAACATTTTGCTCCATCCACCCCAGCAGCAGCAGCTTGGGAGAGACTGAAGGCGTCCGTGGGCTGGGCTGCTGCTGCCTCTTTTCCCTTCAGAAGGAGAGAGAAGACTCCGGCTGCCTTCAGGAGTGGCGCGAGGTGGGAATAAAGCCATCAGCCGAGCGAGGGTTTGACGGCCTCTCGAAATAGAAGCTGCCTCGTGAGGCGCGGTCCCAGAGGCCTGCGCGAGAACTTGCCTCTTTTCTCTCCCGATTAAACATGCCACGCTGGCTGCCTGATGCTCCGAGTCCCCTTCCAGGCCCTGCGCCCAGCTCTGCGGGAGGGTTCAGGTGCCTGCCAGGTTGGGCGTGTGGAGGCCTCTGCTTGGACCAGGGCTCTGAGCAGGCAGGTCTGGCCTCCTGCACCGCCAGCACTCCTTGAGGATGGCCTCCGGGTGCCATCCAGGCCGCAGGTGAGACCTTGCCAGCTGACCCCAAAGAGCCACTCTGGGTCCACCGGGCTCTCGAAAGCCACAGCCTCCCCACGTAGTCCTCCGTGCAAGCCACGCCTCGAACCAGGGCTCGGTCTATGCTCCCGCTCCATTTCACAGATTACCGTCTTGGTATGGAAGCAGCTGCCTTCTCCTGAGTCAGACCCTTGCTTCGTCTCGCTCAGTACTGACTACTCTGACCGGCAGCATCTCGCCAAGGTTTCAGATGGGTCTTTCCCAGCTCTCTCTGGAGAGGCGGCCAGGGATTGAAGCCAGGACCCTCTGAATGCAAAGCAGATGTTCTTCCACTGAGCAACAGCCCGTATCCAGACCCCCATCTGGGGTTCAGCCACCTCATCTATTTGAAAACAAGACCTTGGCTGCTGCCAGTCTGGTCATCCGCTACTGCATCCGGGTATTCAGCTCCACCCATATCCTCTTGGGATCCTTTTTTGCCACCCATAACCGCTGGCTAAGATGTAAATGGGTTTAAAAGCTTTTTAAAAAGAAGTTCTGCTCTTCACATATCAAACAAGGATCTCTCCGGAACCATATTGAGCACCAGCCAAACATCCTTAAATATTTAATGCCAATTATACATGTACATATTTTTAGGATAGGGGCCCACAGATGAAATATAAATCAAAAAGTCAACAGATGTGCACCAAGGCACCCAACTAATAATAATTAACATCTTCCTGCTGGGAAGTAAACAGAAGCCATCACCACGTTCTGTGGCATCGAATACCATACGTTCGTTTTTCTGCAGGAGTGGCTACTTACGGAACATGTGACAGGTTTCTAGCATAGGCAGAAATGGTCTTCATCATTTCGCTTTGACTTCTTAGTCCCTGGGAATGTGACCCTAGCCAGTCAGGGATCACAGAGCAAGCATGATGATGTCATAATCCTGTCTAGCCCGATTTGACTTCATGTAGCTATCACAAAGCCAATGACGAGTGAGGGGAGTGACTCTGCCTTCACTCTGAATGGTCCCCTATTTGCTGCTTTGCCAAAAGGGCAACCAAAAGGCATTTTTTGCAGACACATACATTTTTGTGAAAAGTGTTCCCCGCCAACAACACACACACACACTTTTTGGCTGAGACCTTCTGCAGTTGCTAGAGTTTGTCCTCGGCTCTGTCTCGAAGGTCAGGTCTAAGTTAGTCTAAGCATGCTGAAGAATTCACTCACAGCTAGTCTGGAGAGGGAATTGCATTCCTGCGGATCAAGTAACAGCGAGTTCACAAGGAAGGAAAAGGTAAAGAGAGCCAGGGCTAAAACAGCTGCCTCGAGAGGATTAGGAGCACTGAGAAGCAATGACAGCTCCAGCATCTAACGTCAGCACACAGTTTTAATATACTTGTTACTGATTCAAAGGAGAATTCCTTAAGTACAGCTTCATATCACAGCCCAACCCTCTGGAACTCCTTTCCTCTTGAGAGTCAGCACAACTCAAAGCTAAGCACTTTTCTGAACCTCTAAACACACAACTGGCTTATGGAACTCACTGCCACAAGATTTGGGAAAGGCTACCAATTTAGATGGTGTTAAAAGAAGACTAGCCCAACTCATGGAAGAGGATCGGTCCACCAGAGGCTATTAGCTTAATGGAACTTCCATGCTCACGGGCAGTATAGCCCTGAACACCAGAAAGTAAAGGGAATTGTCTGAGCCTTCCCAGAAACATCTGGCTGGCTAGATGTTAGACAATGTAGGCCGCCTTTGGCTGAACAGGCAAGAGCATTGATTTGTCCTTAACTGCTGCAAGATGGTTCAATTCTGGCTGCAGTTTGGCAAAGTGGTAGCCCCACTCTGCCAAATGACCTCTGCTTTGGGCTGCCTGCCCGGGACAGCAAAAATGGAGGGCTTGCCAACTCACAGTATGTGGTGGGTGCTTGGCTTGGAGAGTGCCTGCTGCTTGCTTTGTAAGCCGGGGAGGTAGAGCTAGGTTTGTGGCAGCCCCCTTGCTAAGCAGAGCTCACCTTGATTTTCATTTGGATGGGAGACTACATGCGAGTGCTGAGTATCTGCATGGAGAAAGTCCCAGGTTCCATCCCTGGTGGCATCTCCAGGTGGGCTGGGAAAGACTCCTGTCTGAAACCATGGAGTGCCTCCAATATTCAATGGATATTGTGCGCCACAGCAGGGGATAATGGGAGTTGTAGTCCAACGACATCTGAGGATGCACGGTTGGCTACCCCTGTAATGATACAGGCCCAACAGGCTGCGATAAAACCGAGAGAACGGCTTCCCAAACATACCGTACAAAGTTCTCAGAGTCTCAGGTCTCCACTCCCTGTTCACAGCCCGAATATTCACATCTCCTTTGCCATTTTGCATGAGAGGTCACGAACTGAGAAGCGGATCCAAAAGGGAAACTGGGAAGGAGGGAAGACGTGAGGATTTGCCTTTGGCCACTTCGGAGTAGCTGGCCACCCCCGTCCTCCCCATGCAACGGATGGACCCCCAAGTGCCGGCGGAACTTTCGGGGGGAAAGGCAAGAGCTTTTATTTCGCAGAAGGCAAGAAAATGTATTGTGCAAACACTTAGCAACCTCGCCTGGCAGCTGCGGAGGTCCTTTCTCACAATGCAGCTGCATTTCCATTCACACTGAGCTCTGTGCTGTTGCCGCCGCCATCCAACAAGCCATAAAAGGGGGTGGCGGGGGGGGGAGGGAAGAATGCAGGGATATGTAGGGAAATCGCGCCATTTCGCTTTGCAACCAGACACCCAGGAGGCGCGCTGCCACAATGGATGGGGAATGCATACACCCCCGTCTCCTTTTGCGATGCCAACCACTTTGAGGACTTTGTGGTTGAGAAGCAGCAGATAAACATTCATAGTGATGGGCCAGAGACAGAAACTAGTATCTTTCTGCATTCCATGGCCTAAGTGAAGAGCATCCATCCAGGGTATGCCCTGGCACTTGGCCGCGTGGCGTCAGCAAGAAATGCAGTGCTCTGCCCCAAGGAGCTTACAGGAGAGGCGACCGAGGGCATGGTGGAAAAGCAGAAGCTCCCTTCCTGGTTTGGTTCAGATTGGCTCAGGATATGCCAAGCTATTTCCACAGGAAGGAAAAAATGGAAAGCGACTTAGCTTCTTCCAAGCCAATGGAAATTGATTCAGACCTGTTGTGCCCCTCAATGGAGGCATAATGGGGTCCGACCCCTAACCCACTCCTGTGAGCCTCAAAGCCTCTTCCACTCATTTCTAAACCCTCCCTTCTGACCCATTTATCCTCCCCTCCTTCTGACCCATTTATTTGCCTGCTGGCTCCAACAGTCAGAGGTCTTCTCCCCGCTGCATGCGTGCACACACACACACACACACACACACACACACAGAGTGCTAGTGCACGGAGAAACTTCCCATCTGCTTACCCACAGAGTGGCAGCAACAGCTGCCCCACCAGTGAAGTGGGTGGGAGGAGGCTGGGAGGATCAGACACTTGTGAGTGGGAGGTGGAGAGCTGAAATCTTTGCTGTGGGCAGACTGAAATCCAAGACAGAGAAGAATTTCGGGGTCAGAATGCTCGCCTGGCTGTTAAGGCAAACAGGAGAGGCCCCCGCCCCGAGGTTCTCATTTCCAACTGGGAAATGTGAGTTTCCATCGGGAAAACGGGAATGAATGGACCATTTCCGTTTGGGGCGAAATCGGAAGAGGATGTGGAGGAGAGCAGCCCCCTGTCCCCCTTCAGCAGGGAGCCCCGGGCGCAAAGGGCAGCAAGAGAAAACAGTCAGCGACAGAGAGCCGAAGAGAACTTTGGCCAGCCCCCCTGGGGAGTCGAGAGTGGTCGCCCGGCAGGGATCTGTCAGGCCCCGGGCCAGACGTCAAGAATGCAGAGAGCAGGACCGTAAGGGCAGGAGGCTTGTGCTGCCTGAGAGGTCGCCGGCTGCGCGGCTGCAGCTGGGTAGGGGGCTGTTCGTCCTACCTGGTCAGGGAGCTGGGTACGGCTGCTGGGTAGGACGGAGCCCCCCCAGGCCAGCTGCTGTTTCGCAGGCTGTCACTTCCCCCAGCCCCTGGCCTTGTTTTTCACTCACACACGGCCAGGCGTGTCCCCGAACTGGGGCACAACACGTCTCCTTCCCTACTCGGAGTCACGTGAGCCAGCCGGATGAGCGGCTTGCTCTCGCCACCTCACTGGGTGCATCTTTTGAAAAACCACGACGAGCCTTCACACACTCCTTCCTGGGCAGAATTCAGAGGACACCCAGCAGCTCTCCCTCCGCCGCGCCCAGCATTCGACAGCCCGCGTTTACCTGCCTCGGCCCCGGCCCTTCAGGTGGCTCCGGTCACCTCCAACGGGGCCGCCCTTTCATTATTTGATGGCCCCGCCCCGCCGGGCACATCTGGGAACCCGGCATCCATGGGTGTCATCCGAGCGAGCGGCGGGCAGGGCGCCGTCTCCCTTGTGGGGAATGCAGGCAGCCGGGGCAGAACCGCCGGCAGCTCGGCTGACCTTGGGCCGCTCCTTCGGTCTCATTGTGCAAGCGTATTTACTTAGCTCGATAGCCCACCAGAGGCTCAAAGCGGGCAACAATGGAGGGAGATAAGTGGAGTGGAGGCTTCAAAGCCACCCACCGTAAATGCAAGTGATGCCTCTGGGGAGGGCGCAAGTCAGTGTCAGAGATGGGGGGTCTGGGGACGCTTTCGTGTTCACCGTCAGCTTCCTCGGGGCAGAAATCTCCCAGAGGAGAGCGCTGGGGTGGCTGTGGACCCTTTGACCCCCGGGGGTGGGGGGTCCAGGACTACTGCCCTGTTCACACACGACAGCCAGCCCGCACCCCTCATGTGCAGGCCCCTATCTGTACATCGCACATGATGTTCAAGGCACGCACAGTAGCACACTTCGGAAGCTGCCTTCGGCTGAGTTGGGCCATCAACTGAGTTTGATGGCCCAACTGCCTTCAGCTGAGTTGGACTGGCAGCAACTCCTCCGGCGGTTGGTCCTCAACATCTTTTACTGAGAAGTAGAGAGCTTCTGAATAGGGAAGCTTCCCTTGAGGGGAAGAGCCACAGCTCAGTGGTAAAGAAGACCTTCTGCATGCCCAAGATCCCCAGTCCGGATGGAACACAGGAAGCTGCTGTATACTGAGTCAGCCCATTCCTCTATCTAGTTCAGTACTGTCTACACTGGCTGGCAGCAGCTCTCAGTGTCTTTCCCAGGCCTACCTGGAGATGCTGCCAGGGATCAAACCTGGGACCTTCTGCAAGCTGAGTGGATGCTCTTCCCCTGAGCTACCTCCCCCTCCTTACAACTTCCGACCCACGCCCTGCATTTGAGAGGGCCCTGTTCCCAGACTCACTTTTAAAACAAACGTGCGGGCAGTCATTCACACAAACATGTGTGCAGACGCCTGCACTGTACAACATCATTCCTGGCCAGGGTTCGGGTTGGGTTCCAACACCCACCCCCGAGGAGGACCGAGGGGCCTCTCAGAGTGGGATTGGCAGGCTTCAACCTTGCGGGACCGACTCGGTTTCTCCATTCGGGTCTCCCAGGGCCATCAGCCGGAGCCGGGTGCGAAACAGTGGCTCAAGGCGGCCGAGCCGGGTGCAAAACGGAAGAGGCAATTCCCTCCGCATCCCATGAGCTGTCTTCCAGGGTGACCTGGGTATACCCCTCTACGATCCAAGGGGCTAGAGCGCCCGGGACTCCCCCGGTGGCTATCAACGTGAAAACCAAGACGTCTAATGGGCCGGGCCGGGCAGCTGCACAGCAGGCACAGCCCGGCTGTCCAATGCCGTGGCCAAGGGCGGGTGTGTGTGTGTGTGTGCATATGCTCATGCAGTCTCTCTGCTGTGTGCACGGCCCAGAGGTCAGCCCGCCTGAGCTCAGAATGCAGCCTGCTCAGGTGTCCCCGCCCCGTCCTCAGAAATAACCCACGGCTGGCCCTTTGCCACGAACTCTCTCCTGAATGAAGAGGCGCTCATTAAGATGCCTGCCCAGACGCTTCTCCTGTTGCTGTCTGAGCCCCGGGGCTTGCTTTAAAAGCTCCGGGCCTGACCTATAAATAAGAAGCAGAGGGCATCAGCTCAGCCACCGGCCTCTTCACTCCTCATCGTCTCCAGGTCATAAGAGCAGGGAGGCAGAGGGGGTCCTGGGAGGCCATCTAGACCAGCCCTTGCTCGGTGCAGGAAATCCGGGGCTAGAGGATCCCCAGAAAACAGGGTCCCCCACACCCCTGTTTCATGCAGAAAGATTATTGGCTGGGCAGAATAATTCCATTTAAAATTACTCTTTCTTTTCCTGACATCATCTTCCTTGTTCTAAAATGTTTGGTAGCTGAACAATTTAATGCATAACTTGGGGTTTTTTTTAAAAAACGGTATCTGCAGCTACTAAGAATAATGAGCATCTTACAAATACTTATTCTATATATAGTCGGCTATTATATAAGCATTTCAAGACTGGCATTATCTGGGAGGGAAGAAAAGCAAAAATCGCACACGCTTATATATCAAAGCCAGTTTCTTCTGCAACACCCCTCCAACCTGGATCTCTCTCTCCCTCTCCCTCCACACACACACACATCTATATCTATAGTTCCTTGTACACATCTTTAACCATTGCTAAGGTGGAAGACAGAGTCAGAGGAGAGGCATTTGTAATGCAGGTGAACATCCTGGCCAGTGCAGGGTTTCCCCCGTTTGCATTACAACCCCAGACCGAGGCAAAAGCCCCCTTGAATGTCCCTTGTGAAGATGCATGGTGCAAACCTTAGAGAGGTATTCACCCACTGCACTATCTGAAATTTTGCTCCACGATAAAGAACTCAGTGAAGCTAGAAGTACTGCCTGTTTCTACTACACCAAACCCCTGCTAATTTGGCAAAGAGGCACCACTTAACATGGTGATCCTCTTTATTGAGCAGGGGGAGAGTAACTGGCCCTTTCCACCCCCAGCACAGGAACCTGGAGACGCTGCCAGAGATTGGAACTGGGGCCTTCTGCATGCAAACCAGAGGCTCTTCCAACCGTCCAGTAGGAGTCCAAGTTGGGCTTTGGGAAGCCTGTGAGAAGCTCAGCCGGCCTGCAGCCAGGAGCTACTGCCACATTGCAACATTCAAGCCAGCCACAGCTGCCTCCTCTGGCTTAGGAGCTGGTGCAGGAAATAAAGCACCTGGGAACTGCTGTCTGAGCCCTGGGTTCGAGACACACACCTCTAGAAGGTACAGATAGCAACAGCTTACAGACAGCAAGGAGGAGAGCTGGTTTTGTGGTGGCAAGCATGAATGAATGCTCCCCCTGTTAAGCAGGGTCTGCGATGGTTTGCATTTGGATGAGAGACTACACATGTGAGCGCTGGAAGATATTCCCCTGAGGGGATGGGGCCGTAGCTCAGGCGAAGAGCACCTGCATGCTTGCATGATGCACAAGGTCCCAAGTCCCCTCCCTGGCAGCATCTCCAAGACAGGGCTGAGAAAGACTCCTGCCTGGAACCTTGGAGAAAGCTGCTGCCAGTCTGTGCAGACAATACTCAGCTAGATGGACCAAGGGTCTGACTCAGTATATGGCAGCTTCCTATGTAACCAATGAGTAGTACAGAATTCAGACCTTGCTTTCCTTTCCAGCCGTTCCTTCCTGGCCACAGCAGTGTCTAAGCTAAACCAAAAGATGCAGCGCCCAGTCATCCCAATTCCCCCTCTTTGTTTTGGCTTCACATCCAGACTGAAGAAGCGTTCTGTGACCCTCGGAAGCTTGCTCACAACGTCGCAACGTTTTATTTGCACCTAATAATAGCCTACTGGGACTGCTAGATTCCTTTCATCAATAAATTGTATTTATGGTCATTGACCAAATATAAAACTAAAATTGCAAATATTACTATGACAGAAAACAGATACCACAGCAGCGATTGGAGCACTACCAAGTCAACACCACAGCAAGTCTTATAAACAATCCAAGTTCCCTTTTGAACCAGTCAAGGAGCTGAGCACTTTAATAGCTATATAACAAAATTTTGCTACAATATAGGAGATAGAGGAATCGTTATCTGCAACTAAAAAAACATCAGGGTGTCCTGGGAATCTAACCAAACAGATTCCTTTTTCTAATGGACCATTACAGCTACCTGCACCATATATATACACATGCATATATACATATTCATATGGATGGACTGTTTCTCATTTAAAACCAGATGTGAGTTTAGGCGGTATACAAACATAATGAACAAATAAAAGCCCAAAGCCGTTTACTAAGTATGAAAACCTCCCAGAAGTCCATATAGGGTGGGCACAATAATGGGAAAGAACAAGCCCGTGGCATCCTTCGGCACTCAAGAAAGAACTAAAGCGCTCTCAAAGGGCCCTTTCGGGCCCTTGCCTAGATTATGCAGATTGAGAATACCGGGGTGCCAAGCCCTGCCTCAAGCATAGGAAATTTGATCCCCACCACCACCTTTTCACCATCACAGTTGGCACTGCCCACTTACTTCCAAGCAAAATCTCACAACCAGGACTAGAGCCTTGAGTATTTTTTTTCAAACTGCAAACTGCAGTTCTCCAGAAGTGCCCATTCACCAGCATCCACACTGCCCTGATTATAGCCATGCAAGCCCTGGGAGAACAGAGCGGTCTCACCTCTTTGCAAAGGCAGCTGGTGAGCCACCCAGGGTCGGCTGGTCCATAGCTGTGATGTCACCACCAAGACAACCTCTAGCCCACGAGGACCCAGAGGTTTTGCCCCTCCACCCTGGCACTGGGAGCAGAACCCCACCCCACAACTGACATAGTTTTAGAATTATATTCAAAAACCAACCAAATCTACTTTAAAAGAAAAAGGGGGGGGCGCATTTCTGTCCCATGAGGCCGCTCCCCTCCCCTTAAGTCTTGGGCTTGAAAACATCCAGAGAGGTAAGACCCCCAATGCCCACCGCGTGTATCAGAAGCTGAACCCGCTTTCCCATTCTGCTCGACGGAGCATGCAGTGACACCTGGCCACTTACACATCCCCCCCCCCGCGCCGCCCCCACCAGCTGGCTCGTCTCCACACACCTGTCCCCTCTCTCGCCTTCCGAAGCGACCCGGCCACCGCTGCCTAACGAGTCGGGGCGGAGACGCAACAGATGCCTCCGTCCTGGGGACGGGGAAGAACTTTCCCGCACGCTGCCGGGCGTTGGGAGCTCCTTACCCAGAGAGTGCTCCTCTGGCTCCGAGGGATTCTTCGGCTCCATGGCGTCCAAGGAAACGCTCCACGCGGCGGCAGAGGCTACGACTTGCCACGGAAACTCGGCGGGTGGGGCGCCTAGAGCGAGGCACCTGTTCTTCTGGGCACCGCTTGCCCGGCATCCAGGAGGAGGCGGAGGCGGCGGCGGCGGCGGCTCTCATCCCTGCCGGACCGGGCGTCTGGCCCCCAGCTCCGCCGGCTGAGCCTGGCGCCCGGCAGGCCCCTCTCCGGCATCTCGCTCCGCCCGAAGCTGGGGGTCCGGCAGCTCCGGCGGGCAAAGAAAGTTCGGAGGCGCTGCTGGGAAGAAGCTCGCCGGCCGGGCTCGCGCAGGCGGAAGGGAGCCGGGCCGGCCAGCAGCAGCGCCTGCATGCCGGGGTTGCGTAACTGCGTAACGCAACTGACTGGGAGAAGCAGAAGACGCGTGCAAAGCGGCCGCAGCGGCGAATGGCACGCGGTGCGCCGAGTCGAGGTGCAGCAGGAGCGTCTGTGCGCCGGTGGCTGGCAGGAGCAGCAGCAGCAGCCGCGCTCCCGGAGCAGGAGCAGGAGCAGGAGCAGGAGGGGGGGCGCAGCCAGAAGGACCTCGGCGCGGCTGGGGAAAGGGCAGCGTGGGTCAGCGGGGCCCCTCAGCCGCCCGAGGGAGACCCCCCTCGCCTCCCCACGCCCCCTGCACGAGGCCTGGGGCGGGAGGCATGTGGAGACGAGTCAGTGGTCTGCGAGGCCTGGGCACGAGGACGGGAAAGCGCCCGCTTCCCGCAGCAGGCAGGGCCTCCGGGCGACCCGGCCGGGCCGTCGCACCTTGCGGCAATCTCCCTTATCCTCGGCTCACCTCTGGCAGGCAGGCAGGCAGGCAAGCAAGCAAGCAGGAGGGGCTGCCGCTGCCAGGAGAAGTTTGGAGCGCGCCAGGAGCTGCGCGGCACAGGCTTGCCGCCCTTGGAAGCGAGGCGGCAGCCGGGCCAGGAGAGGTTGCCTGCCGGCAGCAGTGGCGGGACCTGCCGGCAACTCCAGGCAGCAGGATGACTGGGAGCAGCGGCAGCAGCTGCGGCCTGTCACCCCCTCCGCCCGCCCCATCATCACCCCCCATTTCCGAGCCACCGGCTGCATGGCTATGAAGTCGCGCAGGAGGGCTGCAAACACCCAGCCTATTGGGAAGCAAAACTGTGTCCACAGTGGGATGTCAGCACAGATCAATAATGCTGCTCAGAGAAAGCAAAGCCAAGAAATGATAACACCACTGTGGCTTGGCGAGAAACAGTCCCCGCTGGGCCAGCAGACCGAGCCACTGCAGAGGAATGGGGGGTCAGAGGAAGGGCAACCAAGCAGGAAAGGGACCGAGGAGTAGGGTTGCCTGCTTACAGCTGCAAGACATTCAGAAATCCGGCTGCCCCCAGAAAGCCCTTATCTCTCTGCCCCTAGAATCTGGAGTTGAGAGGTAGACTGCTGCTGGGCATGGAAGCTCCATTTAGCTCTCGTGCCTAGCCCCTTTCCCACAAACTCGACCATCCAACCCCTTCTTCATGCCATCTAAACCGGTGGCCATCGCCACATCCTGAGGCAGGGGGTTCCCTAGGGTCAATTGGGGGAGACGAGGGAGGGTTGGCAGGTGCACGTTTCCCTCTGCATGACAAATTGCAGCTGCCAAGGTCTCCCCCCCCCCATGGAGGAGAGGAGAGGTCTCATGGCTATTAAGTCGAGAGAGCTAAAACGGAGCCTTCTCATTCCGTGACAGTCTTTCTCTGATCATGAAAGTTGCAAAGTGGAAGCCCTATGGAGCTGCTTTGGTTCTGGGTCAGAACCTTTAACCCCTCTAGCTTAGTATTGTCTGCACGGACTGGCAGCAGCTCTCCAAGGTTTCAGAGGAGGGTCTTTCCCAGGCCTACCTGGAGATGCTGCCAGGGATTGCCCCTGGGGCCCGGGCTCTGCCATTGATTGAGCTACGGGTATAAGGACTTATAAAGGAGTTCTCTCTGTGGTCCACTTAGGTCAGCAGGGGCTTTCAACCTTGGGCCTCCAGTTGTGGTGGGACTACAACTCCCATCATGCCTTTGGCCATTGTGTCTGGGGATGATGGGAGTTGTAGTCCAATGGCATCTGGGGGACCCACATTTGGGAACCCCTGGTCTTCACTAACTGGCAGTGCTCTCCAGCACTTCAGGCAGGAGTCTTTCCTCGGCTTACCTGGAGATGCTGCCAGGGACTGAACCGGAGGCCTCGGTCTATCGGGCTCAGTAGTACCTGCACTGACTGAGAGCAGTTCTCCAGACGGACTCAGGCTCAGGGGTCTTCCCCAGCACGGCCCAGAGATTGAGACCCCGGGGCCTTCTGTGTGCAAAGCAGGGCCTCTACTCATATGCTGCTACGGCCCCTTGACGCTGCATCTGGGAAGGGCATGGACCCCACGAAAAGAGATGGGGAAGAAGAGGAATGTAGGGGGAGAGCGAACCAGATTGGGAGTGGGTGGATTTCAGGGACAGGAAAGGGGGCGTGCATGGGAGATAAGCACAGCTGCATTGGCCAGAGTCTCTGAACCCGACACCTTGATTGGGATCAGCCAGATCTTGGGCTGAAGTTCTCGAGTTCATTAAAAAATAAATTTCTTTCTTTCTTTTCTTTTTTGAGGCATTTTGCAGCCAGCAACACTCTGAGCCCCAGAACTACCAGTGGTGGGCGGACAAGAGATTGCTGGCTGGAGAGAGAGCCAGCGAGCGAAAGCATTTGCATGCTCTACACAGAAAAATTAACTTAGTGGGACACGGTGACTGTACAGTAATTGCAGCCTGCAGAGGGGGAACAAAAATCTATCCAAATTCTAGGCTCTTTTCCCAGCCTTCAAGCTGCACAGGCGAGAAAAGAGGGCTTGCCATTTTTCAGTCACTGGTGTCAATCGGGAAGAGGCGGGATTGATGGAGGGTTTCGTGCAGGGAAGGATTCGGTGCAGAGGAAAAAGGAGGCATGTCCCTCCAAGGTGGAAGCACTCGGTGTCAAATTAAGGGCCGCTTCGGAGTGGGAATTTAGCCACAAGGTGGGTGGCAAACTCCACCCCACACACACATGGCATGCTGCAAAATGGGTCTTTGGATTTCCTCCTCCAGAATTTCCCCCAGATTTGGGAGTTCTGGCTCCCCTCGTGGCATTTCTGAAGTGGAATGGATGTGTTGGGAAGCCTCCGTTTTTTATTATGGGTTTTGCATACACCATTTGTGGCCGTTTCCCATTCTGTCATGCCTGCCTGCGCTGATACAGCAAAAACAAGTCCTCTTGAAACCAGGGAGGAGAACTGGTCTCGTGGTAGTGAGCATGAGTTGTCCACTTTGCTAAGCAGGGTCTGCCATGGTTTGCATTTAGATGGGGGTCTGCCTGTAACTTTCGTAAGATATGGGGCTATAGCTCAGTGGTGGAGTATCTACTTTGCATGCAGAAGGTCTCAGGTTCAGGTTCAGTCCCTGGCCTCATCTCCAGGGCGGGCTGGGAGAGAGACTCCTGCCTGCAACTTTGGAGAGCTGCTGCCAGCCTGTGTAGACAACACTAAGCTAGATGGACCAACGTTCTGACTCAGTAGGCAGCAGCTTCCTATGTCCCTACGGCACTGCAGGCACGGTTGCTTCAGGGTTTCCACGGTGTTTTATCAGTGCTCAGGAAAGCGTGTGCAGATCAGCAACACACCACACACGCCTCTGATCACCCATCAAAGTTGCTTCTGGCAGTGCTATCCACAGGCACACATCCAGGGCAGTTCCCCACACATCACTGTAAACCCCAGTTTCTCTGCAAAGGAAGAGCCGTGGCTTGCGTGGAGGAGGTGGGGGGAACCCCTCCCCTTCCAAACAGTTCTTTAAAAGGCGACGTGGAAGAGGTCGCCATCTCCCCGCCTGGGGACAGCTCCGATGCAGGCGCCCACACAGGTTGCCTAGCAAGTGTGTGTGGGAGAGCTCTGGCAGCCGGTCCGCTGTCAAACGCTCCCTGCGCTGTTCTGCACACGGCCGCTGTGGCTTCCTAGCGGGCTGAGAAGCCAACGTAGGCAGGGGGGCGAAGGGGAGCCCGGAGAGGGGTCCACCCGCCCTCCTCTGGCATTTCACAGACCAAGCCTGGGAGGCTTTGGGGGGCTGCAATTGGCCCGTGCCAGCCCAGAAACCGCTCACCAGGGGCCCACTCCTCCTCTGGCAGCATTTCCACAAAGCTCCAAGCGAGCCTTCCACCCACAGGACTTGGGGCGCATTTCTCCTGCAACCGCCTCTGGAGGAGGAAGCAGGCGGCAGGAAGGACGGCCATCCGGAGGGTGGGAAAAAGAGGAGGCCCGGCTCACGGAATCCAATGATGGGGGTAGTGTGGGTTACTGGCGTGAGCACAGTTGTGTGAACCCACACCAAGCTGTTTTATGGCCTGGGATGAATCGAGAGTCCCACGTCCCCAATCTTGCTAATGCTGGCAATCCACATGAAACCTAAATTTGGATGGAAGAGCTGGTCTTGTGGCAGCAAGCATGATTTGTCCTCATAGCTAAGTAGGGTCCGCCCTGGTTGCATTTGAATGGGAGACTAAAAGTGTGAGCACTGCAAGAGATTCCCCTGAGGGGATAAGGGGGCCACTCTGGGGAAGAGCAGAAGGGTCCAAGTTCCCTCCCTGGCAGCATCTCCAAGGTAGGGCGGAGAGAGAGATTCCTGCCTGCAACCTTGGAGAAGCCGCTGCCAGTCTGTGAAGACAATGCTGAGCTAGATAGACCAATGGGCTGACTCAGCATATGGCAGCTTCCTCGGTTCCTATGATTGTGCAAACTGGGCCAGAATGTTTAAAAAGGATGCTTCATGATTCCAACAAAGACTTCATTCCAGAATTTCCGGGCAGACCTGGAACCACGCTGTGGTTAAGCTGCAGTTAATCAACAGATAACATAGATATCATAGATAACCGGTTATCTGTGTTGTGAAATTCTGGGTTTTGGTGATTGTGGCCCAGAAAGTCTGGGCTTCCACCATCAGCTCTGCGGAGCTCAGCAATCCCAGGTCTGTAGGGAGCCATCGGAAAAGCCAGAGGGAGTCGCAGGAAACGCTGTAGAGAACCCTGGGGAAAGATGGCCAAGACACACAGAGGAGCTGAGTGACAGGGCCACTTCCACCGAGAAGTCACCCTTCTGTATGCACCACAGCCAAGTGTCAGAAGGCATCGGCACGTGCAGCGGGATCGCTCCCTTTCCATTGGTGGGTGCAGCCTCCTGCCTTTTACTGCCTGTAAAAGGGGACGTCTAAAGGCGGCTTCATCTTGGCCCCAAAGCCCATTCCTTTTCCAGCGCAAATCCCTGGCTGTTCTCGAGTTGCCATCTGAGGGCACAGGAGGACAGCACAAGAAACATTTGCTAATGACTGTGACGGAGAAGTGCCGAAAAAGCTCGGGGGCCTCTCCAAGGAGCGTCTCTCCGATCCCCCGGACAGCCTTCGGCACGCACACACGGCCCAGTTTATTCAGCTTGAGTGAGGAGCTGAAGTGGACTCAAAGCGCTTGTCTCCCTTCGCTGAGAGGAAAGACGCGGAGCCGAATCTGGCCGCAGGGGTCGCAAAACATTTGGGACAACAAGCTCTCCTGAAGCAAGCATGCAAAAACACACACACACACTCACACTCTGTCTTCTGCTACTTCCTTGGAGCAGAAGGGGTGTTTTCTTCTTTTCCTTTCCTTCTTTTTCTTTGATTTCATGCAGTCTCTGATATCTTAGCCTAAATTGACCTGATCTCAGTGATACAGCACACACTTTGGGTGCTTGCAAAGGGCCCCAGGTCCAGCTCCCCGGTCCCCACCATCTCCAGTTAAGGACCGAGGAGAACAAACTGAAACAGCCACCAAGATGAGTTGGCGTTGATAGATCTGTCCTCCAGGCATCATGATCTCCTCCACACGATTCTGTCCTGTGCTGGCCCACAGAGAAGCCCTCTGCCCTTGGAGCCCCTGGACTACTACTCCTCCACACCTGATTTGTGGGGCTGGGGCATCACTGCCCCCCCCGCCATGACATTTTATTGACTGCTCTGCATTTACAGCCAGGCCTCACTAGGGTCTAGCCTCTTGAAAGCACAACAGCTGTGCTCTCAGTAGGACTGCGAGAAAGGGAGCTGTCCACTCAGTTGAGGCATGAATTGGATGTTACCAAAAGCAGCTCCAGGCCCCTTCATCTTGCTCCCCCAGTTTTCGGCTCCCTCTTGTGGTCACCTTGCAATAAACTGGGGAGCAAAAGGGCTTGAGCTGGTGAAACATGGTGGAGAAAGAAAAGCTCCTGGAAGGGCTCCAGTCCAAGAAGGCAAGCCTGCGAGTTCCAAGACCGCCTCGGTGCTGCCAGCCACAAAGACAGGATGGAGCCCTTCACTGCAGAAGGCGGATCCTACAGTGGGCAGAGCAGAAGTGGGGGGTCAGCCGCTTGGGGTGCTCTGGTGGGGGCAGAGCCCAAGACGAAAGTGACGCATGCTTCCAGGATGGGGGTGCGAGTTCTCCCCAGGCCCATTCTGAAGCAAGCCTAGGGAGGTTTGCCCATCACTAAGTACGGCATCAATGCCTGCCCAGCCGTGTTGTCCAACTGTGAAACATCAAGACATGCAAACATTCTCTACCTTTTAGACCCCTGTCCTTTCCCCTCATGCATGGGACTCTTAACAATGTCCCAGAACCATTTCATCCATTGTCTGCTGTTTGACTGAGGCCTGAGTTGGTCTTTTTACTAGCTGGGTTGCCTTCCTGTGGTCCTTTCACGGCCGTTGCCCTTCTAATTTTATCGCCTGCAACTCTGTGATTGTAAGCTGCCCTGAGGCCATCTGGAAATCAGGTGGGATAAACATGCCACACAATAAAATTACACACAATGCCATCAGTTCCTGAGGAGGGAGGAGTGTTCAGGGGGGTGTTTTCTGCATCCATCAGCATTTATTTAGTGCAGCATGACACCCTAAGTTCTGGCCAAAAGATGCTCTGAAAACAGTCTCTCTGGGACTCCAAGAAGCCATTCCTCTATGGTCCAGCGCCTTGTTGGGTCACCGATATTACCTGCAGCAGGGACAAAAGGGGTGCAGCCGGAGATGGCCAGAATTTGGAAAGCCCTTTGGAAGAAGAACCAAGCAGCACCATCTTCCAGCAGAGGGCAGGCGAGGCCCACAGTCTGTGCCCCGGAGCCAGTGGGAGCAGAGCAGTAAAATTCATGGAGCAGAAGAAACAGTCCGGCGGCAGCCCCTCAGAAAGCTCAATTAAAAACGACCGCAGCAGCGTTGCATTTACCTTAATCTGCCTTTTAACATGCCTCTTTGAAAATTCACGGCACTGTGGAATCAAAGGGCCGCCAGAGGGCTGGAGAGCGGAAGAACTACCTTGTGGGGTCAAGCAGAAGCTGAGCCAGAAGTTAGCATGGAATTGGGGGCAGGGGGGAAGGTGGGAGGGATGCAAGTTGAATTAAAACTGCCCCCCAACTCTCAACATTTCACGCTGACACTCCAAGGTTGTCCCTTCCACAGCCATGGCTGTGCTACGGAGGATCACTTAGCCTTGCTCCCAAGGACCGAGGGAGCTGCCTTCTACCGAGTCCGACCCTTGCTCCATCCCGCTCAGTCTTGTCGGCACTGACAGGCAGCAGCTTCTCCCAGGCTGCAGCCTCAGGGATCTCTCCCAGCGCTGCCTGGAGATGCTGCTGCCGCCAGGGATGGAACTGGCTCTTGCCCTGGGCTGTGGCCCCATCCCCTAAGGGGAATATCTTAGAGCAGTCAGTCAATCAATATATTTATTATGGTCCCAGACCTGGAGAAAATACATAATAGACCTACAGCACCATCCTAGATTCTAGGCTACAAAAATCATCAAAATCATTAACATACTTTGTCATTTATATAAAATGACCAGTGCTTCGCTGCTATAAGATCAAAAAGATCTCTAGCTGCTGCTGGGGGAAAGCTTTTCCTAGGACCCCAGAGACAAGGACAAAAAAATCACCAGGGAGTGATTCACACCTGGCTTCATGCTGCAGAGTAAATGTCGAGCAAAGCCACTTCAAATCACACACGCAGCATTGAGAGCAGAAGCCCTTCCCCTCTTGGGTTTTGTTTTGATGCAAGTTCACATGGCATGCCTCCAAGTTTTCCTTCTAGCCAATGGGGGGTGGGGGGAAGAGGGAGATTCCTAAAGCCTCTATCTGCATTCCTAAGGAGGGTTTCCCTCTTATCATGCTAATGATTCTACCTCAGTGCCCCTCCCTATTTGCTCTGGGGTTTTCAGGAAAAGTCCCTTAAAACCAGCATTTTAAAAACCCAGAAATACATAGAGATAAGCTAGAATTTGGAAGACACCACCCGGTTTGCGTGTGGAGTGCTTCCAAGGATCTCAAACGGACTTTAAATTGTGGCATAGCTGACACACAGAATGTAGATAAGAAAAAGAACAATTCCTTTGGGCCACATCCTGTGTCTCAGTGGGAAGCCTGTTCTGTGAAGAGCAGACTCAGCTTGAGGAGGTAAGCAAGCTTTTCTAAACAGAACAACATCTAGTCTTTCCCCCCTTCAAACTAACTAACAGCAGGAGGGGAGATTTGGAGGGGCTGGTTTCTCTTTAAGGGATACGTCCTAGGCTCTGTGTGTGTGTGATTTGCCAGGGCTAGCAAACTACAGTGTTTTTGTTTGTCCCTGCCTGGAGGGGGTGGAGGCAGCTAGGGCTGGGGGAGGCCCCATATTCCTTTGACACTTGAATGCAAGGATAAATCCCTCCCTCATATTCCTCAGAGAGGCTGTTTGGAGAGTTAAATAGCTGACCCTTACAGCTGAGACCTATCTTTCTAATTGACTATCTAAATACTGTAAACAGCCAAGAAAACCAGTATGAAGGTAGAAAGTCAGCAGAGGAGGGGGCACTTCCCAGTGTATTGCACATGTATTACTATTTGCCCCGTGGGCAGAAGTCATGGGTGTGTGCTCAGTGCAAGGAGCTCCTGGCTCTTGGGGAACAAATTTGTTCCCTTGCACAGAGGCATGTGGACTAGACCTTCAGGGACGTGGTAGAGGCATCCCATTCCAGGGCTGACAACAACTCTGCTGTCAGGGAGAATGAAGGTCTCGGGCAAAGAGGACGTCTGAGGAAGAGGGAAATGCTCCTTTAGAAGGGATCCCTTCCATGGATGATGAGCCCATATCCTCTCGCACAGGGGATACTTCTCCAAGGGGTGGGGTGGGCCTCCTTGTAGTGGGCAAGGATAGAGAGATGGGTTTGTGACCCGCGTGTTGACCGCATGGTGACTTGCCTGCCTGGTGCGAAGGTTGCAGACATCACACACTGTCTAGACAGGCTCTTAGGCAGTGCTGGGGAGGAGACAGCTGTCGTGGTGCATGTCAGCACCAACGATGTGAGGAAATGTAGTTGGGAGTCCTGGAAGCCAAATTTAGGCTGATAGGCAGTGTAATGAAGTCCAGGACCCCCAAGGTAGCATTCTCAGAAATGCTACCTGTTTCATGCACAGGTACAGTGAGACAGGCAGAGCTGAGGGGTTCCAATGCGTGGATGGCGGGAGGAGGGGTTTAGATTTGTTAGGCACTGGGATACATTTGGGGGAAAGCAAGGCCTGTACGAAAGGGATGGGCTGCACTTGAACCAAGAAAAAAATGGATAAGGTTGGTAAAGCCAGGCCCCCTCAATGGTATTTAGATCCAACTCCAAACACAAAGCGGCATGAGAGACGCACGTTGTGGAACTGAAAAGAGAGCTCTCAGGGAAAGAGACTGAACCACCTCCCCACAACTGAGTACCAAAGAGCTACTGCTTTCTTTTGCCTCAAACACCTTAAGGAACACGGTGTTCTCCACTAGTGCAGAAGACTCCTCTGGGTGTTGCAGGTTTAATTTGTGCTTTTGAGGAGCCTGCAGCATGGAAAACAACCGCCAGATACTTATAGCATATTACCTAGAGTAGAAAGTGCTCACATGTCGTCACCCCACCCAAATGCACACCAAGGTGGACCCTGCTTAGCAAAGGGGATGCTTCATGCTTGCTGCCACAAGACCAGCTCCCTTTCCCTAAAGAGCTGTGGGGAAAATGGAGACTGAGCCCAGAAGAATCAAGCGCCACCCACTCTCCAGAGATTCGGCTGTCCAGGCTTGCTTGCAAGAACCAGCTGGAGATGGATAGGAATGGAGGAAGCTGCCATCTACTGAGTCAGACCCTTGGTGCATCTAGCTCAGTATTGTCTGCACAGACTGGCAGCAGCTTCTCCAAGGTTGCAGGCAGGAATCTCCCTCAGCCCTGTCTTGGAGATGCTGCCAGGGAGGGAACTGGGACCCTTCTGCATGCAAGCAGGCAGGGGCTCTTCCCAGAGCGGCCCCATCCCCTGAAGGAAATACCTTACAGTGCTCACACATGTAGTCTCCCATTCAAATGCAAAACAGTGTGGACCCTGCTTAGCAAAGGGTTCAATTCATGCTTGCTACCACAATACTTTGGTACTGGAGAAGACTTTTGAGGAGACCATGGACAGCCAGGAAAACAAAAACACAAATGGATCCTAGAACAAATCAATCCAGAATTTCCACTCAAGGCACAAATGGCCAGGCTCAAACTATCATACTTGGGACACATTATGCAAAAATCCAGCACCCTTGAGAAGCCCATAATGCTGGGGAAAATGGAAGGCAAGAGAAGAAGAGGACGACCCCCAGCAAGGTGGATTGACTCGATGATGACAGCTATGAATGCAGCACTGAGAGACCTGAAAGGCCAAGCAGAAGACAGACCCTCCTGGAGAGAATCTCTCTATGTCAACACCGACTTGATGGCACTTAATCAATCCATCAGTCAGCACAAGACCAGGATTCTGGAGACTCCCGGCCCACCCTGCTGGGTCGGCAACCCTAACTCAGCGAGAAAAACCAGCACGGGAACTTCTCTTTTCCTAACAGACACCTGGACCCTGTTTCCAAAGCGGGTGGCGTTTCTCGACATGGCCGAAGAAGACCATTCCTGGAAGAGAGTCCGTGGCTTGGGCTGAGTCCTCCTTATGCCCTCTGTGAACACCCAGACTCCACAGCCGACCAGGAGGTGGCACAGCTGAGGTGGAAGTGGAGCCTTTCTGGGCGGGTCAGAGTGGTGTTTTTCCATTCCCTGAAGCTGCAAAGGGCTGCCTCTAATTCTGATTCCGCTTTAACTGGCAAGAAGGTGCCTCTTCGTTTTTATTGTGCACGGCTCCTGGAGAACTGGAGTATCATGGTGACTGCATAACCAGTCAGCAGCTGGAGGCCCAGACCCCCAACCTGGCCACCTCCAGCATGGCTCCAGAGGGCACCCCCAAGTTGTTACCCAGCTTAAATGACTTCTCCCAGGTGAGTCAGGCAAGCGGTCTCTAGGCCCCTGCAAGAGAGGGGAATCTCAGGCTAGCCCCCGCCCCGCCCTCAGCCCCAGGGATGTTCCTCTTGTACCTGCAGGGTGGCTCTGCATCTGTCCCGGCCAGCCCAGCTCAGGGGGGCTGCAAGGGCGTTGGACTCTCAGGACACATCCCCTGCCCTCCACAAGCATGAGGGCAACCCAGCCGAGTGTTAGGAGGTGTGTGTGTGCTATTATGCTGCAGTCCCCCTCCTGGCAGATGTGGCTGCAGAAATCCTGCTTGCCTCCTGGGGACTGTTTCAGAAAGCAGCACCGAGAGAGAGAGAGAGAGAGAGAGAGAGAGAGAGAGAGAGAGAGATGTGGCAATGCTCAGGAAGAGAGGCACACAGGCAGACTGGAGGGGGCAGGAAAGGGGGCATTGCTCTGGTGTCTAGGTGCGTCCACACACGCCAGCTTCCGGTCCAACTGGGATTTGGGATGCTGCTGGCACAGTAGGCAGAGGGACGTAAGGGTGCCCCTATGGGAGCCATTAGGCCGAGTGCTCCTCTCGCCCTCCGAGAGGTTCAGGCCCGGGTGGAGAAACTGAGGCAGCTGGAGAGTGCTGACTTGGTCTGGACGGCACTCCTGCCACTGGCCCAGGGAACAGCCGCCAGAGACCCACCAAAACAGGTAAGTCAGTTTCACTTTCATTCCCGCGCTCAACGGCATATTCTCTTGGGGGAATTTTTGGCCCAGTGTGAAAGGTGCTGAAAGACAAGGATTGCTCAGACTTGGGCCCCAGTCGATGCTGCTGGACTCCAGTTCCCACCATCCTCCATCACAGGGGCCGAGGGCTGCTGGGAGTTGTAGTCCAACAGCATCTGGTGACCCAAGTTTGAGAAGAACTGGTGAAAGAGATGTATACCCTCCCTTTCAGAGCAAACACGAGTCGTTAAGGTGGGCACCTGGCGTCTCTCTCTGGGGACAGCCATCCTAGACTAGAGCAGACCCCCCAAGTCCCCTCTGCTTGCGTGCTGACCCTGCCTAGCCTTGGGTGGTGGGGCACTTGGAGAAAAGACCTTAACAGTTGGACAGCATGATGGCCGGGGAGATAGGTGAGCCTTCTGGGACTTGGGCTCCTGTGCGAAAAATAATTGTGAGCCTTCAACGCAGTAGGGAAAAGTGACCCCTCTCTCTCTAGCTCTGTACCTCCAGTTTGCCTCCTGTTAGCATGACTTTTGTCCACACCGAGGATCTGGAAATGTTTTGATTGGGGGAAACCCGCATTTAATAAAACTAATTGGCTGGAGTATCCACCTAAGATGAGGCAGGCATGGATGTTTGCATCTCGGCTCTTCATCCAAGCCTCTTTCTTAATCAGATCATGCCTTAATGAGCTTAGATGGACACGATATTGCCCTCTGAAAGATGCGCTGCACCCGAAATTGAATTACCAGGAAGTTGGTGGCACGCTTCCGGGGAGCTGGAGACCGGAGGCAATAACATGTGCCTGGGCAAAGAGGCACCTTTTAAAGTGGACACTCTGCTTTTTAACAGGGGGAGAGTAACTGTCCCTGTCCCACCCAGCAGAACATCTTTTCCAGTGGCTGTTGCTGGGAGCTCCCTTGCATTTCCTTTTAGACTGTAAGCCCCTTGCGGACAGAGGACCATCTTCAGGCCTTCTGGTGGCACGCAGTTTGGAAACCACCTCTGCTATCTGGGCCAAGAGCCACCTTTGAAAATGGGGGCTCTCTCCTCTTTAGCAGGGGGAGAGCAACGGCCCCTCTTCAGCCCACCACGTCATCCCTCCCAGACTGTAAGCCCTTTGGGGACAGAGAACTACCTTATTATTATTCCGCTCTCAAGCCACTTTGCAAACCTTTTGTTGAATAGCAGTCTATAACTAGCAGTTGTAACAAGAAATGGGAGAAAGATTTAAATGCTAGTGTAACCCCTGCTCTTTAAGGGTGAATTATTTTTTATTATGTAATTGTGGTTATATTTGTGGTCATTTATATAGGAAATGAGAGGAAAGGAAATCCCGCGAGGCAGGACAGCACTGCCATTGTAAGAGAACCCATCTAGAGTAGTGTATGGAAGTTGTTGTACTAGCATCCCTGGTCCTTTTGGGAATGTATTTGGAAGGACGTGTCCATGAAAATTGTCAGTGCAAAACAAGGGAAATTGTTTCAAAATAAACCTTGACAATATTTAAACACCTTGCCGTAGTCTTGCCGTAGAATGGAGAGCTGGTCTTGCAGTAGCAAGTATGAATTGCTCCCTATGTTAAGCAGGGTCCATCTTGGTTTGCATTTGGATGGGAGACTACATGTGTGAACACTGTTAAGATATTCCCTTAGGGGATGGGGCCGTAACTCAGTGGCAGAGCATCTGCTTGGCATGCAGAAGGTCCCCGGTTCAATCCCTGGCAGCGTCACCAGGCAGGGCTGAGAAAGTCCCCTGCCTGCAACCTTGGAGAGCTGCTGCCAGCCAGGGTGGACGATCCTGAGTGAGACGGGCCAAGAGTCTAGGCACCACATTCTGGGCTGGCTAAAGTTTCCGGGCTCTTTTCAAGGGCTGCCCCAAGTTGGATGCATTGTCGTAGTCGAGGTCTGTGCGATAGTGGCTTGTCGCCTGCAGGAAGTGTCTGTACCCAGGCCTAGCAAGGCAGCAACAAGAAACGGAAGGAGGGGGCCGTTTAACCAGCAAAGGGTGGCTGCAAATGGGGGGGGGGGAGGCTATAGGAACCTGGAGCTGAATCTGCCCCTTCCGGGAGCTGAGGCTAGCCCTGCTCCAAGGAAGTGCCTGAGCTGGCCTCCTCTCCTCCTGAGTAGACCCATCAAGCCTCTGAGCGGCCAGGAGAACCCTTGGCCTTGGGTGCTGGGCTTTGATCCTGGCACAGCTTCCGACTCTGCTCCTGGGTTCAGCACAGGCACCTTGCTTGAGGCCATGGGCTCCCCGGCTCCTCCAAGGGGGTGACAAGCTCAGATTGCTGAGGGTCTGTGGGATCCAGGGCTGGTGATCTCGGCTGGGATCCAGCCCCCCGCCCTGCTCCAGGAAGGTATTGACAGGGGCGGCTGGATTGGAGCACGCTTGTCTACCGTGGCCACCTGAGCGTTGCTCCAAGTTCCTCCTGGGGCGATGCATCTGACCTTTCAGGGGCGGCAGCACCCTGTCCAGGAGTGGGGTCCCTCCCAGCCCCGGCTTAGCTCCCTTCCTAGCCCCAAAGCGCCTCTTTCCTGGATCGGGTGCCAGCCCGTGCGCCCACGCCCAGCTAATCTCTGCCCACAGGCCCTGGTTTAGAAGCTGCACCGTTTCCCGGCAGTTAGCTGGAGATGGGTGATAAAGCTGGGTGTCATTTCAGGACCCCTCCCTTGTGGGTACAAAGGGTGGGGACACAGGCTCGGTGCCCCGTGACAGGCGAGCAAAAGGAACTCCCTGGCCAAGGAGGAAGAGATGCCACTTGGCCCATTCACAGGCAGAGGGACAACCTGCAGCCAGAGACCGGGCCCCTCGGACTCCGGGGTCAGAGGAGGCTGCATTCCACACCCTGCCTCTTGCAAGGCGGCATCTTCCTCCGTTTCTCTCTCCCACGGCATTCCGGAGGCAAGCTTAAACACCGTTCAGCCGGGCTGTGTGTGGGAGGGATGATGAGTCTCTCTCTGTCTCCTCCTTTCAACTTGGCTACCAAACGCTGCACTTCAGGTGGGCTTTTTAGTCGTCGCTTTTTATTCGGATTATTTGCAGGTGGCGCCTTGGGAACCCGAGCTCAACGAGGGGAGCAGGATTGAGCACCCCGCAGAGTGCAGCTGCACAACTTCGCCCTGCCCCCGCAGCTGTGGGACTACAACTCCCATCATCCCCAGCCACGGTGCCCAACAGTCAGGGATGATGGTAAGAGTCGCAGTCCAACCACAGCTGAAGTTGTGCAGCCCTCCTGCTGTCTCCGCCTAAGGGCTCTCTTCAGGTCAGCTTTCTCGTGAGGAGAGGCAAGCTGGCTCAGGGGCTTGCCTCAGATTGGGGCTGTTCTGAAGTACCTTTTCACGCAACACATAATCCACTTGTGGAATTCTCTGCCACGAGATGTGGTGACGGCCAACCACCGGGATGTCTTGAAGAGGGGTTTGGATCACTTCATGGAGGAGAGGTCCATTAATGGCTACTAGTCTGAGGGCTATAGGCTACCTCCAGCCTCAGGCCGTTGGAAAGCAAAGCTCCTGACAAGTGCTGCAGTACCCCCTTTGGCCAGCAGCACTGGCGGTGCCCTAGAGCAGCAGCAGATCCTGCTGGTAAAGCTGATGGCCTTTCTAATCCACACTGGCACATTTTCCAGAGAAGAAACACCAGATAACAGAGCTCAAGCAGATCCTGCCCTCCTTGTGAGCATACTTTCCTGACATACTTCTGCCGACTCACAACTGTGACCCGTTGTGCTTCCGATTCTCAAACCTTCTCCTTTTACCTCCATGGACTTTGCAGCCTAGGAAATTGACGCAGATTCAGACAAGCATCTTGACTCTTGCAGCCCGGAGCGGGCTAGTTTCTTAATCTGAGGTGCATCTTCACAGAGACGGGTCCATTTCTTTCACACCCCACGGAAGTTGGAGTTGCCGGGAGCAGGAGGGAGGACTACTACAGAGCTGTACGTGCCTATACAGGAAGGGGTATTTCCCACAATTGCAGATTAAGTAATTTAGATGAGGCAATAACAGGAAAGCATTTTGAGGGAGTAAAGTTTACTTAAAACGTCTCATGGGGACATGTGAGAAAACCCCTATCTCTAATGCATGAATCGACCCCAAGGGTACAGCGTCTGGGTCTGACTGCCATAGCCCCCAGTCTGGGCCCCTGGAGCCTCCAACGAAAGACCTTCGGCTGAAGCCAAAAGGGGTGGGGGGGTGAGGGCCTAGGGTTCAAATGGCCTTCAACCAATGACTGGGTGCATTCATGGGCACGGCACAAAAGAAGCTGCCAATCTAGAGTCAGACCCTTGGTCTGCTTAGATCACGGAATGGCAGCAGTTCTCCAGTGTCTCTCCCAGGCCTTCCTGGAGATGCTGCCAGGGGTTGAATCCGGGACCTTCTGCCTGCCAAGCTGAGGTATGGCCCTTCCACATTCTCGTTCCAGTTTTGTTGACCAGAGCACATTTCATGTGGTTGATGAGAACATAGGAAGCTGCCTTAAGAACATCAGAACAGCCCTGCTGGATCGGGCCCAAGGAAGCCCCTCTAGACCAGCCTCCTGTTTCCCACAGTGGCCCACCAGATGCCCCTGGGAAGCCCACAGGCAAAGGGTGAGGGAATGCCGCCCTCTCTCCTGCTGCTCTTGCTCCCCTGCAAACGGTATTTAGAAGCATCCTGCCTCTGAGGCTGGAGGTGGCCTATAGCCCTCCGACTAGTAGCCATTGATAGGCCTCTCCTCTATGAATTTATCTAAACCCTTCTTAAAGCCAGCCAGGTTGCTGGCTGCCGCCATGTCTTGTGGCAGCGAATTCCACAGGCTGATTATGCGCTGTGTGTGCAAAAGTAAACCTTCTATCGAGTCAGACCTTTGGCCCACCTAATTCAGTATTGCCTGCTCTGGCCGGCAGCATCTCTCTGGGGCTTCTTGCTATCCCAGGCCCTACCTGGAGATGCGGCCAGAGACTGAACCTTGGGCCTTCCCCCGGAAAAGCTGCAGCCTCTCCAAAATACCACTGGCCATCCAGCCCCGAGAGCAAAATGGAGCCTCCCTGCTCAGACGCAGTGTAGCTTTGAGTGCCAGGGGTGTGGCCAGACCACGGGGCAAAGCAGCTGCTTCCGGGCGCTCAAGAGCAAAGCGTGAATTCTGGACCAAGGGACCGAATCGAGCAGTTCGGTTGTAAGAGCCCCGGGAGCCATTTATGAAGGCCACACCTCAAGATACTTTCCATACTCAGCCAACAGGCACATGGGTACCTGGCAACCTCCTGGCCCTTCCCGGCACTCCCAGCTAACCTAACTGAGACCGGCAGCAGCCTTTTCCCTTTTCTCTGTTCCTCTCCACGCCGTTTTGCTTCTGAAACCGGTACACGGTTTGCGCAGAGCTAAGGAAGCCGCCTCTGACCTCTCCAGTTTGTGCCTCCCCATATGCAACAGGAAACCCAAACCACCCACCCCTCCCACACACACACACTCTAGCTCTCCGCTTTGGCCTCCGACCCACGCAGATGCCGCGCGCCCGAGACCCTTGAAGACCCACCCAATGGCGACAGGCAGAAACCTCAACGGCAGGTGAGCCCACCCACCCCCCGGCATTTTGATGCTTTATTGATGCATTGGGGTGAACTTGCGCCTTCTTTGAAAAACACACAGCAGGAAGTAAAAACAGGTAGCGAGGTGGGGGGGAGAACCCATCCCTCTCAGAGTAAATAAATACATAGTCACTACCTGTTCCTAATTTAGAGGTCCCCAGCCTTGTTTTTCTCAGGGTGTTGGCTCACAAAGGCCGTACGTCATAAGAGATAATTGCATATGCCGTTAGCTACTTGAGTGCTGCTTTGGGCTTTATGTATGCACTGTGCAAACTGTCTTCCCCTGCTGTTGATCCCCAGCACCTGGTAGACTGCCTCTGTCCCCGGGAGCTCATCTGTTTTGCTCTCCCAGTTAACAGGCCATGATAGAGCCACCTTTCACACACATCTCATGAGCCGTAAATGTCCAGGCCCACAGGAAGGAACGCTTGCTCTGAAAAATGAACGCCTGGGTGGGTATTCTCAGCGGGACCTGGAGGCCATTCAGAACTCATCCGTCTTCTAAAAATATCCTGCCGTTCTGAAAATCTGCCCAGTGGCATTTTTTTAAAGTGCCTTCTCCACTGGCAGACCTTGCCCTCTCTTGTGGCCATGAGTTCCCTGGGCTCAAGGGGTGCATTGGGTGACTAATCCTGCTCGGAAAATTGCACCAGTCACTGGGCTGGCTGGCTCCCTGTGTTGCCAAAGAGAGCGAAGCAGCCTGTCTCTCCGCCTGCTCTCTCCACATGTGAGCGTCCGCTCCAGAAGGAGCCGCACACCCAGCCTTCCCCGGCTCACCAGACGCCACAGTGAGCGTGGGATTAATCCTTGGCAGGAGAGAGCTTTTGCACTCCGTGCGCAGCGACACTGCCAAAAAGGGCTCCTTGATTGCTCCGGAGAGGAGGAGACCGAGCACGGCCGTCCCCAAGGAACAGGCCAGGCGGAGCTGCTGGTTTTCCACCCAGCCATGTGGACTTCCCTCCCGCCGAGGATTTGGAGCGTCTGCTACTTGGCAAAAGGAGGCTTCTGGGGCCCAGCAGAGTTCCTGGGCACCTGTGGTTGGAAGTGTCAGCAATGTGCTCCACAAGGTCGGTGCTCGTGCGCTTGCCTTTGGCCAGGACCTGGAGGCGAGGTGGGGTCGGGGTGGGGTGGGGTGAGCCAGCAGCCCCTCCGCTGGCAAACTGCTCTGTGCCCACAGAGATTTGCCCTGCAGAAGAGGGGCTGGCGTCTGAGAACCACAAGCCTCCCTCTCCTCTGGGAGGGCGTGTAATTCACTGGGAGGATGTGCCTGGCGTTGGGGGGGGGACAATTATCTTGGCCTGTTTCTCGGAGCAGAGACCCCTGTGCCAGGAGTTGAGGAGGTGGGAGTGCGAGAAGGCGCGTCTGGTGCAGGTGGGGCCGGGAGGGCAGGGCTGGGGCAGTGGCCCAGCTTGTGGTCTGCTCCCTCCGGCCCGGGGGAAGCGGTTTCCAGAGATGATGTTGCAAAACAGGCGAGAGGCTTGGCTTGGAAGCGCTTTCAGCAAGGGGAGCTTTAATTGCTGGGCAAGGCGAAAAGCGGGAGGCAGAGGCAGAGCCGGGGAGAAGAAGAACAACGGAGCAGCGGGGAAGCAACAGGGTGCCGCGAAGGATGGGGGGGGGAAGGAGACCCGGGTTCCAGTCCCGCTGCGGCCCCAGACTCCTCCCCCCTCCCCTCCAGCCTCCATTTTCAGGCAGGAAGTGGCCAGACCAGGTCTGAAGTGGGTTGCAGCCTAAGCTACGTGCTGCTGTTGTGTTGCTTCTCAACACGGGGAAGCGCTAATAAGAAGCTGAGGATGGGGAGAGGAAGGTTATGTAGGGGAGAAGGTCCTCCAGAGCAGAAATGTGGCCCTGAGGCTAAAATGTATGGTGGTCCCAGGAGGAAGGCCACAGGGACCCCGTTTTCTATCGCACTGAACTCAGACGCCAGAGCAAGAGACTCCAGCGCAATGAGATGCTTTTCTCGCAAAATGCACACAGGCACATCAATGCCTCGCATGCCAAGACCCCGGCAGCATCCTGCCCGGACCTCGCAAGCCAGGGGGGTGCCTGAGGAGGTGCAGCTGCCCCTGCTGGCCGGCTGCAGCTTGGGTACCGCCTCTCTCATCCCGCCCCACCCAAGAGTTATGCCACCTGCAGGCTGCCCATTCATCAGGCTGAGCTGTGCACTTGGTTACCTGATGAATGGCCAGCCTGGAGGCCACGCAGTTCTCAGGAGCTGGGGCTGGAAGAGAACATCAGGACAGCCCTGCAGGATCAGGCCCAAGGAGGCCCATCTAGTCCAGCCTCCTGTGTCCCCAAGTGGCCCACCGGATGCCCCTGGGGTGCCCAAAGGCAAGAGGGGAGGGCAGGGACGCTCTCCTGCCCTTGCTCCCTTGCAACAGCAGGATTCAGAGGCCTCTTGCCTCTGAGGCTGGGGGTGGCCTATAGCCAGCAGACTCATTGCCCTGGGTAGCCTTGTCCTCCATGAATCTGAGGAGCAAACTGAGCTGCTTCCTTGGGTGCCTCCCTGGATCGTTCAGAGGTCCAGCTGGTGCTGCATCCAGGCTCAGAGGTTTGGGCTGTGACACAGTTTGCAATTGTTGACGTTTCTAAAGGAGGGTTTTACCTTTTAGGGTGTGTGTGTGTGTGTGTGGGTGTGTGTGTGTGTGTGTGTGTGTGTGTGTGTGTGTGTGTGTGTGTGTGTAAAACAAGGAGCATGCTTCGATATCTGGGGGGAGGATTGGCTTTTTGGCACTCAAGCGGAGCTCGTGGGCACTCCCAGGTGGAATTTCTCTGCTCTTGAAAGCACACAGTGTTCCTGGAAGCAAAGACTCATCACCTGCTGTTGGCAAAGCCGGGCGCTGGCTGAGGGTGAGCAAGAGGCTGCATGAGTGGAGGGATCAGCCGTGGTAGGGTTTCTGGACAAGCCTCTGTCCGGAGAGCTGCTGCACTGGCAGAGGCCTCTGCAACATGCCGAGGGAGCAGGCAGGAGATGCTGGTAGGCTCAGCACTCTGTCCAAACAGAGTGAATCTCTCCTGCTCCGCGCCTTGTTTGCCTGCTGGCAGTTTACGAAATGGCTCTATTTAGGGTGGTGCATCCCCAATGCAAAGGCCGGAGCGGCCCTTTCGTGAGGCCAGGCGAGGCAGGTCGCCTCGGGTGGCGGATTTTGGGGGTGTTAGCAGGGAAGGGAGATGGCTCCCCCCAGCACGGAGATGCTCTTCGGGGCCGCTCGGAGCCTTGCTTGCACAGCAAGGAGGAGAGCCTCTCCTCACACTCCATGCAAAGCTTTGTGAAAAGGAGAGCTGGCTGCTGCCAGCCTCCCCTTCTCCCCAGGACCCCTTTCAAAGCTTACAAGGGTGATGGTGCCATTCGTTCGGGCACCTGCCGTGCCCACATTCTGCGTCGGAAATGAATGAAGTTCTCAGCCTGCAATCCTCTGAGCCCTTACCAGGGAGTTCAGGTGCACTGCTGCACCCAAATGGGACTGACTTCCAAGTAAACACACATACCTAGGAAGTGGTCTTCTACCGAGTCAGACCCTGGGTCCATCTAGCTCAGTATTGTCTACTACACTGACTGGCAGAGGCTTCTCCAGGGTTTCAGGCAGGAGTCTCTCCCAGCCCTACTTGGAGATGCTGCCAGGGAGGGGGGCAATTCGTACTCTTGACCGCAAGACCAGCTCTCCTCCCCCAGCGGCTTGGCTGTCATCTTATGCCTGCTCTTTGGGAAGGAATGCCCAAGAGAGTCAGTGGAGCTTAATTCTGAGTAAACAGGGCTGTGTTGTGTATGTTTAAAATAAACAAACAAATTAAGGTGCTTGGTTTGAAGCTACAGCCCTGAAATCCTTGCTTTGGAGCAGAAACTGACATTGGTTAAAAGACTGAAGAGGAGGGAGCACTCTGCACATTCTCAGGAGTTCTCTCTCTCTCTCATTCATATATATATATATATATATATATATATATATATATATATATATATATATATTCCTTGTCCCTGGTTGTTTAAGATAGGTGAGGGTAGGAAGGGGGCCTTTTGCTCCGAGGGCGGCTCCTCCTCCCTCCTGCTCATCCGAACTGCAAAATTCCCTTGAGAAGCTGCCCTTGGGCTTCCCTTGAAAATGCTCAAATCCCGTTTTCTCAGTTCTGCCCTGAGGAGGAGGACCAGGAAATCTGCTTCCATTTCCTCTTTCCCAAGTTTCCCCACATAAGGAAAGCCAGCTATATGCTGCTGCTGCCTCTTTGTGCTTCCAACAAGGGTGGGTTTTGTGTTTTCCCTCTGGCGTTGATTCCTGGACAGCCAATGTTTTCTTTCAAGCTGCTTTTAGTACAACAGGGACAGGCTATAAATGCCCATCATCTGGGGACAGGCGTACTGACTAGCTCCCCCAGGCAGCGATTAGACCACACCCCAGACCAAAATGTGCTCCCATTTAAGATCAGAACATGACGTCTAGCGCCAGATTCCCTTGAACAAACAAACAGACTGGGTAAGGGAAGACAAAAGGAGATGTAAACAGTTCGCTTTCCTTTACAGAGCTGACTCGAAGTTTGGCGGCAAAGAGTTAGAAGTTATCTGCCCAGAGCAGAACACAGTACAGCGGGTACCAGCCCAAACTCCCCCTGATGGAACATAGGAAGCTGCCATAGACTGAGTCAGACCCTTGGTCTGTCTAGCTCAGTATTGTCTTCACAGACTGGCAGCAGCTTCTCCACGGTTGCAGGCAGGAATCTCTCCCAGCTCTGTCTTGGAGATGCTGCCAGGGAGGGAACTTGGAAGCTTCTGCTCTTTCCAAGACGGGCCCCATTATCCCCTGAGGGGAAGATCTCCCAGTGCTCACACATCAAGTCTCCCATTCATATGCAATCAGGGTGGACCCTGCTTAGCTAAGGGGACAAGTTATGCTGGTTACCACCAGACCAGCTCTCCTCTCCGTTCGGGGTGTTGGAGCTCTGCCCGGAATTCCTTCATTTTAATCCCAGCAGGGGCAAAACTTGATTCAAGGCAACTTCCCTCTGACTTTCCAAAAAAGCTTGTGCAACTGGAATCAGGAGCTGTCACAAGGTGCAAGAGCCCGTGCTGCCCCCTGCATCTGGGGCCACCTCCCTGGCGCCTTCTCCCCTGCATGGCACTGCTCACCTCTGCAGCCTCTTCAGGGGAGAGGCTGCCCGTGAGAACACGGGCCACCCATGCCCTCCCCACGCCACTGAGCAGAGTGTAGGGTGCTGATGGTGGCAGCTCCTGTATGCCACGTCCTGGATTCACCAGGACCTGCTTCACCTGGCTGCATTCGCTGGCTGGCCAGGGCGGGAAAACTCCGATTGGTGCAATCCTGGTCTGGGATTACTGGCCCCATTCGGCCCCCCAGGGTGGTTTCAGGCCCCTCCTGAGAGGCTCAACCCCACGCACAGAGACCTCTGCAGCAAAACTGTTCACTCACAGGGCTTGTCTCTTCCGGAGGCCTCCTGGGCTTCCCTCCTAAATAGGCAGTACACAACCCCAGCACACCCTTCCAAAGACCAAGCAAAATCACTGTGCGTGGAAGAAGGAGTGCTGAGGAAGTGGCAAGTCAGAGAGATGCCCATACTTGGTGCTCTAAGAGGGCTGCAGGGTACTGTGCCTGTTTCAAGGGAAGCGGAGCGCCTGTCTCCAGAACCAGCTGCGTCTGACCTTCAGCCAATAAAACTGTCATGGCATCCTCTCCCGGGGAATCCTGGGGTCGTCGTTGGGCAAGGGTGCCAAGGATTCTCCAAGCTCCCTCACCCCCATCTCGGGTTCCCTCTAACAGGGATTCCCAGCTGCTGTTGACTACAACTCCCAGAATCCCCAGCTGCAATAGCCTTTGCTTGGGGGTTATGGGAGTTGTAGTCCACCACATCTGGGAATCCCTGTGAGAGGGAACACTGCGCCCATCGCAGCATGACAACTCCCAGAGCTCCACGGACAGAAGGAGAATGAGGAACTTTCTCGGGTTTAGCTTTGCTTCATTAACAGCCGGCCGAGGCTTGCTTCTGTAGGAAGAAGGGCTCGCTCCCACGCAAGGCGACGGGGCGAAGTCGAGACTGCAGCAGAATGGCAGTGGCTTGTGACATTCGGGCTTGAAACTAACTTGCCTCCCACTTCCGTGGCCGGAACCTGGTTCCCCCACACTGCCTTGCATGCCAAAATCGCACCCCGAAGAAATAAACCATCAAGAGCCCAAACCTGAATTTTAAGGACTGACAGAAGGCAACAAGAAAAGGAGCCACCATGACCACTTTGATCATGAGGTGGAAAACAGCACCCAGGAAGGAAATGGTGTCTGTGTTTGGTTTTTGCTAGGGCTTGGGGTCTGTTGGTTTGGGCCCCCCCCTTCTCTTTCCCCAAGGCTTGTTTTGGTGGCTGTTTGGCTTTCAGTTTTAGTTTCTCTCTTGCCTGGGACTTTTACACACAGGGCTTTTAGCACGCATCTCCTCCGGCAGCGCCGTCCCTTGTGGGGTGCGAGGCGAAGGGGCCCGTCCCCAGCCTCTGACGTCAGACACAGCAGGGGGCAGGGCCTCGCTCTGAAACGGCAGGGGACGCAGCTCCCAGCTACACGGTAAACACAGCGCTGCCGGTATTTGTTCTGCAACGGAGCACGCGGCCCTGTTTCAGAGTGGAGCCGTGCCCTCTGCGTCAGGCACGGGGCTTGCTTCCCCCCTCCCCCAGGCAAGCACATATCGTGGCGGTGTGATGCCGCAGTGGCTGCTGTGCGTGCCGCTGCCAGGAGCCGAGCGTGTGGGCAGTCTGCGAGGCTGCCCACCGCTCGCTGGCACAGCGGGGCCCCTCCAAATGCGGGGCCCGGGGATACCACCCCGGTCGCCCCGCCCTAAGGTCGGGTCTGTCCTCTGGAATGGAGGGTGCGAGTCTACATATCAGCTGCATTTACCCCCAAAGTCCCTGTGAGCTATCAGGGAGCAGCTCACACCCAATTCTGCTTTCCCCCGGATTACTGCTTTGCATTCTACCTTGGCGCCAATTATGTCCGGGGTAAAAACATTCTCTATTTGCAGCAGCTTTTCCTGGAAAAATTGAGCTTTCTGGTATGCCCTGCTGCTTCTCCCTTGATGTGTGGGGTGGCCATTGCCAGTAATTCGGTTTTCTTCAACACTCGCATTTTCGCAAGGCTAATGAAGGGGAGTTTGACAGCTGTGGTCTGCAATTGTGAGCGCTTTACATATGCAGATGTTGATGGAGGGGAAGGGAACATCAGCACCAGCAACGTTGGGAAATGCAGTCGGGAGGTCCTGGAAGACAAATTTAGGCTGCTAGGTAGAAGATTGAAGTCCAGGATCCCCAAGGTAGCATTTCCAGAAATGCTACCTGTCCCATTCACAGGGCCAGTGAGACAGGCAGAGCTGAGGGGTCTCAATGCATGGATGAGACGGTGGTGCAGATTTGTTAGGCACTAGGATACATTTTCGGGCAAGCAAGGCCTGTACAAAAGGGATGGGCTCCACTTGAACCAAGATCGAACCAGACTGCTGGTGTTTAAAATCAAAAAGTTCTCAGAGCAGCTTTTAAAATGATGCCTGGGGAATAGCTGGCAGGAGCTGGGCAGTATCCGGTTTGTCAAATGCCATCCCTTAAAGTGTGAGGGTATAAATGCTTCAGATAAACTAGAAGTGGACCGAGTGGAACCAGGTATAGAGCAGACAGAAGGCTGTGCTAGCTGGTCAAAGAGATCAAATGGCCAGAAGAAAGAGAGCACACACCAGGTAAGAGATTCGGCATACAGGTGCTTATATGCCAGTGCCAGAAGCCTCCGAGCCAAGATGGGTGAGCTGGAGTGCTTGGTTGCTAATGAAAACATAGAGAGAGGGGGCTTAACGGAAGCATGGCAGATCAGTGGCAACCAGTGCGACATTGTTATTCCTGGATATAAACTCTATAGGAAGGACAGGGAGCGGTGCCTCGGAGGTGGAGTAGCACTGTATGTTAAGGAAGGGATAAAATCTAACAAGGCAGAAAACCTAAGTGGACTGGAGTCCTCCATAGAAACCCTGTGGGTGACCATACAAGGCCTGGAAGGAAGTGTCGTGCTATCACCCTCCTGATCAAAATGCTGACGGAGAGTTACAGAAGGAAATCAGGGAGGCGTCAAAAAGAGACAGAGTTGAAATCATGGGTGAATTCAATTACCCACACATAGACTGGGTAAATTCATATTCAAGTAATGATGACATAGGGGAATAACACAAACTTCTTTAAATACATCATAAGCAGGAAACCTGCCAAGGGAGGCAGATGGTCCATTAAATGATGAGGGAGTGAAAGGGATTATTAAGGAGGATATTAAGATTGCAGAGAAGCTAAATGAGTTCTTTGCATCAGTCTTCACAGCAGAGGATACTGAGTGTATGCCTGTGCCTGAACCGAGCTTCTCGGGGACAAAGAACTGAGTCAGATAGCGGTGACGTGAGATGGCGTTCTAAATTGCCTGGAAAAACTAAAAATTAACAAATCACCAAGGCCAGATGGCATTCACCTGAGAATCCTTAAAGAACTCAGATGTAAAATTGCCAACCTCCTTGTTAATATGTAACTTATCCCTACAATCAGGCTCTTGTACCAGAGGACTGTGAAATAGCCAATGTAACACCGATTTTCAAAAAGGAATCCAGGGGAGATCCGGGAAATTACAAGCCGGTTAGCTTAACGCTGAGCAAATTGATGGAAAGCATTCTCAAAAATAAAATTGTTAAGCAGATAGAAGAACAGGCCCTGCTGAGGGAGAATCAGCATGGCTTCTGCAAATGTTAATTTTGCCTCAACAACCTTTGGGATTCTTTGAAAGTGTCAACAGACATTTGGATAAAGGTGATCCAGTTGACATAGTATATTTGGATTTCCAAAAAGCTCTCAACAAAGTTCCTCATCAAAGACTCTTGAGAAAACTTAGCAGTCATGAGATAAGGGGACAGGTTCATGTGTGGATTGGTAACTGTGTTATAGAAAAGGAAACAGAGGATAGGTATAAATGGACAGTTCTCTAAATGGAGGGAAGTAAGAAGTGGGGTCCCCCAGGGATCTGTACTAGGACCAGTGCTTTTTAATTTGTTCATAAATGATCTAGAAGTTGGGGTAAGCAGTGAACTGGCCAAATTTGCAGATAATACCAAACTATTTAGGGTAGTTAAATCGCAAGAGATTGCGAGGAGCTCCAAAAGGATCTCTCCAAATTGGGTGAGTGGGCAACAAAATGGCAAATGCGGTTCAATGTAAGCAAGTATGAAGTGATGAATATGGGGACAAAAAACCCTAAATTCACATATACACTGATGGGGTCTGAGATGCCAATGATTGACCAGGAGAGGGATCTTGGGGTCGTGGTGGACAGCTCATTGAAAATGTTAACTCAGTGTGCAGCAGCTGTGAAAAAGGCAATTTCCATGCTCGGAATCATTAGGAAGGCGATTGAGTATAAAGATGATAGTATTATAATGCCCTTATACAAATCTATGGTGTGGCCACATCTGGAGTACTGCATCCAGTTCTGGTCACCGCATCTTAAGAAGGACATTGTAGAACTGGGAAAGGTGCAGAAGAGGGCAACCAAGATGATCAGGGGCCTGGAGCACCTTCCTTATGAGTTATGAGGCAAGGCTACAGAATATGGGGCTTTTTAGTTTAGAAAAAAAGAGAACTGAGGGGCGACATGATAGAGGGCTATAAAGTGATGCATGGTGTGGAAAGAGGGGACAGAGCAATTTTTCTCCTTCTTGCATAACTCTAGAACCAGGGTTCATCCCATGAAACTGAAGGCTGGGAAATTTAGCAACAACAAAAGGAAGTAATTTTTCACACAGCGCATAATTAATGTATGGAATTCTCTGCCACAGGATTGGTGATGACCATTAGCCTGGATGGCTTTAAAAGAGGCTTAGAGAAGTTTACGGAGGACAGGTATATTGATGGCTACTAGTCTGGTGGTTATAGGCCACCTCCAGCCTCAGTGGCAGGGGAGCATCAGCAAGAGAGAGGGCATGCCTTCATCAGCTCCTGCTTGGGGGCTTCCCAGAGGCATCTGGTGGGCCACGGTTTGAAACAGGATGCTGGACTCGATGGGCATTCTTGGGCCTGATCTAGACCAGCAGGGCTGTTCTTATGTTCTAAGAGCTGGTCTGGGGGAGAGAACTGGTCTTTTGTAGCAAGCATGAATGGTCTCCTTTGCTAAGAAGGGTCTGCTGTGGTTTGCATCTGAACAGGAGACTGTGTGTGTGAGCCCTGTAAAATATTCCCCTGAGGGGATGGGGCTGCTTTGGGAAGAGCATCTTAGATTCCAAGTTCCCTGCCTGGCAGCATCTCCATGATATGACAAGATTTATTTATTTATTGTTTTAGGACAAGATTTTTTTATTGAACCAATGAACTACCAAAGCATACAGTATGTTACCAAAGCACAATTATATACAAAGTGGTTGTTTGTACATCATATATCTATAAAGATTTGCACACAAGGATTTGGTAACCTACAGGGTTATAAATTATATGCAGGCAGTACAGACTCCTGCCTGCCACCTTGGAGAAGCCGCTCCCAGTCTGTGTAGACAATACTGAGCTAGATGGACCGAGGGTCTGACTCAGTATATGGCAGCTGCCTATGTTCCTGTGCTCCTGAATGGGACACTGTTAAGCGATTATGAACACAAGCGCTGCTAGATGTTGCTTTGGGACTCAGATCTGCTTCCAGGATGGAAGCTACCAGGCACCCTCAACGCCAGACAATCCTTTCTTGCAAAATGAAAGACATCGACTGGGCCTAATTTTAAATTGGTTTTGTTCCAGATAAGCTTTTAAACGCAGATGGTTGTTGCCAGGGTTCCTGTGGGCTTTTAAGTGGGGATGTAGGGACTCCTTATGATGGACAGGACAGGGAGGAGGAGTTCATTACTTTGCAGTAAGGGGATAACCCTAGCCAGCTTTACAGAACCCTTGTGAAGATTGTGTCTTGGTGGCCTTACACATGGATCACACTGACCCCCGTAGGAAGCTGGCAGCACGCCTGCGACTACTGCTATGAATATTTATATACCGCTTTTCAACCAACCAAGATGCTTCCTTGGCCCCAAAGGGCTCCCAATCTAGAAAAGGAACACAAGAGCGTAGCCTGTGTTTGCCCTTCTCCCTAGTGGTGGCTCAGCAGAGTGGGAGAGATAATGAAGAACAGAGGGAGGCAGTGGAACCTGGGTTCTTTGGACCCATCCGCTCAATTATAGCGACACCCTTGCAAGGGAGACCCCGGGCACAGCCACTGGCAGGATGTTAGTCCTGACAGCTACGATTTCACACAGCCCACCAAACCCTCCTAGGCAAACTGAACCTCCCACTGTGGATTCAGCAAAATCTATCCAGCAACCTCATTGATGCCTCACTCACTGCAGCACAAAAGAGTGAAGAGAATGTGTCTGCCTAGGGTCATCCGTGAGCAAACACCAGTAATACCTGAGGGTTATGCATACTTGTTCCTTGTCATGGTGTACCAAAACAGAAACAATTGATGAAGAATGGCATTTTTAGAAAAGCCGCACCGACCACACACTCCCGAGCCATGCAATATCCAAAGCAAGAAACAGGGTGGGGTTGGGAAGCAAGAAGAAGGGATCGTTCATCTGCCTCTAGCCGCCGAAGGGGGGGAAAGGCCTCCTCTCTTCTGCTCTCTCTGGCCTTATCCGGACCTTTTACTTTTTGCATGGCCGTTTGTCCCAAATGCATGGACATTTGTCCCACACTCCATTTTTACCCTCAAGGGGCAAGTGGGTAATTTAAAATGGCTACTGCATAGAGGGTCAGATTATGACCTGCTATGTCATGCTTAAAAGGCCCCACAGCATTACAAAAACCCCAACCCCTTATTCTAATCAAAGGGACAATGGAAATAGAACAAAGCTCTCTAGTTTTACTTGGCAAAAAAAAAAAAAAAAGCGATTAACACACACATAGGGTTCCATGTCCCCCGGAATTTAGGGTTGCCCCTGGATTTTGGTTCCTGCACCTGGCTGCTAATTCCATCTGGATTTACACGGATTTCAAATGAGCTGCCCTGCCCGGATTTTACTCTGGATCCGATTACATGGGAGGGCTGAGGAGGAGGGGAAAGTATACAAATCTGTCAAATAAATAAATAAAAATTCAAATTAGTTGCTGAGTAATTTGCATAATGTGCAAATCAGGCCACCCGGATTTGGGAAGCTTGAATGTGGCAACCCTACAGATTAACAAGCAGAAGGTTGCCGGTTCGAATCCCCGCTGGTACCTCTATCAGGCAGCAGCGATCTAGGACGATGCTGAAAGGCATCATCTCAAACTGCGCGGGAGGAGGCAATGGCAAACCCCTCCTGTATTCTACCAAAGACAACCACAGGGCTCTGTGGGCGCCAGGAGCCGAAATAGACTCGATGGCACAACTTTAGCTTTACAAATACATTTATCTTGCAATAAGCCCATTTGCATGAGAAATACCTTTAAGTGAAAACACAGGATGTCAGACTTGGAGTTTAGCCATTTCTTGTATTCAGAGCTCCCTCAAGGGGCCCTAAGACAGGGTACGCAACACGTGGCTCTCCAGATGTTGTTGAACTCCAACTCCCAGCATCACCATTTATACAGCTGGGGATGATGGGAACTGTAGTCCAGCAACATCTGGAGAGTTGGAGGCACGCTGCCTATCCCTGCCCTAAGCTGTAGCTTCCTCAGCTTGCTTGTGCTGAAATCCGGTACCAGCTTCAAGGAGGCGGCTGCTGCATGGGAGTAGAGTCTGGTCAAAAGTTGCTTGTTCCAAGTAAGCCACACTGTTATGATGTGAACGTGAAAGATTCAGAATGAAAACAAACGGGAACATGAAACGAAATGGAAATATTAAGAAGTGAAAAAGAAATGCACAACAAAAAGGAAGACATGTGATTTTTCTCTTCCACACAGCTCCTCCTTCGGCCTCTTGCTGCCCTGGCCCTTTCCCCTTGCTGCCCCTTAGGCCTGCAACTCCCTTCCTGGAGAAATACCAGGTGCTCTCTCTCTCTGCTTTCAAATCCCTCCTCAAACCCCACCTTTTCCGGCTGGTCTGGTGCATCCTCTCAATGCTCCTTTGCAACGCTAACAAACTTTTCAACACTCACTTGCCTTCTTCCCTCCCTGGCCTCGCCTCTCCCTCCCCCTCCTCCATTGCCCCTCTGAGACTGCAAGCTCTTTGGGTACAGAGACATCTCTTTGTTGCCCATAAGGGGCCAATGAACCCAACACTTTGAACTAATTTAGACAGGCTTTCTGTCCTTTGGAGAACAATAAACTCTTGTGTTTGACTGTGGAACCCAATAAAAAGAGTGCTATAACTGCTAGCCTTGAAGGAAAAAGTTATCCTTGTTTGTAAAAGGTAAAAGAGTAAAGTTGTGCCATCAACTCAGTGTTGACTCCCGGCAACCACAGAGCCCTGTGGTTGTCTTTGGTAGAATCTAGGAGGGGTTGACCACTGCATTCTCCTGTGCAGTAGGAGATGATGCCTTTCAGCATCTTCCTATATCGCTGCTGCCCGTTAGAGGTGTTTCCCATAGTCTGGGAAACAGACCAGCAGGGATTCGAACCGGCAACCTCTTGCTCCCTAGGCAAGTTACTTCCCCACTGCGCCATTAGGTGGCCCTTGTTTTAACATTGCTTACTTTTTTAGGGGGGAAGGGGGGGTTGCAATAAAATATATCCAGCAGGACACTAACCAGGAAAATACAATCCTCATCAGGAAAACGAGAAGAGAGTGCCCCCGTTATGCAACCACTTGTTTCAAACCTGCTGCCACTTTTTCAGGTTGAGTTCTGGTTCCTGGCAACAGAGATATTGAGGAAGAGTCCAAGTTCATGGAGAAAAATGTGCCAAACTGGTTTTGGGGTTTAAATCTGGTCCGACTCTCTTTTGCTGGGTTCCCTCGCCGGCTGAGGTCAGATAAGGGACACCTGCGGAAACCTCCCTCCTCCGGTGGGCCCCTGAATACCTTCCGCTAGGTATATACATCTGACTGGCTCACACGCCAATGACATTGGGGGCCAAGGAAACTGTTGTGTTTTCCCGGGCTTTGTAACTTGGCATGTTCTGAGTGTGTATTTATGGTCACAGCTTCCCAATTTGGAATCTGGAGTAAAATTAAACTACCGCCATGATGTCCTGAGTGTTTTGCCACTGCCATTTTACCATACTTTACTGGAACAGGTGATATAGGATGTTTGTGAAATCCAGAGATACACAGACAGGGGAGTAAAATACAGTACAATGACCATACAGTACAACCAATATTTATAGACCGCTTTTCAACAGAAGTTTTAAAACCGTTTTTGAACTGTAAAGGTTTGGCCAAGTGTTCCAGGGTTTTTAAAGCTGTTTTAATTGTTTTCCACTATGGTTTTATGTCGGTTTTTACAGTTTTTTATTTTAACAGTTAATTGATTTGAGTTTTATTTTAATGTGGCCATTTTTGGAAGGGCGGTCTTTAGAAATCAAACCAATAAGTTCCCAAAGCTGTTTACACAGATATAAATAAATGAACAAACAAACAAAGAGGGCTCCCTGTCCCCAAAGGGCTCACAATCTAAAAAAGAAACAGAAGAGAGACCCCAGCAACAGCCACTGATGATGCTGTCCCTCTCCTGAATTAGATGCCTGGGAATGTTCTCTAGGTCTCCTCTGGTTGGGTGACCCTGGCCTGCCTGCCAAGGGAAACGACTGATGCCAGGGCTTGGCCTCTACAGAGAGAGAGACGTGACAGGATTCTGGACATGGCATGACACATTTCTGACCCCCATGTTCTGCCCCCTCAGCCCAGGTGGGTGTGAGCCGGCTGCAGTCATTCAGCAGAGGGGTGCCCAGAAAAGGGCACTCACTCTGTGTCCACGCTCGCTCATCTCTGTCTCCTAAAATGCGGCCGCCAGCGGATAAACTGGCGTCTATCATCTGCCCTCATTGCTGCTCCACTTCCAGACTCAATTCAAGGTGCTGGTTTTGATCTTTAAAGTCCTAAATAACCTAAGGCCCAGGCTGGCAGCTCTCCAGACCGGCCTGGCGCCTTCGGGAATTGGCATCTCTTTCCAAGGACGCTTGAAAGCAGGCCTGGAGACTTGAAGGGCTGGATATGGAGAAAAATCCTGGGAAAGATATTGGGAACAGAAATCTCCAGAAGTGGCGGCAGTCAGAGCTGGCAACCCTTCCAGCCGTTCCTCCAATGGGCTCAGGAGAGCATGCCTGATCTCCCCTTTATTTGAGCCTCACAACCCCCCTGCAAGGTAGACAAGAGTTGCCAGGCCCAAGGATTGGCCTTGCGTTTCCAGGACTGGGAGTGAAGAACAGCGCTAAACCGATATCTCCAGGAAGAGAGATGGGCAGCTCCCGGCAACTCTAAAGTCCCTCTCCTTTCGCTTGGCTTTCCCTGCTCTTCTACATGCCTTAAAGATGTCTGTGCTGCCTTTTAAAGCCTGGAGAGAGCTTGTGGCTCTGCGGGTGCTTAGATTTTGACGGTGGGGTTTGTAGGTTCTCCCCCGCCTTGGATCATTCATGGTTGGCTTGGGGAATCCGGCGGATCCACTTTCTGTGGCCCCAGGGAGGCAGGTGGTTGAGTTGGGAGTGGCTGCCTCCCCAGCCCTGCAGCGCTGAACTTTGGAATCTTTCCACGGACTCAAGCCTGCTTTGGGCTGGGAAGAATCACTGGCCTCTGCGTAAACAACAGGCAAACGCCCTGGAAGCCATCCCGGGCAAACGGCGACGGGAAACGCATCTGGTTCTCCTGCTGCAAAATCAAAACTTCTCTCTCTCTCTCTCTCTCGTCAAAACAGAGCTTTTGATCAGGAAGGGAAAACGCCGCCTTCCTTTCCCTTCTTCTTCTTCTCCTTCTTGCTTGCTGCGGCGGCGGCGGCGGCAGCCACAGAAGCAGGAGTCACCACTCTTTGCAGAGCCGAGCAATAAGGAAACGGGGCAGGCCGAGCCGCCTCCGAGCAGCAGAGACTGAGAGAGCGGCGGGCAGGGGGCTTGGGGGGGGCGGCGGCGAGCGGAGCCCCTCGCTAGTCTGCCCGTCCATTGGGGGGCGTTTCCCGGTCACGGGGCGGGGGGGGGGCAGGCTGCTTCTGTCAGAGCGGCAGTCCCGGAATCCCCCTCGGAAGCCACAGAAAGGGCTCGACTTTGTCCGCGTCGGACAGAAAGCGCTGGAACGGCTGGCCTTTATGCGCGGCGGACTGCCGACTTCAGCACAACGCCCGCTCCGCAGGTGGCCGCTCGGACCCCCTCGGGGGTCCTGCCTGCCTGCCTGCCTGCCTCGAGGCGTGCAGTCCGGCCAGACGGTACGTACCCACTCCAGCAGCCGCTCCCTCCTGCTTGGCGGGGGCATGTCGCCGCGGCCGGGTCCAAGTTCGGCTTCCCCGAGCAGCCCGCCCCGCCCGAGACCTTGGCTGCCGAGGAAAGCCACAGTCCCCGGGCGGGGGAAGCTCTTGCGGGAATGGTGGCACCCACGCCGCAGCTGCTTGCCGCTTCCCCCGTCTCTCTCGGCCCGCCGCGGATTGGAAAAGGCGCTTCCCCCTTCGGCTGGTGGTGCTTGCAAAGCCGGCTCGCAGTTCTGAGTTAGAAGGCGCTGCAGGTAATTCGCCGCCGCCGCCGCCAGACACAAAGCGGCAGCAGGAGCAGCTGCTGGTGCCGGACGGGCATTTGGGGAAGTCTGTCTGTTTTCTCGGGAGTATTCACACGCAGCGCACAGGATGAGAGCGAGCGCGCTTGGGACTGCAGCGGAGACGCGCAGGGGAGAGCGGGCCTGGTGGGAGCGAGCAGGACTCGTCGTCCCCCGAGCGAAGCAGGGTGGGTCTGCCCTGGTTGCATAGGCAGGGCAGGGGAGACGAGAAGTCTCAGCACGGGAAGGGATTCCCCTCAGGGGGGTCAGGGGGCCGCGCCGCTCTGGGAAGAGCAGAGGGTCCCCAGTTCAGCTCAGATAATACTGAGCTAAATGGACCAAGGGTCTGACTCCGTAGATGGCCGCTGCCTGGGTTTCCTAGGAGTAGACTGAAGGTGGCACCAGCTTTGGGGCTTGACAGAACGCTTCACTGGGGAAATTGTACCCAGGGCGGGCATCGCATCCATTTCCAGTTTTTAATAGAAATCTCTCCACCTCAACTTCTGCTCTTTGCGATGCTGTGCAGGATATGCAAGCAGCTGGTGGCTACAGAGAGCAAAGAGAAAGGCTCCTCCATTTTTTAAAACAGATATTTTGAAACAAATCCGCACCACTGTTTCACTAGGAAGGAGAATAGGGCCTTGTTCACACAGTCTAGGTTTAATCTTAACCACGGTAGTAGCAGTGGGTTGTGCGAACCCACACCCAGGTGGCCCGAGATGAATCTGAGATTTGCACCATGGCCTGGGTGTCCACAACCACACAAAACTAGATTCCAGCACTTGAACATTACCTTCCTGGTTTTGGATTTTGTAGGCAACATATATGTAATAGTTCAATTGAGTTGTTTGCTTCAGAAGAGCCAGCGTGGTGTAGTGGTTAGAGTGCTGGAGTCCAGCACTCTAGCCCACTACAGCAGCTGGACTAGAACCAGGGAGAACCGAGTTCAAATCCCCATTCAGCCATGAGACTAGCTGGGTGACTCTGGGCCAGTCACTTCTCTCTCAGCCTAACCTACTTCACAGGGTTGTTGTGAGGAGAAACTCAGGTATGTAGCACACCGCTCCGGGCTCCTTCGAGGAAGAGCGGGATATAAATGTAATAATAAATAAATACATAAATAAAATTTCTAATGCACTCCGCTCTACATCGTATATGTTGGCAGACTAATAGTACAGAGATGCAAAGTTATGTTTATGCCATAGTCATGCCTGAGCGCTCTGTAACTGGAGAATGTGCTGCTATGTTTTGGAGAGTTGCACTCGGGATCATGTCTCTGAATTACAATCTGAAAGAAAGAGACAACCCAGAAGGGAGAATTTGACTCATCCAGATTCCACTCAGTTTACCCTGTGTGTCCTCAAAGACCTCCGAGCAGGTGTCTTTTTGCCTCCTAACAACCCTGAGAAGTTACAACCCTGTAACTCGTCCACAAGAACTTCCCATATATGGACATGCAGAGCTGCCTCTTGCTGGGCCTGTGGTTGATCTAGTCCGTCGCGGACGACACTGACCAGCCGCAGCACAAACTGGGGGGGCCTGGGGGGCGTTTCTGGGAGCAAAGCATGTGCTCTGCACTGAGTCAGACCCTTGGTCCATCTAGCTCAGCATGGTCTGTTCCAACCGGCACTGGCTGGCAGCAGCCGCTCTCCAGAGTTTCAGACATGGGTCTTCCCCAGGCCTGTCTCACTGGCAGGGGTCGAACTGGGGACTTTCGGCCCCCAAAGCAAGTGATCTTCCACTGAGCTCTGGCCTGGCCCCTTCCCATAGTCAAGAAGGGATTCCAGCCCATGTCTCACCCCTTTCGCCCCCAGCTTTACTGCTCTCCCAGGGAAACCTCTTGCTGCCCACATTTCCCCCCTGCAGTCCCAAGGCCAGGCAAGAAAGCCAAGGCCCCAGCAGGCACCGCCCTTTTCTAGAAGGCATGGGCCCTTTGCACCGACCTCAGCCCCAGGCCTATCCTCCTGGGCCTTTGGTAGAGAAACAGGTGCTCTCTGCTCATTGCTGCTGCTGCCACCGGCCGCCAGGATCAGAAAGGCCAACCAGCGCCAGGAGAAAGGCCCCCTGTGGACGCACAAGCCGTTGTTCCCTCCTTGGGAACCCAATGCAGCAGCACAGGGCAGACTTTTCCCTCTCTGCCAACAGCATTGTCTTAGCCAGGCCTCATTTCCACATACTCACAAGGTCTCTCTCTCTCTCTCTCTCTCTCACAATACCCAAACTTGGAGATGGTCGACATTTTCCAGCAAATGTGGACTTGTTCGTTCACACTAATGCAAACTCTTAGACACATTTCTGTGGAGAGCGCGCACACACACACACGTACATTTGCCAGTTCTGACAAACTATTCCTGGGAATCTCCCCCCAGCCCGATATTTCTTTCTAATGTCACTCCCCTGCTGCCCTCAAGCCATCAGAATCTCCAGGCTTGCTTTTGAGAGGTACCAGGAGATGGATGCAATTCCTGGAGCTCTGGCTACGGTAAGTCTGGGGTTGCCCTCCTGTCTCAAAGGCCCACTTCACTGTGTGCGGTTTACTTCCACACAAACACATCTGTAGTAATTCTGCAGCATTCAAGTCCTTTCTGTGCTTCTGCTTTCCTTGAGGTCACGGGACTCAGGACCGTGGAGTTCACTCTTTCCCCTCGCATTATTTTCTTTCTGAGATTTATTTCGGAGAGGAGAGATGGTCTGGTAGTGGCAAGCATGACTTGTCCCTTTAACTAAGCAGGGTCTGCCATGGTTGCATATGAATGGGAGACTAGAAGTGTGAGCACTTAAGAAATTCCCATCAGGGGATGGAGCCGCTCTGGGAAGAGCAGAAGTTTCCAAGTTCCCTCCCTGGCAGCATCTCCAAGAGAGGGCTGAGAGACATTCCTGCCTGCAACCTGGGAGATGCCGCTGCCAGTCTGTGAAGACAATACTCAGCTAGATGGACCCAGGGTCTGACTCAGTATATGGCAGCTTCCTATGCTCATATTCCCCTGTGGCTTGCAAACTATTTTAACCCATCTGCACAATGGTGACTTTTATTACAGGGCAGACAATGAGGCATGCCGAAAACTCAAGATAGTTCAAGGTCGTAGCGGGGTGAGTGGGCGGAATGCTAGTTTTTGTGTTCACCTCTAGTGATTTTTCAAGATGTTTCTGTTTTGGAGACATTAAGCAATGCTGTGGAACTTGACAGAGGGTTGCCAACTTTTAGGCTGGCTGTTGTAGCTGTGCCTACCACAGCGGTTTGATCTACAGTTTTCTCTCTAGCAGGGGTAGGCAACCTTTGCTCTCCAGCTGCCACAGTTGTGGCAGGGGGTGATGGGAGTTGTAGTTCCACAACAGCTGGAGTGCTGAGGTTGCTTACCTCTGCTCTATAGGGTCACCTTTCTGACCACTTGCCCTTTGAACAACTTGCTGTTAAAGACACAAAACCACGCTTCTGAGCAGCTGACATTCTCAATTGGGCGTGAACAGGAAAGCATTCATAGCTGTTGCCCCAAGAGTTCGTTTAATAGGCTACTTGAAGGGATTAGCAAATTAACAAAAGGTTGAATCAATATCTAATTTAACAGTCACTGTCAAGATAAAGGCTGCAAAAAGGGAGGTGTCAGAGGTCATGAAGATTTGCTGTGTGCGCATTGTCCTAGAATCAGAGTTGGGAAATTACTAAATATATGAAAGTCCGTCTGCTTCAGCCCTTCTCACACAAAGGATGAGCTTCTGCACAATTCAGAATTAATTGCAGGAATGTATTGCCACAAGGTGAGGCAATGGTCACCAGCGAAGACAATTTTAAAAGAGGAGATATTCTGGGGATCATTCAGAAGGGGACTGAAAATAAAAAATGCTAGTATCATAATACACACACACATAATACACACACACACCCCACTAGACTGCCAGGAAATGTAGGGCTGACAAAAAGAAGTACCTCTTCACACAGCGCACAATTACTCTATGGAATTCTCTGCCACAGGATGTGGTGATGGCCATCAACTTGGATGGCTTTAAGCAGGGCTTAGACAAATTCATGGAGGACAGGTCTCTCAAGGGCTCCTAGTCTGGATGGCTATAGGCCACCTCCAGCCTGAGAGGCAAGATGCCTCTGAATCCCAGTTGCAGGGGAGAGGGCATGCCTTCTTCTCTTGCCCGTGGGCTTCCCAGAGGCATCTGGTGGGCCACTGTGGGAAACAGGATGCTGGACGAGATGGGCCTCCTTGGGCCTGATCCAGCAGGGCTGTTCTGATGAGAGAGTTTCCCGGAGGACTAGTCGGTCAGTGGCCACTTGTCCGAATGGTTGCAAAGGAAGAAACTCCCATGTCCCTGGACAGGCAACCCCTAAATCCCAGTTGTGGGGCAGCATCAGCAGGACAGAGGGCCTGTCTGGGGGCTCCCCAGAGGCAGTTGAGTGGGCAAACAGGATGCTGGACTAGATAAGCTTTGGGCCTGTCCATGCAAGGGCCCCTCAAATGCTGCCGAGGCGATTCCAAAATCAACAGGAAGCAGAACGAGAAAGAGCTTTGTGGTTCTTCCTCTCCATACATGTTGACAGCATTGTCTGCATCCCTATCAGTGCTCTGCGATGCCTGTTCCCACCACAGAGGCCAAAAGCAAAGCAAAAAAAACAAAACAAAAAACAGCAGGCTGTTGAAAGCTCGGCCCGGCCACTTTGCGAAAGGGAGGAAGTCCCAGGGCTGTCTCAACAGCATGAGCTAGCATTTTTCTCGGTGCTTTGGAGGACTCGGTAGTGGGGAAGAGGGCTGGGGCTCAAGAATGCTGCCGGCGTAGCATCGAGCCGCTCCGAGCTCCATGGACCAGCAGGACGCTTTCCAGACTAGCTGCTCAACAGCAGCAAAATGCCTCCGTTGAGGCAAGTCACACTCGAAACGTAAACAGCAGGGGGAGCAGAGTCTCGCGGAAACCAACGACCCGAAAAGACAGCAATCTTTTTATGCCGGATACACGACGTCCTAGCGCTATATCGCAGCGATTAAATCCGAAACAAGGCATTGGCAATGTGAACGTGGCACCCTTCTGTCCGCATAGGGACTGCGGCGTCGCGACACAGGAAGTGTGGAAGCCCCCTTCCGAGATATGTCCTGACCCCGTTGCAGGGTCTAGTCTGGAAAGCGCCCAGCAGGCTGGAGAAGGATTGGAAGCCAGACAGATTGCCCAACAGGGAAAGATTGGGAAAACCACCACTGCATTGTGCAAAGATCTTGAGGAAGGGGGCAAACTAGAGCCAGCGTGGTGTAGTGGTTAGAGTGCTGGACTAGGACCGGGGAGACCCGAGTTCAAATCCCCATTCAGCCATGAAACTAGCTGGGTGACTCTGGGCCAGTCACTTCTCTCTCAGCCTAACCTACTTCACAGGATAGTTGTGAAAGAGAACCTCAAGGATGTAGTACACTGCTCTGGGCTCCTTGGAGGAAGAGCAGGATATAAATGTAATAATAATAATAATTATTATTATTAATTAATTAATAACTAGCTTCCTGCCTGATTTTGCACAACTGCAGCAGCTTTAGAGGCAAGAAAGGGTGACGCTGCTGCCGCCTCCCACTGAGTCAGGCCCTTGGTCCATCTAGCCCAGTACTGGCTGCACAAATTGACAGCAGCGCACCCCGGGGTCTTTTGCGGCTGCCCTCGGAGATGCCGAACTGAGCCCCTTCTGCATACAGGCCCCGTCCCAGTTGCTCACAATCCCTTTCAAAAGGCCCAGAACTGGACACAGGACCCCAAAATGAGCTCCAAGCAGCTCAGCGTAGAATGGAGCCATGACTTCTGGTCATGATCTGATATCTGGACTCTTCTAATGCAGCCCACGAGGGCATTTGTTTCCAGCTGACGAGCTGTGCCAACTGGATCGGCCCCAGAGCCTTTTCGAGGAGGGGCAGCCTGACACCGGGGAAATGGTGACCTTTCTCCTGAGCTGCAGAGAGACAAAGCAACAGGGAAAGCACACCGGCCAAGTTCCTTCACGTCAGGCGACTTTTTAAAGGCACAAGAACAGAGCCAGGGCCAGAGAGAGAGAGAGAGAGAGAGAGAGAATGTTTTGGAATCATTTCCCGCGTTTACTCTGGCCCCAGCTGTTCAAACCACACCCCATTTACTCTTAATATTGTGCTAATTCTAGAACTGAATCCTGCTCAAGATTTGTCTCCCTGCCACAAACAAAAGGCACTCTGCATTTAAGGGCTGCAAGATGCCCTGTGGGGGAGAGAAACACGTCCCCTGCAGCATTTCTGCCTGCCAGGGAGCTGGGGTGGAAGAGACAGAACCTCGGTCCATAAGGCAGGCGGCAGCCTCCTGAATCCTGCGCCCAGGCGAACTGGCTTGGGGGCGGGGCGTGTCTGCCACACCCCTTCTCCCTGATACCCTGTGCAGCCCAGCCCAGCCTGCCCCCTTGCCCCTGCTCCTCCAGAGGTGGAATGTGGCTTTTCCAGTCTCCCCTCCTGCCCTCCCAAATATCTTGACCTTCCAACCCAGCCCTGCACACAGCCAGGTGAGGTCTCCAGCAGCTAAGTCGTCCTCCTCTGTTTGCACGGAAAATAACTTTCACCTGCTTTGTCCACAGACCCAGATTAAACCAATGAGCCCAAATCCTTCCCACTTTCAGCTTCCCGGGCGGCTGCCGTCCAAGTGCTTCAAACACGGCAGCCAGGTTGCCATTTTTGCCGCTGTTGTTTCTTTGTTTCTGTTCCTCCTGTCCCAGACTTGCAGGAATTAAGTCGGGAAAACCTTCCCCATGCACACCATCACAAACAGTTCCTTTTGTTTCACTTCTGCACACCAGGTGGGCATCAGAAGGCGGCAATAGCAGAGGGTCGGTGGGTGGGTGGGTGGGGGGGACGTGGTGGCACAAATGAATTAGATGTGGAATGCAACACTTTTGTCTTTTTTCTCATGAAGTGTGATGGTTGGGAGTGGAACTTCCACATTCAAGGGCAGTCTACCTCAGTGTTCCAGCTGCTGGGGACATCAAACTGGGGAGAACCATTGATTTCCTTCTTGCCTCTCTGGTGGACTTCCTGGAGGCATCTGGTCAGACGTTGTCGGTGTTACAGAACTGTAAAATGTTAAGAGTAGGAAAGGGACCCTTGAGGTCATCTAGTCCAGCTCGCTGCTCAGCACAGGAAACGGTCGGTGGAAAACAAGATTTTGCAGAGCTTTGGGTGCACTGAACAAAATTTCCTTTCCTTTCAGAATGAAGAAAAGCACATTATTGCTTCAGCCTACAGATTAAGTGCTTGATGTTGGCTTCCTGGACAATAAAAAACCGCACAGCAAACAAAGGTATTGGGTTTTTTCTTGCACTTGTTTATATTGTGCCCTGCAGTTACAACTTCCAGGGCAGCCTCACAATGCACATTAAAACCACCGTGTTGCATATCAGCAAACAAGGATAAAAAGAGCTGCCCATGGATAAACTTTAGAGTCAGTGGTTCAGCTTTTCTCTCTCTTTTGCACTGAGAGAGAGATGCTGTGTTAAACAGAAAGGTGTGTGTGTATGGGGTGGAGGTGTGTTACTGTATATGTTTCTGTGTATTTTATTCCTATTTTCTTTTTTTAAAAAGTGATTATATTCTGCATTTTAGTTGCATTCCTTATTTCAAATTTTTAAAAAAGCTTTTTAAAAAAGATTCAGCACTGTACAACCAGGATGTCAAAAGGATAAAGAATCAAAAGGGTAAAACCAGCATTTGGATGCTGCCCTGAGCACGCCTACATTGAAGTAAGTCTAATTGGAATCAGTGGGTCTGACTTCCAAGTAGGCCTGCAGAGGATAGCACTGGAAGCCGCATGCCAGGAAATCTGGGTAAATCAAAAAGTTGGCACCCAGCACTGGAAGGACAGGAGATTTCATCCAGTTTTGTGGTTGGGGAGAAGGGCCAGCTGGCGACCTTAAAGCAAAAACCCAGTCATGAGACACAAGTACACTGTGGTAGAGATGGACTGAGATTAGAGCCAGCATGGTGTAGTGGCTAGAGTGCCGGACTCGGACCAGGGAGACCCGAGTTCAAATCCCCACTCAGCCATGAAACTAGCTGGGTGACTCTGGGACGGTCACTCTCTCTCGGGCTAACCTACTTCACAGGGCTGTTGTTGTGAGGAGAAAACCTAAGTATGTAGTACACCACTCTGGGCTCCTTGGAGGAAGAGCGGGATATAAAAATGTAATAAAATAAAATAATAAAAATATGAGTCTTTCAGCTTAACATTTTGCTGTTGCAGGGTGGGGGAAACGTCCATAAAACTGACAGTTCTTCCCCACCACAGCAGCAGGTGCAGGCAGCTCCAGGCAGACCTTCTCCGGGGGGGCGCCCCCTCCCCCCCTACATTACTTGCTACAGAAACACTTTAAAGAACAGAAGAACAGCCGCCCTGCTGGATCAGGCCCAAGGAGACCCATCTAGTCCGGCATCCTGTTTTGCACAGTGGCCCACCAGATGCCGCTGGAAGCCACAGGCAGGAGTTGAAAGGGGCCTGCCCTCTCTCCTGCTGTGACTCCCCTGCAGCTGGGACTCAGAGGCATCCTGCCCTTGAGGCTGGAGGTGGCCCACAGCCCTCTGACTAGTAGCCATTGAAAGACCTCTCCTCCATGAAGTTCTCCAAACCCATGTTAAAGCCATCCAGGTTGTTGGCTGCCACCACCTCTGGGGGCGACAGCCAAGAACCTGGGCGGCTTGAAGAGGGGTTTGGAAATTCACTTGATGGATTTCTGCCCGGTGCCATTTCAGCTTCTCAGATCAGTTCCTCCAGTCATGACGATGCAGCCTGACCAATCCGGAAAAGGTGGAAGGTCATCAGGTGCCTCTGCAGCAAGGGATTGGGGAAGCAGAGCCTGAGACAGAAAATATGCAGAATCAGGCTCTAGCTCTTTCCCCCTCGCGTGCTGCAGAAGCGAAGGAAGGGCACATTTTCATGCCTTTGGGAGCACAAGAGAGTCATGCAGGCTTTAGCCAGCGCCTATAACAAATTCTGGCTTTATGGAATTACTGCTTTGCCCACTGCAAGGCTGAGCCGCTTTTGAGAGCAGGTCTGGATTCTTGCCTCAGTCTCCGTTGAGTAAATGGGGAGTTTCCCTGTTAATAAGTTCTTCCTCTTTGCTTCTGTGCAGGATGATGATTTCTCGTGGGAAGACCATTCTGCTGTGGGTGTTTTTCCTCGCCATCTTCTCCATGGCCGTTTTCACTTACCTGGATGGGTAGGAGACCCTTACATGCTGGGTGGCCTCTGCATTCAAAGCTACTCCTTGGGGGGCGGGGGAATGGGGAAGTTTACTGAAGTTTACCAAAGAAGAGAGGCCGTTTACTGCCACGCCTTGCCTTCCCAGAAGGTGGTCTTGGTCTCTCTGAATCTGGAAGTGCAGCCACCAAGGTCCTTAAAGACTACAGCTTCCAAAAACTTCGGGGAAGAGGGAGAAACCTAAAATCAATGCACAGGACCACAAGCTCTGATGAAATGCACATCTGAGTTTGGGGGGCTCTTAACAGCAAGTACTGTGATCATAGGAAGCTGCCTTCTACTGAGTCAGACCCTTGGTCCGTCTGGTTCAGTACTGTCAACTCTGACTGGCAGCGGCTCTCTTCGGTTTCAGACAGAGAAGGGTCTTTCTCAGCTCTACCTAGAGGGGATTGCATCAGACCTTCTGCATGAAACTCAGGGGTTCTGTCTCTGAGCTACAGCCCCTATCAGTGGGGGCCAATCCACCCCTTAATTCTTAAGAGCATTTTAGTAAAGGCCTGAAGTTCAACGTGGCTGTAAACAGTAACCCGGCAGTTCTGTGCAATAATTTCTCCTTCTTCTCATTTCAGCAGGGACGGGACGTTGATGTGGATGTACCGTAGGTAAGCCGCCGAGATGAAAGTAGCAAAACGTCTGCAGTTATTTATGGGGTGTGGGGGCGGGGGGGAGGGCTCTCCGGGGTCTCCAGAAGAGAGGGCTCTCTTCCATCCTTGCTTCTCAAGTTTCTCTAAAGTGGGAGATACTAAGCACTTAACCCGGGACCATCTGCATGAGCAGTGGGGCTCTTGCCACACAGCTATGTCAGGTAGCAATGCCAGACATGAGAAAGCCCTTTGAATATACGCAGTGGGGAATGCATTGACTAGCAAGCCAGAGGTTGCCAGTTCGAATCCCAGACTGTGGGAAACACCTCTATCGGGCAGCAGCGATAGAGGGAGGTGCTGAAAGGCATCATCTTATATTGCGCGGGAAGAGGCAATGGCAAACCCCTCCTGTATTCTGCCAGACAACCACAGGGCTCTGTGGTTGCCACGAGTTGACACCGACTCGAGGGCACACTTTACCTTTAACTTACATACCCGTTGGTTCCCTGTTTTAAATGAGTCACACATATATCCAGGTGGCCTCCTGGCTACCGCCTCACTGGTCAATGCTCTCCAATTCTGGTGGTCGTTCAGTGGACAGAAGCACGAATACGGCACAGGTCTTCCTTTTATACCTAGGCCACTGCCACTTACTGCCTCTCACTTTAGGGACACAAGAAGCTGCCTTGTACTGAGTGAAACCCTTGGTCCGTCTAGCTCAGTATCGTCTACACTGACTGGCAGTGGCTCCTCCAGAGTTTCAGGCAGGGGTCTTTCCTAGCCCCACCTGGGTGCTTTCCAGATTAACCCTTACCACAGGGTCACTCCTACGGATCTGCCAAGTGTGCTTCCGCACCCCCTGTGTTGTGACACCGCAGTCCCTGCGCTGACAGCAAGGGGCCGTCCACATTTCCGATGCCTTCTTTTGGATTTTATCTTTGCGTTATAGTCCTAGAATGTTGCAAGTCCGTTGCGTGGGGGGGGAGCTGTGTTTTCCTGCTGTCGGAGTTTGAGTCTCCTGAGATTCTGGGGATCGTTTTCTATACGATCCTGCCAAACCGAAGCATTTGACCTCGGTGGTAGCAGCACATGATCTGGAAAGCACCCGGGAGATGTTGCCAGGAACTGAAGCTGGGACCTTCTGGGTGAAGAGCAGAGGCCCTACCAGTAAGCCACAGCCCCGTCTGCTAAGGGGAATCCCATGCAAATCAAGACAAACCCTAACCCCTGCTGAGCAAAGGGAACATTTCATGCTTGCTGCTACCACAAGACCAGGGAGGAGAGCTGGTCTTGTGGAAGACAGCATGACTTGTCCCCTGAGCTAAGCAGGTCAGTCCTGGTTGCATTTCAGTGGGAGACTTGATGTGTGAACCACTGTTTCCTCTAACAGGGATTCCCAGATGCAGTTGACTACAACTCCCATAATCCCCAAGCAAAAGCCATGGCAGCTGGGGATTCTAGGAGCTGTAGTCAACACCACCTGGGAATCCCTGTTAGAGGGAACACTGGTTTGAGCCCTGTAAGATCTTCCCCTGAGGGGATGAAGCCGCTCTGGGAAGAGCATCTGCCTGCTTGCATGCAGAAGGTTCCAGGTTCCCTCCCTGGCAGCATCTCCAAGATTGGGCTGAGAGAGACTCCTGCCTGCATCCTTGGAGAAGCCGCTGCCAGTCTGGGTAGACAATACTGAGCGAGATAGACCAAGGGCCTGACTCGGTATATGGCAGCTTCCTGTGTTCTATCAGCTCTCCTCCCACACATTTCCCAAAGCCACCCCTATCCCATAATATACCTCCTTGCCTCCATTCAGCCTAACTGGAAAAAGGCTCAACATAACTGAAAGTCTGCCGAAAGTGGCCCCCTATGATTCAGTCAGAAAGAATGGATATTACTGCAACGCCGGGTATTTTTCAGAGATCAGCTTCTCAGTTAACCAGGGTCAGGAAGACGAGTGTGCAGAAACCTCAGTTAGTCATCCGTGGAGGAGTGACCAGTGGCCCCAGAGGCCTGATCCTGCAGGGCCGTTCTTATGGGGAGGACCCCAGTTAAGCCTTACGGTCCTGAGGAGGTCCTGAGGAATCATCCCGTCACCCACAGGGCCAGGGTGGATGCAACACAGATTGAACCTGCCTTGCCCTTTGGAACCCCTCCCCCCCCCGCCAAAAAAACCCCAGTTCCTCCCCTATTTGCAAGGGGAGAGATTCGCACCCCCACCCCACCCTTTTCTGCCATAGGGAAAAACAGCTGGGAGGGTGGTTCTGCTGAACAAAGGGATTAGCAAACAAAGGGATTATCGGGGAGGGACCAGCCCTTTCAGCCCTCCATGTTTGCTTTTTGTTGCCACACCCAGCTGGGCACAAGACACACACAGAACTCCTGGCACTCAGCGGCTCAGTCCTTCGAGCCGAGAGAGGCCCCCGCACAGAGGCCAACTGTTTTGCACTCAGAACGGCCTCCTCCTCCTCTCCGAGTGCAGTCATGCTGTGGCAACGCCGTTGAACACACAGGCCAAATAGGGAGCTGATTTGCATTTTTCACTTCCTCTGCCTCCCTGGGGGGGGGGTGGCCTCCACGTTCCCAGGCTTGAGAGCAAGGAGGGGCTTTGCTCGCCCCACATTCGGGCTTATCTGTGTGCGCACACTGGTTGGGAGCGCCAACGCCCAGCGCAAACTCTTCTGTTGGAAACGCAGCCATTGGGGTGGGGGCCTGAAGCCGAGAGTCCCAGGAGTGGCTGACTACAACCCCCATCGTCCCCAGCTGCAGTGGCCTTCAGATGGGGGTGATGGGAGTTGTAGTCACCCCCATCTGGGGATCCCTGTGACAGGGAACACTGAGGGGGTAGGGGGTTAGTTTGATTTGGATTAGGGCTCCAACTTCTCCCCCCATCGAAAACAATTCAGACCTCCCCCCAATATATCACTTCGTCTGGCTCTGCAAATTGCCTTTCCATTCAGCTCCGGCCTCAAGAGACTTGGGTAGGGATTCCCTGAGACAGGGGTTCCCAGATGATGTTGGACCACAGCTCCCATCACCCACCACCGCAACTGCCACAGTGGATGATGGGAGTTGTAGTCCAACATCACCTGGGGACCCGCTGCTGGTCAGCCCTGCCCCAAAGAAGTCAGACAGTAACACTCCCCTTTGCAGACATTTAAGACAGAGATACAAAACTCAGGGTGGCTTATCCTTTCCAGCGGCTGGGATGGAGTGACTGAGTGCCTCTCTTGTTTTCTCCTTCCTGCACAGAGGTGTGAAGTTCATAAAGTTAAAAATCCAAATGGAGGACTGGATCGATTTCTCCACCTGGCTAGATTCAAGGTAAGAGATGTGTAGAGACTAAAATTGGAAAGCCGCCGAGGTGAAACAGTGGAATGGCCAGCAGTGGTGCTCTTTGGACCGGACTTCCGGGCGGAGGTCCAGCCCCATGCAGGCCTGGGGTGGGGGGGTACCCTCCAAATGCTGAGCGGCCCGCTAATTTAAGTGGCAGGATTGCCCATGCAAAATGTAGCATCTCTCCGCGGGAAGTATCTTACTCAGAATCTCTTCTAAAAATAAACAAATAAAAATACAAAAGAACGACAACAGCTAATATTTATATACTGCTTTTCAACAAAATGTTTCCAAAGCGGTTCACATATCTGGTGGTGGGAGCGGGGGTGGAGGGGTACCCCCACCGCAAAGGCCTTTAGGTCCAGGCTCCAAAATTACCGAGGTACACCTCTGGTGGCCATACCTTCAAGGCAGGCTCGAGTCCCAACGCAAGATCTTACATCTCAGGATAAGTTAGCCTTACTAAGGTCGGGACAGAAGTTTCCTCAAATGATGAAATTTGCAAGAGAATTAGAGGATTCCTCACCAGGAGGAACAGGAGAATTTCAGGGCCCTTCCCAAGAAAAGTTAGAAAAGAAGGATTAGGGGCTGGGAATGCTTGAGCCATAGTATACAGCTTCAGAAGATTGATTGATTGATTGATTGATTAAATAAATGCCATCAAATCGGCAACCACATAGATTCTCTCCTGGATGATCTGTCTTCCACTTGGCCTCTGAGGTCTCGCAGTGGTGCCTTCATTGCTGTCGTCATCCTGCTGGTCTTCTCTTTCCTTCCAATTTTCCCAGCATGATGGTCTTCTCAAGGGAACTGGGTCTTCGCATCACATGTCCAAAGTAGGATAGTTTGAGCCTGGCCATTTGTGCCTTGAGTGGAAATTCTGGACTGACTTGTTCTAGGATCCCTTGGTTGGTTTTCCTGGCTGTCTCCTCACGGTCTCCTCAAAAGTCTTCTCCAGCAGCACCCAAGTTCAAAAGGTCAATACAGATGAGGTCACTAGAAACTGGCACTTGAGAAATTAGGAAGCTTTCCATTTAGCCGGGTGTGAAAACGGAAGCTGGCTTCTGCTGAGTCACAGCCTTGGTCCATCGAACTCAGGACTGTCTGCTCTGGCTGGCAGCAGGTTTTCAGAGAAAGGGTTTCTCCCCAGCGCTTCCTGCAGATGCTGCCAGGAACCGGGACTGGCAGAAACCGAGTCTCCCCGTTAGCATGGGGGAAGGCGGGCGGGGAGGAGGACGCCAAATTCCTGGCTGATGAAAGACAGGAGGAAAGGCAGGAGACGAGGCTGTCAGGGCACAGGGGAAGCCTTGCCACATGCTTTTGGACCTTGCATGGTTCCCAATCCTCTCCTTTCTTGCAGGTTTGAATTTGCCAACACAGAGCCCAAAGGAATGCCGTTGACTGAGTGGTTTGATCCAAGGTAAGAAAGGGATTTGGAATGTGGGGCAGGGGGTGGGGGGAGGATGTTCTGGATGCAGACTTCCTTTTATCCCCCCACCCAAGTGGGGTGGGGAGACATGGCTGCGGTCCTACCTTCCTGGGGTGTAGTGGAGGTGGTGGGAGTGAGGCCAAGAGGGCAGGAGTTCCTCAAGCCTGGCTCCCCGGACACCGTCTCATTACGACAAAGGCCGCCGTGGCTTGGGATGATGGGAGCTGTAGTCCAGAAACATCTGGAGAACCAAAGCCGGGGACCCTTCAACAACAACAACAACAACAACAAATATTTATATACTGCTTTTCAACAAAAGTACCCAAGGCTGCTTACTCAGAAAGAGAGAGGGGAGGGCTCCCTGTCCCCAAAGGGCTCACAGTCTGAAAAGGAAACATGAGAGAGACCCCAGCAGCAGCCACGGGAGGGATGCTGTGCTGGGGGCGGAGAGGGCCAGTTGCTCTCCCCCCTGCTCAATCAAGAGAGTCGCCACATTAAAAAGGTGCCTCTTTGCCCAGTTGGCAGGGGTACCCTAACCCTAAGCCTTTGGCCACTCTGTCTAGGGATGATGGGAGTTGTAGTCCAGCGACAGCTGGGGACCCAAGCTTAAGAACCCCTGCATTAAGAAAAGTAGGGCTGTGGGTGGAGTACTGAGCAGCTTGTGGGTGAAAACGGCACCCTGAGTGAGCCAATTCAAGGGATTGAAGCCTGATGATAAGGGAGTAAATTCCCTCTTTATATGCCAGTTCTGTTCCTGGCTCTCACCATCCCAACCAAGATGACAGTAGGTCTACCCGCAATGAATTGAAGTCGCCACCTGTGGCCTATGCTACAGCACCCTGTGGCAGAGAGTTCCAGAGGTTAATGACTGATAGCGCCAAGTCCGACTTCTGTTTTCCTGCCCTAGCCACCTGCTACATGGAGATAGGAAAGTGCCTTTTAAAAAAAAAAAAGACATTGTCCATCTGTGTCTGTGGCTTTTGGGTGACAGAGTCCAAGTGGTTGCTAAGCAGTTCAGCTGCAAATACTCCTCCTTGATGGTGCTCAACTCAGTTCACCTGGAGAGGGGCCGTAGATTTCGACCCCTGGCGCCCACAGACTAGCCCTGTGGTTGCCTTTGGTAGAAAACAGGAGGGGTTGGCCATGGCCTCCTCCCACACAATATGAGATGAGGCCTTTCAGCATCTTCCTAGATCGCTGCTGCCCGATAGAGGTACCAGCAGGGATTCGAGCCAGCAACCTTCTGCTCGCTAGTCCAGCATTTCCCCGCAGCGCCACTGAAGGTAGGGCTAGAACATTCTGGAGAGCTGCTGCCAGTCAGTGTATGTGATGAGCTGCTAGATGGACCAAGGGTCTGACACACACACACACACACACACACACACACACACACACACACACACCCCACAATGGTTCTCCAGTCACAAGTCATGCCGAGTCACATGGGGCTCTCGTAATTTTGCTGTGTTTGCACACCAAAAAAGCGCCACACACCTTGCTCTCTGGAGATCGGTTCCTGAAACTCAGCACCTCTGCGCTCTCGCCCCCTCCCCGCCCACAGAATAGCCATTGTTCAAGACCGCAGAACTAAGAGCTCTTGGCAGCCTCTTTGAGAAGAACAGGCCAGAGGTTTTGTAGATTGCCTTGTTATTGCCAAGAGGAAGTCCCTGTCTCTGCAAGGAGGAGGAGGAGGTAGTTTTCTTTGTCTCTTAATCGTGCACATTTCCTAACTGCAACCTATTAGAGACTAGCAGCAGTTTGTTATGATTAAAATGCCACGTTTCAAAGGTAAAAGCCATTTACCGTTTAAAAGAAGGAGCCAGTCCAGCATCCTGTGCAATAGCCAGTCTATGGGGATTTTTGCGGTTGAAAAGTCCAGAAGAACATTAGAGGGACCTTGCTGGATCAGGCCCAAGGAGGCCCATCCAGTCCAGCCTCCTGTTCCCCACGGGGAACCGCCAGATGCCTCTGGGGAGCCCACAGGCACGAGGTGGGGGCAGGCCCTCTCTCCTGAGCGTTTTTCACACCGCAGGCTTTACCGATAGTTTACTGCGTGCCAAAAAGTGGATTCCCACCCACCCCGAATATAAATCAGGCTCCAGGGATTTTGGGGTGAATCTATCCGGCTGATATGTGAACGCACCCCCTCTATTCCAGAGGAGACGCAGACTAAAAGCCCTGTGTGGAAAACGTCCAGCTGTTACCCCACTACAACTGAGATTGAGAGGCATCAGTACCACACATTAGTACACACACCCCCATTCACACAACCCTGCATGCCCAGGTCAGAGGCTGTACCCTGGTATACGTGGCATGTGAATGGGGTGTTTTTTAGTGTTCTTAGCTAGAATAATTCAGAACCGAGCCTCCCTATACAGGTGCAGTATACCCCTACAAGTTTTACTCGGGGACGGACAATGTGGCTGGGCTGCTGGAAGCACCCAGTTGGCCATGTGGGAACTAGGATTAGACGGACCTATTCTGGTCCCATCAGCCAGACCCTCTGAGTGTAGCAACCAACTTTCCTACTCAGAAACCCGGAACAGCAAACATTCAAACAGCCAAGAGACAGGATGAGGAGAGGATGGCATATAGCAAAACGTTGCTGCGTTTTGCAGTCTGTTCCGCACGCAAAATGAAATAAAATCAAGTCAGCCCAAGGTTTCTACCCTAGGAACCCATGCCTGCAAATGTCTGCATGCCCCTCAAAATATGTGCCTGCCTGCCCTCTCCCCCTCCCCATCTCGTTCAGGCAGAGCTAAAATAGACAGAGGCTCCAGCCGGCTGGGTCCCTGCCCAGCTCTCCAGCATTTTTGTGCAGGGATTGGCAAGGAGGCTTCAGCATCCTTTGGAAAACAAGCGTCTATAAATAGCCTGCTAAAAACGGGCGAGGGTGGCTGGGAAATTGTTTTGTTTAACTCTCCCCCCTCCCCAAAAAAACCCCCCACCCGTCCTGAAGATGTTATGCTGACATCTGGTGCCAGTTAGTGCTCTGGAAGGAACACGGCCTCGTTTTGCCTTCTTTGCTGCTCTCCGCCCGGCAAATGTCATGTTGTCATGTGGGACATCTGTGCCCCCCCCCCCGAGGCCTCGATTCTGCAAGGAGCCCCCCTCTGCACCTAGCCGGAGGCCCATGCGGTTCCTCCCTCCCCTTGGAGGGCTGCTGCTTGCTTGGTGAGGCCCAAGACCTACGCGGTGCCTGGCACCCAGCCAGAAGGATGTGTGCTGTTCAGCTGCGGCTTCTCCGGCTTCTCCGCAGGGTAAGAAACTTGCTCTTTGGGAAGGCAGAGCCGTGAGAACTTTTGGTTCAAGGTGAGGGGGGCATGGGTGGGGGGGGGGAAGAAAGTTGCCCCCTAAGCCACCCGATGCTGTTTCTTTTTAAACAAACTTATAAGGTGTGGTCGCTTTCATGGCAATCGCCAGGGTAGCTAATGGCCACCAATTTAATGCCCCATAAGACCAGCATTGCCCACAAGGGACTTGTGGGAAATTTAGGGGGCCTCCAATTACCTAGAGGAGAACTGCCAGCAAGCCCCCACCCACACTTTCACCCACTGCAAACTCACCCAAGGGGCCCATTTGCACCACCTGCAAGTGGTGCTTCAAACTGTGGGCGCCATTTTGAGATCCCCTCCACCCATGAAAGATTCAAGGTTATTTTTTAACCTCCTGCCCAACCCCTAGTCCTTTATTGGGCTTCCACAGATCCCCACATCTTCAAAGAGCCTCTGCACAGCTGCCACCTCCTCCCAGGACCCAGAGACTCCAATCCATTAAAAAACCAACGTTATTCTACTTTCAACCTGGAGGTTTCCAAAGTGGCTAACCTCCGAAACAACGAAATTGTAAAAAAGCATTTAGGTTAAACACATTAAACGGGAAATATATCAGCAGAGCAGGATCACAGCTGACACAAAAGCAGATGTTTACAGGCAGCGCATCACACAACCCTGGAAGAAACGCCTCGGTTAAAGCTTAAGTTCTCCAACAACTGATCTCCAAAACTGTTTATCGACTACCGAAAAAGCAAAGCACTCATCTCTTCCGATTGAGCACGGCTGTCTACACGGACATCGTGAAACTATACAATGGTCTTTGAATGACTGTTTCATGTATATGTCTGGTTATAAAAACAAAAGCAACAACAACAACAACCCCCCAATAAACCCCACATAACACAGCATTTAAAACAATTTGCAAAACAAGAAAAAGACCACACATATGCAAAGAACAAGCAGCCAATAACACTATCCACTGCAAGCGTAAGAGAACCACCAGCTAGTTCTGGAAAGAGCACTTAGGCAGTAGGGGCCAAACTCTGAAGGTGGGAGCACCTAGACCCTCTGGTTTCCCCCATTCACTTTCCACGGCAAGTCTGCACACATCTGGCCTTGCCCCTTTTCTCACAGCCTCCCCGTGACCGTGACATTGCCAGAATTCAGGTTAGGGAGTGCCCCAGAACTGAGAAAGCCAATCACTCACAGAAGACTAAGCAAATATTATTCATTCAAAAAAGTGCCCCCACCTCCTAATAAAACTGTGACAACATTAAAAGGGCCCCTGGAAAAGAACAATAAAGTAGCAGAATCAACAGCTCTAAACATTTAAGACTTCAACGGAAGTTTCAGTTCTGAGTTTTCCCAGACAGCTTGACCGCAGGTTTTCTGTGAGGCTTTCCTGCGGCTTTGAAGTCGCCCCCCAAAAAACCCAACACAAAAAGTGGAGTTTTTTACTCCGGACATAAATCGGGCTACCCTCGAACGTGCAATGAAAAACCCAGATCGTGTCTGGAGCGCTCCCCGGGAACTCGCAGGGACTTTGGGATAAATTGGGCCGATACGTGAACGCACCCCCTGCATTCTGGAGGCGATGCTAACTGAAAGCCGGGTGTTAGACACACACACACCCCGGCAGAAAATCCCAATTAAACTGGCACGTAGCCCTGAAGGCGGGCAAGGGGCGCTTCAGAGTTCAGGCACCACCACGACAAGGTCCCTGTCCCCGGTGAGCCCCCAGCCCTCTTAATGGAGCCTCCTAAGCAGGGTGTGGATTGATCTTGTGCAAGCAGAAAAGGCATGGACTTACCTTCCTTGCTCTGGAAGCCGCTGCCCCATGCCAACAAGCGGGGAAGATGGCAGGTCTAAAAGTCACAGGTCGGCAAGCGAGACGGGGGGTGCGGGTGGGCTGTCCCCCTAGGAGGAGGGGGCCACCAGGGGGCCAGGAGTACTGGCCAAACCGGCAGGGAAGCAGTCCAGAAGTGGGGCTAGGATGCAGCCCAAAGAGCGGTGGGTAGCAGGCCCCGGAGTCTTTTCATGGCGCGTCGGTGAAGGCCCCGATTCTGGCAGCACTTCCGTCGGGGTCTGGCCCACAGATCTTGGAGGAGGGGTGTGCACATCCCCAGGCGAGCGCTCTGCCTTCTATGGTGCAAGTGTTTGTGCGGGGGGGGCACACTCCTGTCTCCGTTCACCACCGCCGTTCTTCATGGGGTCCACTGTGGCCGGAAGAGGCCAGGTGTGCGTCGAAGGGAGCAAGGCCAAGTCCTTCATTCCATGAAAGCCGTGTGTGTCCTCAGAGCGGCTGCCTCAGAGTTACCAGTGGGGGGGGGAGTTTTGCCCCCTCCAGCCTCCCCTTCCTTATTTGAGGCCCCGTCCAAATCAGGGTCCAGTCGCTGGCAGGCCCCAATGCCCTCAACCCACACCTGGGGGGGTGGGTTGCCCCACTTAACAGAGCACATGCACCCACACACACACCCACACACAAAAAGAGGTGCTTCGGTGCGGTTCGCTCTGCACAGGCTCAGAGGTGCTGTTTTGTATGTTGACATGAAAGGGGACGGAGCGGTTAGTCAGAGACGCTGAGTCCACATCCAAGTTGTCCCCCCCCCCGCCCCCAGCTAACTGGGCCATGAGGTCTAGCAGTGGGGGGGGTATTGCAATGGGCCCCATCCAGCCCGGCGGCCCAGAGTCCCTGCAGTGGTTCTAGCGAGCTGCTCTCTCTCCGACTGGAGCCGCTTTGGGGACGGGAAGCCCCTTCAGGCCTCTGGAGTGAGCCCCGCTTGCGTGGTCCAAAGGCACCTTTCCGAGGGGGGCAGCCCAGCACAGAGTCTCTCCCATGGTGGTGGCGGCTGCTGCTGCTGCTGGGGCCTGCCGTGGGGCTGCTCTGGGGCGCAAGCCCCCCTCACCTGCCTCGTGGCCTGGGGACTCCTTCTGCAGATGGACGGGAAGCTGGCCAGATGCCTGGGCAAAAGGTCAGCCTCGTTGGGAGGAGGCACCTGCCCCCTCCGGCTTCTCCCTCAGGCTGGGCTGGGCCGGGGGGGGGGGCTTTTGCAAGGGGGGCCCCTTCAGGCCAGCAGAGGAGCCCCCAGCCCAGCCCAGCCCAGCCCAGCCCAGCCAGGCTGCGACCTGAGGCCAGAGCACCAGCATCGCCGCTGCAGCTGTGTCAGTGTCAGCCGGACTGCAGGCACCTGGGGAAGGGCGGGGCCCCAAGGCTTGTGGTCTCTGGGCTCCACCCTCCCCTCCCTTGATCCCGGCCAGCTGGGGAAGGGCAGCTGAGTGGCCCTTAGCCCCCTGGGGAGGCAGCAGGGCGAACCAGCAGGCGTGCTGGCCTCCCTGCACGCACAAGCCAGTCCACTGACCGCTGTCAGTGCTGCCGACTCCACGCCACTGGCTGGCCCTTGCAGGCCACAACTCTTGCCTCTGGGTTCAAGGATGCAGAGCTGGCAGCATCACCGGGGTCCACCTCCATCCTGGACTGCGGGAATGAAATGATGCCCTTGGCTGGCTAGCTATGGCCCCCCGCCCCCCAACCTCTGTCGCAATAACTCCCTCGGTTGTTGTGTTGCTTGTCCTCCACAGCGGTAGTGAATGCCTGCTCCCCGAATCTCCCTTTCCTCTCGGCCTTCCTTCCGCTGTCCTGCTTTAGACTGGAAGCTCTTTGGGGCAGGGAACCGAGCTCTGTTTTTGCATACGTCACCTGTGCCTACCAACTCCAGCTGCGTCCTCCCAGGTCAGGAGAGCCAAGCACTAGAGCAGGGCCGCTCAACTTCAGCCCTCCTGTAGATGTTGGCCTACAACTCCCATAATCCCTGGCTACTGGCCACTGTGGCTGGGGATGATGGGAGTTGTAGTCCAGAAACAGCTGGCGGGCAGGGGGGGGGGGCAAAGTTGAGCAGCCCTGCCCTAGAGGCTCGCCAGCCTGCAGCACTAGAAGCTCACCACATGGGGCAGTAGCACAACAGGTTACAATCTGCAAGCTGCAGAGGTGACACTGGCGTTCTCAACACAAAGAGCTCTTCCGTTTACAGAGGGGGGTGCTGGTAATGAAACTGAGGTCCCAGAGGACGGTCAAAGGGCACATAATGCAGCCACTTTGCTGATGCTAAGCAGGTCTTGTTGTGGTCAGCACCTGGATGGGAGTCCCATTTATGCCTCCTTTGTGAGTGAGGCCATAGTTCAGGGGAAGAGCATTTTCTCTACATGCAGAAGGTCCCCGGTTCCCTGCCTGGCAGCATCTCCAGGTAGGGCTGGGAGAGAGAGAGACCCCTAAGCCTGAAACCTTGGAGAGCTGCTGCCAGTCTGTGCAGACAATCCTGAGCTAGATGGACCAGAGACTGGCTCAGCATATGGCAGCTTCCTGTGTTCTTATGTACACAAGGGAATGGGTTGGTCATGCAGCGGAAGAGCATCTGCTTTGCATGCAGAAGGTCCCAAGTTCAATCCCCAGGATTCCAGTAAATTACTGGGGCATGAGACCTCACCAGGCAAATTATCCTGGCTATTTGTGGAGCGAAGTCGGGACTAAAAGCAGTTTCCTTCCAACAACATGACTAGCCTGCTTATGGAATCTCTTTAGCACCCTCTGCTGGCATTCAGAGAGAAATCCACACTAGGAAAAGCCACCCTTTTTTTTTCTCCGCTGGGCAGACGACATGGTTTCCCCACTCCCCTTTAATCACAACCACCTTGCGAGGTAGGTTAGGCCAAGGAGGAGTGACTGGCCCAAGCTCACCCCCCAGCGAGCTCCATGACCGAGTGGGGATTTGAACTTAGCCCTCACTGCTCTTAACCCAACATGATCACCCCCCCACACACACAGGACACCTCTCAAGACACTCTTAAGGCACAAGCGAATGGCCAACACCCTATTTGCCAACCTGGGGGCCTCCAGATGTTGCTGAACTACAACTCTCATCATCCAGAGCGATCTTCACTATGTTTCAAGTTCAAGAGGGCCCCGCCTTCCCTTAAAGGACCCCCCACCCCCAGGGCTAGGCAAGGCTCAGCACCGCATGGCGAGCATGGTTATCTTCCCATGGGGCCAGGGGCACCCTGCGGAGTCAATGAAATATTGTTTTGATAGTTTTGACACAGTTTTAAAATATTGCTTTAATTTTATTTTTTTTAATGGTTGTCATGTGTTAACTTTTTCTGTTGTTTTTTGCTTTGTTGTCAACTGCCCAGAGACAGAAGTTTGGGGCAGTATGAAAATATGTGAAATAAATAAACAAATACATATTCCGCTTTGGCCGAAGCTTCACACAGGCCCACTAAGCAAGTCAGGGGGCCACACTTAGGATTGATGGGGGGTCGCCACTGCCCCCGCCCAGGCCTTAGAATAAACAACACAAGTCGGTGTGCGCTGCCCAGTTTGTGCCACCAGCCTTTCCCCTGAACCCTGCTTTTCCTTCTCTACAGACTTCGAAGAGAGGTGTCCACCCTGACCTCCTGGGGAGCCCCCATCATATGGGACGGGACCTTCCAGACCTCTCTCTTGGACGACCACTACAAGCAACGCAAAGTCACCGTCGGCTTGACGGTTTTCGCCATTGGGAAGTAGGTGCCGCTTCAGCCCCTGCTCCTATCCGGAATTCCTTTCTAGAGCTCTTCTTTAAAAGTTCTCTGCAGCCTTTTTTGCAGTCTTCCAGATCCTGTGAGCCGTGGGAGATCTTTTGATTCCCCTGCAGGAAATCAAGGAGTTCAGTCTTCCGGGCAGAGGAAGAATTTCTCCAGAGACATCTTTCTGCTCAAATCCGGGGAGAGAAGAGCTGGTCTCTTTCCCCAAGCTTTCCATATCTAGCTGACCTGACTCGATCAGCTGGGAGGGCTCTGCTCCGCAGGGCAGGGCCTTCTCAGTGTTGGCCCCAGGCTGGAGAACTCGCTCTCAGCTGAGACCCCTCTCCCCCAGCCTTTAGGAGGAAAGTGAAGACTGACCCTTTTACCCACACTTTTGGCCAATGAACTGCTTTTTGCTCTTTTTAAATTGTGAGCTGTGTTTGTCCTGTTTTTATTGAATTGTTTTTATCGCGTTGTTAACCACCCGGGGGCCTTGGGACAAAGAGCGGTATATACAAATAAATAAATACATCTATTTACTACCTTATATTTGAAACCCCCCATTTGTTTGCTCCCATGTGATCTTCCACATTTTTTGCACCCATATATTTGAGATCTTTTCTGGTCAGTGACCGAATAAAGAGTTCTCTCATCTTATCTTATATTCGAGATCTTGCGTATATATTGCTCCCGTGTATATCTGAGATCTTTCTGCTCCAACCTGGGGAGAGCAGAACTTGCCGACAGAACACGGACTCTGGTTAATCCTGCTCCTTTCCTTCCTCCCCAAGGTACCTGGACAAATATTTGAAGAACTTCTTGGTCTCCGCGAACACCTTCTTCATGCCTGGCCACAACGTGATCTTCTACATCATGGTGGACAACGTCTCCAGAGTGCCACAGTTCGAGCTGGGGCCCTTGCGGAAGCTGAGAATCTTCCAAGTCAGCAAGGAGCAGCGTTGGCAGGACGTCAGCATGATGCGGATGAAAACCATCGCGGACCTCGTCGAAAGCCAAATCGCCCATGAGGTGGATTTCCTCTTCTGCATGGACGTCGACCAGGTCTTCCAGAGCAGCTACGGGGTAGAGACGCTGGACGAATCAGTGGCCCAGATCCAAGCCTGGTTTTATAAGGCAGAGAAGGAGGATTTCACATACGAGCGGCGCCCGGAGTCCGCTGCGTACATCTCTTACGAGGAGGGGGACTATTATTACCACGGGGCCGTGTTTGGAGGGACCCCGCTGCACGTCCTCAACCTCACCAGGAAGTGCTACGAAGGCATCCGAGAGGACAAAAAGCAGAATCTGGAAGCCGTGTGGCATGACGAGAGCCACTTAAACAAATACTACCTCCTCCACAAACCGAACAAGGTGTTATCGCCTGAATACTGCTGGGACTACAACATTGGTGGATCTCACGAAATTAAAAAGATCAAGTTGTCCTGGATGCCAAAGGAATACTATGAGGTACGGAGCGATGACTGACCGCTGGCTTGTACAGAAGAGAAGACCACCTTTGCCAAACCAGTTTGCTCCACCCCTCCGTCTATCCCTCAGGAAAAAAAGTATCACTTTTCTCTTTAAAAATAGCCGGCGCAGAAGCGTTGGATGTGATGCCTTGATAAAGTCTCTCCGCATTTCTGATTTACTTTTGGCTGTTTGCTCTCCAGGGTTGAATCCCACACACGCACACACTCAGCAACTTTGGGAACATTTGTGGACACCAGTTGTTGATTTAAAGAGGTTGTGGGTTGACTTTGTGCAGTGTGGGTACCACTAGAGGAGGATTGTCTTCTTCTGTGGATACGAAAAGCAGAACGAAAAAGGAGAGATGGGACGGCAGAAAGCAGGGCAGAGCTGGCAGGAACAACAGTGGTGGCGGACAAAATAGAAACCCAGTTTTGGAGGGGAAGGGACCCTTGAGGTCTTCTAGACCACCCCCTGCTCAGGACAGGAAACTGCTATGGCATCCCTGACTGGCCATCCAGACTGAAAGAGAAGGAGTCCCTCACTGCATGAGGCAGGCGGTTCCACTGCCAAATAGCTCTTAGTGCCAGGAAATGCCTAACTGATCAGGGTGAGGAAGCCACAGCAGAACTGGTGTGGACACACAGCCTGCCTAAATGTTAGAGCTGGCGATTTAGGGGTTCCGCAGAGGCTCTGAATATTTTTGTTGGTTCTGAACTAGGCCTCCTCCCTCCCCAAACTGAAATCACCCCATTTTCTGAAAACCAGAGCTAATTCGGCCCTATACAAACCTTCATGGTCAAAGGGAGCGTGATGGTCAGCCTCAGGACAGTGTAGGGTCCCCACCACCACCCTCCAGGACTGATCCAGAGTCTCCAGGAATCCACATCCATCTCCAGACAAGGCCTGTAAGCAACTCGGGGGGTGTTTTTAATAGTTTGGTCTCACGAAGGAATAAATATTAGGGCCGGTGGTGGGGGGCGAGGTCTGCAAGAAGAGCCTCCGTCAGAGCTGGCCTCTCCAGAGTGGAGAGCGTGCAAACCTGGCCCAAGCCTCCCCAAAGAGGTGTTTGGCCCCAGAAAAGGACCAAGGCAGTCCCCCGTGCCTTAGTCCAGGTCTGCTCTGCCTGGAACGGAACCCAGGACCTCCTCTGCCGGCAAAGCTGCTGAGCAACAGCTGCAGAATCAGACTCTCTCAGGCCAAGGTCTTCTCCAGGGCTGCTCCCCGGGGTGCTTTCTTCTCGGCCAGCCATGCCAGGGACAGAACCTGGGAGGGACCCTCTGCTTGCCACCCCACGCTGCTCTCCAGGGAGCTCCGAGCAGAAGAGAATCGCGGGCGCTTGTTGCTTCTGGACGTGCACAGCTGCCTTATAGAGACTCAGAACTGCTGGTCCATTCAAGCGCTCTGCTCCTCTGACCGGCAGCCACACTCCAAGAGCCCAGGTGTTTTCCAGCTCTCCTGCTTGCAGCCTTCCCAAGATGAAGAGGTCAGGCACGGGGACGGGGGCTTTGGCATGCAGAGAGTCAGAGGCCAGAGTCAGGCACGGGCCCGGCTGGGCCTGGGAGGAAGAAGCCCTTCCGACAGTGAGGCGGGGAGAATTGGAGGCAGGGGGAGCAGCTGTTCCTCTTTGTCCCCACGCCGTCACCTCTTCACCAAAATCTCTCCCCACTGACAAGGCCTCTTTCAGCTAGCGATCTATCCCAACTTCATCACAAACTCCAACAGAAAATGTCATGAGCCACCCATGTTCAAAGTACACCCCAGAAGTTCTTTGCAACGTCTGCTGACCATCTTTGGGAAGGACATGCCTTTACAATGCTAGGAATCTGCCTTATACTGAGTTGGGCCCTTGGTCCATCTAGCTCAGTATTGTCCACACTGACTGGCAGCGGCTTCTCCAGGTTTTCCAGCAGGAGGGGCTCCCTGGCCTACCTGGAGATGCTGCCAGGGAATAAACCTGGGGCCTTCTGCATGCCAAGCGGATGCTCTACCTCTGAGCTGCAGCCCCATCTTCCAAGGGAATCGCTTACAGCAGACGGCACTCACAGGTAGTCACACATCCAAACGGTGACAAGTTGTCACCCATCCAAATGCAAACCAAGGGGAACCCTGCTTAGCAAAGGGGACAATTTATGCTTGCTCCCTCAAGACCAGCTCTCCACTCCCTACTTTTATTCTAATTTGTTGCGGGGGATAGGACACTGTTTTTCCATGGACTATCAACAGACTAAGAACTTGTGCAATGCGGTTGAATATTGTTTTGGGCAGCTTGTTGGGTCTCCCATCAGAATTTGCACCAAAGTAGGAATAAATCGCTGGCTGGAGGAACTCAAGTCTTGAAGTTGTTTTTAAAAAAAACCACAACCACACACATACACAAAACCAGTTCTCCCTTGGAAGTGATTGGTCTTTTTAATTTATTTTGTTGTAAATATCATGCGGGTAAAATAAACATCCTTATTTTATCAACCTCTTGCGTGTTGGTGCCGACTCAGCATTGCTGATGTGGTTGGGGCTGATGTGGTTGGGATTTCCGGGTTGCCTCCCCTTGTGCCGATTTGTACGGTGGACGGGCCGTTGGGGAGTCCTCCTCCTGAGTAGACCCCATTGCAGTGAAAGGAGAGGCAGAAGGGTTCACTCTGCATCCTTGAATCTAGGGCACCCACGGAGATACAAGGGCAGTTCACACGATCGGAACTTGGCTAGGAGATGGACCCAGAGTTCCACATGGGTTCCCAAATGTTGTTGACTACAACTCCCAGCATCTTCAGCTGTACTGGCCTTTGGCTGGGGATTATGGGAGTTGTAGTCCACAACATCTGGGAATCCCTGCTTACAGGGTCACTGGATGGATCCTACCCGGGTCTCGGAGTTGGGCATATCCCGTCTTCTGCGAGTCCAAAGGGAACTTGATCGTGTGCTAAGCTCTGGGTAGGTAGGGACAAGCACACACACACACACACCCCACCGCGGCTCTCAAATCTTGGGTCTCCAGCTGTCTTGGGTCTCCAACTTGGCAAGTGGTCAAGCTCCTTGCTTCCCAGGTTGTTTTACACTCATATTAACATAGGAAGCTGCCATATACGGAGTCAGTCCCTTGGTCCACCTCGCTCAGTATTGTCTTCACAGACTGGCAGCGGCTTCCCCAAGGTTGCAGGCAGGAATCTCTCTCAGCCCTCTCTTGGAGATGCTGCTGGCCGGGGAGGTGGGGACTTGGAACCTTCTGCATGCAAGCAGGCAGATGTTCCTCCCAGAGGGGCCTCATCCCCTACAGGGTGGGGCTCTCACAGTGTTCACACATGTAGTCTCCCATTCAAATGCAAACCAGGGCAGACCCTGCTTGGCAAAGGGGGACAATTCATGCTCGCTACCGGAAGATCAGCTCCCCCACTCACACACAATCACAAAACAGGAGCACACACATAACGAACTTGGTTAGGAAGCATCCCCGACCCAGATACCGATCGTGTGAACGGCCCTACCGTAGTTATGGCTCAGCAATGGAAGCTACTCCATCCCGACTAAGCCCGGGGCCTGAATTTCATTTCTGAGCGCTTGTAGGAATAGTAGTACCCTTTGCCAGTCTGCCAGTTCACCCCGTCAGCAAAAGTGCTGTGTGCCCCCAGCCAGTAGATCCCATTGAGGTTGGAGGTGTGGCAAGCGTTGTACCACCAGGCCCCCTTGTAGGTCACCGCGCATTGGCTGTTGCTCGGGTCTTGCTGCCGGTCTTTGGTGGAGAAAGGCATGCTGTTGTGGCCGGAGAGGGAATCGCCTGCAAGGGGGTGGACGGAGGTCTCACTAGTTTGCTGCATTTTAAATTTTTATTAGGCTTTACAATAATGTTTACATTCAGTTACATAGGAACATAGGAAATTGCCATATACTGAGTCAGACCATTGGTCTATCTAGCTCAGTATTGTCTTCACAGACTGGCAACGGCTTCTCCAAGGTTGCAGGCAGGAGTCTCTCTCAGCCCTATCTTAGAGATGCTGCCAGGGAGGGAACTTGGAGCCTCGATGCTCTTCCCAGAGTGGCCCCATTATCCCCTGAGGGGAATATCTTGCAGTGCTCACACATTAAGTCTCCCATTCATATGCAACCAGGGCAGACCCTGCTTAGCTATGGGGACAAGTCATGCTTGCTACCACCAGACCAGCTCTCCTCTCCTACACTCATGCAGCATAATGTCTGAATCGTATTTACAACTGGGCAGACCCACATAAATGTATAGCATTTCTGTATAGAGAAATGTATAGGGAAGACTTGTTGGAATAATTAAAAAAAAAGTCTTCAACTTGCATTTAATATCAAACAGAGGGGGAGCAAGAAGAAGCCCCCGAGCAAGGCAGGAAGGCAACAGTCCTGCCACATGGTCTGTCCCAAGTAACACCCACAGAGCTATACTGTTCCTGTGCATGGAAGCTTGATCCCCCTCAAAGCTAATAAGAGTGCATAAGGAGTCTTGGCAGGATCAGACCAAGGCACGTCCATCTAGCTCAGCATCTTGTTGAAGGCTGCGGCCCTCCCACCTTTGTCCCCAGTGCCTGGCACACGGGACTGTAAACTGCTTCCGGATATGGAAGCTCCACTTAGCTATCATGGCTAATAACCAGTGGCAGATGGGTCTGATCCAGCAGGGAAACGACTCAGCGGGTCCATCTAGTCCACATCCAGCTTCCCACATTTTATGATTTTTGTCCATGCCCACTTTTCATGGGTATTCCCCCCCCCCCCGCCTCCACTGGCTATGGAAAGAGGCAGGGAAATGCCCAACCACGTACCTGCAGTGCCCTCAAGGAAGCTTCCGAGTGCCAGCCTGTATTGATCCGTTTCTGCTGCAATCCTGAAGGACTGATATGTGGCGAATGTGTGTTGATTGTCGAAATCGGTGAGATCCACACGCAGCTCGTTCTCTCCTATCCCAAACATTAAAAAATACTGGACTCAGGGGCCACAAGACCACAACCCCAGAGGCAAACTCAGGATCTGAGTCTGTAAATGTAGCAAGCCATAGGAAGGGTTCTGGCACATGCTTTGCTGCAATATGCAGAGGAGAAAACAGTCTTCCTCTTTCACAACGCCCTTGGCTTTACCCAACAGCACTTGTGCATGAGAGGCAGGATGTCACGGATTTTATTTTATTTTTAAAGTGACATTCAAAGCATTTCTCCCAAGGAGAATTTTTAAGGGAAGCCCAACAAGTTTCTAGAAGACTGGTGAAATTTCTTAGGGACTTCCCATACATCCAGAGGTTCCATTTGAAATCCGCTTCATCCAAATTTCTCCCCAGATTTAGAGTCCCAGATGACCTCCTTCCAACCCAACGCATCAGGAATTCCGAGCTCCAGATGTTGCCTACAGTGCTGTGCATGTGTGATTTGCCCCAACTTTTCATTCCTCACTCTGCATCACCAATGCACAACTGCACATTAATAACCCTTCACAAAAGCCATCCGAGGATGCTTGTGGAAAGCATTCATCAGAGCCCTTTGTGTGGTGTTTTGCAAATTCAAAAAATGCTGGAGTGCACACACAGAAGTGTGGTGCACTTTGACGCACAATGCAAGTGAGTTTTCTTTCTGTTTTGCAGTTTTACATAAATGCATGTGCACATGATGAGGATCACCTCCCTTCTGAGGCAAGGCCATAGCATGTGGGGCTTTGTAGTTTAGAAAAAAGGCAACTGAGTTGAGACATGCTAGAGGTCTATAAAATTAGGCATGATGTGGAGAAGGGGAGATTTTTCTCCCTCTCTCACAGCATCAGAACCAGGGGTCATCCCATGAAACTGAAGGCCAGGAAACTTAGGACCCACAAAAGGAAGTACTTTTCCACACAGCACATCATTAATCTGTGGAATTCTCTGCTGCAGGATGTGGTGAAGGAGGCCACCTGCTTGGATGGCTTTATGCGGGGCTTAGACAAATTCATGGAGGAGGACAGGTCTATCAATGGCTACTAGTCTGGTGGCTACAGGCCACTTCCAGCCTCAGAGGCAAGATGCCTCTGAATACCAGCTGCAGAGGAGCAACAGCAGGAGAGAGGGCATGCCTCTCCCACTGGTGGGCTTCCCAGAGGCTTCCAGTGGGCCACTGTGGGGAACAAGATCCTGGACTTCCTTGGGCCTGATCCAGCAAGGCTGGTCTGATGGTCTTATATGAAGACTGTGGTGCCATTTGCGGGTGGGTTTTCTTTTTGTTTGCAGTTGGACATCAATGCATGTGCACATGTCATCAATGAAGAAAGGGGAACAAATGTATACGAGCTGACCACAGCCTGTGGCAAACAGGGCGGGCTTCCATTTGGGAATCAATTATTGACATTTTCTTGGTTTAAAAGCCGAGGCTGAGAAGCAACAGAGCGCAGAGCAGAAGAGAACAGAGGAAACAATAAAAGAGCTGCATGGAGGAAATCTCCTCCTCCTTGGAGAGAGAGTCCCTGTGAACTGCAGCTGCTCCTCGCCGTTGGAAATAGAGGGTCTGTGGAGATGGTGGCGGGGCCAGATGGAGGAAAGTTTGGTTGGACAGGGGAAGGAAGCCCCTTACCTAAACTGCTCAACAGGTGGATGTTGTCATTCCCCAACCAGAATCCAGCAAGCCGGCTTCCAAACCCTCTCTTGTAAGCACTCCAATCCCGATAGAAATCCACAGAGCCGTCCACCCGCTTCTGGAAGACCTGCAAGAAAGTGGCAACGAGGCTCCCTCTTGGTTTTCCAGCTAACCCTGGAGAAGAAGAGCTAACAAGAAGTTCTCTCGGACAATATCCAAGGACATGAACAGGTGCTTACACAGCTGGCTTGCACCATGGGAGTCTGCTATATACTGAGTCAGACCCTTGGTCCATCTAGCTCAGGATCGTCTGCTCTGACTGGCAGCAACTCTCTAAGCTTGCAGGCGGGAGTTTTTCTGCTTTCCCTGGAGATTCTGCCAGGGACTGAAGAACCTGGGACCTTTGGCCTGCAAAGCAGGGAGTTATAGGGCCCCGGGCCATAGCCGATGCACACACTGCATCTTTTCAGCCCTTTAGTCTGTAATCTTTCCCAGGTCTACTTGGAGCTGCTGCCAGGGACTGAACCGGGGACCTTCTGCCTGCAAAACAGATGCTCTGCCCCTGCACGGCGGCCCCCTCCCATTCCAGGCACGGGTTGTGGAAAAGATTTGTGGTTGTGCTCCGACACCAGACCTGCACCCAAGTGGCTCAGAACTCTGCCGGACTCACAATCCACCCGCCTCCATCGGTGTCCATGTCACACAGCACCGTCAGCGGCGTGCAGTCCTGTGGGTAGATGGTGTACCAGCCGCTCAGGACCACTCCCTTGGCCAGGAGCTCTTTGCAGTTCTTTGGGCCTAAACGGAACAGAGGAGGCAGCGAGATCCACATTTTGCCATGCAAGGCGCTCCTGCGATCCCTTGAGAGCTCCAGGCAGGGAGAAAGGCACCCTCTCCTTTTGTCCCAATCTCAGGATGCGGGTTTCTCGCCACCAAGAACTAGGCAAACACACACCTTGCTTACACTGGATCTCATTCAGCTCTTTCTCTCCTGCATGTTAAAAAAAAGAAGAAGAAGAACAAAGCGAAGCAGGTCAGACAGGAAACGACTCCCCATTTCTCCCTTTACAAGCTAGCTTGTACATCGCATTTGTGTTTGTTAGATTTACAAACCACCGGATACAAAACAGCTCGAGGCAGTTTACATCAAACTCAAAAAATCCAAAACAAACAATTAACACAAATAAAAACAATTAGAGCATTAAAAAACAAAGCATGAAAAGCCTGACAGAACACATGCATCTTAAAGGGTTTTTTCCCCTGGAGGCAGCCAGAGATGAGCCATCCTCTCTCAGCCTAATTTATCTTGGAGGGTTGTTGTGAGAATAGAGGGTGGGGAAGGAATTGTGTGTGCTGCATGGAACTCCCCAAAAGGATAGGAGAAAAATATAATCAAGTTAGGTAATCCTCACCTATTTGTCCTAGGGGCCCTGGGTCTCCTCTGTCGCCTGCAAACAAGAGTGGAAATTCATCATCATACAAACTGAAAATGCCCACAGGCAGATGGTGCTCACCCCTCACAGGCTGGACACTTCTGGCTCCATCCCATCATACAGGGCTGCTAAAGAGACCCCTGTGAGACAGCCCCAAAGGGTACTCCAGGATCCCCAAGGACAGCATAAGAAACTTCCTCTTACCTTTCTCTCCAGGAGCGCCTGTTTCTCCCTTCTCTCCTGGTTCAAAGGGGAAGAAAAGAAGACCGAGTCAGCTCCAGTCTCGTCAGATGACACCACCGAGACTTAAAATAATAAGGAACTATATTGGTCCAATATTGCCCCACGTTGGGTAATGTTTTGTTCTCCTTTTCCTTTTCTGCTGTTGTCTATAAACCCCAAGAGGGGACACCTATGTTGGCAGCATCGTATACATTTACTGCACATTTAAAAACAACAAATGGACCCCAATGTTCACCGATACTCTCACCTCCCCAAGAAGGCACTGAAAGCGACGCAGAAAAATCCAGGGCAGGGATGTCTTTTATACATGAAAGCCATTCAAAATCAGAGCTGCTGCCACTGAATCGAAAAGGCCACAGACTTATTTTGAGGTCTCATCTCTGCCTTGGGTAGTGTTGAAGTTACCAGAATGAAAAATCTTTTTTTTTTTTAAGAACTAATGGAATTATGTCCAAGCCGAGGACAACTCTAAAGACGCAACTTGCTTTTCTTTTGCTCCTCTCTGCAACCTTGAGGTCAAGCACAGGGCAAACAGGGACATGCAAACATGATTTTAACTCCTTGGACAAGCTCTGGGAACACACTGAAGGGGTTTTGCCTCTCTCAGGGGCACACACAGTACCTTTCACCCCCGGCGGGCCGGCCTTTCCTGGGATTCCCGGAGGTCCGCTCTCGCCTGTCCAAAACAAAGCAACTTGTTCAGCATTTCGCAGAGAGGGGGCCCTGATACAACCCTGCAGCCTGCCTGGGTCCACCCCCACTTCCCCTCATGGAAGGGACTGTGGGTGGGGGCCACATTCAGACACCTACCTCTTGCACCAACAGCACCTGGAGGACCCCGGAGTCCTGGCGCACCAGGGGCCCCGGGGCACCCCCTGAGGATGGCCAGCTTCTCATTTCCGCCCAGGCCCACGATGCTCACCTCTGCAGACAAAAACCAGTGACATTTGCAGCTGAGAGCAGCCCTTTGTTGGCACGCAAGATACTCTGGATTCCAGGGGAGATTTCGCTGGCCCCTTCCCCTTCAAGCTGAGCGCACCGAGGAAGCTCCCACTCCAGCTAGAGAGTGCGGAGTTTAGTTGTTGCAGCTATGGAAGGAGCACGCATGGAGATCACTTCACTGTAGAGTCTAAACTAAATAGGTTTCGTAGTGAAATACATTGGGGGTTGGAAAGACCGATCCTATCTATCAGCGACACAATGGATAGGTAGGAAGGTAGGTGAGGGGGGCAGTGTTCCATCTTCTCTCTAGGAGGAAAGGAAGAGGACTGACTCCCCCACAGGAAATACCTGAGGAGTCAAGGCAGGGGTCCTAGAACAGAGGCAAAGCAGGGACAGGTAAGGAGACCCTCGCTAGCTACCTCTGCTCCCAATGTCCCTAGTGGTCATTGTTGGTGCAGAAGGTCGAGGCACTGGAACGCCATCTCCAACATGGAAAGCAGTACAGGGCTGAATGGCTCCTTTCAGCACACTCAAAGCACAGTTGCTTCTGGAGTGCAGCTTCCTCAAGTTTCTAGCTCTTTTGAGGCCACAGGGATGCAGTCACCGAGACGGAAAACACAGCCCTCTTTGGAACAGGTGCCGAGTTTCCTTCTGGCGGTGGCAGCCACCTGCAAGGCCAGATGCCCACAGCTCACCTGGGCAGGTGTTCTCCTCCTCTGCAGCCGCACCGGCGACCAGCACGAGACAGAGCAAGGGGATCAGGTTCTGCACCACGTCTCTCTTCATGGCTGCTCCCTGGGAGTCTCTCTCTTCTCTTGCTCTGCCCTCTAGCCTTTAAGAGCAGGGAGGCTCCCCCCCCCCAACCGCAGTGTTGCAAGCCAACAAGAGAGTTGCACCACCGTACAAGGCCACATCACACGCTTTGCATATGTGTAAGCACCTCTGCTGTGTAATCTGGCCAGCTGGGAGGTGATGAGAGAGATAAGCACAGGAGGAAATCTAAAACGGCCCCGACAACCACCTGTGGCTACTTTGCATTTTCAAAAATGCATCAGGAAGTAGGATCCTGGAACCAGCTGTTGCTGAGTTCAGATGCACAGGATAACCACAGTTATACCTGGCTGAGGTGGGAACAACAGTACGCCTGAATGCACAAAACTGCTGTTATGGGCCAAACTTTGGTTTGCCTCACCAAGCAATGGCCATCAATGGGATTCTCTGCCAGGGGATGTTGTGATGGTCACCAGCTTGGATAATGTAGGTCCATCAGTGGCTACTAGTCCGGCAGGCTGGCCCTAGGCTACCTCCAGGCTCAGAGGCAGGAGGCCAGTGAATCCCCGTTGCAAGGGAGCAGCAGCAGGAGAGGGGGCATGCCTTCCTCTCCTGCTTGGAGGCTTTCCCAGAGGCATCTGGTGGGCCACTGAGAAACAGCATACTGGACTAGATAGGCCCTTTGGGCCTGATCCATCAGGGCTGTTCTTATATGTTATGTTAAGTTGCCAGACCTCAATCCTGAGAGCGGGCAGAATCTTGCTCAGCAACACCCAAAGACACATTCATCTCTTCTGTAACACAGAACCACAGGTGTGTTCAAACATTTCTGCCACTGTGCAAACAGCCCCTCAAGAGTGCTGGACCGGTGCGGGCGGATGTCACCAGGCCTTTGTCCATTAGTCGCCGATGGGGCGGCGGCCACCCACACGGTGTCTCCGCAGGAACAGACACTTTTGTGGCACACGGCTTTGCAAACCAAGCCAGGGAGCAGCTGGCAACGGGCGACACTAACAAGAAAAGAGGCCTTTGAAGCCTTGTAGAGGAGCGGCAGAGACAAGGACGATGGCAAAGCATCAATGGGAGAAGCGGAGGCGAAAACTCTGGGTCCTTTCCAGCAGGCTGCGGAAAGGACATGGACTCAAAGGGCCCCCTTCTCCTTGCCTGGCACATCCGCGGGACTCTGCCGGGAACCCACTGGGCTCACTCGAGAGGAACGGAGTGCGGGCAACTGAAGAATGAGTGTAGCCAGCTGTCCTGACCCCCTGCAGCCCCTTGGCTAGTTGGATTGATCCCCAGCTCCGCTTCAGAACCTCTTATGATGCAAGAGCACCTTTGAGCACCCTCAGAGCGATCCCCCACCTCTTCCTGGAACAAACTGCTTCCAATCACAGTGGGAGTCTGCTGTTAAAGAAAGGCTTGCTCTTGATGGCTTTTCTCCTCAAGCGCTGCGATCTATGGGCTATGAGCAAGCAAACAAAAAAGGCTGTAAAGCAAAGCAGATTGGACCCCGAAATGACTCAAAAGATGGCGACTTGCCTTTAGTACTAAACTGGCTGATTATCGCCAAGCTTTAATTAACCCTAAGAACCGCAGAGCATTTGCGCTGGCCCGCCTTGATGTATTGCCCCGGGCAGTTCTATACGGTAGATATAAGGCAAGGCTCCTTATTCCGAACACGACTGCCCATGTGATACACAAACCAATAGAGGATGTGGGTCATGTTTGATTAGGACTGATGGATGGATGAAGTGCCATCAAGTTGGTGTCAGCTCTGAGTGACCACATGGATAGATTCTCTCCAGCATGATCTGTCTGCCGCTTGGCCTTGAAGGTCTCTCGGTGGTGCATTCATGGCTGTCATGATGAATTTATTATACTGCAATGTTTATAGGGACTTGCGTGAGCTGTTAATTTTACCTCTGATTAAGGACAAACCAGGCAGAGAAGGGGTGTGTGTGTGTGTGTGTGCAATTTCTCATCAGACCATCAAGCCAACGTTACTTATAGTGTGGCTAAATTCTGCTTAATAGCAATGAAAATACGGCAACACCTAGTGACTAACGTAGCGGAATAATTGACTATCTCACTGTATACTGCATATTCGTAAAACGATATTGCTGCTATATTTTCATATGGGTGTGACAATGTGTTCTTTCCTTTGTATTGGTTAAAGACTGAAATAAACTTTAGCTAGCTATGCATAAAGACTGAGAAAGGGTTAGAAGCAACAGCTGTGTAAAGAGATATAAAGGAAAAGGTGTGCTGTCAAGTTGGTGTCAACTCCTGGCGCCCACAGAGCTTTTGGTAGAATACAGGAGGGGTTGACCATTGCCTCCTCCCACACACTATGAGATGATGCCTTTCAGCACCTTCCTAGATCGCTGCTGCCCAATATAGTAGCAGCAGGGATTCGAATCGGCAACCCACAGTACAGTTTTTAAGAAGCACGGAGACAAATGAGAAGTGGAGGAATGGAGCCACTAAATAAATGAGCAAAAGGAGGTCCCTCGCACATCGCTCTGCCCACCCATTTGTGCGCCAGCAGTTTCATAGCCTCTTTAGGAATTGGTGAGGACCAGTTGTGGCTGTGAATGATGGCAGTCAGCAAGAGTTGGAGCGCCAAGGTGGCCTCCCCCAGGCTTAGGGGAAGCTGGGCCACCATGACGGCTTGCCCGGCCACCATATTAAGGCTTGCGTGGGCCACGAAGACAGCCACAGCCATTGGGGGCTGTGCAGGAGAACTTCCCGATTGATTCTGCAACATGTCGACGGGCGGAGGTGCCACTTGGACTGAGCAGCACTTCAGATGCTCAGGGCTCTGCAGCCTGCCCAGATCACATTCAAAATGAAGGCGGGCAGGGAGACGAAATTTCACGCAGACTCACCAACCGTGCAGTCCCCGCAAGCGTACACAAGAGGGATTCGGCCAAAGGGGCTCCAGAAGCCGCCACCGCTGACCCCCACCCCACCCCGCCCTGCCCCACGGATGCTTGTGAGCGGCAGGTGTAGCGATGGCAGACGAAGCAGAGCACAAAAGGCAGCCAAGGGCCCCCCTCCTGTGCTCCAGCCCCAGGGCTGGCGTGCCCAAGGAGCGGAACTGGCTCCACACCAGGCTTGCTGGGTCCCCTCTCCATTGCACAACGGCGCACACAGATGGGCCGATGGTGTCTTTGGGGCGGCCAGCTTTTCTGAGAGAAGGACCTTTCCCGCCCCAATAAAATCCTTCACTTTCCAGCCCTCTGTGGCAACAGGGATTCGATTGCGGCAACTTCTCTCCATTCTGATCCCTCCGCCAAAGGGAAAAGCAATGCCTACCCCGTGTTCCTTTGCATGGAATGTATGCTCTTTGGGGCAGGGGACTGCCTTACGGTGCTTTGTAAAGCGGGGAAGGGGCCGAGCATCAATGGCAGAGCATCTGCTTTGGATGGAGAAGGCCCCGGGTTCCATTCCTGGTAGCAGCTCCAGGTAGGGCTGGGAGAGATGCCTCCTGCCTGAAACCTTGGAGAGCTGCTGCCAGACAGTGTAGACAACACTGAGCTAGATAGATCAATGGTCCGACTCAGTAGGTGGCAGTTTCCTTGGTTCCTATGTTACTTTCCCGATGCTATATAAATAACAATTAAAAAAATAATCAGATCATCAGAATTTCCCTGCTAGATCAAACCAAGGAAGGTTAATCTAACCCAGTATCACGTTCCCAACAGCAGGTAGCCAAAGGAATTCTGGGAAATCCACACGTCAGGCATGACTACAAGAGGAATTTCCTGCTATTTGTCCCCGGCATCTTGCAGTCAGGTATACTGCCCTGGTTCGCAGAGGTTCCACTTTGCTACCAACAATACATATAGACCTGTCCTCCGTGAATTCATCCAGTCCTTTTTAAAGACATCTAAGCTACAAGGCATCACACAGGAGTGAAATTGGCCGCTTAATTATGGGCCTCGCACGTGCCAACCATCTCTGCCCACGAAGTCAGCGGTTGTTGTGCCCCCAAACACCACCCCCTGCGGACTACAATGGCTGGTCCCCTTCCAGCAGCAAACAAGTGGGGGGGGGGGACTGTTTAGCAAGGCTTCTGAGGCTTTGTCGTTTTGTGTTTTGGTAACAGCATTTAGAGATTTCTCTTTAGGCTGAAGCAAACTCCACATCCCCCAAGACCTGCTGCAATGATTTGCCCACAAGCCTTCCACACTCCAGTTCGGGTTGCACTTTCTGGCTCTGCAGCCTTTCTGATAAGCGGTGTCCACCCTGCCCTCCCTCGCAACATTTCAAGGATGCCACCCAAGGAACATTTGGTCAGTGCTTCAAAAGAAAAGGCGTGCCGGACTGGACCCCATCTGAACACCGCCCCACAGAAAATTCCACAAGCCGTTTATTGATTTACAGAGAGGGGAACGTTTTTTTCGGGTCCGGCAGGGGTGGGTGTGGGTGGGGCAGGGGGACAGGAAAGAAACCCAGCAGATGTGGCAGGGAGAGAGACGCAACTCCGTGGCCAGATCTGAAGAGAGCCTCCCTGCTGACTTTAAAAGGAAGGTGGGGGGGTGGAATCTAGAAATGGACCTCCCCAACGACACTTCTCAATGTAACATGCCCAGGAGACGTTTCACCCAGGGCTTTCAGCTCCCATCTCCTCCAGAACGGAGGGGGTGCGTTCACAGATCGGCCAGATTGACCCCCAAGTCTCTGCGAGCACTTCACACACGATTCAGGTTTTTAATCGTGCGTTGGAGTGTGGCCCGATTTATATCCGGGGTTAAAAAAAAAGTTCACTTTTTGTGTTGGTTTTTGGGAGCCACTTCGAACTCGCAGTAAAGCCTCGCAGAAAACCTGCGGTGAAGCCTGCCGTCTGAAAATGCTCCTGGTGGCTTGTTTTGACTGCATAAACCTAGAGACCGAGGCTCATGCTGGATGTGATTAAACGGGGATGTGTCAGCACAGCCAACATTCCCCTGGCCCTTCTCCTTTTCACGGCCTGCTGCTTGCAAGAGGCAGAGGAATGTTGTCAAGCTACGTGTCCAAGGGATGCAAGCCACTGGCCGCCCGCTAAGCTCCTAGTCCTCAAGCTGCTGAATTCCACTTGCTAACTACATGTAGTCTTCTGTTCACCGCGAGCCAGGCAGGAAACATGAGGTGTGTGTATGGATAAGCAGCCAGCTGCCAGGACCCGGAGAGGGAATAGGGAGGCGATGGGTTTCATGAACAACTGCAGGATGCGAGACAGGCTGGGGGGGGGGGCGGGGCGGGGAAGAGTTTTGGCCAGTGGGCTCATCAACTTTCCCGTGCAGCTTGGCTCACTGGCTAGAGCTGCCTGAAGCCACAGCCTCACCAGGCACTTGTCTGGGGGTGGTGGTGGTGAACCTTCCCCCTCTGTAGGGGACCAGGTGAAAGGACCGTTTGTCCATCCAAAAGGAGAGATGATGATCTCAGCACAGGTTGGGCTTGCTGGCCAGGCCGTGGGGCCCCAGGAAGATGCTTCTCTTGCTATCAGCCAAGACGAGTGAGCATGTAGTATTTCGGCCAAGGTCTTTCTCCTCACTCCCACCCCTTTGTTTCGGGATGTACACGTCCCAAGAGTGTCCAGGTCCCGGAAGGCCTTTCAGCCCGGAGACTGAGTGTCCGTGGCGGGCTCCAGCCTCTCCGCGGCGTCTTCCAATTCCTCCTGGAGCTCGGCGAACGACGGGCGCTTGAACGCCTCCACCTGGGGGGAGACAGGTGTGGAAAGAAACAGAAGGCAGTCAAGGGCGGGGAAGCTTCCTCCACTCTAAGAGACCGACGGGAGTCCCTGGGGCGAAAACCAGCACTCCGCTTCGCTCAGGATTGTCTAGTCCGACCGGCAGCAGCCATCTAGGGTTTCCGGCAGGTGTCTTTCTGGAGATGCTGCCAGGGATTGAACCTGGAGCCTTCTGCATAGCTCCACCATTGAGCTATGGAGGCCTGTGAAGCTTCCTTCATCCATCTAGCTCAGTATCATCTACACTGACTGGCAGCAGCAAGAAATAGAACACCGAGGAGGTACACGGCTCAATTCACATTCTCAGGCTCAAAAATGAAATTTGAGAAGAGGAGAAGAGAGAAAGGAAAGATGCATGGAGGAGTTCTTGGTTCCGAACCACGAGGACTCTTCTTATACTCTGAGTAGGAGAGAAAGGACAAACCTATCCTATCTCTCCTGCTCTCCTAGATCACAACCAAGCTCTCTTCTACGAACCTGTCTTTTAAAGCCATCTAAGGCCATCATATGGGGTGGTATAGAAATGTGCCAAATAAATAAATAAAATAATAATAACGGTAGTGGTCATCACCACATCTTGTGGCAGTGAGTTCCACAGATTAAATCCTGCATGATGTGGGGGAAGGTCATTTCTTTTCCCTGCCCAGAAATCTACCCCACCTGTCAATTTCATGAGATGCTTGAAATCATTTAACAAATCCTTACTCGACAGCAGCTGGCAGCCAAATCCAAAACTTGCTTTGGACATCCGCTGATCATTTCCTGGAAGGCCGCTACGTCCAAGCCATAATCCTGACGAGGAACAGATGAGGAAAATGGATTCAGCAACATTTCGGTTTTCGCAGCCACTTCTTGGCTCCGCTCAGAGCTGCCCCCCAAGTGAGTGCAGATCAGGAGCTCCCAACCTTAGCTCCCCAGATAGTGTGGGATTACAACTCCCATCAACCCCCACTGCAATTGCAGGGGGTGATGGGAGCTGCAGTCCAACAATAGCTGGAGACTCACGGCTGGGAACCCCTGTGGCAGACTATTGATGCTTGCACTCTGCGCTAAACCCCATATCTTCTACCCACTCCCCAGAGATCACTTAAATGAACACTCCACACACTCCAGAGACTTTGTGCATTTTGCACATCTCTGCATGCGCTTCTGCACAGCCCCTGAGCCCTCTGTGGGTGCTCCATGGTACCACAGATTAGCTGCAGCACTGGTGCCTGCAAGCCGCACTTTCCAGGGCAGCAAACCATAAGAACGTCAGAACAGCCCCGCTGGGTCAGGCCTGAGAAGGCCCATCGAGGCCAGCCTCCTGTTCCCCACGGTGGCCCACCAGATGCCTCTGGGGAGCCCACAGGCAAAAGAAGGAAGGGCATGCCGCCCTCGCTCCTGCCGCTGGGATTCGGAGGCCCCCCACCTCAGCGGCTGGAGGTGGCCTCTAGCCAGCAGGACTAAACGCCACCGACAGCCCTGCCCTCTGCGAACGCGTCTAAGCCCCACACAAGAGAGAGTGACCTGGGTCCGGGGCAGCACCTCTGGGTCAGCCGGGATCCTGCCTAGGATTTCGCACAGGACGATGCCGAAGGAGAAGACGTCCACCTGTCGGAAGGAGCCGGCGTTAGCGGGGAGAGAGGCCGGGCTTTGGCAGAAGAGACTCCGTGGAGAAGGATCGGAAGGAGAGAGCAGCCATTCCGGCTCACAATACAGCAGGAGTCCCCAGAGGGACGTGCAGCCGGGAAACCTGTCACCCCACACGCCCGGCCTCCGCCCCTGTTGTCCCCGGCCTGCACCTGCTGGCTGCGAAAAAAGAGTCAGGCGGGGGGGGGGACCACCCCGGGGGATGAGCGGGACCCAAGCTCAGAGCCAGGCCTGGTGGAGAGCCCTCCCCAAAGCTCTCTGGCCTCTGCCCGGCTCCTCCTCGCCAACCTCTTCCCTGCAGGGGTGCATCCCTTTGGCAGCAGCTGGGGCATTTCCCAGAAGGAGCCTCCGTTCCTTTCGAATATCGATGCCGCGCCATCTCGTGCCCAAAGCACCTCCGGGCGGCTTGCAGGCAAAGAACGTTAGCCAAACCAAGTTAGCCAAACACAGCAGCAGAACGGAAGCAGCAGCTGCACCAAACGCAGGCAGAAAGGGCGGTGGGGTGTGTGGGGCGGGGAGAGGGGTCAGTGGTGGAAAATCGGGAGGAGCCACCGTAGGGAGGGGCGGCAGGTGACTTGGGGAGGGGCGCAGCAGAGGGGGGAGAGGAGCGGGGCCCTTCCCCACCTGAATCTGGAGCTCCCTCCTTGTGCGGAGAAGTGGGAGACAAATTAATCCAAAGATAGAAGGAAGGGAGAGGGAGAGATGTAGGGAAGGAAGAAAAAAACATACAGGGAGGAAAGGCTGGCCAGAAGGTACCTTCCTGTCGTAGGGTTCCCCCCGCAGCATCTCGGGGGCCATCCAGAAGGCAGACCCCACCAGGGAGAGCTTCCTCTCGGGGTCCTTGGTGGGCAGCTCCGCCACTTCCTTGGCCAGGCCAAAGTCCGTCACCAGGGCCTCCCGTCCCCTGGGGGTCACTCGGATCAGGCAGTTCTGAAATAAAGGCCGAGGCCGATTTTAGCCGGCGTGGGCCCTTTTCGCCCCGGCTGTTAAAAAAAGGATGAACTCTCAGGAGTCCTGCTGCCTCCCAACCATTGCGGGTCTGCGCAGAGCAGGATATCGCAACGGAGGTGGCAGCAGCATGAGAAAGGCACTCTGCATATGTCCAGAGACACTCTTGCTCCACATCAAGCTCTCTCTCTCCTTCGCACCTTCCCTTTGTTGGCTTTGGACAGCACACCGAAGGCAATCCAGACTAGAGAAGGGTTGGACATCTGTTGCAGAGGCGACTTTTTAAGGGTGCAGAAGCTCCGCTTTTATTGGAAGCGGCTTCCAAATCAGTGGGCCCCCATTTCTCCCCCTCCCTCGTGAAAGTTCTTCCCACCCATCCCCAAACCGGATTATTCATTCATTTGTGCAATAAATGGTGCATTGTGCGCCCAAAAGCCCTTCTTCCCTGCCCAGAATCTGCCCCGAATCACTTCCACTAGCCGACTCCTGAGTAACATGCTCCACCCCTGCTCTGGAACCCCCACCCCACCCCCCACCAGCTCTGCAGGGATTTCGAGATCTCCGAAGAGGCAGAGACGAGGGATGCGGCAGCCAAAATCCCATTAGTGCTAACGGCATTAACGAACATCTGCCTCTCCTCTAAGTGGCTTGGAAGTGACCCCGTTATTCAGCTTGCGGACTCTGCCCAGAAGAGGCAGGCGGGAGGGAAAACACGTCAGAGAACATCTCTCCTGATTAGTCGGCCTTTAGCGTTCTAAAGCAACGCAGTCCTGGAGGGGAAGTTGCCCTTGTGGGTCGGAGATGCAAACGCTCATGAACAGCAAACACAGGATGCTGGGCCGGGCCCCGATCGCGTTTCCCCACACAGTGGCCAATCGGAAGCCCACGAGCAGCAGGGTGTCTAGGCAGCAGCCACTCTCTGCGGCTTGCTCTTTAGCAACCGGCATTCAGTCTGCCTCTGAACATGGAGGCTCTATCTAGTCATCATGACTAATAGCTAGCTGGAGACCGCTCCTCCCCCATGAAATGGCCGAACCCTCGTTGGAGGCCATCTTGTGGCAAGGAGTTCCACAAACCCTTCCTGCATTGATGTGAAGACGTCCTTTTCTTTGGCTGGGTTGACTCAACGGGCACAATGGCATCACTGGGTGAACCCCAGTTCTGGTATTACGGCCGAAGCTTCTATCGGCTTTCTCTCCAGCGCCTGGGACTCAGAAGCACACTGCACCCCGGAGAGGGAAGAGATTCGGCTCAGCCTACCTTGGAGTTGAGGTCCCGGTGGTAGATATTCTTGGAATGCAAGTAGACCATCCCCCGGGTGATGTCCGAAGCCAGCTCTGCTTTCTCCTTCCAGCTGAGCGCCACGTCCTTGCAGGCCAGCAGCTCCTCCAGACACCCGCCACTCACATACTGGGGGCAGAAAACGAGGAGATGGCGCCCATCGTGAGGAGTTTAGGGTCCACTGGCTGATCTGCCTAGACGGACCAAAGTCTCCAGCTCCCGACCAAAGGGCTTTTTCTGCTTGCTGCTGAAGTGAAACTAGCTTGGGGGGAAAACCAGGAGTGGATTTTGATGGGGAAGGATCGGGAGCTCGGCTCTGGGTCAGCAAACAAGCTCCTGGGGTGAGCCCAGAGGCCCCTTGGGCCATAAACCCAGGGGTATGGCCACCTCACTCCAAGCCCTGGTTTTGCCCCTCGCTTTTGGCTGGAGGACCCAGAGCTGGGAGGGGAAACGAAAGTAGATCCCACAAGCCTGCCCACCCGATTCATAACTTTGTGGCTCCTGAAGGTACCATTTGAAAGTTTTTGCCATTCCAAAAGCTATCACACACACACACACACACACACACACACACACACACACACACGGGTCCTTTACCTCCAGAATTGGGTATAACTTGTCGTCCTTCACACAGATTCCAAGGTACCTTCACGGAGACAGAGAAGAAATGAGAGATCACAACCGGACCATCTGCCTTCCTAAAGACTCTCCTTTCCTCCTCTGGATGGAGCACATTTTAAAAACTGACGCGGCGACTATGCCACACCTCCTGTGCCTCCTGCACCTATGTGCTTTGGAAGAGGCCCATAATATTCTCAGGGGGCAAAAACACGGGTGCGAGGTGACTGGGGGTACTATTTTTAAGACAGGCAAGGTGTCTGTTACTTAGGTAAAGGCAAAGTGTGCTGTCGAGTCGGTGTCGACTCCTGGCGCCCACAGAGCCCTGTGGTTGTCTTTGGTAGAATCCAGGAGGGGTGTACCATTGCCATCTCCCACGCAGTATGAGGTGATGCCTTTCAGCATCTTCCTATATCGCTGCTGCCTGATATAGGTGTTTCCCTGCCTGCCCCAAATCTGTTTAGAAACTTCCAACTAAGGAGAGCCCACCACCGCATGAGGCAGAGTGTTTCACTGTCAGCCATGTCGCGGCTGGATTACTGCAATGCGCTCTGTGTGGGGCTGCCCTTGAAGAGTATTCAAAAACTTCCATTGGTGCAGAATGCAGCTGCCAGGATTCTCCCTGGAACTGCTTGCTCGGAGCATATTACACCTATTTCGAAAGAGCTGCACTGGCTGCCAATTTGTTTCTGGATCCAATTCAAGGTGCTGATTATGATCTTTAAAAGCCCTTCACAGTTTGGAGGGCCTGAAGGCCTGCCTGCTCCCAAGGTTTCCTGCTTGCCCAAAAAGATTGTTGGGGGGGGGGCTTGGCTCCATGTGCCGACGGTGAGAGAGGCTAAATTGTCCCGCACGCAGGATGGGGTCTTCTCTGTTGTGGCCCCCAGACTCTGGAATGCTCTCCCCGTGGATGTTCGCTCTGTGACGTCTGTGGTTGCTTTTAAGAAACAATGAAAGACCTTTGGATTTGTTCCGGCTTTTACCCAGACACGACGCCCTTCCACAGAGACTCACCTGACGATGTTGGGGTGGGAGAGCTTCTGCAGCAGGCTGATCTCTCGCACAATCCCCTCCTGGTCCGCATCGTTCTTGTAAATCTTCACCACCATGGGTTTGCCTCCGGCACTCGGAGCAACCTGTGAGTCCCGTGAGAAGAAGAGCATGACTCCCACCACCTTAGAAATGCACCCAGAGAAAAACCCCATGGGGCAATCCCCACCTCCGCCTCTGAATTTGTTGGTAAATGAATTCCATTAACCCATTCACAAGGTCATGCTCTTCCAGAGGTCTCTGTAAGATTATTTTGGGCATTTTTTCTATCTAGAAGAGGACCCAACATGAAACCTTTGAATCTGGTTGTAAATATTAAGATTATACCAGCAAGAATGTGTCTTTATGTTAAAAAAAAACCCCATGATTTAAATCTAGTCTTACTGACTAGTGATTTAAATCGATTTGATTTAAATCAAATCCACCCTGCCTCTGACGAATTAAGAGTCACCCACAGGAAACTAAACTGAGATTCTTCCCGCAATGAAAAGGAGCGGGGTTTTCACTTCTTTCATAGGAACACAGGAACACTGCCTAATACTAAACCAGACCAACATCGGTCCCTTTGACTCAGGACCATCTACACTGACTGGCAGCGTCTCCTCCAAGGTTGCAGGCAGGCGTCTCTCCCAGCCCTACCTGGAGATGCTGCCAGGGACTGAACCAGGGATCTTCTGCGTGCAAAGCAGGGGCTCTTACTGAGCTACATCCCTGTAGTCTATACATATAATATTTTAACAGGCCATTCAGCCATCAAGCTCAGGATTGTCTACACTGACTGGCAGCATTTTTGGGGGAACTTCAGGCTGGAGTCTTTCCCAGTCCTAACTGAAGATGCATGCAAAGCAGATGCTTCCCGCCTGAGCTCCGTCCACTAGGGGTGGATCTCTTACCATGCTTACACGTCGTCACCCATCCAAGTGCAAACCAGGACAGACCCTGCTTAGCCAAGGGGGCAATCCCTGCTCGCTACTGTCTGCAGGAGTGATTCTGGCACAAGACCAGCAATTTCAGGCCACTGGGGCGTTACCAACGATTATGGAAGGCTTGCATGTTTACGTGGAGTCTTTAGGTGCTAATAACGTTTGCAGACCACCGGAGAACCTTTCACGCTGCCCTCCACCGTTGCGGCCCGAGGGTCCCTATCCCACCGGTCTCTCCAACAGCCCCACTCGAGGCTGCTCAAGGTCGCTTGCAAAGATCACGGGTGGCCGGCTGGACTTGGAAGAGAAGAGGCTCCAGATTATTCTAGGGAGAGGATTGGAGAATATTCTTCTCCACTGGGCACCAACCAGCTCCTTCCCGTTCTCTGTGCAACAGCTTCACACAGCGTTGGAGCTCAACAAACACCAGAAGAGCCGGGCATGGAAATGCCCAAAGGACACCCTCTCCTTGAGGTCTCCTTGCACACCCAGGCAGGTCGACAGCCAGGAAAATCAACTGGCACAAGCAGGGCCGTTCTAGCGACTCCTCCTCCGCGCTACCCGGAAAAACGGGGGCTTTTGCTTCAACCTTCCACTGCGGGCACTTGCTCAAAACAGTAACGGAAAATACTTGGAACCGAATCAAAGGAACGGCACAGAAGGTGTGGGCTGCGGTGGTGCCCTGCTGGAGACCCCGAATGTGTGCAGGAGGACGCTGCGTAAAAGCAGATCAAAGACACACCAATGCAAAGCGCAGGCAGGCTGTGGCTGCTTGCTTTGCCTGGGGTGTGTGGGAGGGGGAGATGTGGGGCACAAAAGCTTCTCCAAGGTTGCAGGCAGGGATCTCTCCCAGCCCTCTCTTGGAGATGCCGCCAGGGAGGGAACTTGGGACCTTCTGCATGCAAGCAGGCAGATGTTCCTCCCAGATCGGCCCCATTATCCCCTCAAGGGAATATCTTACCGTGCTCACACATGTCTCCAATTCAAATGCAAACCCAGGGGGACCCTGCTTAGCAAAGGAGACAATTCATGCTCCCTCCCACAAGACCCTCCTGGATTCTCCCAAAGACAACCACAGGGCTCTCTGTGGTCACTGGGAGTCGACATCGACTTCACCTTTACCACAAACCCTCCAGCCTCAGAAGGGGATGTCAATTCCCCCTCTGCGGAAAGACAGCAAAAGGGGGAAATATGCCGGTTCTCTCCCGCCACCCCAGCCCGCCTCTCTTTCCCATCTCTGCCTCTGCCATCTCCTTGACGTTGATCCCTAGATTGTAACCCCCTCGGGGCAGGCTCCTCTCCTCTCATTCTTTGAGAAGCACTGCGGGCATAGGTGGCATTATATCAACACATCATGCTTTTAATAAAGAAGAGGCAGGATTGGTCTATTAAGTTTCCAGTAATTGCGAAAGACAAAGCATCTAGCTTTATTGAAATGTGGGCAACATGCCATTTCTAACCTGGATGAACAGCCCTGGAAAGAAACTGGAGTGGGTGAGTCAGCAGACAGCCCCGTTCGGAGTGCCGTCCCTTCCCCGTCTCTCTCGTGTCCCTCGCCCTGGCTTTGTCTTCCCTCCCGGCTTCAAAACATGATGGATGCTTGCAGCCCGGCTGCCTGAGCTCCATAAAACACACATTAGGCGGCTTCTGTGGGCGCAATTGCTCGGCAACCTTTGCCAACGGGAGCAGAGCGGGATGAGACAGGGCCACCCTGTGCCCTCCCGGCATCAGCCTCCGTCTCCGGGTGACTCCCGAAAGCACGATGATGGCTTGCTAGCGTGAGATGTGTTGGGGAAAACACTGGCGGGGGGTGGGGGATATCCAGGGGGAGCGGCAGTCGGAGTGGGGGACCCAGTGGACGGGGTTCATCATGGCTTCTTTGGGGTTCAGGGTGGAAATGCAGTGCCCAGTCCTGGGGGCCAATTCCCTCCCTCCCCGTCTGCTTTCAGGGCGGGCAGGCAGGCCCCATGGTGGTGGCCTTTGCTATTTCTCAAGCAGGGAGGGGGGCACTTTGGCCAAAAAGAAACTGTCCCCACTGTGCCGACCTCCGCCCAGGGCTGTGCTTGTCTCTGGGCTGGCAGGGCCCTTTCTTAAGGGCTCCAGGAGGAAATTATCCCTGGGAAGGACTACCCCTCCCAACACGCCTTCCAGGATGGTGCGGGGGGGGGGGCTCAAGAGGGCTCCGTTGCCCTGAAAGAAGCCACGCCTTGGCCCTGGGCACAGCACACAGCCCTGCATGCTGGGAACGGTAGTCTCTGCATGCTGCCTTGGGGGACAACGACCGTGCAGCGTATTCCGCTTTGGCCGGCCCAGCAAACAGTCCATGGGTGGGGGCTGTACAGTGAAGGACACATGCTGGGACTGCCCTTTGGGGGTCTCCGGCACCCAGAGGATAACCATGCAACGCTCCTCCACTCTCCTCAACAGCCCTTTCCGGCTGCCGCCTGGGAAAGCAATCCTCCCACCCCGGCCAGCTCAAGCCAGACACCATCAGGAATTTAATCAATCCAGCCTCAAGGTTAATGAAGGAAAAGGTTAACGAAGGAGCTGCTTCCTGCTCAGTGGGACGTGTAGCCTTGTTTGATGAGGCTCATTACGCTGCTGAAGCACCAGAGTCCAGACACACACGGGCAGGAAGGGGGGGGCATGTGGGCGCTGGAGCAAATCGGTGGGACCAGGGCTTTGTCGCACATTCTCTGCAGCAACTTCTGAGAAGAGACCTAGCTGGGGATTCTCTCTTTCCACGTACCCAGGAGAGAATGCTTCTTCTCGGAAGAGGCATCTGCACTCTTGCTCCCGTACTAGCATTTTCACACATATGCCAAGTGCATCGATTGATTAATCCACTAAGAATTCCTTCACTGGACAGCCCTTTGGATCAGACGATGAACCTACCAAAACTGTCCAAGCAAAGACAAAACCCAGTTCATGGCTAACAGAGGCCTCACACTCCGCCTCCAATGCATGCCTCTTTGCGACCAAAACGGTTTGCCTTTTCAGGGCATTTCAGGCCCTGCCCCTGCTGTCAGCCTACACTGTGCTGAGGCCCGCTAGAAACACCAAGAAAGAAAGAGAGGGGAAATCAAACACATCGCCATGGCTCTCTGCGAGAGGAAGAAGGAGTAGGCAGAGATGTGTAGGTGGAGATGACAGAACCAGCTCGCGACTGCCAGGAAGGAAAGAATGCGCCACACATTCAGAGCTGCCAAATGGAGGAGAAGACACACCATTTTTACAGCTGATCTCCCCTCACCTCGCTTGGAACTCTAACCTTTGTCTTGGCTCAGTCAAAAAACCAAATGTCTATCTTAAGTGATTTTCAAGGGTAGAGAACTCGGGAACATGGGAAGCTGCCCTATACTGAGTCAGCCCCTGGGTCCATCTAGCTCAGTATTGTCTTCACAGACTGGCAGCGGCTTCTCCAAGGTTGCAGGCAGGAGTCTCTCCCAGCCCTATCTTGGAGACGCTGCCAGGGAGGGAACCTGGGACCTTCTGCTCTTTCCAGAGCGGCTCCATCCCCTGAGGGAAATCTCTTGCAGTGCTCACACTTCTAGTCTCCCATTCATATGCAACCAGGGAGGACCCTGCTTAGCTAAGGGGACAAGTCATGCTGGCTACCACCAGACCCACTCTCCACCCCACAACCAGTAAAGCTTAAAGCCAATTTCACAGCTGTTGTATTGTGTTAGTGCCCAGGCAAGAAACTCTGGGAAGTGCCATTGAACAATGCGCTATGGATCGAACAGAAATCAGGAAGCGTACGAAGCGAAAATCCCTAGAGACCTCTGGGGAAAGCCGCAACCTTCAAACTGGTTTCAAACCAGTTTAGATTGGTAGCCAAGAGGTGCCACAAGACATCAGCCAGTCCAGAGAGGATTAGGAATGGAGTTTGCCCTTCTTGTGTTGAACATGGTCTCCAGGACCACCATGAGCTGCCAGTTTAGGATTCACCGTTAGGGTTGCCAGCCCTCCAGAATTAGACTAGAGCCTCCAGGAATCTGCATCCAGTCCCAGGTAACTGCTGAATGCAATCCTGTAGCAGTTCATGACTTGATTTTCGGGGGGGGGGAGATTGAGGGAGGGGGGAATATCCAAGGATATCTCCCTCGACATCCTAAACAGTTTTGGGAATCGAGGGACACAGATTTAAGAGCTGCCTCTCACTCTGACCGGCCGCACCTGATCACCATACCTTGTACACCTTGGAGAAGAAGCCGCTGCCGATCAATTCCGCATCAAAGTTCTCCCAGAATTCCAGCTTCCGGACGGCCATGCGCAGCCTCTGCCAGCGGTGATCCTGGCAATAGGCATCTGGGGTCTCCCCGTAGAACGGAGTGGGGCTGGACAGCTCTGGGGAGACTAGACCCATCTCGCACATCGTAGAAACAGGCACTGCAGAGGGAGAGGGGAAATTGCTGGTACATCCAGAACTCCACTGGCTAAAACCCTTAGCTTCCAGACACAAGCGTGGCAATCGCAATCTTTACGAGTCTAAATGGTGGATCTAAAAGGTCACTGCATCCCATAAGAACTTGCTCAGGTGCAGACTGTGGAGATCTAGAGGTCTACTCTGGTCACCCCTGCCTTGCAAAAAGAGGTGACGGGGCCTTCTTGGTTGTGACACCTCACCTATGGAACTTATGTCCACTTTCCGTTCACCTGCCACTGAGCAAAGGCTCGTATTGAGGCTCCTTTGGGTTTTATTTAAATGTTTTTAATTTTTCAGTCTTTTGATTTCATGATAACAGAATGAGGGATTTCAAGCCCGCCGCTGAAGACAGACACACCAGCAGCAGATACTTTTGCAGTATTAATAATGCAAAGGGATCTCAGACTTGCAAAAGAAAGACGAGATGAGTATATATAACTCGATCTGTACATTAGCATGCAGCAGTTTGGAAAGCAACTAGCATGGAACAAAACTGATAGGGGTCTTTATGAAGATGAAGAAGAAGAAGAAGAAGAAGAAGAAGAAGAAGAAGAAGAAGAAGGAATACTACTTCTACCACCACCACCACAAATATTTGTATACTGCTTTTCAACAAAGAAGTTCTCAAAGCAGTTTGCATAGAAAAAGGAAATGCAAAGTTTCTTTTGAAGCTTTGCAAAGTTTCTCCCTGAATTGAGATGTGTGAAGAACGCAAACCATCTCTCTAGAAAATTATCAGTATTGCTCAGGTTTGACGCCACTTGCAGCTGCATTGATATTTTACCCACTATCAAACATCTCCTACATCAGTGGCTTGATAGTGGGGGAAATATTGGCGGGGATCGGTGGGTGTTGGAATACTGGGAAATAAGATCTCTAACAAAAGTAGCTTCCATCACAGCTGGCAACCCTAGGAACACTCCCTCCATGAGCTCAGGGGAAGATGCATGCTTCTCCCCTTTACTTCACCCTCACGACAACCCTGTGAGGAAGGAAGAGCAGCCAGCTCCCAGGTTGGGCCTGGGGTCTCCAGGAATCCACACCCATCTCCAAGTGACTCCTGAAAGCAAGCCTGGAAGTCTCAATGGCCGGACAGGTTTTGAAGGTTGCTGTCTTTAGGGAGTCGGTCCCAGAACTTCTGCCTGTTTGCCACAGCGGTGCAAAGGATTCTGGGGCATTTTAGGGTGTGCGTTTGGGTGTGCAAGAGCAATGCCAGGCTCCTCGGATGCCCGAAAAAAACGCTTCCCTAGAGCAGCATGTACAAGGGGCATGTACATGGGACATCAGTTCTCTTCCATCCTTCCGGGACATTTCTCAACATCTGCCATGACCTGTCGTCTTCTGGTTCACCATGACTGACCTCCGCATTGGAGAACCCCTGAGATACAGCCAGAAATCCACTGCTCAACCGCCTGCCGGCTCAGCGTTCCCCGCTAGACAAACGCACCCTCCCTCAGGTTCATGGCCTTTCCCACATTTTCATTCCCGCCCAGCCCCTCAATGGGCCCTTTGTACGGTGGGGAATTTGCACCACGCCCTCCCCAGGCCTGGAGACACCCCTCAACCCCAGCACAACGTGTAGGAATCGGTCTTTATGAGACGGGAGAGTCTTTGTCTTCTGCAGAGCGCAGACAGGCCGACCAGGGTGGGAGGACAGGCCTGCCGAAAAGGATGGGATTTATAGCACTACCCTGGGAGGAGAAACCACTCGCCCCCGCCTCCCTCTTTCAAACACTCATTGCCCATAAAACAGGGTATTTGTATGGGCAAGTTGGAGAATCCTCCGCAGTCTCTCAGGCCACACAGTACAGCACAGCAAGAATTCGCTCCTGCATCCAGAGGGTCAAAGACGAGTCTGGGCGCTTTCCAGATCACACGCTAACAACGGTGCCACTACGGTCCACTACGTGTGCTTCCGTACTGCCCGTGTTTCGACACCGCAGCCCCCGCGCTGACAACAAGGTGCCGTTCACATTTCCGATGCCCCCTTTCGGATTTGAGCCTTGCATGTTAGTCCTACAACACGACAGGTGGGTCACAAATAAATGGCTGCATTTCCCCGTGGTAGGAGGGTAGCACACGCTATTTACGTTTTCAAAAAAAGCCGAATGCCCAGCCCAAGCATTTTACTGCTGAACCGTGTGTGATCTGGAAAGCGCCCAGGAGAACTGGCCAGTCGCAGGCCAAACGGCCCGATGTGTCGAAATGGCTTGCTGAGTTGCAACTTCTGTCCAAGAAACTCTTTTAGTACTGGCAATGCTGCTTTCCCCACTCGGAAAGGGGCCCCTTTTACTGCAGCGGGATGGGCCGAAAAAATCCGGCCGGTGGCACTGAGCGGACACCACTTCTCAGGACCCCAAGAATACATATTTAAGTTGGATTTGGCATTGGGAGCGACCAACCTGGGACCCAATTAAGGCCTCACATGGTGCCCATGGAGAAGAGCAGGCTCACACCACTTTGCCCCTGGAAATCAGACAGACTCGACAAAAGGAAGACATGCACGGCAAACACAGGCTGCCGGGCTCAGGACCCTGGCTTCAGAACATTGAAATGGGCCTTTCTTAGGCACTGGCTCAGCTGCTGAGGATGTTAAAGGATGTTAACATCCTGCTGAGGATGTTAAGAAGCGACCATTCCAACCCCCCAGAAGTGTTTTTGTTTTCGTAAAAGAAAAAAAATCCAGCCAAGTGTTCAGCTGAATAACATGCAGAGGTGTGGCAGAAAGCGTGGGACTCACACATGCACGCATACACAGAGAGCACTGCCAGACTGGACACTGGGTGCAAAGCCCGTCCGCTCTGGAAAACCACGGCTGTTTAAAAGACACACACACAAGCGTCTAGGATCCAGGCACACAACGGCCAGCTTGAAAGTGTGCGGGAAGAGACTGGGGAGGGAATCGCACAAGCCAGGAGGAAGGGAGTCAAGCACTTTCCCCAGGCTCGAAGAAGGGGGATTCAGCCTTCCCCGCAGGACTTCCCCCTGCCCCACAGCCACAGAACCGATTCTCCTTCTGCCTAAAGAGCCACAAGCAGCAAATCCATACCCGATGCAGAAGGCTGCATTTCCCAGTGCAGGGTTTGAACAATTCCCCGGAGGATGTTTCTCTCTCCTTCCTGCTCCGTTGAAGGCGGCATCCGAAAGGGAAGGCAGAAGGGGCTCTGCCCAGGAAGGCTTCACTCCGAAGAGGTCCACCCGCGGCATCAGCTCTGTGCTGGTCCCATCCGCACGGAGCCGGCAGGGATGGGATCTGAGCCCAGCATCCCGTTGCAAATGCAGCAGGCGAGAGATTCCTCCCAGCTCGCAGCTTCCCTGCCCCTCCCCTCTGGCTTGCCGTGCGTGCGAGAAGAAAACACAGAGAGTCACCTGCAGGAGAAGCAGGCTTGAGAAGAGCATCCGGTTGTTGTCTCCAACACTTTCTCGGGAAGCAGCTGAGGAAACTGGGGGTGGTTGCTAGGAAACAGCACACATGTCGTGCCAGCCAGGGCCTTGCTGATGCTCGCAGGTTATAAAGCCGGGAAGGGAGCACAAAGGGCCATCGAGTCTAGTCCATGACCAGGAGGCAAAGTCACGCATGCACCACCTGTTTCTAACGCAGTTCAGATATGTGTGCGTGTGTGTGAGCATGCACGTGCACACACACACGAGAGATGCCGAGAAGGTGCCTAGCTGCAGGTAACTCACAAAAGCAAGCCAAGCTGCATGCTCCATGGAGAAGGCCAGAGAGAGAGAGAATATGTTCAGACAATCACACCAAGCAACAAGCCCCAGCTCTGCCTTCCATCTGCAGGCAGGGATCTGTCAGGGCAGCCGCAGCAAGAAGAGACTTGCAGGCAGAGTCCCCATCCCAGAAGCCTCGTGGGCTGGGCTGGGCTCTGTCAAGCAGGCAAAGCTGGGCTCCTGGTATTTATAGCAGACCCAGCCAATCCAGAAGTGTCCTGCTGGCAGCCAATCACAATCCTTCTGTGCCATATCGATCCAAATTGATCCTGAGGCCCATCCCCGGACTTTGTGGGTTCCAGTTCAAATCCCATCTCTCTTTCTCCCTACTTTAAATCACCGGCCAGTCTACCCGGGGAGAAAGGTCCCTCTCCATTTCCAGACCAGAGGGTCGGCAGTCACAGCACAAGCAGAACTGCATCCGGTCACCCCAAGGGAAATCTGGGGGGCACAGCCCCATGGGGGCCTGGGTGTTCAGCCTTTACAGTACGTATGTATTCAATCATCATACTTCTATCTCATATATACACACACATATATATCCCAAGGCGGGATACGTAATTTAAAATAAAATTTTTATTTCGTAAAATTGTTTTAATCATTTTATCCGGTTTGGTTACTTGTGTTTTAAAATTAACTGATTAAAATTAACTGATTAAAATTTTAAATCAGTTTAAAATTAACTGATTAATTAGATGTCTGCGAAAATAGGTGCATCTTGAGGGTCTTTTAAAAAGCAGTCAGAGGTGGAGCAGCTCTCATTGTGACAGGGAGTGCATTCCAGAGCCAGAGAGAAGGCCCGGTCCCGAGTCGCCGGTGGCAGCTGTAACCAGAGGACCTTCCCAAATGATCCGAATAGTGGGAGGGTTCATGATAGAGGAGGCCCTCCCTTCAATGCCCTGGTCCCAAGCTGATAAGGGCTTTGTCGCTAATCGCTAGTACTTGGGATTTTGCTCCGAAACATCTAAGTAGCCCGTGCTGTGCTTTTAAAGTCAGTGTTACTCTCTTTGGGTTAACCTGGAGACCAGCCTGGCTGCCACGTTCCGAACCAATTGTCATTTCTGGACGACATACAAAGCCAGCCCCACCCTGGTCAAGCCCCGTTCGCAATGGAGTGCAAGAAGAGCTTGGCGGACCACAGGAAGACTCAGCAACCAGGAAGCGGGGAACCCTCCCTGCCCCAGCCCAGAAGTCTCACTGCCAAAACCTGGCCCCACCCGGCTGCCGACATTCGCCAAAAAGTTGTTCTGCCCGTTTATTTTTAGCATTTGCACTCATAAATATAGGTTAACAGCAAAAAAAAAAAAAAATGTTTCCAAGGCACCACTTCTCTAGCCATACTTGAGTTTTGAACAGGACATTTGAGCAAGCAGGACTCAAGCTGCCGTCATTTGGACCAAGTAGGGTTCAAAATGCTGGATGCAAGCTTTTGAGTCACAATGAACACTTGTTGAACATAAGAACAGCCCTGCTGGATCAGGCCCAAGGAGGCCCATCTAGTCCAGCATCCTGTTTCACACAGTGGCCCACCAGTCATGCAAAGGTTCTCAGACTTGGGTCCTCAGATGTTGCCGGACTACAATTCCCATCATCCATGGCCACACTGGCCACAGCTCTCAGGCATACAGGAGGCTCGAACGTGGTGGTCCCTTGGTGGCTGCGGGAAAGGGACTCTATCTGTATCTTTTACATTCCAGGCAAGGCAGCTGAGGAAACAGGCTCAGGGGTTAAGCCCTAGAGAGTCGTGTTTCCAATTAAGCCCCCAGGATCCCTTTGTGCTCACCACTGAGGAGTGGCGGGTCCTATTCAACAAGAGGGTAGCCCCAGAAGTTAGCCACCACAACACCCAGGTGTTGCTAGCCAGAAACCCTGGAACAGGGCTGAAGCTTTCCCTGTGACCCACCTGCCTTCCATGATGGGATGGAGGAGAAGCTGGGTGTGTGAGCTGGGAGAGGTTTTTTGCCCCGGATCCCACGAGGGACGAAACTCAAGGGAGAAAGTGTAGCCCTAACCACTCATGGTTAGGCTGGGGGCCAGAGGCGATTGTGGCTTCTTAGGCAGCTGCTAGCACAGACCCTAAGCCCCCAGTCAAGCCTCCTCCTCTGTGGCTCTGTGATTGCTTATTCGGTTTATTTCTCTGTCCTGCCTTTTGATGTCAGAGCTGCTCTAGGAACAAGATACTTGGGGGGTGTGTGGAAAGGAGGGATACAAATACCTGGAACCAATTCAGATGCACCCTAGAATGTCCTCTTTTGCACCCACAACCTGCTCATTCGGGGGTTTCACGTCACCCCCGCCCCCATCTGCTGCCCTTCTCTCTCGAACCCTAAAGAATTCTGACTCTTTTGGGGTCACACTCTGCGCATAGGCAGCAGCGGCACTCCGTTCGGGTTACTTCACCTGTTGAAGGAGGCCTGAAAGCAAGTTCCGGGGAGCTTAGACGCCCCCGCCCCGCTCCTTCCTTCCTTCCTTCCGCCGTTGCCAGGGGTGGTCCCCCAGTTGTCTGGCTTCCCCATGCGCCTTCGAGAGACTTTTACGCGCGGGCCGCGGAGAGGGAGGGAGGAGGGAGGGACGCACTCACCTGCCCGGCGGGCCCTGGAGGCTGGAGCCGCTCCTGCCTGCCGCCTCTCAGCCTTCTCTTCCTCCTCCTCCTCCCTCCGCGCCCAGCTCTGCTTCTTGCCAGCCAAGGCAAGCCGTGCGTAAAGGCGCCACCACCGCCCGCGGCATCCGAAGACCTCGCCAAAGATGCGCTTGGCCGGCTGCAGCAGCGCGTTCTTCTCCTTGGCCAAGCCGGGTTGGAGAGCCCGCCGGAGAGGAAGGCGAGGAGGAGGCAGCCAGCCGGGCCAGTCGAGGCTAGCGCCGCCCTGTGGGCAACCGAAGCGCCGCGCCAGCCCGCGGGCGCCCCCCGGGGCCAGCGATGAAACCATCGGAGCCGATGCGCTCTTAGAGGGCAAGGCCCCGTATCTTTATTTCGTGGGCCGGGGAGGTGTCTTTGTCGACCAATGCCTCTCAATCATGAATGGAGCCACCGTGGACAGAAGGCGTCTACCCCAGAGTGCCAGGTGCTGGGGACAACAAGCAAAGAAGCTAAGAACGTAGGCAGCTGCCGTACAGAGTCGATCCTTTCTTGGACCATCTAGCTCAGGGCTGCCAGCTTTGACTGGCAGCAGCAGCAGCAGCTCCCTACGCTTTCAGACCATGGTCCCTCCTTCCCGGCCACACCTGCGGAAGGATTAAACCAGAGCACATTTGCCAGTCTTCAAGGCCCGAAAATATGGTTTGTTGTTTTACCTTAATAATCTGAAAGCTATAACTGTATGAGAATTTACATTTTTTGCCACCTCCACTAACCGCTCAATGATGGGGGTACAGGTACAGGAGCCTAACCAGAACAAGAGAGTTGGCAACCCTCTGCTCAGCCTCTGAAACAGGGAGCGATGGGTGTGGTATTTGTTTCTCCCAGCCTCATTTCATTCCAAAAAATCTTCATTTCTTTAACCCCAGTGTGGCTCGTCCTTATTGAGGAAAAGGCACTCTGCTTATGCTCCAGAGCTGGTCCTGACATGGGGATGAAAGGCAACACCCCCCCCCCCCCCCCACACACAGACACTTAAAATACTGGTAGGCTATGGGTTGCCCTTGGTAGTCTGCAGCTTTGTGGCACTCCTGCTTTAACGAAGGAGGGGGTGTTAATGGAGGGGGGGAATGAATTAGTAATAGCCCCCCCCCGCATACACACACACACCTTAACCTGTACATGGCCCTCATGTGTGTGGGTGGAGACGAGATCCTCAGAGCTCCCGCCCTGAAATTACTGTGCTTATTTTTAGACCGCTCTGAGTGGGGACTCAAGGCCGCAATTATGGCTTGCCGGCTGTCGTCAGGGATGCAGCAGCGGCCTCTTGCGACCCACATCTTGGAGACACGCGAGCGCAGGGGGAAAACATGAACTTTAAGTGGTGCTACGGAAAACCAAGCACCGGACATAATGTTCTTCTTTGCCAGGAGGCGCCGGGAGAAACATTAGCCGCTTCCTGTGCGCAGGGCTGGAGCTTGCTAAGTGAGGAGGCCTCCCCTCCTCCGTGGGACAGGGAGGGGCTCCTCTCCAGGCTGGGGGGCAGCCGTGGGCTCAAGTGAATCGCCCTGCTTTGCGCCCCCCTCCCCGTGCCACTGAGAGAGGCCTGGCACGAATCCAAGGACAGGAAAAGTTGTGAGCCGCCCAGGTTCTGCCTGGCTTCTGCCTCCATGGATGGACCTGCCCTCCTCCAGCCCAGACAGCTAAAGCGAAGCATCAGGACAGGGCAAGTGGGAAGCACTGTGGGCGTTGTTTCCTTGCACACCGCCCAGAGCTGTGAGTTTTGGGTAGGGTGTATGCTTATGCAGAACAAAACGCAAAACCAAACCCTAGCGCCACACTGACCCCCCTATTCCCACCCTCTCAAGCCATGCAGATTTCCTGGCTTCCCTTCCAGGCAGGGTGCCCTGGAGATGCCGGCCCCTTTCTGGAGGCGCCAGGCCCATTCGGGCCAGGGTGTGTGTGTGTGTGTGCTGGCAACCCTACCAGGGAGCACACAGAGAGGAATTCCATTTTTTAAAAAAACAAGAACAATGCAAACCATTTTTTTTTTTTAAAGCAGAGCCCCAGTGCCCTGCGTCCGTGACTCTCGCCTCTGGAGTGGCTCTGTGCACTCCCTCCCTTGCCTGCCTCTAGGAAGCCACGTGACTTCCCTCCTCTGCCAGCTGACGCTCACATGACTGGCTGGAGGCCACCGGCTGAGGCACACATGACCGCCCCCCCACCGCCACCCCAGGAGAAAAGGGGAGCCCCGCCACCGGTTGCCATGGAAATGCACTCTGCAGCTTACCTGCGCTGCTGCTGCTGCTGCTGCCTCCCCCTCTTCCTCTTCCTTCTGCTGCAGGGGCTGGCGTGGGGGGCACCCGGAGGTGAGGCCAGAGGAGTGGGGGGGCTCAGACCTGCCCTTAATTTGGAGCCACCCCAAAGGAGAGAGGGAGGGGCTGCTTGGAGGGGAGCCCTCTGCACATGCTCAGAGGTGCCCTGGAGCAGCCCCCCCCCCCGCTGCACGGCCAGGCGGCTCGGATGCCAGGGTCAGACTGGGTGCAAGACCCCCACCCAGCCACGCAGCTCAGCGCTGGGTGCTCCAAGGCCAATGCACTCCCCTCCCAGTTTCTCCCCGCCTTGTCTCTCTCTCACGGGGTTGCCCTGTGGGTAAAAAGAAGCGTGTGTACGCCCAATTAATTAACCAAGTCAGGCACACGGAGCTTCCTAATTAGCTGCCTCAAGTGTGCTCAATGGGGCTTTTCGGGCAGTCCCTCTGAGCATGTGCCGAGTGTCAGTTGCATTGGGCAAATCCGTCTGAATGTGTGGCATCCAATATCCAGTATCGTATTGCAGCATGGGTTCTGCCCTCTTGTATTGCATCGTATATATATCTTAATTATCTCACATATATGAGAGAACTGGTCAACTCCTTGCCACTTTAAATCCAGCTCCATGCAAGTCGTAACTCACTTGGCTTCTTTTCCAGCTTACAGGACGCCCCAGCCTGACTTCCGGGAGAAGTATTTCAACCAGTGGCTGGACCACTTCAACTACGAGAGCTACGGCAACCAGACCTTCCCCCAGAGGTATCTCATCTCAGGTAAGCCCTGTGCTGTGTGCTGTGTGCTCACCACCATCCCCGTCCCCTCAGATCGCTGTGGCCACAGTTAGAACACCAGAAGGGCCCGGCTGGATCAGGCCCGAGGCAGCCCACCTAGTCCAGCATCCTGTTTCCCACAGTGGCCCACCAGATGCCTCTGGGGAGCCCGCAACCAGGAGATGTTGAAGGCATGCCCCCTCTAGGGACGAGCCGAAATACTATTCGGCGCCCGAATCGTGGGCACGACCCCTTTTAAAAACGAGGGCTACTCAGCCCCTTTAAAGCAGAGGGGAGCAGGTCCGTACCTGCTCCTCCTCCAATCACCACCATGGCTGTCATCCCGGTGCGCCCCCCAACGATGCCTGCATGCCAGCTGCCCCTGCACAACGCCGGCATGCACACGGCCTCCGCCATTCACACCGCTAGAAACGGTTCCGTGCACACCCCTAGAAGCGAGTCAGTGACCTCTTCTGGTGCTCTGAGCAAGTTTTGTCACACTTCATGCAGCATCACAACAAACAAACAGTCTTGTTTGCAATAACCTCCATACACAACATCCCTTCACAACATACATACACAAATAACTATCCTCACGGAAGACTAAATGCTTCTTTTCTTGAGCTGTTTATTTATTTTTAATGACTCAGAACCCATACAGCAGGATTTTAAAAACCCAGGAAATTATAACAAGCATTATACCACTGAGAGCCGAACATCTGAACACTGAATCTCTTATTTTGAACCATGTAGTGCAGCAGGAAAATGCTTGACTAACAAGCAGAAGGTTGCCAGTTCGAATCCCCGCTGGTGTGTTTCCCAGACTATGGGAAACTCCTCTATCGGGCAGCAGCGATCTAGGAAGGTGCTGAAAGGCATCATCTCACACTGCGCGGGAGGAGTCAATGGTCAACCCCTCCTGTATGCTACCAAAGACAACCAACTGCAGGGCTCTGTGGGCACCAGGAGTCGAAATCGACTTGTCAGCTCACTTTACCACTCTTGAAGTTCAGGGGATCCTTTCAGGTTTCAAGGCAACCAAGAGATTGTGAATTCACATCGGGCTTGCTTCACTGGGGGACGGGAGAGTGGGGTCCAAACGCAAGTGTAATTTAGCTCCCTGCGTCTGCCCGTCCGGTTTGCTGGCATCCTTGGCTTCTGAACCGCCTTGACTGCAAGCCCCAAGAGGTCTTTACCAGCTGCCTCTGCTTGGTTGCCTCACGTGCTGTTGACGACTGTCTTGTGCAGATAAATTCTGGCAGAAGGGAGTCGGCCCCATCTTTTTCTACACCGGGAACGAAGGGGACATCTGGGCCTTTGCACTGAATTCCGGCTTCATCCTTGAGCTGGCCCAACAGCAGGGAGCCCTGCTGGTCTTTGCCGAGCACGTGAGTGTTTCCCGCCCCGCCCCCCAAGGTTTTGCAGGCAGGACGGGTGGGAGGGGGCTGGTTCCACCCCTGCCCAAGGTGTGCTGCACTCACAGGTGTTTCACTGGTGCTGGGGGCATCCTTTTGTTCTCCTCCTGCAACCCTCTCCCAGAGGTATTACGGGAAGTCGCTTCCGTTCGGGGCAGCGTCGCTGCAGCGCGGGAATGCCGGCCTGCTGAGCGTGGAGCAAGCCCTGGCCGACTACGCGGTGCTCCTTGGAGAGCTGAAGAGGCAGTATGGAGCCAACGATGCCCCCGTCATTGCTTTTGGAGGCAGGTGAGAACTCTCGGGGTTTCTCCTTCCCTTCTCGGCTAGGGTAGAGAATGTCTTGGCTCCCTTGGGGATGGTCAGCACCCACAAATTCAGGCCAAAGACGGGAGGGGGCCGAGACCCCCTTCCCTCTGAAGTTCTAAGAACATAGGAAGCTGCCTCCTGCTGAGTCTGACCCTTGGTCCAGCAAGCTCAGTCTTGTCTACCCTGGCCGGCAGCAGCTTCTCCAAGGTTTCAGGCAGGCATCTCTCCCAGCCCCACCAGGAGATGCTGCCAGGGAGGGAACCTGGGACCTTCTGCGTGCCAAGCAGGGGCTCTTCCACGGAGCTACGGCCCCGTCCCCTGTGTACGTCCTGCACACCGTTTCTCCTTCGCAGTTATGGGGGGATGCTCAGCGCCTACATGAGACTGAAGTACCCCAACGTGGTGGCCGGAGCACTGGCCGCCAGCGCCCCTGTGCTGTCTGTGGCCGGGATGGGAGACTCCAGCCAGTTCTTCCGGGACGTCACGGCTGTAAGTGGAGGCTGCTTTGGCCGAGTCGGCTCCCTCCTTCCAGACCAGAGCCGAACAGCTTTGGCCCTTCAGCTCTCGTGGGACTGTGACTCCCATCTACCCTGGCGATTGGCCACTGTGGCTGAGGATGATGGGAACTGTAGTCCAACAGCAGCCGGGGGGCAGGCGGGGGGGCTGTTCTAGGCAAAGCCTGCAACTCCCCGAATCCCCTCCATTAAAAATAAAAACCGGCCTGCTTCACACAACCTTTCAGCCTAGGTTTAATGTGGGCGATCGACATTAACTTGCTTGTGTGAACCCACACCAAGGCGGGCATCTCAGATTCCTCAACCCACTTTGGCGTGGGTCCACCACACCAGTGTTGCCGCTAACAGAAAACCCCAGATGTTGTTGACTACAACTCCCAGCATCCTCAGCCCAAGCCCACTGCGGCTAGGGATTCTGGGAGCTGTCGTCAACAACATCTGGGTTTCCCTCTTACAGGGCCCACACCGTCACACGAATGCTGGTAGCCCACATTAAACCGAGATCCAAGCTTTTGCGTGGACCAGGCTAATAATGTATATGGATTGGTGCCGTGGTGTGAGAGTCCCTGTCCGACCTCCTTCCTGCATTTGCCCGAGTCAATCGGAGGGCTTTTGTCTCTCTCCCCGCCTAGGATTTCCAGCACTGCAGGCCACAGTGTGCTGAGGCCGTTCAGGAGGCCTTCCGGCAAATCAAAGACCTGTACCTGACCGGAGGTAAAGTGAGCTCGTCTGGCCGGGAAGAAAGCAGCCTCTTGAGGGCGGAGGTTGCAGCTGTGTGGTCCTGGAGCAGTTGCAATATTGGTTCACCGTTCCAGGAGAAAGGAGAGCAGCCACCGGGGCCCCCTCTGGCGTTTGCAGACCCGCTCGTAGGAAAAGGCGAACGCCAAACAGGGCCAGACTTGGAGAGGCTTTTGGGCACTCGCATGCACAAAAGAATCCTTCTCGGTCTCTGTCTCTGCCTGCAGCGTACGAGCAAATCAGCAGTGAAATGTCGACTTGCGAGAAGCTCTCGGCCCGGGAAGACGTCTACCAGCTGTTTGAATTCGCCCGGAACGCTTTCACCATGCTGGCCATGATGGACTACCCTTACAAGACCGACTTCATGGGCCACTTTCCAGCAAACCCTGTGAAGGTGAGTGCTGTTGAGATCAGAAACATCCATTCGGCAGAGGGAGGGGGCCGTCGCTTGGCACACAGGAGGTCCCCAGTTCAGTCCGTGGCAGCATCTTCAGGCAGGGCTGGGAGCGTAGTTCAAGCAGTTTGAAAACCTCGGAGAGTCACTGCCAGTCAGTGAAGACAGTACTGAGTGAGATGGACCAAGGGCCGGACTCAGTAGGAAGCAGCTTCCTATGTTCCTAGGCGGATAAAACTGAGAAGTGGCTTTCGGATTCTCTTTGTCTGTCTGGAAACCTAACACTGTGTGTATGTGTGTGTGTTTGCCAATTCAGGTTGGCTGCGAGCTGATTCTGGCCGAAAAGCAACGGATCAGGGGTCTGGCAGCTCTCAGCGGTGAGTGAGAATCCAGACTTCCTTCCAGAGCTGAAGTGAAGTTGCCCAGCTCTGGCCCTCCAGCTGTTTGGGGACTACAGCTCCCATCATCCCCAGCCTCAGTGGCCAATAGCCAGGGATTATGGGAGTTGTAGGCCAACATATGCAGGAGGACCCAAGTGGAGCAGCCTTGCCCTAGAGTCTGTTGGGTCTGGTTTGGGGGAGGAAGGTTAAGTCGATTTGGAAACGCAAAAATGCGGGCTGTTCATATGACTGTTATCGGGGTGTGTGTGTGTGCTCCCCGTTTTTGGTTGTGTGCTAGCGAAGGCCTAGCTAGGACGGGGGAAGTACGAGTCAGAAACAGCAGCTGGGCAAGGCGACTTTTCTTCCTACCTCGTTCGAGTGCTGGGCAGGGCGGCCTCATCCGTCCCATCTCCCGTCTCACAGACTCCCCCGTTCCTCGGTTTTCGCTAGCGCGTGGTATCAAAAATCGGGCGTGCTCACAGCTCCTGAAGCTGGCCTGGCCTCATTAACGGCCGTGTGAACAGCCCAAGGAGAGGAAAACCCTGCTCAGCCCCCATTCACTTCAGCAGGGCTTGTGCTGAGCACTTCCCGAAGGATTTGACCCCACCTCGCCCGCCGTTCCTAAGAGGGCGGGCTGAGGATTGTGCTTGTTGGTGACAAACAGGGTGAGGGTGGACGTCTTCTTGCCGGTGGCCGGAGCCTCCACTGGCTTCTGCTGCGGCTTGGCCAAAATCCGCCTTGACAGCCGGATGGAGCAGCAGCTGTGGTCCACCAGGGCTTTCGGCAGGGCGCCCACCTTCTGCCAGGCCTTCCCGCTGGGGCTGCAGATAAAGACGCCGTCCTCTTTCTCTCGGCGCCGCAGAGACCCGCCTCCGGTGATGTACAGCTGCTGCTGGTGCACGGCGAGGCCGAACTGGCAGCGGTCAAAGGGAGACGGCGTGAGGACTGTCCACTGGTCGGCCGCCGGGCAGTAGGCCTCCGTCTCGTTCACGGGAACCCAGTCCTCCGCCTGGAAAGAACCCAAAGAGGCCCTGAACACCCAAGCCCCCGTGAAGGCAGCGGAGCTTACAACGAGGAAACCCGGAAGCACTGTGCTGAATGCGAGGGGGCAGGATGCTGGCAACCCCACACTTTGGCCGGCAACACTTCAGTGCTCGGGGGGTTTATCGGAAGGCTCTAGTAGGGATTCAGTACAGCAGCTGCTGCAGAAAATCACGTGCAAAATTGGCCCACGGGGGAAAGGGAGCCTTACTGGGGTAGCCACAGAAACCACGCAGGAGCGAAATCCTGCTCCTGAGTTCCTCCTGCTCTTTGGAGAACTACGGAGAGGGCAGTTGATTTCCCTTGAGGGGAAGGAAGAGCGGACAGAGACCACCCACGCCTGCTCGCCCTCTTCCCATCTTCAGATGGCCCACCTCCAGCCCGTCGCCTCAAACCCGACGTACGTGGTTCAGAGCCCTTCCTCCCACGCAGAAGAGTCTGTCCCCGACCGTGGCCATCCCGTGGTCGCACCGGGCAAAGGTCATCGGCCGGTTCTTGATCCAGCAACGCAGGCGGGAGAGGTAGCTGTACGCGTCGCGTAAGGTTCTGCTGGCGGTGAAGCCCCCTAGCGGGGAAGAGTGAAGAAAAGGACGCGTCTGTCTCAAGTCGCCTCTGCTGAGTGGAGGCAGCCCTCCTCTGTGGTTCTTTGGGGCCACACAGAGGTCTTTCCCCCACCGTACTCCTTGGGAGTCAAGGGTGCAGAAGTGGGCAGCCAAGAGGATCAGGGGCCTGGAGCACCTTCCTGACGAGGCCAGGCGACGAGCACAGCATCGGGGGCTTTTCAGTTGAGCAAAAAGGTGACCAAGCGGGGACATGAAAGAGGTCTATAAAAAGTAGGCATGCTGCGGAGGGAAAGAAAAAACCTGCTGCCTCTCTCACATCACTAGAAGCAGGGGGTCATCCCATTGCCAGCAAATTTAGGACTGGCAAAAGGGAGTCCTTTTTCACACCGTGCCTCATTCGTCTGCGGAATTCTCTACCACCGGGACGGCTTCCAGCTCGGATGGCCTTAAGCAGGGCTTAGATGTATTCTCCATGATTTTCTCTATCAGTGGCTACTAGTCAGATGGCTAGAGACTGCCTCCGAGCTCAGAGGCAGGTGGCCTCCAAATCCCAGTGGCAGGGAAGCTGTGGCAGGGGAGGGGGCACGCCCCCACTTCTCACCCGTGGGCTTCTCAGAGGCCTCTGGTGGGCTTCCACTGTGGCGTACAGGGTGCTGGACTGGAGAGGCCTTGGGCCTGATCCAGCAGGGCGCTGATATTCTTGTGCAGACTGAAGTAAGCCTGCCACGCCTGCCGCAACATGAAGACATCTCCCCGAACTTAAAGCTGGTGGCATCTACGGTGCTCTGCATCCCAGAGGGGAAGGATGGACAGCCCGCCCCCCCACCGACGTCTGCACAGCACCCCGGCAAGTCAGCGGCCGCCTCTCACCTGACACGTAGAAGATCCCCTTGTGGGTGGCCCCGGCGTGGTCGGCCACGGGCACCGGGAAGGACACGATGGGCCGCCACTCGTTCTCGGCGGGCTGGTACTCCTCGGCGGCAGCGCTGAGCGCCCCCAGCAGGGCTCCTCCCCCCACGGCCACGAGGCGGTCGTTCAGCACGCCCGCGTGGAAGCGGGTCCTCCGCTCCAGCATGCTGGCCACCTGCAGCCACGTGTCGTGGCGGGGGTCGAGTCGGAACACCTGGGGAGCCGGAAGAGGGAACAGGGGGAGGAGGGAGCTGGAGGCCCGTGACTTCTAGGGACCCAAGGAGGCTGCTGGAAACGCCTCCACGCCTCCTGAAGACACACAACACTTTCGGTGGGGGGGAAGGACCAAGTCGAAATAAATACCTAACCCGGGGGCAGCTCAGTTGGCAGGCCGTTCTGCTCCATTAGGGCCCAAGGAAGCTTCCTTCTACCCCATCGCTGGTCCATCTAGCTCGGGACTGTCTCCTGCGTAGACTGGCGGCGGCTTCTCCAAGTGGAAGAAGAGAGCTGGCCTTGTGGTTGCCAGCATGCATGGCCTCCTTTGGCTAAGCAGGGCCCATCCTGGTGGCATTTGAATGGGGGACTACATGTGTGAGCACTGGAAGATCTTCCCCCAAGGGTCTGACTCGGTAGAAGGCAACTTCCTAGGTTCCTAGGAGTCTCTCCCAGCCCTCTCTTGGAGATGCTGCCAGGGAGGAAACTTGGGACCTTCTGGATGCAAGCAAGCAGACGCTCTTCCCAGAGTGGTCCCATCCCCTAAGGGGAACATCTCACAGTGCTCACACATCCAGATGCAAACCAGGGAGGACCCTGCTTCGCAGAGGGGACCATCCACGCTTGGGACCACCAGTCCAGCTCTCCTCCCTCCTGTTTATGCCACCTCTGTCCAACACGCTTGGCCTCCGTTCAGCTACAATCTGCCCCTACAGCCTTTGCCTGCACGCGCCCCGTTCCCTCTTGGAAAGAGAGATTCCCCAAGTCACCAGCACTGAGGGTGGAGGGGCTTAGGCTAAGAAACAGGACTCCGTGTGCCGCTAGAAGACGGAGGCTCCCAAACAGCAGCGTGGCCAGACGGCGCCAATTTAAAAAAAAGAAGAAGGAGAATGTTTGGGCATTCAGAAGAGTAACCAAGACGACGTGACTCAGCTCTTGTGGACATTGCAATGTGAACGAGGCCCATCCGAGCGAGAGGTTTGCTTTGTGGGAGTGAGCACGGATCGCCTCCCTTGCTTTGCATTGGGACGGGTGACTCCATGGGAGCACGGCAAGCTATTCCCCCGTCGGGGATGGGGCTGTAGCTCAGTGGCAGAGCTTCTGCTTGGCATGCAGGACTCAAGGCCCCAGGTTCAACCCCAGGGAGTGCTGGGAGAGACTCCTGCCTGGAACCCGGGAGAGCTGCTGCCAGCCAGTGTAGGCAATACGGCGCTAGATGGACTCATGGCCTGACTCAGTAGAAGAAGGCAGCTTCCTACAGGGACGGGGCCATCGCTCCGTGGAAGAGCATCTTCTTTGCCTGCAGCAGGTCCCAGAAGGCCGAGTCCCTGGCAGCATCTCCAGGGCAGGGTGGGAGAGACTCCTGACTAAAGCTTTGGGGAGCTGCTGCCAGTCCGTGCAGACAGTATGGACTGCAAATGGACTGCGGATTTAGCTCAGCGTAAGGCCGTTTCCTAGGCTCCCGTGTACGTTCTGGGGACCCAGCTGCGGGCAGATTCTCTCCCGACGAAATCTCTGCACTTACCTTGTTCGACGGACATTGCCCCGTGGGGTCGAACCTGTCCTGGCCCCCCATCACAAAGAGGAAGTCGTGGATCACAGCCACGCAGTGGTTGTACAGCGGGCCCGGGAGGTCCCCCAGCTTCTCCCACGAACGGCTGCTCTGGTCGGCAGCCCAAATGTCGGCACAGACCACGTTGTCCGCCGTCCGGCCGCCGAGAACCAGCAATGTGTCGGCACCGGCACGGACCTGCGTCCGCTCGCTCTGGAGGGCCGGCTGTGCGTAGAGCCGGGCGTGATAGTCCAGGGCCTCCTGGAAGTACTGCCGGCAAGCGGGCTCCATCTCCGTGGGGGCCATTTCCCGGCCGAATTCCTGCAGCTCCTGCGAGGGAACCAGAGGGAGCCGGAGCCGCCGCAAGATCTCCGCCGCGTCTTTCCCGCGGGTGGGGTCATGGCGCAGCCAGCGGACAGCCGCCCGGAAGAGTTCCAGCTCGCTCGGGGCCTCGGCGCCCGCCCCCTCGAGGATCTCGCACAGAGTCTCCCTGTCCAGCCCCCTCAGCCGCGGGAGATCTGCCAGGATCTCCCCGCAGTGCCGGCCGACACAGCGCCTGGCTTTCTGCCTCAGCTCCTCCGGGCCGAGCCTCTTGGCGATGCGGAGGACCTCCAGGCAGGTGCGGCCGTCCAACGCCTCCTCCAGGAACTGGAAGCACAGCCGGACCACCTCGCGCACCAACAGCGCCTCGGCCGCCGCCAAGGTCTCCTCGACGGTCCGGAGGGTCAGCTCCAGCCTGTTGGAGTAGACGAAAGCCAGCACGTTGCGGAGGCCCCCGGCAGTGACGCCGGCCAGCTGGAGGGGGGCGTCTGGGCCCGCGCCCGCCCCGCTGAAGCGCATCTTGCAGTAGCTGCTGGCCGAAGCCAGAACGGCCTTGTGCGCCGGGAAGGAGAGGCCCCCCGCCTCCAGCGTGACGTCGCAAAGGGCGTTCTGGGAGCGCAGGTGCTGGAGACCCTGCAGGAGCTTGGCCAGGTAAGTGTCCGAGGAGAGACAGCGCCCCTCTGCCCCGGCGTGCCCAGCGAGAGACATCCCTCCGGCAGCCACAGAAGGAGAAGCCACAAGGAAGGGCCCCTCCTCTCTCCCGCAGGCCTCCGGACCGGCTGGCTCGCGCTCTTCCCAGCCTGCTCCTTCCCGGACCTGGTGCCACGGCTGGACTCCTGTTCCCCCCACCCCAGCCCGGAGTGTTTTCTTTCTGGGCTACTAGGAGAGCCAGTCAGCTGACCTGCCATTTCCAAGGCACCGGCACGGGCTTTGTCAGTCCCGCCAGGGCCGGCCTGTACACAAAGGTGCCGTCTCTGCTCAGCTTGCCGGTCACGCCTGAAGGGGTGGCCCCCAGCGGATCGGGCGCGTGCCCGGGCTTGCCCTCGGCTCTGCAGGAGGCAGGATATGCCACACAAGCCCTGCTTACAGGCCAGCCGGAACGCGGCAGCAAGGCTGGGTGGCCCCCCAAGGCTGTAAGAGAGAGAGACTCACACACACACACACACACCCGCAGCCCTCTTTCTCCAGCTGGCCAGCGACATCCAGGAACCCAAAGGTGGGCTGCCGTGTTTCCTGTATCCGAGATTCCCAGATGGGGACTACAACTCCCATCACTCAGTGCACACTGAGCCCCTTAGGGCAAAGGCTCCCAAGCTGGGTCCCTGGCTGTGGCTGGACTACAACTCCCAAGGCCATGGTGTGGGTGGGTTTGATGGGAGTTGTAGTCCAACAACAGCCAGGGGCCCAGAGTTGGGAACCCTTGCTCTAAGGCGCTTGGGGCAGAGGGTGATGGGAGTTGTATTCTTAACATCTGGGACCCAAGGTGGGGAGGAGTGGTCCTTGTAACAGGGATTCCCAGATGTTGTTGACTACAACGCCCATCCTCCCCAGCTCCAATGGCCTTTGGCGGGGGATGATGGGGTTGTAGTCAACAACACTTGGGAACCCCTGGTTTCAAAGACCTAAACGGCACCCTGCCACTTTCACCTTATCCGCTGCTTTACATCCTGCTCCCTTTCTGCAACCCCTCACGAGAGGCAGGAGCGAAACCGAACCCAACCTGGCCTCCTTTCCTCCCCTCTGCAGGCTTGGTCTACAACTCCACGGGGAAAGCGCCGTGTTTCGACATCTACAAGCAGTACCACAAATGTGCCGACCCCACCGGCTGCGGGACGGGCTCGGATGCCCAGGCCTGGGACTATCAGGTGCGTCCGGGGTCGGGTGGCCACCGAATCGGGGTGCCTAATCGGCATGTTGCGCCAATGGGCTTGGAAATAGTTTTTGGGCAGAAGAGTGACTGCTTGTGTGGCTCCGTAACTCTGCTTCTACAAGGGCTAGAGCTTAGCTTTTTTTTAAACTGAAAGCTGAAATCCGGGCGAATCTGGGTGGGCGGCTTAAAATCCAGGTGAAACCCGGAATCCCCGGGGGCATGGCTACTCTCGTCCGGGGACAGTGGCGCTGAATGGTCTGAATGCACATCCCCCTCGCTGGATCATAGCCAAACGGCAGATCAGCCGCCAGCCTGCTTTCCCCCAAGGAATGGCCGGGGTGCTCAGCGTGCAAGCCCAGTGGCCCCCCTGCCAGCAAGGCACTGGCTTCCTTGGTCTGGTCTGAAGGCTGCTGTGAGCCGCAGGGAGGTGCCTGGAGGGAGGTGAGGGCTGCAAACTCCCCCCCCACACTGCTCCGAAGCCCTGCCCCTTCTGAGCCCAGGGAGTCTATTTCAGCCACAGAAGGGACTAGGCACCGAGAAAGAGCATCGCTGGGCTTTCCCGGGTGTCCGGGGTCAAAGCTCTGCAGCCGCACGGTTACTGGACGGAACTGTGGTCCTTGCAGCATTGGGGGGCATTCGGCCTGCAGCCCACACATGATTTGAAGTATCAGGCGAGTTTCTGTGGGGTGGGAGTTTAACAAGCTGACACAGCTGTAAAGACCTCTCACCAGTTCTTGCCCCTGCCCCATCCACCTCAGATGTTCGGGGCATCCGGAAGAGGGCTGGACGATCTGGGCGGGAGAGGGGGGCAGTGGTCTGACCGGGTATGGGCCCTCTCCCCAAGTTTCAGCTTCAGTGCTGCTGCGAATGCCAGTTCATTCACTCCATGGGGCCACCACAGCTAAGACCCTGCCTTTTGGTTCCAGGCCTGCACCGAGATCAACTTGACATTCGACAGCACCAACGTGACGGACATGTTTCCAGAGATCCTCTTCCCAGAGGCAGCCAGAGAAGAGTACTGCTTTGGCAAGTGGGGAGTCCGCCCCCGACCATCGTGGCTCCGGACCAGCTTCTGGGGCAGTGGTGAGCTTCCTCTTCATTCAGCCTTTCTTGGCCAGAGGCGTCCGCTGCCAGAAGTCTCCAAGCCAGACCCAGTCTTCTGGGATCTTCTGCACGGCAGCAACCATCCCCTAAGGGGGAGGAGTATCTTACGGCCCTCTCACACAGTCTCCCTTCCAGATGCAAACCAAGGCAGGCCCTGTTTAGCAACAGGGACCATTCATGCTGGCTACCACAAGACCAGCTCGCCTCTTGGAGCCGTCCAGCCCTCTCCTCCCTGGCAAGTGCACCAAATCACAACCACAGCCCACGGTGAAACGGTCACAGCTCTTGCCAAAGATGAGCTGAGGAAGAGAAGTCCCAGCTACCAACGGAGGGAACACAGCCCAGTGCTTATAGGGGCGCGGCTGGGACTCCATGGCAGAGGCCCTGCCTTGCGTGCAGGAGGTCCCAGTTTCACTCCCTGGCAGCATCGCCCGACGGGGTTGGGGGAGACTCTAGTGTAAGGCAGTTCCATAGATTCATCCAAGCCGACTTTCTTCCCTAACGGATGTTCCCTCTGACGTCCTCAGAGCTGGCCACTGCAAGCAACATCATCTTCTCCAACGGAGACCTGGACCCCTGGGCTGGAGGCGGAGTAAGTGCGTGGGACGGAAGGAGCGCTCCTTCCCCAGACACGGCCCCCGGGACCTTTCCTCACCCGTGGGCTTGAGGGCTGGGCTGCTCGGCTCGGCTCCGAACCGTCTCGACTCCCAGGTGTTGTCGTTTCAGATTAGGAAGAACCTGAGCTCCTCGTTGATCGCCATCACCATCGAGGGAGGGGCTCATCACCTCGATCTCCGGTACACAACCTAGAAATAAGCACATCAGGGGTGGTCGCCAAGATGCAGTGGATGTGGTTGCCCAAAGGGCTGAGAAGCGAATCCTCCAAGCCCCAGCCAGGGAGGATTGTTTTGCCCTCAGACATGGACTCCATTGATGCTGGAGTTGCAGACACAGCCTTCTCCAGCTTCTGTTATTAGTCCTTTAAGGGCTGGTTCTTCCTGCACCCAACGAGGTGTGGGATTTGTGGGTGTTCATAGAGAAATGGAGATCTCATGCAGCCATCTTGCTCCTAATGTGGCAAAAGGGTGCCCTCCTGTGGCCACTTTGTGCATGGCTAGACTACATGAATGGGAAAGGGCAATGCATTTTCCTGGTCTAGCAAAAGGGTGCCCGCCCTCCTGTGGCCAATTTGCACACTGCGGCTAGGTTACATAAATGGCAAAAGGCAGTGCATTTTCATAGTGTGGCAAAGGGTGCCCTCCTGAGACCACTTTGTGCACTGCAGCAAACTGAGGCTAGGCTATATGAATGGGAAAGGCTCTGACTGGCAGTGGCAGCCGCTCTCCAGGGTCTCAGACAAGGCTCTTTATGTCCCTCTACCTGAGAAGCTGCCAGGGATTAAACTTGGGACCTTCTGCATGTATTCAATCCCTCCCTGGAAGCATGAATGCCTGACGACTGCATCCCCCTTGGTCTTCCCACAGGGGGTCCAACCCGGCTGACCCGCCCTCCGTCCGAGAGGCTCGCAGGCAGGAGGCAACCATCATCCACGGCTGGGTGAAACCGGCACAGGGTAACCGAGCCCGGGAGGAGGCAACACACCACCACGATCCAGCCCACCTCTAACCCGAGTCACCAGTGCCAGGTGGCGGTGGTGCCACAATCAGCTCAAAGGCCTGCTGGTTGCCGGGAAGCCGTGACGTGTCCTTCGGAGGCAGCAGAACCCGGCTGCCGTGGGAGTGACGCTGTGTTGCCGCCCCAGGGTGGGGAGAAGGGGAATAAAAACTGCACCAGTTCCTCGGGAGCTCCGATCTGCCCGCCTCGTGTGCATTTCTTCAGCGCTGGAGAAGGGGAACAACTCCCTGCCTGGGCCATGTGGAGGGTCCCCCGTGACTCTGCTTCAGCAGCCAAATCCGCATCCCTGGGAAGCCAAGGCGACAGGAACTGCTCTTGCCCATGGCCGGCTTGGAAATGACCTGAGAGCCTGCCCCATCTCAAGGGCTTAGGGCAGGGAACGGCAGGCCCGTTCTTCTCCCCCATCGCCCCCACCCACCCACCCAAAGGCCGGCCTGAATAAAGACACCCTGGAAGAGACGGGCTCGAGTCTGGGCTAGTTTCCATGATGGGGGACCAGAACGTTTGAGGCTATGGGTCAGCTCCCGAGAACACCTCCCTGCATGCCCTTGAGGGCTGAACTTTTCCCACGCAGTGCTGAAGGTCTAGGGCTCACTGCCAGGGCATTTAAGAATGTAAGAAAAGCCCCGCTGGATCAGGCCCAAGGCCCATCCAGCCCTGCACCAACTGGGTGCCTCTGGGAGACCCGGGGGCGGGGGGGGGAGAGGGCGACAGCCTTCTGTTGGTGTTCCCAAGCCTCTGATGTTAACGCCACGCACATCACCTCCTCTTCGCCCCACACATCTTAGCACGAGATCAAGCCAAGCCTGCCCCCCCCCCCCGCCATGGAGAAAGCAAGACACATGCAGTAAGCCACACGGAAACAGCATCTGAAAATAAATTACAGGTTTATTAAAGGAGAATCGAACTCGGTGGGTTAGCTTCTGACTACCACAAGTGGGGAGGGGGGTTTCATTTCATCTCCATTTAGACGTCTGAAAGTGACGCCTCCCGTTTCTTGGACAGGAATCCTTTGGCTCATTTACAAAGGGGTGCGCCGGTAAGTACGCCAGCAAGGCGTCCGCAAGGAATAAGACTTTTTTGTTTTTTCTATACAAAGGAAGGCAGAGGGCTCGAACGCAGCCGTGAGGACACGGGGAAGAAGGGGGCACCCCTAGGCATGCCCCCATCACCACAGACAGAGGGACAGAGAGGCCAGTACTGAGCAGAGAGGCGTGAGGTTGGGCGGTTGTAATGGCTGGCCTTGGGAAACCAAGACTCCCTCTCCAGCGAGCTGCTCTAGCGCTGTCGCTGCGTGCCAGGGGAAGAACCCGCTTTCCCCTCTGAAGACCGAGGACAACCAACTGGCCGCTTTCACAGCCAGCGTCTAAGACAGGCCTTTTCCCCACTCGGGAGCCCCGCGGCCCCATCTCTACCCACCCCGACAAGGCGGCACACAGACCGGTGTCAACAAAGCCTGGTTCTCCTGAAGGGCTGGGCTGCTCGGGCTTGAAATCGAGACAAGGAAGAGGCAGGCACACAGGACAGGGCGGGGAAAGGCTTGGCACAAAGTTGCCCCTTAAAGCCCGGCTGGGAAGACTCTGCACCAGGAGCTGGGGGGGGGGGCGGGGAGGCCCGGATTCTGCACTACCCAAAGCCACAATCCGCAACCTGCCGAGATTATGCAAATGTGGGCCCCTTGTTTTGCACTTAGCCGCTGGTGTGGCCCAGAAATCTCACTCCGGCTAGGCTGGCTCAGCCACCCTCTGGCTTGGAAGCCTCGGGGGCCGTTTCCTGACTACCCCCTCTCGTTCCCATCGTCTGCAGAAGGCACCAGGGCAGCCGCCCAGCAAGGGGGGCGATGGCCCGGCTTCAGGATATGGCTTTTCAATTCCAGGGTGCACTTCCACGGAGGGGGCGGGGAAGAGGGACGCAGCGTCCCGAATCCGAGACGCCGGTTCGGTTGGCGCTTTGTGGCCGCGGCCGAGCCAGCAAGCCCGTGGCGGGGGGGGAGGCTGCTGGGAACAGGATGTGCTGCTCTACGGTGCACGCCTCGCAAAGCCCGTGGCCAGGGCAGGAAACAGACGGTGACAACCTCCAGCCCCGATATTGCTTGATTTCATTTTGGAGGGCTCTCAAAGCACTTCCTGTTTCCTCTTTTCTCTCAGCAGTTCTTATGGCACCCCTGCAAGGCGAGGCTGCTGTGGTGGAGGCTAAGGGGGCAGAAAAGCAGCCCCCTAAGAAGTTGGGGGCAGGGGTGGGATTGGAACTGGGGGCCTCCGAAGCTGCACCCTTGGCAGCGACACTGCTCTTGCTCTATGGCCTGCCGAAGCTTCAGGGCTGCCGTTTCCCTTGTGCCCAGGATACAGGCATCTCTGCCGAGGGAGGCACCGTTCCCAACAGGAATCACGGAATACTCTCGGCAAGCTACTGTTATCGTCTTGAAATGAGGAGGAGGAGGAGGAGGCACGATCCGAAGGGAAGGTCTCCTGCACCAGCCCCAACTGTGCTCTTGTTTGGTTCAAGGGTGTGGGTGCAGGAGAACTTCCCGGGGGATCATGCCCCTAGTGCTGAAAGACCACTGAGTGGCTCAGTGCAACCCGAAGCAGCCACGTTGGCACGGGAAACTCAAGAGAGGGTGTGGCTCAGTCCGGCCTGAAGAGGGACGAGGGCTGAGAGTCCGCCCTCAAGTCCGTGTCCTCCGGAGGTAGGGAGGGCGGCAGAGACCTGAAAAACAACCCATCTGCAGGAGGGGAGGGGAGGTGCGAGGCAACTGGAACACCACCAACGGTGCAACCACAAGCACAGAGACAGGCACCGCCACACCATGCACGTTCTGAATTTTTTACATCGCCTGCTGAAAAGCATTAGCACAAGAGGGGAGCAGCCCCGGCAGAGCCAGGCCAAGCAGGGTTTGGGGGCGGAGAGCATTGTCCCCTCTAACAGGAGTTCCCAGATGTTGTTGACTACAACTCCCAGCATTCCCAGCTGCAGTGGCCTTTGGCTGGGAATTAGGGGAGTTGTACTCGGCAACATCGGGGAACCCCTGTTAGAGGGAACACTGGTGGAGGGGATCTTCTCTGCTTGCAGTCACACTGATGCACGAGACCCCTAACTGGCTCCAACCCCGGAGCCGGGCAGCAGCGGCCCAGAAAACCCCAAGGAAGAGCGGCATCAGAACTGCAAGCACGCCAGAGATTCCCAACAGCCTCACCTTTCCCCCTAAGAAAAGCTGCCGGGGCCTCGAAACTCGTCTGGGTGATTTAAAACTTTGGTGTCTGCACTTTTACGGGGTTGGTGCCTCCTGGGTCGCTCTCTGAAGAGGCCCCCGGGTGATCTCTCCACCTGCCCTTCTGGGTTTATACTGCCTCCAAGACGTGCCCAGGAACCAAGCTGCTCTCTCTGTCCATTGCCTACCAGACGGGAGACTTGCTGTCCAGCCTGCTCTGCAGGAAACGTCCCTGTTGAATTCAGCTACCCTCTGCAGAAAGAGGAACCAAGCCTGGATGCCGCTTTCCACGCCCCCAACACGAGACAAAATAAGGCCTCCACACTGGAAAGTCCTCCGCTTATTTCAGGGGTGGGTTCCAAGCCAGGGGAGGAAACCGTTATCCCCTCACATTATTAAGGTTTCCTGCAGATTAGCTTCCGGAAGCAGCTTCCAGTCGGAATACCTGAGCCAAAAACATCACTGATATAGCAATATACATAAACTTTTTTTTTTTAAAGAACCTGCGTTTTTGTTTCTTTTCACATTCTCTCCCTGCATCTCTGCAGATAAGTTAAGAAAATATATATATATATATTTATCTCACGACAGATGCTACTTTCCACCCAAACCAGCCACCTCTGCACTGGGCTTCTCCACAATTCACCGACGGGAACAGGCGCCCCCAGATTATTCAAAGTGCTCTGCAAAAATTAAGACGCCGCCCTGGGCAACGCTTCTGAAACGTTAAGTCTGTCGTTTTGCCAGGGGTGTGGGGGGGGGGGCGACATGGCAGGAAACACACACACACACCCCGGGGCTTGGAATGAGACTGGCGAACCACCGACAAGCTGCATGTTTGATCTGGAATGAAAGTATCAATTTCTCCGGTTTATTGCCTCTACCCTGCGGACATCGGAAAGGCGCATACAAATGGAATGATGTTAGACGGCCGGGGGGGTTCTTGGCATACCTGAAGGAGCCTCCTCAGACCCAAAGCAATCTACAAGGCGGTGGATCTCGGCAGGGCCGACACCAGCCCTGCCTCGCCCACCAGCCCTGGCGTAGGCGGGGCTCCTCCCCCTCACTGCAAGAAAGCCACTGGCCATCCCTGGCTTCCGTGCCCAAGTCTTGGTGGCGAAGGGGAGAGACGACACAAGGGCAGACGGCGGCGGCTGGGCTGGACGCTTCCCCTGGGCCACCCAAGCCTCCTTTCCGAGGCGCCGCCTGGCGGGAAACGCACCCACAACATCCTGCGCCTTTCTCTCTCCGGACCCCAACGGGTCGGGGCGCGGTCAAGGCCGGGGGAGATGGCGTGTGCCCCCGTCCCCTTTATGCCGACGGCCAGATAGGAAGCGGGTGAGCCTCCGTGTTGAAGACGTACTTGTCCAGGTTGATCAGGTCGACGTCGTCCGAGAAGAGCAGGAAAAGGTACTTGAGGGTTTCGCTCAGGAAGAAGCTCTCCATCTTGTCTCTCGGCTCCGGGTTGCTGGGGCTCTGGACGTTGTTGATGGACGTGTAGCCGCCTGTAGCGACCTGGACGGGAGGACACCGAGAGGGCCGATACGTCTAGAGGGCCCGTACGGACATGCCCCCTTTGCCAAGTTCCCCCTTTGCCAAGTTCCCCCACGTCTCCCCAATCGTGGTGAAAAGGAGCTCAGGGTGGGGAGGATTCAGCCCGTAAGAACTGCCTGCTGGATCAGGCCCAAGGAGGCCCATCTAGTCCAGCCTCCTGTTTCGCACAGTGGCCCACCAGACGTCTCTGAGAAGCCCACAAGCAGGAGATGAAGGCGCGCCCTCTCTCCTGCTGCTGCTCCCCTGCCACTGGCATTCACAGGTAGACCACTCCGGACACGGAGGTTCCATTCAGCCGTCGTGGCTAACAGCCCTTCGTAGACCTCTCTCCCTCCTCCCAGGCAGGCCCTGCGCTCTGGCCTCTTGGATGTTCACAGCACATCCTTCCTGCCAGCTGAGAAGCAGTTGCAACACACAAGAGCGCCCCACCCACCCACCCGCCCCAGATCTAGGCCCTTCCAAAGCAGGCACAACAGCCGGGAGGCTGGCTTTACCCGGGTGTACTTATTGAAGCTCTCCAAGATTTCCCAGCCCCAGTCCTGGTACTTCTTGTCGCCAGTGAAGCGATAGAGGTAGAAAAGGCTCTCCACCGTCTCTGGGCGCAGGAGGTTGTGTCTGTCGGCAGTCTGGGGGAGGAAGACACAAGGATAAAAGGATTCGAGGAAGGAGCAGTTTCACAGGAGGCTGCCTGCCACCGAGTCAGACCCTTAAGCCATCTAGCTCAGGATTGTCTGCACTGACTGGCAGCAGCTTCTCCAGGGTTCCAGGCAGGAATCTCTCTCCCAGCCCTGTCTGGAGATGCTGCCGGGGAGGGAACCAGGGACCTTCTGCATGCCAAGCAGAGGCTCTGCCCCTGAGCTAGAGGGGCCCCATCCAGAGATCGCACCGGAGGCAGGAGGGTTTCTTTCAGGAGAGAACGCTCAGGAGGAGCAGCCTGCGATGGGAAGGGGGGAGCGCGGAGGCCGCCGAGGCCGCCCGCGGAGCTGCTCACCTTGATCTCCACGTCCTTCTGGTCCTTCTGGGCGTGCATGTTGAAGTGGACGATCTCGGGGCTCAGGCCCGTCTCGACCTGGGCGTACATCTGGTAGCAGGTTTCCGCCAGCTCCAGGGCCAGGTCCATGTGATCGGCGGGGAGTCCGTTGTGAGCCCCGAGAGCCAGGGCCCCCGGCAGGAAGCAGACCAGGTGGTCCTGCACAAAACACACACACGTGTCACGGGGGGAGTGAGAGGGAGCAGCCTCCCCCAAGACGCTGTGCAGAGCGGCTGCCTTCCGGGAACTGCTTCCACCTCCGTCCTCCCGCTGAGGAAGCCTGGTCCATTGGGCACAAAGCCCACGCACGGAGCAGAGGGGCAGGCAGCCTCCGTGGGGCGTTGGCGGGCCATCAGTAACAAAACCTCGTCTCCCCCCAGAAAGCAGCTTGAAAACCACCGCGCCACTACACCGACAGGCACCGCGTATGTGAACCGGCCGGGAAAATTCCTCCAGGCAGTTCCGGGGAGAAGAGCACCAAGCCGTGACCAGCTTGGAGGAGGAGCAGCAAGTTACCACGCAGGTCTGTTTTCAAGACCCACAGCCTGCCGCTCTGACAGAGACAGACGTGGACGGAGTTGGGTTACGCTGCGGGGGAGCAAAGTGGACTCTGCACATGCTCAGAAACACTCTTCCGCACCACTTCATACCAGCAGGTTAATGAAGTCACCTTTGGGCAGGCCACTTGCCTGCTTGTCAGGGGCAAGTTCCCCTCAGCCCTCTGGCAAGTAGGGGACTCAGCACCACACAGATCTCATCATAGGAACAGAGGAAGCTGAAATGTACCGAATCAGACCCTGGGTCCATCAAGCTCAGTATTGTCTACACAGACTGGCAGCGGCTTCTCCAAGGCTGCAGGCAGGAGTCTCTCTCCCAGCCCTATCTCGTCGGAGATGCTGCCAGGGAGGGAACTGGGAACCTTCGGCTCTTCCCAGACCCAGCGCGGCTCCATCCCCTGTGGGGAATCTCTTACAGGGTTCACACATGCAGACTCCCATCCAAATGCAAACCAGGGTGGACCCTGCTTAGCTAGGGGGACAAGCCATGCTCACTGCCACAATGGCACAGCGGGGAAGTCACTTGCCTAGAGAGCCAGAGGTTGCCGCTTCGAATCCCCAGTGGTACATTTCGATGGGAAACACCTATACTGGGCAGCAGCGATCTAGGAAGATGCTGAAAGGCATCATCATCTCACACTGCGTGGGAGGAGGCCATGGCCAACCCCTCCTGTATTCTACCCAAGACAACCACAGGGCTCTGTGGGCGCCAGGAGTCGTCACCGACCCGACGGCCCCCTTCACAACCACAGGACCATCCTCCCCAGCGCCCTCCTCTCCACGCCTGAGAAGGCCAGAAACAGCAGGGACCCTTCCTGAGCAGCAGGCGCTCAGGGCTCCCCCGGTTTCTTGCCCTCTCCATCTCCCAGGGCAAGGAGCAGAAGGTCCCGCTTCCCTCCTCCTGCCTGTGTGCCAGAAAAGGATCTGACTGGGGGCAACCACAGCCAGAGAGCGCAGCCTCAAAGGGCGGCCCCCTGGCTGGAAGGACTTTTCTGCTGAACCAGCGATCACGCAAGGCCTCATGAAGAGGGGCCATGGGAGAAGAAGCCCTCCCTGGCGTTACCATTTTAGCGCTGAAGCGGCCGTGAGCGAGCTCGCCGACGAAGGTCAGCCTTTTCGGCTGGGACTTCCGGAGAAGATGCATCTTCACCCCCTCGATGCCTTTCACGTAGTCTTCCAGGAGCCTGCCGGGTGAACACACGGCAGTTTTTACGTCTGCGGCTGCTGGGAGAGCCGAGGCAAGAGGCCATTCTTATCTGCGCCCTTCACATCCACTGATGGGGGATGTAGTTTAACAGCAGCAGGCGTGCCAACGGTCACCACTGCTTTTATCGGATGTGCATCCATCCCGTGCCAAGCTCCACCCTCCACCCTCTGAAGCAAGGAAAGGAAAGAAAAAGGGACCCAGCTTAGGAGGGTCATTAAAGTCTTGTGAGTAGCGGACGTGCAAAAGGCAGCCAGCCGGGCAGGCGCCCAGCCCAGCCCAGCCCAGCCCAAGCACCCCTCCAGTCGCTGCGGCTGCTGCTGTCTATTTCACGTTTCTCTTTAGCCTGGGAGCCCTTTCAGGACAGGGAAGCATCTTTCGGTTGTTTATTTTTCCGGGCAAACGGCTTCGAGAGCTTTGCTGGAAAGCGGTATATACCTATCTGCAGCGGGATCCGTCATTTATTGATTTGAAATATTGACATCCTGCCCCTTTGGCACACGGTTGCTAAACACCCACCCACACACACACACCCTTTACAGCTAGGCACAATCAGACTCCCAGACCACTCAGCACACGGAGGGCTTCAGCTTCCACGCCGGCGGCTCTCCTCCTTGTGCAGCGGACCAAGAGGAAGCACGAGGAGAGAGCCGGGACTCACTCGTTTTCTTTCTTGCCCCCCTGGATCCACTGCTTGAGCAGGTACTCGTAGTAGCTGTCTGCTCGGGCCCCCAGGGTGTAGACCCCCAGGTGGGTGAACTGCCCGCTGTTGGTGTTGATGAACATGGGCACCAGGCCGTCGTTCTTGCCGGGGAGGGTGTGGACGTGCTTCATCACTCCGTCCACGGCGTTCTGCGGGAAGAAACAAGCAGCGAGGGGTTGCCGTGGGCTGGATTCTGAGGGGCAGGGGGAAAGGCTGAAGGATCTCTCCGCTGCGTTCAGCTTTTGACCACGGCCAGCGGGATGGTCCCAGGAAGACCGCAGGGAGGGTGGGAAGGCAACAGCACCCGGCGGTCCCTAGCACCAGGCATTCAGAGATAGACTGCTCCTGAACAAGGGAGCACCAATCAGCTCTCCTGGCTCAAGTCCCTGAAAGACCTTGCCCGGGGCATCAGGAAGGGAAAGAGGCCCCAGCCTCCGAGCGGGAGCCAAGGGCTCCACCGATACCTGGAACTTCTCTTCACCGGTGAGGCGGGAGAGCTCCCGGAACTCCAGCTGGATGCTGGTGACTTCGGCCACGGTGCTGTCAGACGTCCAGCGAGGAGGGTGGGCCGTGCCCCGGCCGATGTTGACGTCTGAAAAGGGGATCTTGGACGGGGTGTTGAAGGCCGGCATGAGCCTGCTCCCTATGTCTTTCTGAAGAGCCAAGAAAGAATTCACAACAGACATATGAATGAGATAGAGAGAGAAGTTATAGGGACAGAGGAAGCCGCCGTCTACTGAGTCAGACCATCGGTCCATCTCGCTCAGTCTTGTCTTCACAGACTGGCAGCGGCTTCTCCAAGGTTGCAGGCAGGAGTCTCTCTCCGCCCTACTTGGAGATGCTCCCAGGCAGCAAACACAGGCAGCTGCCTTATACCCAGTCAAACCTTTGGCCCATCAAGCTCAGGATTGTCTACCCTGACTGGCAGCAGCTCTCCAGAGTTTCAGGCAAGAATCCCTCCCAGCCCTCCCCGGAGATGCTGCTGCTGCTGCCGCCGCCAGGGAGGGAACCGGGACCCCCCTGCATGCCAAGCAGAGGCTCCGCCACTGCCCTGTGGCCCCAGCCCCCAAATCCTCGGCTTTGGCCGTCTCCTATTCTTCTTCCCTGTGACGCTTCCGCTCGCGGCTTCTTCCCCCTCCAAGCCACCTCGGATATTTCTGCCGGGGGAACAGCAGCGCCATCATCCGCCACCCGCGGGGGAAACAGGCAGGGGGCTGGGCAGGGCCTTTGCCCTGGGACCGGGAGGGGCAGGGGCCCCACTCACGGCTTTTTCGAGGAAGAGGCTGTCCCCGGAGAGGTGGTAGGTGCTCAGCAGGCCGCCCAGGATGCGGATGGCGCTCTCAAAAAGGTTGACGTCCACGTTCTTGTCGAAGTTGAGGTGGGTGGCGACCCAGGCCCGGGCTTCCTGGAACTCTGCACCAGAGGGGGGGGGGCACAGGGTCAGCCCACACAACCTGAAAGCCCGGGGGTGGGGGGGTGGGGGGGTTAGGGACGGTGCCCTCGGACAGGGGACAAGCAGCGGCATTCTGGGGGAGAGGGCGGCACGTCGGCATTGAGAAGGAGGGCAGCTGGTCTTGGGGCAGCAAGCAGGAATGGTCCCCCTGGCTCAGCAGGCTCTGCCCTGGTTGGCATTTGGAGGGGGGACTGCAGGTGTCAGCACTGTCGGGATATCCCCCTCAGGGGGTCATGGGGCCATAAGCCCCAGTGCAGAAGGCCCCAGGTCCCCTCCCTGGCAGCATCTCCGGGTGGGGCCGGGCGGGACTCCTGCTTGAAGCCTTGGAAAGCGGCTGCCAGTCGGAGTAGGCCGTCCTGCGCTCGACGGGCCAAGGGTCTGGCTCAGTAGGCGGCAGCTTCCAGAGCTGCCCGAGGGGAGCAGCTGTGCCGGCCACCCGGCCGGCCTAGCCCCAGCCACGGGGAGTCCCGGGGGCCATCCCAGAGCAGCTCCGAGCAGGACGGGTCTGTGGAGCCATGCGGAGCAAGCCGTCCCTCCCTGGGATGCCAGCGGGCCAGTCCTGGCTCAGGGGGCCCCGAAGGTGCAGCCCCTCCCGTGGCTAGGCCCACCTGGTGTGCTGCGCTGGGGGTCCGGAATGGCCACGCGCCCCCAGCCACGCCGAAGCAGAGGCCATCTGCACCTCCCAGCCCCTTCTGGCCACACGGCCACTCTCCTGCCCTTCTGCAGCCAAAGGAAGAAACCCCCCTCCCGCCTCCCCACGCCCCCCAGGCAGGGCCACTGGCACAGCGGGGGGGGGGGCCGCCTCGGGAAGACCCACCTGCCTTCAGGCCCAGGATCCACATGGTGTCCAGGGCGTCGATGAGCGTCAGGCCCAGGCCGAACCACTCGCCGTACGACTTGGAGACGGGCTTGAGCTCGTCGTGGCCCCAGGAGAACTCTCTGTAGGCCTTCCAGGCATGGCGGAAGGCTTCGATCACGGCCAGCTGGCGCTCGTTGAGGGGCACTGAGGGGTGGGGGGCGGGAGGGTCAGCTGCGGGGCAGCAAGGCCGCCACCCCGAAACCAAGGGGCCCTCCGGACCAGGGGGAGGCAGCCCGAGCTCTCCAGCAGCTGCTGGACTACAACTCCCATCAGCCCCCGCTGCAGAGCCACGATGGCCCACCCCCGTCCCAGGCCCTCCCTTTCCCTCCACGCAGGGACAGTCACAGCACCTGGAGTGGGGCAAGAGGGGCCATGCTGCAGATCTGCAAGGTCTTGGGACCAGTGTGTTCCCAGAGGCCCTGGACTACAACTCCCAGCATCCCCAGCTGCAACGCCCTTTGGCTGTGGATGCTGGGAGTTGCAGTCAACAGCCTCTGGAAAGCCCCGTCACGGCGGCCAGGGCCCGGGACCCCACGCTAGCTCAGAGGCAGGCAACCGGGGCCCATGATGGGAGTTGTAGCTCCACCAGGGCTGGGAAGCCAAGGCCGCCTATCCCAGGGCAAGCATCTGCATATTCCAGACAGGGACCACGAGTCTGCCGGGGGGGCACGAGAGGAAACCCCACAAGGGCTGGGCGTGCAGGGGAGGAGAGAGCCGAGGCTGCGGGGCTCTGCTCTGACCTGGCTCTTTGGGCTCTTCGGACACGGCCGGCGAAGGTTTGTCCGGCTCCTTGACTTTGCGGGAAGGGGGTTCCGGGCTCTGCTCCGTATCAATCACGGCTCCTCGCCACCTGCAAAGGACAGATCCTTCAACAACGCTGGGCACAGACACACACACACACACACAGCTAAGTGCTGCCGATACGGCAACAGACCTGCGACAGACAACCAGCAAGATAAACCAGGACTGGAAGCATCTCCTGGTGCCCTCCGGTGCCACCCCCAAAACCCAACCCCTGGCCCCAGGATTGCCACGGCGCCTCCTTTTCCTCGGTCTGCAGCTGGAGCTGGTCTGGCGGCAAGAAGCATGAAGGTTCCCTTGTGCAAAGCAGGGTTTGCCTTGGTTGACACTGGAGGCCAGCGGCACGTCAACCTGCCTGATGACGGACTTCTCCGTTTTGTGCTCTCTCTCCACCTGGGCAGGTTCCTGCTCCACTTTGGCTGCTTCCTCTTGGGTCTTCGTCGTGTCTTTCTGAGGTGGTCGGATCTGCAGATGGGGGGGTCCCCGCCGGCCAGGAAGCTGCTTGGGGGGTTTCTAAAGGGCAGAGGAAGCAAAGCAAAACCATCGTGATGCCTCACAAATGCAGCATTGGATCAACGAAGGTTGTTAACAGACGGAGATTCTCCCGTTTGCCTTTGGGAGCTGAAATGGCCCCCGGGCACAGAAGACTTCACTCCCTCTTTTTAACCGTTTGAAATTTGCAATCTCCGGTTCCCTGAAGGTCTCTTCCACTTTGTATCTGAATGCCAGAGGTACAAAGACTTCTGTGCAAAGTGCATCCATCCATGCACTTCAAAGGTGGGGGGTATCCTCCTCAAGATAACTTCTCGTTTTTGCTGACAGATACTATCAAGGATGTCACATTTAGGACAGCAAAAGTTCTTGCGCAAGCATTAATACTCCATTTCAAAGCTGAGGAAAATGCTATGGGTTACAGATTATGGACCAGTGCAGAGTTTGGGTGTCTCCCTGGTGTCGGGATTTACCAGTATGATGAATATTTATAGGCTGCTTTTCAACTCAGGTTCCCAAAGCGGTTTACATAGATACAAATAAGTAAAATGACTCCCTGTCACCAAAGGACTTGCAATCGAAAAAAGAAATGTAAGATAGCAATAAACCAGCAACAGCCACTGGAGGGAATCGGCCAATTGCTCTCCCCTTACTCAATAAAGAGAATCACCACTTTAAAAAGGTGCCTCCTTGCTCATTTAGCAGAGGATTTCTGTAACAATTTGCAATGCTTCTTAACTTTCCGTGTGTGTGGCTTGCTTCCTTGTTTTATGGTGGACTAGTCTGATGGCTAGTAATGACCCCCAACAGCCCTGGGCAGGGTCCCACAGTGAGCAGGATGTGCCCCTAAGTCTTCTAGGGGTGGAGAGCTCGTCTTGTGGCAGCAAGCATGAATTGTCCCCTTTACTAAGAAGGGTCTGCCCTGGTTGCATGTGAATGGGAGACTTGATGTTTGAACACTGGAAGATCCTTCCCCTCAGGGGATGGAGCCGCTCTGGGAAGAGCAGAAGGTTCCAAGTTCCCTCCCTGGCAGCATCTCCAGGTAGGGCTGGGAGAGACGCCTGCCTGCAACCTTGGAGAAGCCGCTGCCAGTCTGGGTAGACAATCCTGAGCTAGATGGACCAAGGGTCTGGCTCAGTATATGGCAGCTTCCTAAGTTCTGCAACTGGCAAGAGTTCTTCCAAGGACCAGAAAACATGGACAGTTCTAAGATGGCCAACGTAGCACCAAGAAGGTGCCAGCCGCAGGATACGAACCCACCCTGTGTGTCAGGCTGCTATTCCCGCCTACCCCAATCCTGTCAACGCTCACAAAAAGGTAGAAGAAAACATGCATTACTTGAAGTGAAAAATCTGGGTAATCCCCAAGGTTGGCGTCCGCTTTCTTGGGTATCGGCAGAACAGCCTGGTTGGCTGGTTTCAAGCCAGGGACCTCCTGGTCGGCCTTCTGCTCCTCCGAGGCTCTGCTGGTTAGGCCTGTGGAGAGCAAGTGACTGCAGTGAACGTCACGCCTACACAACACGCTTCCACAAAAGCAGCAGCAGTCCTGGGCTAGCAAAGGCACTCCGTGTGTGCCTGTGACTCCCACCACCACACTTTGAATGCAAAAAGGTTCAGGGCTGGTTTTTCCTGGGGGCCGTGATGTGAAAGAGACTGCAGAGCTGGGCGCACAATAGACTAATCGTTTGACTTTAAAAAGAGGAAGGCGGCACCCTTTAAACTAACAAATATTTTAATGCTTGAGCCTTCATGGGTTATAACCCGCCCACTCAGATGCAGCAAGGATGGTCAGTCACAGGCAGGTAAGGACCAGCCTTCTGTAAACATTTAAAGAGACATCAACAATGCATCAGTGGTTTTACGCATACCACGTAGCAAAGGAGATAAATTGCCCACTCCGTGTCTCTGTAATGTGCATAACATCCATAGCTTATTATTTTTATATTTAAATCTAACGCTTGTGCTTTTAATTGTGCATTAACTGCACATGGTTTTTAATTAGATTGTAAACCACATTGGGGTTATTTTCAATGAGAGGAGGTATATAAACTCAACAATAAATAAATAAAATTCCTATTCAAAAGAGACTGACATAATCAAGTTTTATTATATGTTCTGGTTCAGCTGTTTCACAGCGGCTGCGACCTTATGGCAGCGGAGAGCTGGTCTTGTGGTAGTAAGCATGAATTGTCCCCTTTGCTAATTCCTGGAAGATCTTCCCCTTAGGAGATGGGGCCGCTCTGGGAAGAGCCTCTCTATGCTTGCATGCAAAAGGTTCTAGGTTCCCTCCCTGGCACAGAGGGCTGAGAGGGAATCCTTCCTGCTGCCAGTCTGTGAGGACAGTACTGAGCTACATGGACCAAGGGTCTGACTCAGTGCATGGCAGCTGCCTATGTTCCTATGTCTGGGAAAAGTAAAATGTTCAGCAACAGGCTTCCTGGTATTTTGGGTCCTAATATCTGGCTTATGTCCCTTTCAACTGCTGTCTCCGTATAATAACCACCATCTAAAATTCGTTCCCACTTCCACAACTAGAGCTCCCTCGAAAAAACAGAAGAGGTCATCTTTAACTTTGCCCTGCTGACCACAAGGTGCCCTTCGCGGCATTCAGGTGACCCTGCCTTTTTATCAGCCAAGGCCACACACCTAAACACGGTTAGTAAGCCCACCGGGACCCAGTGGGGCTTACTTCTGAGCAGACCTGCCCGGGATGGCTACTAATTTAAAATGATTCATTAATGCAATTAATGATTAAGCTCAAGTTTGGACACGGAAGCCAAAGGTTGGGGACCTACTCTTCCAGGGTTCAGCCATGTTTGCGTATGTGATGACACCGCAGACCGCCAGAAAGGCAAACAGGAAGAGGATCACGCTCCGCTGGAGACGGGACAGCTGCTTCCATTTCTGAGAGAGAAACGACGTTACAGGAAGTCAGAAGGAATCTTTCGCCCGTGACGGGGAGTGCGCTGGCGTCTCAGGGCCTGCATACACCTTTTCGCAAGCTGCGATGGGCAGTACCGGGTTTGGGCTCCAGATCAAGCAGCAAAAAGGCCGTGCCCAGCAGTGACCAATTGTTGCTGTTTTTTAAAGGATTGTTACCCGGCCTTTCCCAGTGGTTCACGGAGGCTTCCAAAAACAATACACTACGCAATTACAAAATGCAATTAGATTCCAGAAACAAAACAACAAAAGTTATCAAACAGTGTAAACACATTCTCCAAAGCACCCTAAAAAACCCAATCATACAGAGAGAAAGCAGCAGCAAGAGGCATAAACAACAACATATCCGTGGTGCTTTTCAGCATAAGCACTAAAGACAAGCCCTTGCCCCACTGAGGTTGCAATGAGGCCCCTGGGAAGAGGAAAGGATGCCAAGGGAAGAAGAAGGGGGGGGGAATGCAATCACACATACTTAGGACTGGGATCTAGTTATGCAGGATGGCATGGGGGCCAAAAGAAAGGGCTGAAGACAACAGCCCCCTCCTGATTGCTCCAGAATACTGGAGGGTCCATGGAACCATCCTGGCTAATAGCTAAGAGGGTGGGTTTAGGGGGTTTGAAAGAAGAGAAAGCAGCATTGCTTACCAGATTAACGCACGGCCATGCAAAGCTCAAAGGAAGCAAAATAACCACGCCTGATCTTACACATCCTCGCAACTGCCCTGATTTGACAATACCTGGAACTCCAACTGCCTTGTCTTACACAAGAAAGTGCCAGAGGCTTCCCTTACGAAAGACAATGTTGTTCTCTGCCTTCACCTCTGTTGTTCCCCATCGCCTGGGCCTGAGAGCGGCAGCTGCAGAAGGGAAGGCAGCTAATTCTCTGCCCCACGTGGATTCCTCCAAGGGGAATTGCACAGCGGCCTTGTTTCCCCCCCTGCCACGCTTCAGGGGCCTCTCTTGTTTTGCTGCCATTTTTCAGTGGGGTGAAAAAGGCACTTTATACATGCCCTGGAAGGACGCTCCTTCCTTTTCATCTCTTCCAAGGCTACCAGAAGTCTGTTTTGGAGATCAAGCCTAACACATTGCATTGCGCGCGCACACCCTTCTCCCTGGGAGGGATCCAGGGCTTTTTAGTGATGATTTTCCCATCACTTCTTCACTACCACTAAATGTTTAATTTCTGTGCCCATCAGAACCCCAAAAGCAGTTGAAATGGGTTGCCAGTCCTACAAAGGAGACCCAGAAATCCACCGGCAGGGTTGCCCCCCCCCCGACCCGTTTATTGCTAGCAGGGACTAAGCACCTTTAACAGACGCAGGGCAGAATGCCAACAGGTGCAGCTTTCCCAAGAAGAGAGATGCAGTGATTGGGTGGGCGGCGGGGGGGAAAAACAGCTGTTGGACCTGCTAGATTTCAGAGTGCAGCTATTCAAGGCCCAGGACGCCCTGCCAGAACTGCAAAAAAGGGACGGCACAAATATAGAGCTGCCCAGCTGGCACTGCGGAGGCGAAAACAGGAGGAAAGAGCAGTTCTGCCAGCTCGCTGGTCCCCCCTACCCGCCTGCCACACTGCAGAGCTGCCCTTTTTCATCCCCTGAGAACAACCATCCTGGCAAGCCGGGCCTTAAAAGGGCAGCATGCCCAGGCAGGAGTCCAACAGGTGCGGCTTTCCCTCCAAACTGGGCAGTGGTGGAGGAGGGGGAAGCTGTACCTGTTGGGCCCCTGCCTTGCAGGGATTCAAAGTCCAAGACTTACTGTTTGGTTTCGGAAGCGGCGGGGGAGTGAAAAGTGCAGCCACCCCCGCAGAAAAAACAACATCAAAAAAACCCACCACCCATTCTCCGTTTTGCGGTCGCCGCCCCCTCCCCGGGGAGCGTCAGGCGCAGCGCGGCAGTTCCCACCCCGGCCGGCAGAGGGCACAGCGCGACGGCGGCAGCCCCTGATCCCCCTCCCCGCTTGCCCCGCCCGCCAGGGGGCGCCGCGGAGCCGCTCTACCCCCCTCCGACTCTATGGCTCACCCGCAGGCAGGAGCGCCTCCGCCAGGCCTTGCTGTTGTTGTAGCCTCCCCCCTCGACCCCTCCGAGGGTCACCGAAATGAAATCCCGGCGGGGCGGCGGCGAAGCCGAGTACATGGCGGCAGAAACAGCGAGCGACGCTCCCTCAGGAGCCGAGGGCCGCCATGACTCCTCCCGCCGCTGCCCCGCCCATAGAGACGGGAGCGCAGAGCGGCCACTCCCGCTTCCCTTCCTAGAGGACTCTATGGTGGCTCTCCCTAGCAACAGCGCCCAAGAGGCTTCGCTTAGCAACGCCCCTGGCAGCTGTAGCAAGGCCTTTGCTCCATTTACAGTAGCACCTATTGAGTTATTCGTTCAACTTAAGCTTGTTGGCTTTCCTCTGACCATCTCAAGGTGATTTATATGGACCAGGCCTGCTCAACCTAGCAGCTGTTTTTGGACTACAACTTCCATGATCCCTAGCCACAGTGGCCAACAGCGAGGGACTATGGGAGTTGGAGGCCAACATCTGCTGGAGTGCCGAAGTTGAGCAGCCCTGAATTAGACCATTAAAACCACAGGATTAAGGCAGACATGTCATCCCCTGGGAATTCCCCATGTTCCCTGTATAACAAGGATTCTCAGAAGTTGTTGACTACAACTCCCATAATCCCCAGCTGCAAGGCCTTTGGCTAGGGACCATGGGAGATGTAGTCAACAACATCTGTGAATCCCTGTTTCAGGGAATATTAAGTGGGACTGAAGTTAGCAACCTCTCACGATTTCAGGAGTGCTCAGGCATGTCAAACTGAGTCTGAATGTTGTTCAATGTGTTAAAGAAAGAAATCCAAAACAAAAGAGGTCCCTCTTCTCTCTTCCTTTGCAAAAGAAGAGATGGGAGAAGCTACAACCCTGCCAAAAATATATATATACCACCACCACCACCAAACCCCAATCAATCAAGCACCAAGTCTCTGAGTATTTGCTCTTGTTCCATTTTTTATTTTTAAAAAAATCATTTTTAATACAAGAGGGAGGAGAAGCAGACCTGCACAACTACTCCTTGCTCCACATGCACCGTTTCCAGAGTCAAAAGGCACTTTTGCAAAAAGTGGCGTCACCAGAAATAGTCTCCAGGCAACTCTTGAAAGCAAATCATGGAGATCTCAATGACACAACACCGTGCGAAACGAGGTGGGGGACTCTCTCCAGGAATCACATCCATCACAAGCTGGCAGCCCTAGGTGGCCCTCTTTTCATCTCAAGAGGGGAAGGGGCTATAGCTGTCCCTCCTCCGCTTCTTCAGTCAGCGCCATATTGGACATAGATGGTAGATAAGCCATCTTGTCCGTTGGTCCATTTTCACCCAATATTGTCTTCTCCAACTAGCAACCGCTCTCAGGTCTCAGGCACAGCGGCCTCTCCCGCCATTGGCTACCTAAAATCCTTTCTATTTGGGACGCTGGAGACTGAACCCAGGACCTTTGGCATGCAATGAGCTCTACCACTGAGCTATGGCCTCCGTGGCAAATATGGCAACACCAGCCCAATGGCTAGGAAATGCACGCACAAGGTATGTGCTTGAACATCTTGGAGGCCCTCTCCTGTTCACCACCCACCGTCTGCTCTTCAAACTGCCTTTGGATATTGAGATAGGCAAAGACTTGGCCTCATGGCCATGAAAAGAAGGGTTTCTCAGTTGGCTATATCCACTTGTTTCCATCCATGTTTGTCAATCCCTGCCTGTAACTGACTATCCTTGCTTTCACCCTTGGGTGTAGGGTTCTCGCCCACATCCTTGCTCTTGGATGTGGGCGAGAACCCACAAAAGCTCATGCATTAATCTAGAGGTGCAGCCTTATTCTTTTTTTAATTACTTTTATCTAGTTTTAAATAACTCTGCTTGGCAACCAAGAACAGAAAGACAGGACATCTTTGTTCAAATACAGTGAGATAACTGTGCCACCTCTTCCAACCCTACAAAAAGAACAAACTAAAAAAAAAAACCTAAACTAAAAACAAGATTTGAGTTCTCTACTCTTGCACATGGAATTAACTCCTAGCATTCGTCATTGGTATCCAAGCACTTGCTTTTGATCATTTCGCAGAAACTCTTTGCTTGTTATTTTGTGATCAACAACTCCAAGGCAAATGTGTTAATATTTCTGCTTTGTCTTTATCGAGAAAGTAAGGTGATGGGATGACTTTGGCTTTCAGAGATTTTTCCAGACCCTGCAAGCAAAACCAAAGCAAGGACTAGTTGTTAAATTAGGAAGGATACCAAAACATCTCAGATGGATATATGCAAGAGCAAGGAAGGAAGGAAGGAAGGAGTGGGAGAGAGAGAAGGAAGGAAGGAAGGAGAAAGATAGTTAACCCATTCCCTTCCAATTACTGCAATGAATTTCATTGATATTTTACTGTTTTCAGGTTTTAAGAAATTCCGGGTGTATTTCCAAGAATGCAGCTCGACCTTCTTACTAATAAAAATAAAAATTTAAAAACCAAGGTATTTTGCTCTCTGTTGTACTTGGCAGGAGTATTACTAATTTCTGTGAGATTTCAAGACACTGCTCCAATATTTACCTTTTTTTCTGAGCCCAAGGGAATAGAGAGGCAAAGATCTTGGTTATTTATTTTACAGGTCAGTTACATCATTTGTGATTTGTTGATTTATTCAATAAATTGTGAGCTGTCTTGCAAATACCATTATTGTAGAGAGGCAAAATGTTGTAATAAATAAATAACAAAGCCTACAGAGGCTTACAAGAAATGTACTCTCACCTCTCCAAAATAAGAGACGAGAGGTGAAATCTCACACACGGCAGGCGGGTCCTCATCTCCTGATAGACTGGGAAGGGAGGAAAAAATGCATTCCATGAGTTTCTGCGAACATGAATACAAGCAAAGCTCAAGAGCATGTGCAGAGTGCTTCTATCTCATTATTGGAGCAACCACAAGCAGTCTTTTTATACATCTGGGGTTGGAAGGAAAGGATACCATGTAAAAGAGCACAATTCTACAGCCAGCCTTGAGCCCCAGAATACAGCCTTTGACCCTACGGAGAGAAGATTGCGTGTCTAACAATGGAGGTTGTAATTCTCCAACCATGTTGCAAATTCCATTTGAGAGCACTGCCTTCCTTTACTGAATTGCTAAACTACTATTCCCTGAATGCGGGCGGGGGGGAGGATAAGTGGGAGGAGCCTTCATAGGGCACACCCACCTGCATTTCTCATCTATCTTTTTGCCGCTGCTATTGACAAATCGGGCACCAGCCTTCACAGCCCAGCGGTAGTGTTGGGAGAGGAGCGCCCGCCTTGCAGTGGTGGGCGTGTCTTTGTCAGCTGTGTCTGCATTCTTCAAAGGGGAGAATTCCTCTTCCCTTGGTACTTCAAAGGCCACGAAATTCCTATCAACAGTGCGGGGGGGGAACCAGAAGTGTAAGCTGTGCATGCACGCAGACCAGAAAACTCCAAAGCAGTGGAACATTTCAGAAGAAAGGAACAGTTAACCTGACAAAGTGACACAAAAGCACATGAGAAAGCTGGATTTCCCCACTGGATCTTGCATCCCTCCCACTTCTAAGCTGCTGGCTGCAAGAGTTTTCAACTTTAAACAACGAATTGTTTCTAGGTAGGTGGTCTAGAAAAGGAAACTAAACAAGACTGCATTCAAGAAGGTTCTGGACTAGAGCTGCTCATCTTTGGTCCGCCAGCTGTTTCTGGACTACAACTCCCACAATCCCCAGCTACAGCAGTGAACAGCCAGGAATTATGAGAATTGTAGGCCAACATCTGCAGGAGGGCCGAAGTTGAGCAGCTGGACTCTAGAAGGATGCAGTCAATCACCACACACACACACACACATCATGTTTATTTTATACACTATTTCTATAACAGTTTTCTCAACACACAAACTGGCATGCAATCAACAGAAAACCAAAATTAAAACCAGTATTTAAAACATTTATTCCTTGTGGGAATTATATACACAGTCTCAGGGCAGTCTGCCTGCTGCACCCCTGCGTGAGTCACTGCTTTGGGCAGGTTCCCTTCTACTTGGGAGGCCCACCCAGATCAGAGACACAGACAGAAGCAGAGGGGACAGATAATTTGGGGAGCAATGGCATACACCCCAAACTGCCAGCTCAGTAGCAAATGTACCCCACCACACAATTTAAAAACAAAACAGAACGGAATACAGAGAAAGACACACTGCCACTAACTTAGCAAACTGGAACACATCAAACACAAACTTCTCCAGCTTTATCCCATTCGGTTTGAGCGGCTTTACCAGAATGCCCTCCTCGTCGACATACGGCACCTTCTTAATGGCCACGTGGTGCTTCAACAAAGGCTCAAATTTCCTAGTGAGACAGAAGAATGGAGCCATGAGGAATCCAGTTCCCCTCTAAGTGTTATAACAACTCTGGAGAACCACCCATGATTCGATCAACCTCTGTCGGGTTCCCCCCTTTAGTTGCTTGTTTCCAGAAGACCCTGTAACCTTCTTTCGAAGGGAAGGGGCTCCAGCCCCCTTGATCATTTGGGCCGGCCTCTTTTGCAAGACATGGTAGTTGACAAACCACCAGCCCAAGCAGACCTTTCAGCCAATGGAAGGACGTCGAGTCAGCAAGCAGCAGAGCATACTGGCAATTGGGGACCTTGGAGCTTAGCTGTTTGGGATAAAGTGCACACAAACGCCCCGTGACTCACAAGCTGACCAGGCACATCATTTTTGCCAACTTGCCAGAAAGTTCCTGAAAATCTTTTGATAATGCTTTTTTTGGCCATTTCAGGGGATTTTTTGAGACCTGGCTTTCAGGCGGAAAGTGGAGTTCCTCATGAATCTTTCCCCTTGTAAGTTTAGGAGCACAGGAAGCTGCCTTTATACTGAGTCAGACCTTTAGGTCCATCGAGCTCAGTATTGTCTACAGTGACTGGCAGCGGCTCCTCCAAGGTTTCAGGCAGGAGTCTTTCCCAGCCCTACCTGGAGATGCTACCAGGGATTGAACCGGGGACCTTCGGCATGGCAAAGCAGATGCTTTGCCACTGAGCTACGGCTCCATAGGACTGCTTAAATAAACTATCGCCGAGTGGATAAAATACCCACCATTTCTCAGTCCAGCCAATTACTAGAGAGAAGTTTCTGCATGCTCGAAACACAGAATGCTTCTGCATTTAGATCTGACTAACATTATACAGAAGAGGATTTGTGGTGCATTTTATTTTCTTCATATTATTAAATAAAGCTTGCTTAAAATCTGTTACAATAATCTGTGGTACAAATCCCCATTTATTGGACCTAAAAGCACAGGTGATAAGAGCAGCTTCTAAGCAGGAAACTCTCAGATACACTACTGTACACCTTCCAGACAGAGAGTAAAATGATTGATCAAGGTGGGTTTTTAATCCGTTCCTCTGGGACCCATGCACTTCTCTCTCATTTTGTGTCACGGTCTAATCCAGCAAATGCATTCTCCACTTCTAAGCCCTGAAGGCGCGTGCTGAGACCACCGCAGGACTTACGCAGCTACATCCTGAAGAAAGCGGAGAGTGAAGAAGTGGTTGCAGATATTCCCCGCACTGTACATCAAGTGACCGTCTGGGTTCTGCATCTGTGCAGTTTCTGAGCTGATCTCGCTGTATTCCACCACCTGGTACACGCCGTCCACACAGCACACCACCCCAACAGGCTCTGCGGGATAGGCTTTTTCTACTACCTGCAGACACAAAATGTTGGGGCTGAATCAGAGATCTGGGTAGAAGGCTGAGAAATACTCAGTGCAACCAAGCAAGTCGAATTTCACACTGAGCTAACTGGAAATGTTTGCAAAACATCATTTGTTCGTGCATAATGTTGTTATTTAACTTGTTTTGCTTATTTGACTACTTTGTTTCACTTGTTTATTCTGCAGACCACAAGAACCTTTGCAAACTGCAAAAAAATAAAAATCAATCAATCTGCAACTTCCCAGCCAGACATCTGAAATTTAACTGGGCATTGCTCACAGGATTTTGTGCTTATCTTTGCTTCCATGAGGGCTAGAAACACGGTTTTCATGTTTTGAAGGTTAAAAAGAGAAGTTCTTAGGGTAATTGAATTATGTCTCAGGTGTAGTCTGTTAGACACACATAGAACAGTCAAAACAGAACTCCATACTTATTTGCTCAGCTATTTTCACTCACATTTTGGAACCGCAAGGGCAACAAAAAGCTTAGTATGAAGACACATGATTTAGGCTTGCTGAAGCTAAGCCAGCTTGAGTTCACCAGTCAGTGCTTGGATGAGTCCATGCCTGGGAATGCCATCCTTTCATGTTACGCAGAGCTCTTCTTCAAGCGTTCAGAACAAACACAGAACAGAAGAGTTCTGTGTTTCTGGGGTGGGTGGGGACATTTTTTAAAAAACAAAGAAGACAGCAGCAGAGTTATTTGGACCCAGTTGGAAGCCTGACAGAGGGAACACAGCAAAAAGACATTTAGAGGAAAGAGTGACTAGCAATGAACAAAAACTTGGTAGGGCAAACCTACAAGACATTTTCCCAACTCCATAAACATGTAGAGAGGATTGCCATGAGCAAAAACTGGAGATTACCCAGAAAGAGGCAAAAATGGCTTAGCTATAATATTCTCCTACTTTGGTTGCCAAGGAACTGGGAAATCTGCATCATACACACACACACCAGGCATTTAAGCCAGTGTTCCCTCTAAGGTGTGTGCATGTGTGCGCACACACATACGTTTCTTTATGTCCACTCAGTTTTTACATCCTGCTCAGGTGGAGTCAGGAACGCCCCACTCTGAATGCATCTGCACGCAGACTGCCTTGATAATGTCGCCCAGAACAAAACTCATTCCGCACACAGATGGAAAAAATTAGAGGGAACACTGTTTTCACCCCCTTCACCTTAGCACCGCAATCAGCCCCTTTCGATACGCAGAAGCCCACAAAGACAGGGTCTGCCATTTTGACAAGGATGTTATCCACGCAGTAGACGTGGACGTATTGGATGCCACGGCGTTCCATATCCTCCAAGATCTTGTTGTCTGTCAGGGCCCGGTACAAGCCGCCGTTGCCATCTGTAAATATAAGACGAAAAGAACCACATTCACCTTCTCCCAAAGAGTAAAGAGAGACATAATGTGGCTAGACCAGTGGGACCAGTTTGGAGGCTCCTTTCACCTCATTCGGTACTAACACAACTTTTGTTCTGCAGGGTTGAAGTCCGGAGGTTATTTTTTAAAAAAACCAATGTCTCAAGTCTGGAGCAAAACTGGACAATGCTCAGTGTCAATTGGCTAACATCCATTCCATCATCAAGATACTTCTTCCCTTCTTGCAATATCTGGAGCAGTTTTCCAGATATTGTTCAAGGGCTTTTGAGGAGCTGTTTTTAATTAATCAGGAGATGGATGAACATACTATATATACAGATAAACGTTCATAGGATAATTACTTTTCTATTTGCGGTCAATACTGGTGTACCTGGAGCCATCGCAATTTTGCCCTTTTCTTCCAAGATCGCTTTCCCGTCGAATGTAACAGCAGGCAGCATCCTCTGCTCAAACATGACAACATTCAATTCATCCAGGCTGAAATAGCCATGTTCCCGGAAGAATGTCTCAGTCGGTCCCAGCGTGAACTCGCTGGTCATAATGTACCTGCAGGGGAGAAAACAATAGGTGAAATCCAGCCAGGAGCTTCAAGCAAACTATGTCCAACCAGTGCCCCCTCTAACAGGGATTCCCAGATGTTGTTGACTACAACTCCCAGAATCCCCAGCTATAATGGCTTTTGCTTGGGGATTCTGGGAGTTTTAGTCAACAACATCTGGGAATCCCTGTTAGAGGGAACACCGTGTCCAACTGGCAAAACCTCAAAGAGAATGGATTGGATTCATCTCACCAAGTCTGATATTCATGTAATACCCCCTTTAAGAAATGGGTGTTTCAAAACCTACTCTGAAAATAGGAGTGTGTCTCTTTTTAAAGTACTTCTCTCCAGACCTTATTTTTATTGCATAAGTTAAATCATTAAAAAGAACAACTAAGAACAGACATTTTGATGTATATACATCAGCCACAGGGTTCTATGTCCCACTGCTCAAAATTTCACACTCAGATCCAATGCTTTCCTCAATCTGATTAATACCTAATTAGTACATAATAAAAGAAGGGGGGGGAGAGGAAGGTTGATGACTCACAGCTGTGCCTGTTTAACGCTGACACAGAAAGAAAAACCAGGGCGAGGAAGGGTATGAAACAAAATGTTACTTGCACCCCTTTAATGGTATATGTACTTTCCGGTTTTTCCTTCATTTCTTCTTTACCGTTGACTTCAGGCCATAGCTTATCCAAATATCATGATTCCCTTATCTTTCTTTTAAGTCCAATGTTGATAAAATGCTTATTTTAAGAGGCCTTGTTATTCCGTTATGTTTGCTCTTCATATGTAATGACCATGGTCTTTCCCTGTTTATATATTCTGCTAGATGTCCTTTGAATCTGGTGACTAGATGTCTTCCTGCTTCCCCTACATTCTTTTCACCACATTCTCCACAAGTGATTCTGTAGACAGCCCCTTCCTGCTTACAATTACCATCCCCATTTTCACAGACTGGGCAGGCTTTAGTTCCACATTTCTTATAGTATAATCTAGATCTTACTAACTGTTGCTTCGAGGTTTTAGTGGTTGAGCACACTACATTAGCCTTGATCCCCTATTTTCTTGAACTTTTCTGGCACTGCCTAATAAAACTATTAGAAATAAAGGAGTTCTTTATCCTTCCCCAGACAAACTTCTGTTTCCAGGAAAGGTAACCTCCCTTGACAATCCAGTTCTTCTCTTGTTAGAAGAATATATAATTATACTCACTCACTCCCACCCCGCTATTCATTCTGTTGAATACCTAATTTGCTTGTTGTTTAGTTTTAGTTATGATAATTATGTTATCAATGTATCTCTTATATAAGATTATATCCAGAATGATGCATTTACTTTCCAGATTATGCATATAGCTAATAGCCAGTAGAGGGGCCAGGCAGTTACGCACAGCCAGCTCTCTCTCCTGAGAGTAAAATTTACCATTAAGCAATGGTAAATCTCCCTGGTTTTTCTCTCTCAGTGTCAGGCATAGCTGTGAGTCAACAACCTTCCTCTCCTCTTTCCTCCCCCTTCTTTTATTATGTACTCATTAGGTATTTAATCAAATTGGGGAAAGTCTGGGATATAAGAGTGTGAAATTTCACAGTGGGACATAGAACACTGAGGCTGACATACAGACGTCAAAACGTAGTAGTTGATCTTTTTAATGTTTTAACTTACACCATAAAAATAAGGTCTGGAGAGAAGCATTGTAGCTAATCCATCATGCATATTGCATCGCCACTGTATCAACTAATTCATTTTAAAGTTTCAGAAGCACAGAAATACAATCCTAGGCATGCTTTACGCAGAAGTAAGTACTGTTCTATTCAATTGGGCTTACTTCCAGGTAACTGTGGGCAGAACTGCACACTCTCTCTCATATGCGCGCTGTGTAGAAAACTCCTAGAGAACCAGGTAGAGGCCCTGGTTGTTAGCTTTAAATATCCCGTCTGTTTAGAGATATCCCGTTGGCCAGAGAGCGCAGACGAAAAGGACTCTGGGCCGTGATATGCCTTCATGGGCTGTCGCCAGTGATCAGCTGGACGTTAAGGGCCCTGAGAGCCCAACTACCCACCACGGGACGGAGCATGGTGTGCCAAATTTCGCTCCCGCCAGCTGCTCCACTCTGCAGATCCTCTCCGCCTGGATCTGGTAAAGGGTCTTGTGACTTGGCAGTCCCACGTCATACATGCCCTTGGGGAAAGGGACCCCCAGGCGCGTCCCTTGCCCCCCGGCCAGAAGGAGGACCGCTACCTTATTCTGAGAGATCTGGCGGAAGCCTGGAGGGAGGAAGAGAAAGACTGGATCAAGACCCAAGGGATATATAGGACGCTGCCTGCTGAGTCAAAGGCTTGCTCCATCCAGCTCAACCTTGTCTACTCTGACCGGCAGCAGTGCTCTAACATTCCAGACAGGGGACTTTCCCAGCTCCACCTGGATTCAGTCACTGAGCTACGCCCCACCCCCCGAGAAAGTCTGGACTGCTTTAAGCCAGCTCCTGAAAGATCAACCCTCCTCATCATCTCCACATTAGAAGGCAGGAAATGCACTCTGCATATGCTCAGGAGCATCCTCTTTTTTTACTCCACAAGTTCCACTCATGATGACACACAGACAAGGAACTGGGAGATTTACATCCCAGAATAAGTTTTGGGATAGGGAGCAGGGTATGGTTTGGGCAGGCTTCTTTCAGAGGCAGGGGTGTCAAGAAAAACAAAACAGGCTACTTTGGCAGCAGCTCTGCAATCTGCATGGGGTAAGGAGCCAGTTCAGCCTAGTAATCATTTTGCAATTAATCCATAAGGCCTGTTGCTAAAGAAAGGGCGTGGCCAAGGAGGCCAGGTGCTAAGAAAGGGCGTGGCCAAGGGGGCCAGGTGCTGCGGCTGAGAGGGCGTGGCTGAAGACAGGGAGGCGGAGCCGGAAGCAACCCCTGCTGCTGCCTCCTGCTCTTTCGTCGGGGAAGGCAGACCTTTAGCCTCGAGCTCTTGGAGCAGCTGCCTGGCGGGCTCTCCGCTGAGGCCCCGCTTGGTGCTCGCTCCTTCCTGCAAGTGTTGCTCGGAAAGGCAGGTCGAACATTGCCTTGCCCAAAACCTACCTGCAGTCGGGCTTCTGCAGGAAGGTGCCTGTTTCTAAAGTCCCTCCCGACACCCCAAGAAAAGCAAGCTAGTCCGAATGGTCCGCCAAGGGCAGAAGGGCTGCGCCTCCATCCACATACGGAGAGCCAGCCAGGCATGACGCCCACAGCCTGCGCCTGCCGGGCACTGGGGGTAGACTGCTCCTGGGCCTGGAGGCGCTCCACGCAGCTCCAGAGGCCGGCCACGAAGGCGCCCGCCCTGCTTTGCCCTTGGCTCCGGCCTGCCCGCCTACCTTCTTCCTCCCAGCGCTCCAGAGTGGCAGGGTCGCTCCTGCAGGCGCTGCCCAGGAACTCGGGCGGGACGGGCCGCATCCTGCCGTCCAGCCGCTGGCCGCCGCCGGGCCCCTCTCGCTCGCGGGCGCAGGCCTCGGCCGCCCTCCGGCAGTGCTCGCCCAGTTCTTCCCCGGCAGCGTCCAGCTGCGCCCGGAGCGCGTCGCGCTGCGCCGCATCCAGCTCGGCCCAGAAGCGCAGCAAGTGCGGCTGGCCGGCGCGCTCCAGGCGCGCGCGGAGCTCGCCCTCCTCCGGGGGCCCCATGGCCGCCTCCTCTTGCTGCCGCCGAGTCGCTCGCTCCTTGGGCTCGGGGGGCGGGGGCTTGCCGAGCTGGAGGCGCGCCTCGCCCTCCCTACTGCCGAAGCACAGGAGGGCGGCCCCCCGAGGAGAATGCTGCCCGCCCGCCCCAAGCACCCCCAGTCTTTGCCCACCAGGAAAAGCGGCGGCGGCGGCGCAAGGACGGAGTCGGAGGGCAAGGCACCACTGCGGGCGGGGGGGGGGGGGGCGGGGACGGCGCTGCAGCTGCACGCGCCAGGCGGGCTGCCCCTCCCACATCCTGTTTTCGGCAAAGTTTCTCGGACTTGCGTCTCTCTTCCTCTGGGGCTGACAGACGTAGGAGGAAGCTAGCTGCCTTCGACCGAGTCAGGCCACCGGGCCGTCCATAGCTCAGTCTGGTCTGCACAGGCTGGCAGCGGCTTCCCCGGGGTTGCAGGCAGGAGCCTCTCTCCCAGTCCCAGCCCTGTCTTGGAGGTGCTGCCAGGGAGGGCACACTGGGAACCTTCGTTCTGCTTGCAAGCCGGCAAGTGCTCTTCCCTTAGGGGAATAGGGCACTCTGATGCAGTCTCCCATCCAAATGCAAACCAGGGTGGACCCTGCTTAGCAAGGGGGCATTTCATGCTTGCTACCACAAGACCAGCTCTCTTTCTGAAAAGGGAGTAGGGAAAAGCAGCCCTGCCCGGCTCCAAATCTGGGCACACAAGGCAGTGCTGATAAGTGGCAGTTCTAGGGAACCTCTTTGGGGCTGGCCCTAAGGAGGACCTACCTCATGCAAACAGAAGAAAGCACACAGGTAGAGTAGTCACTCAATCACCATCCCTAAGGTGCTTTCTGTATGCATGTGTAGAAAGCTAGGACATTCTTTTTTTTCTTATTGCACAATAATGCTTTTCCAGTACACTGAACTTCCTGAGATCCAGCACCTCCACACCTGTTTCTGCACTGGAGTTCTGGAGACACTCCTTAATATATCTTTAATATTTTTCAATATATTGCTGCTCATAAATAATACATTTCCTCCAGTCTCTGAAAGCCACACCATGTAGCAGTGAGTTCCACAAGCCAATGAAGGCTTGCATGGGGAAAGCCCTTTTTTTGGTGTTTTGGAATCAGTTTTATTCCAAGTTCTAATATGATGGGAGAAGGAGAAAAAGATTCCCCCACTTGCTCTCTCCACTTTGCATCATTTTATAAACTTCCTAACCAGAGGGTTCCTTCTCTCCTTTGTTTTCCAAACAAACGTGTTATTGTTTTCATTGTACATTTTGTAAATTGTTGGTGGTTTGTTTGCTCTTTAATTGTACGCCGCTCAAGGAGAACTTTCTGAAAGGCGTCTTAGAAATGTTTGAATTACTGTTACTGACATTAAAACTTCGGGGGGGGGACCTCAGACGATACAGCCTTTCCTCCCAGGGAAAGTGTGCTCTTGTGCTGGCCAGCGAAGGGGAGGTGCGGGGGGTTAAGTTAGTGCCTCCTGGCCAATTTTTCACGGCTTTGTCGAAATTGGGAAAGCACGTCAGAACAAAAAAGAAATAAAGGAAGAAGGAAGAAAGCCTGCCAGCCCTGCAGGCGTGGGAAAAATCGCCCGCGCTGGGAAAAATCAAACCGGCAGGCCTCGCGCTTTAGCCAATCAGCTCGGAGAGCACTCCGCCACTGGCCAATGGAAGCGCAGCCAGGATGCGAACAAGGGTGACGTCACAATGCGGGGGGGGCTCCCTTCATTCAACACTTCGGAACGTTCGCAACTAAGTGTAACGAGTTGGGGCTGCCGGCGCCGCGGTCCGGCCATGGCTCCGCAGCGCGGGGCGCCCGGAGGCGGCGGTGAGCGGCGCCCGCTGCCCGCGGAGCCCGCCGGCAGCAGCGGCAGCACCCAGGGGCTGCCCAGAGCCTTCCTGCAGAGCCTGCGCACCCTCTTCGACATCCTGGACGAGGACCGGCGCGGCTACGTGCACCTGCGCGAGATCGAGAGCCGCTGGCGGCAGCAGCCGCCGCCCCCGGGAGGCGAGGGCCGGGAGTCGCCGCGGAGCGTCCTGGAAGGGCTGCGGAGGGCCGCCCCGGCCAGCGGCTACCTCACCTTCGAGCGCTTCGTGCTGGGCTTGCGCGCGTCGCTGCTCAGCCCCGAGAAGAAGAGCCCGGCTGGCGGCGCCCCGCCGGGCCCTCCCTCGAGAAGCAGAAGGGACGCCGAGGCCCCCCTGGCCGAGAGGGCGCCCGGGAGGGGCTGCGCGCCGGCTCGGAGCCTGGAGAAGATCCCCCACCTGCTTGCGGAGCAAGTGCCCGCCTGCAAGAGGGCAGGTGAGTCTCGAGGGAGGAGGAGGGGCCCCAGCTGTCTGTCGAGACCCAGGCGCCGGTACGGTGGGCGCCCCTTCGCTCTGTGGGCCGGAGCCCCTGGTCTGCATGCAGAAGGTCCCAGGTTCAGTCGGTGGCGGCATCTCCTGCCCGCAACCTTGGAGAAGCTGCTGCCAGTCAGTGCAGACAATCCTGGCTCGATGGACCAAGGCCCTGACTCGGTATTTGGCAGCTTCCGATTTTCTTAAAGTAGTTCTTTAATGGTGGAGTCCTTAAACACTGATGAGAGCAGCGTGTTGGGTGGGTGGGGAAAGGGTCCACACATACAGGATCCGCCCGGATTAACTTTCTCGGCCGGGGTGCACCTCCAGGATCGCTTTAACGGGATTCCGTTTCCCCTTTAAAGCCTTATAACAACTTGGCCTTCTTTTAATCCCCAGGAGCAGATGCTGGTGGCCGGAAGCCAGCGGGACGGCTGCAAAACGAGGGTACTTCTAAAGCCGGAGCAGAGGGACGGAGACCGCCAAGAGGCCGCGGCGAACATCGGCGGCACACCATCACCAATGGTGTGGATTACTGCCTGGTATGGGTGTCCTTTCAGGAGGAGCCCTCAAGGCTTTTGGACCCCAGGTTTCAAAGAATCCTGGGACGGAGACCCCCAGCATTCAAAGAACAGCTGAGACCCAGAGGGGCTGCTGTCAGGGCTCACCCCTACCAGAGCAGACCTTTCTGGCATGGTGGGCTTCCTTTGGGGCTTAAGTGGGAGGCGCAGGTCTCTTGCCCAGAAGGTGCTTGAAGGATACTCAGCCCTTCTCGGAAGGCAGAGTTTCCGTTTCCTGCTCTCCTGAGCAAGCCGTGGTTGTGACCCTGCACACGTTTTTCAGGCCTGCTACCGCCTTGTGGGTGACGTAGCCTTTTGGCCCTGTTCACTAAATTGCATGAAGCCTCAGTTTAGGGTCTGCCTCAGTGCTTGCGGGGGTGGGGGGGATCCTATTTGGGGAAGGGGTCAATGTGACCGGACCTCCTCCAAATAGAATTGGCCACCAGCCCTACTGGTTACATCTTCTCACCCTCAGTTTCCCCTCTGGATTTTTTTCTTTCGTTCTGGGCCAAATTATCTTTAGACACGTCCTCCTGGCCATCTCTGAGTCCCCTCCACCAAATGTGTCTGATGTGCCGGCTGTCCTCGGCTTCCCTGAAACTGCGGAACTCCCTTCCACTGGAGACTTGCCGAAGCCCAAACCTAGTCACATTTCCAGTTGTACTGACTTTTTGACCTGCCTGGGTTGCTTTGGAATGGGATCATCTTAACTGAATATAGCGTTGCCTATTTGATCGTGTTCCTGTTCTGTGCTGCCTGGGTTTTCGTCGTTGCGGCTACTCTGCACACATCCCAGCAACGAAGAAGACTGGGAACTTTGAAAAAGAAAGAAAAACCCAGGCTCCGCTTTGCTCCAGAATCCGAGGCCCCGTCCAACCTGAGAAGCGTTTCCCCCTCTCTTAAAGGGCCTCTGTGTGTTTGCTCTCCGCTGACAGCAGACAGGTCCGCTCATCCCTCACTGATCCGGATTGATCAGCCTGGCGTGGTCCCTCGTGGCTCATCGCAGTGGGGAGGGAGCGTTGAGCTCGGCCTGGCTTGCCCAGGTGGCCGGCTTCCCCCTCTCCCTCTCCATCCTTCTCCTCTCCTGGCCCACCTCCCCAGCCTCGGGGGGGGTCTTCACTCAGCTGCCGCTGCCTGGCTTCTCCCTGAGCCAGGAAACTGCTGGGGGGATGCAGCCCGTTTCTCCTCCGGCCTGGCTGGGAAGGGCCCAGCGATCTCAATCCGTTGTGGAGGCCCGACACGGCTGGAGGGGGGTCTTGGCGGCATACAGCACGCTCTTTGTGCCTCTGGCGAGCAGCCTGCACAGCCCCAAAGCCCTCACGTTCTTCCTCTGGGTACGTCCATCCCTCTCCGGGGGGCTGGTGCCCTCTTAAGCCTGCTCCGGCTGCCGGCTTTTATTCTGCGTGGCGGAGCTGGTGTGTCCTTGGGGCAGGCAGAGAGATCCAGAGCAGAAGTGGGGGTGAGTTTCGGAGGGTAGCACGAGCTGAAGTGCCTAGCCTCCAGCAAGAGAGGCTGCTGGATTTAATTCTGTCTGTGCACACACAGCCGGCCGGGAAGAAGCCATGCCCTATCGGCCACAGAACAGTTATGTGCTTCGTTCTCTCTCTTTCTCTTTTCTCTGTGTAGTGGCTAAAGTGTGCTGTCAAGTCAATTTCAACTCTCGGTACCCACAGACTAGCCCTGTGGTTGTCTTTGGTAGAATACAGGAGAGGTTGACCATGGCCTCCTCCCGCACGGTATGAGATGATGCCTCTCAGCATCTTCCTAGATCGCTGCTGCCCGATAGAGGTGTTTCCCATAGTCTGGGGAACATACCAGCGGGGATTCGAACCGGCAACCTTCTGCTTGTTAGTCAAGCAGTTCCCCGCTGTGCCATTCGGTGGCTAGGCTGTGTAGTGGGAGAGATTAGAAATGTGCACTAGAAAAACAGAAACTGCAAGGGCTTCGAACAGCCATCGGTCTCTGGTCCAGGAAATCTGAGCGGTAATGAGCCAGGAGCCACCTAATGGCACATCAGGGAAGTAACTTGCCTAGCGAGCAAGAGGTGGCGGTTTAAATCCCCGCTGGTGTGTTTCCCCTAGATTGGGCAGCAGCGATCTAGGAAGGTGCTGAAAGACAACATCATCTCATACTGCGTGGGAGGAGGCCATGGTCAACCCCTCCTGGATTCTACCAAAAGACAACCGCAGGGCTCTCTGGCCGCCAGAAACAGGCTCCATTGCCAGAGACATGGCTTTTGCCCTTGGAGATTATTCTGGGGCTAGAAGAAGACTAGGGGAAAAGACTGTGAAACAGCTTCCCCGCTTTGATGTGCAAGTACGTGGGATGTGTGATCTTTCATTCATTCATTTGTGTGTTTGGTCTTTCCTTGGCAGCTGAAGCAAATGAAGGAGCTGGAGAAGGAGAAGGATTTCCTGTTCCAAGGGCTGGAGATGGTGGAGCGGGCCCGGGAGTGGTACCACCAGCAAATCCTCCTCCTCCAGGAGCGCCAGAAGCAGCTGGGCAAAAGCAAAGTCCACAGCGTGAGTTTCGAAAACGCAAAAAGGAACCCTTGGGATCCACCAGTCTCTACCGGGTGCAGCGTTCCGCCCAGGGTGACTTCATCAAGCCATGCAATATGTGCGGGGCTTGAAGATCAATCGAGGCGGGGGGGTTTCTGCCTACATCTGGGGAAGGCCCCGCCCTGGGGGCAGAGCTTGTTGCTGAAAGCAGGCGGGCCCACATCCCCATTTTATTGGTTTTATTACTCCCTTGTTTTGAAAGCTGTGTTGACCTAACGCAGGAGTTCCCAACGTGTGGTACTCCAGATGTGGCTGGACTCCAACTCCCATCATCCCTAGCTACAATTGATCACGGCTGGGGATGATGGGAGTTGTGTTTCAGCCACATCTGGAGTGCCCCAGGTCAGGACCCCCTGACTTACTGGAACAGCCAGCAAATGTTTGGCAAAGGTTATCCAAAGCTGGATTCTCATTCTCATATTCATTCTCTCTTTCTCTCAAAGAAATGGCCTTAAGTGTGCTTTTTCATGCTTGCATTGGGGTTTTGCTGGTCCTTTGGAGGGGTAGCAGGGCATGCAGAGTTCCTGCAGAACCACAGGACTGCTGGCTGTGGGGTGACTTGACTTCCCTGCTCTCTCCTGCCTCTTTCCCCACCCAGGACTTGCTGGCCGAAGGAGCTCCCAGTCAGCTCGGCTGCCTCCTGCCCAAACTGCAAGAGCTGAACCGCTGCCTCTGCGAGCTGCTGTCTCTCTCGGCAAAGGTGAGGGTGGCCCCGTGGGCAGGCAGGGCAACTATTGCGGAAGCAGCCAGGAGTCGGAAGCCCTTTCTAGGCCACTGCAGGTCTTCTAATGCAGGGGTTCCTCAACGTGGCTTCCCAGATGTCGTCGGACTACGGATCATGTCCTCCGTAGCCACAGTGGCCGATGCCTTCTGAAATAGTCCAACTTTCCGCCTTTTCCCGTCCTGAGGGCTAGAAACTTGCGGTCTTGTTCAAACAACCAATGCTGGGCTTCTTGGGATGCAGTGCCTGGTACCAATTCCTGGGAGTGTGTGTGTGGAGATAGTATTATAGACACAACCCTGCAGAAACTCTTTCTTTTTCTTTCTTTCCAGCCCCTGAGCCCCTGTTCCGCTGACCCCGGTGGCCAGGCTTGTGGTGCTGTGTCCTCCCCGCCTCTAGCCGGCGCTCAGCAGACCATCCAGATGCTGAAGGATCAGAACCGGCTTCTCACCAAGGTGAGAAAGGGATTCGTCAGGGTTCCTTGGCACCATCTTCTCTCTCCACTGCTCCCAGAACCTCTGATTCCAAGGAGGGGCCCTGACTGCAAGCAGACCCCTTTAGTGGGTCAGGGACAACAGTCTCTGGGCTTCACAGATAAACAGGAACCAAACCTATTCTATATTTCGAAGCGCTTGTGGGTGTGTTTGTGTGAAAAAGAAAGTCGTAGTTCCTGATAACCTAGAGACCAAATTGTGTATACACAACCCTACCACTGAAATTAGATGAATGAACTACTTTTGATACCGGAATATGCTGGGAGAAAGGGTTTTTCTAAAACAATCATAGCAGAAATTCTGTAAATAATCCTCAGATCCTAACCGCTGTGCTGAACAGGTTTCTCACACTCGGCAATCGGATGGATCATTTAAAAAAAGACATCATGCTCAAAAGAAGCAGAAGAATTTTTTTCAGAGGCCAAATTTACTATGATTCAAATGTGGTAATTAGACATATATGGCAATTAGCCAATAAAATATATGGCTAATATGTGGTATATATGGTATTGATTGATTAAGTGCTGTCAAGTCGGTGTCGACTCTTAGTTATACCACATGGTAATTAGTCAATACGGTGAATGTTTGAAGTTGAGATCAGACACATTTACTTCCCTTTTCTCAGAACAAAACATTCTACTAGCTTATATTTAATTTATTGAACTTGCTTGTGAGTGTAATGATGGTTAACGATGGGCCTCACACAAGAACATAAGGGCAGCCCTGCTGGATCCGGCCCCCCAAGGAGGGCCCATCGAGTCCAGCCTCCTGTTTCGCACAGTGGCCCACCAGATGCCGCTGGAAGCCACAGGCAGGAGTTGAAAGGGGCCTGCCCTCCCTCCTGCTGCTGCTGTGACTCCCCTGCAACTAGCTAAGGGGTGTGCACCAGTGAGATCCACCAGTAAGCTTAAATGACTTTCTTTTTAAAGGTTTAGAACCCTGAACCAGGCCCAGCCGAGCTCAAAGGCAAGCCCTCGAGCCGACCTAGTTCGGTGGTGAGCCGGCTCAACCTCGAGCCAGTTCGCCCATCCCTGTGGCCGGCTCGTAGCCCTCTGTGCTCGTGTCAGAATGGCCTTGAAACAGGGTGCCGTGAGAAGGGAGGACTCGGCCATTCAGAGTCTCGAAAGGTCCTGAGCGTCGGTTATGAACGGCTTTCCTTCCTTGCTCCCCAGGAGGTGACGGACAAAAGTGAGCGGATCACGCAGCTGGAGCAGGAGAAGTCGGCGCTCATCAAGCAGCTCTTTGAAGCGCGCGCCCACGGCAGCCACGAAACCAACCTCCTGGATTCCACCTTCATATAGCCCAGCTGCTTGGATCGGGATGGGCCGGCAGGCGTGCGCTGGGTAACCTCCGCCCCAGCAAGACTGTTTCTAGTTCCAAGGCAAGTGGCAAGGCTCTGTATTGGGATTTCGCTCTTCGTATTTGACGATGGACACACGCTCCTTTTCCCGGTCCCTTGAAACGCAGGTCTGGGTTCCTAGAGCCAACCATAGCGGCAGGTTTGGTGTGCTTGGTGCTTCGCTGCCCCACCACCACCACCACCAAAAAATATGAGGCTTATGTGATTTCTCCATCCTGCCCCTTGATGCCATTGCACGGATCATGGGGTGCAGAGTTTCAGTATCGACACTCCAAATGGGGGGACCTTGGGCATGATCCTGCTTGCCACATCCCTAGCAATGTGGCGGCTTCTTTGATGCGAGGAAGGAACTTGCTGTGTTTATCTCTAGAATATCTTTGCAGCCAGCACTCCTTATTTTGGGCATGACCCGGGCTCCACACTGAACCCTCGAAACCGTCCCAGTCGTGAGCATCAAGTGCCAGAAATGAAGTCGATCCTTTTTGCTCAAAAGTTGGGTGTGTTTGGTTTTTCCCTCTGAGCCTTGGAGGGTGGATTTTTTAAAAAGTGTGCTTCTAGGCATATAGAGAGTGCTCCCCCTCTGCTCAGTATTCATCTGCTGCAGCTGGGTGTTGGGCCGTTTTGAAACTTCACTCTCCACCCGATCCTCTTGGTCTGTCTCTGCTGTCAAGTAGTCAGCCTGGTTCAAGGTTCCCTGCCGAGACGGATGTCTCCAACACGGATGTCTCCAGATCTCGTGGCAACATGAGTCTTCCGTGGTCACCTCTGACACAGTCAGAACTGGCCAACTGGTCCCTCCAGACAACACCAGGCGCGTGACACGGACTTCTCTGACCTCTGCAACCAGGACTCCTGCCAGGATCCGAATTTGGAGCAAGGTGCTGTCAGATCAGAGGTGCTCTGGCATCCCTTCTCTGCTCTTGCAAGATCCTCAATGATTCCCAAGAAGATGCAAACGCTTCCAGGCTCTGAACTGGGCGGACGCTGACCCAAAGGCACTTCTGCTGGTGTTCATTTGAGCGGCATAAACCCCTCTTTGCTAGTACACGGACTCAACACACCATATTTTAAAGCCATGTTTCCAGCAGGGGGAGCTGTGAGACCACCGTAGAATACAAAACTCCTTTCTGTTTGCAGTTTTCTTCTTCTCCAGCCTGTCTTCTTTCAAACACCTTCCTGCCTCCTTCAGCCTCCTTGCCTGTGGCTTATGTGACTTTTTTTTACCCCACCAAATTTAACTTCCATAATAACTGCACTGAGAGCCACTTAATGGCACAGTGGGGAAGCAACCTGCCTAGAGAGCAGAAGGCTGGTGGTGGTGTGTTTCCCAGAATAGGGAACTCCTATATCAGGCAGCAGCGATATAGGAAGGTGCTGAAAGGCATCATCTCATACTGTGTGGGAGAAGGCAATGGTCAACCCCTCCTGTATTCTACCAAGAAAACCACATGGCTCTGTGGTCGCCGGGAGTCGACACCAACTTGACGGCACAACCTTTCCATTTTCTCCTTTAATAGCTGCACTGTTGATCAACGTTCTGATGCTGACACTTACACTCCAAGCAGCTAGAAATTTGTGAACGCAGGACAGCATCTGCTGTTCTGCCAGTAGCAGGAATGGGAACTCAAACACAGCCTCCAATTGGTTGCTTTATATATATTATAATAATAATAATATTATTATTCCTCTGGTTGGTACAGAGACCAGTCATCTTAATATACAATGTTTATTTGACTTTCCCCCCCTCTTTCTTTACAAGATTCTGAGATACTGCCCTGAGCAGTAGAGTACTGGGAGGGTGGGATATAAATATTTTAAATAAATAAAAATAAGACTGAGGATTCCCAATGGGTGAGGTAGAGATCTACCTATCTTACATTTTCGGTACAAGATCTCTTCCCAATGTGCAGAGGGGTCTTTAACTCTTTGGTCTCCGAATTCCTTTGCGGGCAAGCTATTTCGTCCCGTAGCACAAAGGAACTATGTGATTATGTGCGAGGGAGACTCCCTGTTCTCCGGCTGCTATGGGCATTTGCATCCCATGGGCATTTTCAACCCCTCTCCTCCCAAATATGTTTACAGTCTGAAATCCTGTATGTAGTTTTGACCCTGTATGTTGCATTTTAATCTGTTGTCCGTTTGTGTGTGTTTTTAAACTACTCGTATACATGTTTGTTATCATGGCGTGTTCTTAATTTCTCCCCCAAATAAAAGCTGAAATGAGCTTGGAAGCATTATTTTCCTGCCTGCAACCTTGAAGAGCCTCGGCCAGGCAGTGTAGACCAGGGATGCTCAGTTTTGGCCCTCCTGCAGACGTTGGCCTACATCGCCCATCACCCCTGACTATTGGCCCCTGTGGTTGGAGATCATGGACGCTGAAGTCTTAAAAACAGATGGAGAGGTTTTGGACTTCAACAGCCGTGATGTAGGACAGTACTGAGATAGATGGTCCAGTGGTCTGGCTCCATAGAAGACCGCTTCCGATGTTCCACTGATCTTGGACCATGTGGGTTTCTGCCTAAGGGTAACTGCTCTTAAGAGTGGCCCTTTTGCCGCTCGGTAATTATTTTATTTTATTTATTTATTTGATCAATTTCTATACTGCCCTTCCAAAAAATGGCTCAGGGTAGTTTACATAGAGAAATAATAAATAAATAAGATGGCTCCCTGTCCCCAAAGGGCTCAATCTAAAAAGAAACATAAGATAGACACCAGCAACAGTCCCGGCAGGGATGCTGTGCTGGGGGTGGAGAGGGCCAGTTACTCTCCCCCTGCTAAATAAAGAGAATCACCACGTTAAAAAGGTGCCTCTTTGCCCAGTTAGCAGGGGATATGGCAACTTCCCGTATTCCAGGAGGGATACAAAGCGAGGGAGAAGTCTGACAGTGCCATGGGGCAGCCAGGGAGAATGGGCAGAATCATTTGATAGGGTTCTGCCTCGGAACTGGCCGAGTTGGGCAGGACAGTCTGAGCCGTTCCTTGACCATGTGCAGAGAGTGCCTTGTACGTGGCCAAGCAGTCCACTTGCCTTGCCAAGTTTATGTATCCCTCCCCTCCCTTTCAGAGCGTCGTGTCTGCTAGTGCAGGTCTTCACAAGCATCGCTTCCAGTCCCCGAGAACGGCCTAATCAGGGAGCAGCAGCATACAATGATTCTGCAATATTCAAGCCAGCCAGACCTGCTGTGAGATGAAACGTTCTTTGCACTGCAAAGATCGTCTCTTGCTTATCTTGCTGCTGGAGGGAATGAAATTCTGCTCAAAGCCTGGACCACACAAGGTGTCTTTTGTGGCTTCTCTAAGCAAGGAGCCAGGCCTGAGTGTTGCGGAAGGAACCCAGCTTTTGCTTGGGCATGCCCGTGTTGGCAACAGCAAAGCAGACAAATTAATGATTGTCTACACAGACTGGCAGCAGCTCTCCAGCATTTCAGAGAAGGGTCTTTCTCAGCCCTACCTGGAGATGTTGCCAGGGATGGAACCTGGGACCTCCTCCATGCTAAGCAGTGCTAGAGTTGAAGGGAAGGCCTCAGTTTTTGAGCCATGCCATATGCCGAGGTTCCCAGCATGGAGGACTAGTACCCTTTAGTGGTTAGAGTGTTGGACTAGGGCCAGTAAGACCCGAGTTTGAATCCTGAAACTCCGGCTGAACCTACCTCACAGGTGAGGATAAAAATAAGCTCTGAGCTCCTTGGAGGAAGAGTGGGATATAAATGTAAAAATAAAATAATAACTACTTGAAGGGCTCCTATATTCTCTTTTTAACCAGTGTGTCACTTCTGCCACAAACTTGCAGCTTGGGTACCCCAGAGAGCGAGACAAGATTTCACTGGCTTGCAGCCGACATGTCCTCAGTGAGGTGTCCGTTCCAGAAGGGGAGGGAGAAGCCTCTCCTCTGCTCCTGATTGGCTGGCTGCATGCTGAAGCTCAGCGTGCCCCTCCCCTCAGCCTGACTGACAGGCTTCCACACATTTGCACTGAGTACTCCCATTGAAGCCACCTAATGGCACAGCGGAGAAGCAACCTGCCTAGAGCAGGAGGCTGGCGGTTCGAATCCCCGCTGATGAGTTTCCCAGAATATGGGGCACTCCTATATCGGGCAGCAGCAATATAGGAAGATGCTGAAAGGCATCATCTCATACTGCGCGGGAGGAGGCAATGGTCAACCCCTCCTGTAATCTACCAAGAAAACCATAGGGCTCTGCCGTCGCCAGAAGTCGACACTGACTCGAAGGCACAACCTTTCAACTTCCGCTGAAATGAATGGGACTATAAACTTGTCCCATTAATTTCAGTGTCTGTACTCATGGGTAACTTAGTTTGGATGTGATCCAGTGGCTGGAGTCACCTGTCTCATCACTGACATTTAAGTTTTGTGTTTCTCTCCCTGGGGTACCTGAGCTGCAAGTTTGTGACAGAAGTGACACTCTGGTTAAAAAGAGAAGGGAGCCCTTGGCCAGATGTTTTCACTTCCTCCGTGGGGAACCCTTCCTCGTAAGAAGTTCCTGCTGTGGTGACTCATAGCAACACAGCAAAGGGTCAACCCTTTGCTACAGCTGGGGACGGGTCTCTTCTGCAAGTTTTGCACAGCTAGAGGGGAAGCAGATTTGGAAACAAGATAATCTCTAGAAATTCTAACCAGAACTTGCTTCAAAAAGTAGAATGGAATCTGATTATCATGATCCGTTCTGAAAACTGCATATTCACTCATCCATACGTCTGGTTCTCTGCTCTCTTTGTCTGTTTATGCATGTCCTTTTGCTTAGGACAAACTTTAGTCTGCCTGGGGCTTTTGATTTTTAAACTTGAGACTTCAATGTTTTGTTTTGTTTTTGTGGAGGCAGATAGATGTGGAGAAACTACCTGAGACACTGAGGGCAGCCAGGTATGGCTGAGAGAGAACCTTTCCAGCAGGGTTCATAGACCGATCAGGGCTGCACGACAGGCAGATATATGGCTGGTGTAGCTTTTCTTGGCATAGATAAGCAGCAGTGCAGAGAGAGCTACTTATTCTGTACCTCCCGCACGCCAATTTTTAAATTTTTTTTGCTTGTCACGCAACTGTATAGGAGACCTGCGAAGAAACGCTAGATCTATCTCAAGGCCAGGACTTTGTGGGGATAGGCAGCCAGGCTGGGCTTGTGTTGCATACCGAATGGGAATCTGAACCCCAGTTCAACATTTGGGGTGCAGTTCTATGCACCAGGGAGCAAGCCCCATTGAGCGGAGTGGGGGGGGCAGATTTCCAGCTGGAGTCGGGCCTGTAACCAGCCTCAAAATTGGAAGGGGTGTTGCAGAAGTCAGGGGAGGCAGGTTATAAAATGTTCAGTGAAAACAGTCAGTGCGGCGGGGAAGGGGTGAGAATTTTTTGGTGTGGCAAGATATACACACCATGCCACCAGCTGGCTACCGGCCTGGCTGGAGTCAGGGATTATGCAGACATCTTTAGGCGGAATTGCTTGTAATTCTCCACCAGTCTGAGCTTCCTCCTTCTCCAGGGTTCACCACCTGGGTGAAATTTCTCTCTCTTGTACTTGCAGGAACGGCCCTAAAAGTGCAGATGCACCTTGGACAAAAACGACCCCGTTCATCGTACAAGATTAGGGAGGCATCCTGCCAATCGCTCCTTTCATCTCGCTTGTTTCTTTCTCCTTTCTTCCCGGACTGTAAGAATCAACATTACGGGCCAGCAGCGGGAGGGGTGGAGAGCCCTGGGGCTTGTTTTGTGAGGCTTCCAGGATCCTTTCCAGCCCTCCTCTTTACAAAGCTCTCTGACAGCTTGAGTCTGGAAGAACAGATTGTTTTGTCCTTTTGAGAAGAGCCGGGGCGGGGCGTGATGAGGGCCTGCAAGTTTCTTCTCCAGTCCAAGAAACAGGGAAGTGCTTTACAGGAGCTTAGTGGGCTTAAGATGTTCCCAAGCTTGCTCGGCCAGGTGATCTTGGACTACAACTCCTATCACCCCCCACCACAGGCCCTTGTGGCAGGCAGGGGCTGATGGGTGCTGAAGTCCCACGACATCTGGGGGATCCCCGAGGGAGAAGAATTGCACGGAAAAACACCGTATTTGTGGACACGGGTGGTCCTGACAGGAAATACTCCCCGGGCCGGTTGTGCGAGAGGTTTCAGGAGTGACCTCAGCTCTTTGTCAGAGCTGGAAGCCCCGAGGCGGCCGAGAAGTTCCCGGGCATTGCTGGCTGCAAGAAAAACCGTCTCCCAAAGCCACCGTTTTGCAAACTGCGGGACATGCAGATCTCCTCCCCTTGTGTGTCAATACCTCATGTGCTGTTCTGTGATAAGCACATCAGTTAGCCCCCCCTTTGTCTGTCTGCATTTGGCAGCCAAGCTGACCCTGCTGATTGGAGCTGATACGGAAGGCACGTGAGGATGCTGGTCAATTGATGGGGTGGGGGAGAGAGAGGCCTAAGGGAAGGCCCCTTTAAAACTGGGTCCTCGAGACTGTATTTGTATTTCCACAAAAAGGGGACATGCATTCATCCAGAAGGCAGATTATAGGAACACAGGAAGCTGCCTTCTACTGAGTCGGACCACCAGTCCATCTCGCTCAGTATTGTCTACCCAGACTGGCAGCGGCTTCTCCCAGGTTGCAGGCAGGACTCTCTCTCTCAGCCCTGCCTTGGAGATGCTGCCAGGGAGGGAACTTGGAACCTTCTGCATGCAAGCAGGCAGGGGCTCTTCCCAGAGCGGCCCCATCCCCTAAGAAGAATGTTTAACAATGCTCACACATGTGGCCTCCCATTCAAATGCAAACCAGAGCAGACCCTGCTTACCAGAGGGGAGAATTCATGCTTGCTGCCAGAAGACCAGCTCTCCTCTCAAGGATGTTTCTTTCAAGCACAGCTGCAGAAAGAAAGAAAGAAAGAAAGAAAGAGTCAATGCTGCATTCATCACTTTAGGGGTTTTCAAGCTGTGCTTTGGGATTCCTTGGAAACGTTGCCAGAGTTATTTTACAAGAAGCACAATAGGAACAGACCCATTTCACTGAAGGATGCCCCCCACAAGAAGTGTAGGTGTGTGGGTGCTTTCAAGGACTTTTCTAAAAAGACAGGCTGAAGCGGTTGGGACTTTTTCATTGGCGGGTAGTGTCTTCTAGGGTGCTCTCAATTCACAAGGGATGAGGGCAGGTGGGTTCTGCTGCATGTGCTTACGCACCCATGGGGCTTCGAGTGAACCACCCAGCAGGGTAAAAAGTATGCCCTGAAAGCGGAGATTTAAAAAACCCACTGTGTTAACCGCGCCAACCTTCACGATTGTCACCCACGCTGGATTTGAACCCATGACATAACCAGAAGGAACTAAACCAACAGGCCACCAATCATATAAGCTCCAGAGTGCCTGAATTCTCTGTCTGTTGGGGAACATGTTCTCTTCTATTTCTTCCCAAATCTGATCCCTTCTCTTGACTTTGCTGTGCCATGTATCTGGATCCAATCCTGCTCCGGCTTTTGCTCTGGACCCAATCCTTCCCTCTGCAAGATTAATCATGGCCGGAAATGCTCTCTTAGCAAATTGGTGGTTTCTGGCACCAGTCCGGAGAGGGGTTAGGGGGTGCATCTGTTTGCATGAGTCTGCTTCTACCCTGGGAACAGCCTTTCCCATGTAGATGTGATCTGCTCCTCCTGAACTTCCCGCAGCTTAAACCAATAAACACTGAACTGCTGATCCAGTGGTGTTCCCTTCCTTTGGAAGGGAGAAAAAGGAGAAAGCCAGTGGAACACCCTCTGACCTTCTGGGCAAATCCTGTTGATGTGCAGACGGCAGCAATGCCTGGGAAACGCTTCAGGGCAGTACCAACTGTTTCTCCCCTTTGGCACAGCAGGCTGCAAGGCTGGTGAAGCCCATACAGTGGGGAAGGTAGAAGGCGAGTCCCGATTTTGCACCCACATAAATGTGGATTCCATGGCCTGAATAACAGAGTTGTGTGCAGCATGATTCTCCCTCTTCTCTCCACACTAGAACTCAGGGCCACGCCATGAAAAGGACAGGTGCAGATTCAGGACTGAGCGAAGGAAGTATGTTGACAGACAGTGCATAATTCGCTTGGGGAACTCACTGCCACAAGACAATGTGGTGGGCCACCGGTTTCGATGGCTTTGAACTGGAGGCATTTTAATGTTTTGCTCTGGGATTCATTTTACTCATTTGGGGCTTTCTGACACCATCAGAATGATGTCAAAATAGGATGGGGTCCCTGCCTTGCAGGCAGAAATGCCCACATTCAATCCCTGGCAGCCTCTCCAGGTAGCGCTGGGAGAGACTCCTGCCTGGAACCTTGCAGAAGCTGCTGCCAGTCAGTGGAGACCATACTGAGCTACTGTAGATGGACCAATGGTCTGACTCAGTAGAAAGACTCTTCCATCTGAAACAACATAAGACCAGCCCTGCTGGATCAGGCCTAAGGAGGCCCATCTAATCCAGCCTCCTGTTTCCCACAGTGGCCCACCAGATGCCTCCGAGAAGCCCACAGGCAAGAGGTGAGGGCATGCAGCCCTCTCTCCCGCGGTTGCTCCCCTGCTAGTACAACTGGTATGAATGCAAAGAGGATTTAGTTATCGCTTGGTTTGCCCGCTTGAAAAACCTCAGTTAAGAAAGTGAGGGGGCTATACATATTCATGAGCTAATAACCATGGAACCCCAACGGAACCTCCATGTTCAGAGGCAGTGTGGATACCAGGTCTAGGACAGCTGACCTGAGCGGGCTCTTATCTCCTGCTTCTGGGCTCCTCAGTGGCATCTTGCTGACCACTGTTGGAAACAGTATGTGGGGATAGAGGGGCCCAATTTAGTCTGATTCCACAAGGTGATGGTTATGTTCTCTTGGGGTGGCAGAGGGGGAGAAGCAGTTTAAGAATCACACAAAGCATTCTTAAATTAGTGCCGCAGAGCAGACATCTTGTCTGTTGTGTGTATGGTTGGGACACTGAGAACCATTCTTTCCCGGCTCTGATGGGCCTGGATGACCTTTTGGACTTTTGTCCAGGGGGAAATGCCAACAGGACTGCAGACCGGCCACTCTGGGGAGAGGTTTTGTTCCCCATCTGCCAGTGACACATTCTTTCCGCCATTGCAACATTCAATGAATTCGGGACCTCCTGAAGTCAGCTGGCTAATCATGGAAGATCAAGGAAGGAAGAAACCAAGACATTAAGGGGAAATTGCTATAATTAGCCAGTTCTTTATTCAGCAAAGCCCGAGGAGGAGGAGGGTGTTCTTTTGGGGTTAGGTTAAAAAAAAAAAAAGCACAATATCGTTTCTGTTCTTCCCTCTTGGGTGGTGCTGAGCTACTTCATGCTCACTAAAATGCCATGGAAACATTGTGTGCATGGAAGTTAAACTGATCTCTAAGAGGACGTTTTCAACAGGTCTGATAAACCTCCCCGTGAGCTCAGGTCTGCAGGGGAGGCTCCACTTCCATTTTCCTGAGGTTTCTAAAATTAAGCAGATTACTCTAAGGAGCATGGCCTTCTCGGTGGTAGCACCAGCTTTGCAGTATTGTCCCTAGGGAGGGTTGGAATTGGCTCTCTCTGCCCTGTTTGATTTCTGTAAACAGTACCATGAACTGCTATCACCCAGCAATGATTAATGGCTAAATAATTATTAGACAGCCCTCTAATCCAAATCCTGTTTCATGCATGAATTTAATCCATATAATTCTGCATTCTGCAAGCATTCAAGGCGGCGAACAAGACAGTTATGTCTTTTCTTTTGATTGTGTGTTTGTGTTGTGTGTGTGTGTGTGTGTGTGTGTGTAGGGGGGGAGGGGAGGGCATTTGTTAATGTATTTAATTCATGCTAATCATTTGTATTCCACTCTTTAACTTGAGTGCTCCAAAGCAGAATTGTGTAGCCCCACGAATATCAGCCAGACATTTCCAGACCTGGCACCTGTTTGGATCATACTGTCACGCAGCCAGCTTTTCAAGATAAATATTTTGAAAACATTTGGGGGAAGTATATCCTCGGTGGGGGCAGGGGCTGATATTTCCTCATTCCCCACATATGTGGGAAGAATGCAAAGACAGCTGTATGGCTGACTGTCAAGGGAGGCAACCCCACCCTGGAGATGCTGCTCTTGTCTACGGCCAGGATAGACATGTTTTAAACAAATAAAATCAACTGGAAAAAATGGAACACATTCTGCTTTCAAGTCATTAGCGTGAAGATCTATTTATTTCACTCCTAGCCCGGATTTCCTTCAGGGACCAAAAATCCCATCGGGACCTCACAACAACCCTGCGAGGTAGGGTTAGGCTGAGAAAGAGTGGCTGGCCCATGGTCACCTGGTGAGCTTTGGGGCCAGGCACGAGGATTTGAACCCATACCTTCCAGCACCCTATTCCCTCACATTGCTTGCTGAATCACAGGTCTGCCCAAGTGATGTTCAGACAGACCTGCTGGCCCCTGGAGGGACCAGTCAGATGCCCCTGGGAAGCCCACCGGAATTCTTAAACCAGAGCCCCGCCCGGGCATTTGCCCAAGGTAGACTGCCTCGGAACACGGAGGTTCAATTTAATGTAGCACCTAACAAACTAAGAAGAGTCCTGCGGGCTCAGAGGCAAAATCCATGCTGCTGCTTCTGGGCCATCCAGGGGCCTTTGGGAACTCGGACCCGAAGGGGACCCCTCCAGGGTTCCCTCTAACAGGGATTCCCAGATGTTGACTACAACTCCCATAACCCCCAAGCAAAAAGCCATTGCAGCTGGGGATTCTGCGGGGTTGTAGTCAACAACATCAGGGAATCCCTGTTAGAGGGAACACTGTTCCCCTGTCCCTCCACCCGCGCCTCTGACACTCCGAGGTAGACTGCTTCTGCCCGGGGAGGCTCCATTCACCTCTTGCGGCTGGAGGAGAACCTCGAAGAACCAGAGGGCCCCTGGTGCACTGCCCTTGGCCATGGAGGCTTGCCTGCAACAGCAAGTTCCCTGAGTTTGTTTCGGAGCAGAGGAGGTGATGATGGCCCAGATCCAGCCGGCTTCCTCCTCTTGGCAGAGACCGGCTGGGCTCCTCCGCTAGCGGGAGGAGGAGGAGGAGGAGTCTCCGTCTCACCTGCTGCCTCCCTCCTTCCCCGGCCAGCAAGGAGGCGGTGCCGGCGCGCCGGACTCGCTGCTGCAGTCCTACTCCTCCTGCTGCGCCTGTCTGCGGAGCCCAGCAGCCGCCGGAGCTTGTAGCAGCAGCGCAGCCGAGCCGGCAGCATGGGAGGCAGCGGCAGCCGCAGCAAGAGGGCCGCCACGGTGGCGGTGCTGAGCGCCCTGGGCCTCGGCGGGGTGCTCGGCCTCCTCCTCCTCTGCCTGCCCACCAGAGAGCTCCGCGAGCCGCCGGCCTTCAAGGTAAGCAGCGCCGGGCGCCCCACCAGCCCGCGGGGGCGCAAGCCCCGCAGGGCTTCGTCTCACAGCAGCTCTCTTGCCCAGCCGCTACCACCCCGCACCCCCCCTCTGTTTCCCGTTCCTTCGCGCTGTGGTCTCCAGTCTCTAGAGATTGTACGCCCTTCGGGGCAGAGATCATCTACCCTCTGACCAGCTCCGCGTTCTGCTGCCCGTTCCCTGGGGGCGCAAGTGCCGATGGGCTTTTCCCAAAGGCAGGTTCCTTGGCAGACACTCCCCCCTCCCCCGCAACCATCACTCCCCGCCTCTGATTTTCTTCCCTTTCTCCCTGTATCCTCCGATTTGGCGATTTCTAGAGATCAATTTGTACGCCCTTTGTGGTGGAGACTCCTTACAAAGGGAACGTTGCCTTTGCGCATGTTCTGATCCCCTAGAAAATTATCCTGTTCCCCCCCACCCCACTTGGTCCCTTTTGATAAGCAAAAATCTGATAAAAATAAATTTGATAAATTTATCTGATAAGCAAATGCATCCCTGAAAAGCTTTGTTTTTTTCATCTGCTCCCATGATGGGTTATGAAAACTGATACCTACTAAAAGAGAAATAACTTTTACATATCTGGGTCCCATCTTTATTTCCCTCTCTGGGAACTCTTAAAAATGGGAGGAATTGTAGAAACTTCCCCATAAGAATGTGCAACACTAGACAAAATCCTGGCTACTTTCTTTCTTTCTTTTTCTTTCTTTTCTATTGAATTAAAATGGCACTTTTAATATTCTGTTGAAGATCTGAATGAAACTTTGTTCAACTTTCATCCATGCATTCTTCATCCAGTAAGGAACTTTTAAAAAGAAGTTAGTGGCAAAGGGCAGCTCTGAACATACACAGAGTGCATTTTCCCCTCTGCCTGTTAAATATGCAAGGATTGCCCCCCCCCTTTAAACTCTCAAATCCAAAAGAGCTCCCTGATTCTTCTAGGACGCTCCTAAGGGTAAGGAAGCATCACACCCTCCCTTTTCACCAGCCCCCATCTGATTTTCAGGGGTATACTGCTACTGAATATGTTGCTTTCATCAAACTAAGTACATGTCAATAGCCTTTTGCTATGTAAACTGTTTTGAAAACCTTTTGTTGTTGAAAAGTGGTGTGTGTGTGTAAATATTCTTAACAACCATCACTGTTGATAAACTTCTTCTCCTTTTGAGGAAGTGACCTAATTGTCTCTCTTAACTGAATTTAATTTTTAAACCAGCTAAAGATATAATTCCAGGAGGCAGCCTTAATGGCTTGGGTAGGCATAAACCAGCATGGACTCCAGGATCTTTTAAAAATAAATTAGCCCTGAGTGAAGGGAGAAACCGCCTGAGAAAACCCTGCACCATTTCTTTTTGGGATTTCTTCTCTTCCTCCGTTCCCAGAAATCTGGAGAGGATTCCCACTTTGGGGACATTTCTCCACGCCTGGGATGTGTGGGGCAGCCGGGATCTTTGCAAATCAATTTTTACGAGCTTCAGTTCAGTCTGGTATACTTAACCCCGCCCCCCCAAGAAAAAGCCCAACCCCAAAATTTCCTAATTGAGGATTTCAAACTTTTCCCCCTACAGCAAAGGTAGCCAAACTTGACTCTCCAGGTGTTTTTTGACTACAACTCCCCCATAATCCACAGCTACCCCAGTTTCATTACATGTTAGCGCCCCTCCTCTGAGCATGTGCAAAGTGATTTCCTTTAACCCTTGAGTAAGGGGCCTGCATTCCTCTAGATTTGGAGAGAAGAAGGTCTGGTTTTCAGACAGTATGACTTTGAAGAGAGTTCAGACCTCCGTATTTCTGTTTCATTACCGATTACTGGTGGGGGTGCAGCGTGACACCTGCTCTCATGAATATTGTCTGATTTAAGATTTTGCTCCCACCCTATCAGTGGGCCTTAGGATGGATCCAATCCCTCCTTGGTTCATCTTGCACTTGAGGCAGTCCAAGGAAGTAGAACAGAGCAATTGTGCGTGGAGGGATGGGGAGATAAGTCCTTGGTCTGGGCGCTGTGCCAGATATTGGTCCCCCGCTCTGAAATCAGTTTTTTTGGAGGGTGCTCAAATTGGGGTCTGCTGAGAGTTGAAAACGCTTCTCGTTACAGCAGCTTCAGGAGCTTAATAGCATTTAAAACCCAGAAGGCCAGCTTCCAGGCCTCACAGAACTCTTCTTCATGCATTCAAGGAAAAACCATCCATGTTAAGTAAAAGATGCTATCAACAAAACTGAACAAGAGGAAAGGGTGTCCGGGGGGGGGGCAGCATGGAAGGGAAACATGGAACTGGGATTCTGCACGTGTTTCCTCAGGAGTCAGTCCCATTGAACTGGGTGGGCCTTGATTCTGAATAAAGATGGGTCTGTCTACACACATGAGTCCCACTGAATTCAGTGGGCCTTGTTTCCAAAATCCAAATCAACATGGCAAACCTCTGGCCTTTGCTCAGTCTGGAAGATTTGGGCTCCTATCAGGTAAGTGGGTGGGTCCCTGCAGTCAGGAGAGGATGAGGTAAGGCCTGAGCGGGGAAGCCCTCGGAGTTGCCGCCTCCTCGGAAACTCTTGCCAAATATTCCTTGCTTTTCCTGCCATGAATAAGCCCACGGAATCCTGGGAGAGAGCGAGACCTTCCCTGTATTTTTCTGTTTCCATTTTGCTTTGGGGCTGTTGACGTCCACCCCGCCTCCTTCGCTCTCCTTCCTCATGGAAAGCAGATAAGCGAGGGGAAGGAATGCCAACGGTTGGGAAAGACGGGAGGCCAAAAGCACCCTGGATCCTGGCACAAGGTTGGATAGGAAGCAGCCGGCCTAGGGAGGTTCAGGTTAAACATTAAGCAAGCTGCAGCTGTGTAGGCTGGTCTGTAATTGGAACAGGCTAATTAAAGCCATTGTGAAACATCTTTCCCCGTGTGCTCATAGCAAATGAACAAATAATCAGGAATGGATAGGGCTGTCCACATTTTGCACCATTCAGATTGATTTTTAAAAAAATAATGGATAGATTTAAAGCAAATTTGCCAATGCACCTTTGCGTGGAATAACTTCTGCTGCTTTTGTGAGCTTCTGCAGCTGACAAAAAGCACGTAATTCGACTGGCTTTTCTAGGTGTGACAGCTGTGGGCTTCCGTGGCTTTTGGGAAAAGGCCAGCCATGTTTAATGGAGATCTGTTGACAGCCATTAGCTAAATGGAGCCTCTGAGTTCAGGGGTAGTATATCTCAAATACCAGATGGTGGGGCACATTCCGGCTCTGCTTGTGAGGCCTTTGGGGATTAGGTGGGCCTTTAACCAATTCAAGAAGACCCTTTTTGTGATCCATGTGGCATATTTAGTCATGGGTAGATGGAGACAGAACCCCATTTGGTCCTAATCTGGCTTTGGCTCTGTCACTTGATGTTGCGCTCTGTTCCACCTCTGGAACCATGAGGACTGGGTCCTTGCTTTTCTTCTTTGAAAGAAAGAAGGCTGCGATTCTCAGAAGGGGCCCGCAGGTTCCACAGAGCCGTAAATGTAGGCTGACATGGTTTGGGGTAGTCTGGACTGGAAAGAGCTAGTTGACAGTCTGAGCTGACTCCAGCCTCCAATGCCATCTATGTCGTGAACTCTTCAGGTGCGTTTCGGCAGGTTCCTGCCTCCCCTTCTCAGCCGCCACCCCCAGTCTGGGAACGACACCATCACCTGCTTTGTAGGAGGGTGGCCAGGACGTTTCCCGAGTGCATTTAGGAACACAGGAAGCCGCCATCTACTGAGTCAGACCCTTGGTCCATCTAGCTCAGTCTTGTCTTCACAGACTGGCAGCGGCTTCTCCAAGGTGGCAGGCAGGAGTCTCTCTCAGCCCGATCTTGGAGTTGCTGCCAGGGAGGGAACTTGGAAGCTTCTGCTTGAGAGATGTTTCCAGTGGAAGTTCTGCTCTTAATTATGTGCAGAGCTTGGGTTGCTAGGAGCATTTGGACTGCCCCCCTTGCCCGCCCTGACTGACCCTCGTCCGTAAACTCTGTTTGGACGCGATGCCCTGATCCTGCCCCCAGCTTTGGGGCACAACTCTCTTGAATGCCCTGGGCATCCCTGCCAGGTTGGAGAGGGCACATTTCCAGGGCGAGGGGAGAGAGAGAGAGAGAGAGAAACAGCACTCTCAGAGCAGGGAAGCTGTTTGGTACCAGTCCAAGGCGGGTCCATTGGGCAGGCTGGCATTAGGGAACAGAAGCCTTTTAATAGGTCAGTCGCAGCAGAGAGAAGCTCAGGAAAGCTCTCCGGGGGTTGATGGCGTATGGCAGGGCGAGCAGAAGGATAGGCCAGCTGTAGTATCGCCCAACCGAATTTTGCAGAGAAGCTTTAAACATGTGCCTCCAAGACGAAATTCTTTTACTGCAGGCGAACGATGCCAGCCCCTGTGCACTGGCCTGATTCCAAGTATGTTTACTCAAGAGTAAATCCTCCTTAGCGGGACTTACTCCTGAGTAAACGTGCCAAGGATTGCCAGCCAGCAGCTGATTGGAATCCATCCAGTGCCCACCATTGTGGGCTGCAAAGTCATGACGTCTGATCCTCTTATCTTAGGTTTTGGTCTTGCATGCCCAGGTTTGAAGGATCGTCGATTGGGTGGATGGGGGCGGATGGGGGCCTAGTCTGCTAGTAACTGTTTGTGAGAGCCATCTGGTGCATTGAGCAAGGATATATGAATGGCCCACCACAACGTTGCTCTCTGGCTCGCTCTTGAGTGGGCGAAAACACGGGCAAAGGGCTCTTTGGGCAAAGGGCTCCTTTTGTTCTGCACCTCAGTCAGTGACTCACTCTGAAGTCACTGGTAAAGGGCTCTGCGACTCCTTGGGTGCCCCCAGGGTGGCCAGCAATAAGGTTCTGGCCGTGCCTCTTTGTATGTGTCTTAGTCACTTACTGCAAAGGCCTCCTTAGCCTTCTGTTCACGCGGACAGCAATGGGGGCTTGGGCAGGATCACGGGATCCATTTCCGTTTGCCTCTCTCTGGCTTGTTTTGAGCAATTAAGGGACACAATTCCAAGGGCCCTGCCAAAGCCTCTGCTTTAGCGAAGGTGGTCAGAGCCCTTTGTCGGCCTCAAGCTTGGCCATAAAGAACCCTGAAGAGGAAAGAAGTGTCCTTTGCTCAGGTCTTAGCTCCTGCTGGAGAAAGTGGCTGAGGTGCCCTTTGGGTTGGGAGCCCTTTGCTCAGCTAAGACCTGAGCAAAGGACTCTTGGGGGCTAGATCCACTAATACTTAATTTAGATGCTTGAGACGTTCCTAGAACAGCCTTGTGTTGTGCCATTCTGCCAAATTTTCATGCGAGTAGAGCTTTCTCTACGCTCTCTCGCTCGCTCCTCCCCCAGATTAACATTCAAGTCGCTCCTCAGTTATATAAATGTTGTGTTCTTTTCTTTCCTGGTTTCCATCTGGAGCTCTCCTTCTATTACCTGGGAGCGTGCCAAATTTGACTTCATCTGCTTCCCGCGGGGGACAGGTCTTCAGCAAAACAATGTGGAGTCCTGTGGTCTGGGACCTGGAGTGGATTCCAAAAGCCGTCCTAGGACCTGGATACGAAACCTCTAACATCTGCATTATTTTGTTGGGGAGGGTCTGTTCTTTGCAGAATCCTCTCTGTTGTTTGCTGGCCGAGATGCCGTGAAACAAACTGCTAAGGGGGCTTTGTGGAATCTTGATTTCTTGGGGTGGGGTGCAGAGAAGAAGACTGGACAGAGGTGGAACTCTCTGCCACAAGATGTGGTGATGGCCAGCAGCTTGGATTACTTTGAAAAGGGGCTTAGACAGATTCATGGAGGAGCGACTGTCTTCCTGCCCTGCCTGCAGGCTTCTTGGAGACCTTGCAGGTGCATAGGAAGCTGCCCTCTGCTGAGTCAGACCCTTGATCAATCCAGCTTAGTGTTGCCTACACTGACTGGCAGCAGCTGCCTGACGTCTTTGTGCTCAAGAGTCTTTCCCAGTCCTCCCTGGAGATGCTGCCAGGGTTCTGCATTCATCTTGCACAAAGAGCCCTTGCCAATAGCTCTTGCAAATAGTCTTGCACAAGAGCTTTTGCTGGCTGTTGCCCCGAATTCCCTCACTGGTTCTGGGGAGGTCTGTGCCTCCTGCCCCCCTTCCTCCATCACTGTGGGGTTAAATCAGGACACGGCAGGCTGCAGATGGGGCTGGGAAGCTGAGTGCTGTTCTTTGGAGTGGCTGTTCAGCCGTTGCCAGGATGGGCCCTCCCTGTCTTTGGAAAGAGCTCTCTGCACGGCTGACCACGTGCCAGGAATTGCCGTGGAGATCAAGAGGCCGGTCTGGGGCTGGGCTAGTGGGGAGCTTTGTCCTGAATCCTCTCTCTGTCTCTTCCTCCCTCCTTTCGAGTGGGTCGTGCCAAGGGACACTTGATGGAGAGCCCCGGACTGGCAGTGATGCGATCAAAGGAGCTGCCGAATGGCCTTCATGGTCTCCAAGGGGGCTCATTGTCAGGGCTGTCTGCAAGGAATTGACTCACACAGCCCTTCCCAAAGTGTGAGGAATACATCCGCAGGATTCCGAGAAACAACTCCCCTCTGAGCAAATATGTTCACGGAAGCCCGGGATCCTCCTGGGAGCCCCAAGGAGGGTGCCTGCCGCATCTCTGCATGCAGACTTGTCCTCACTCCCGCCGATCAGTTCCCACCAGTAATTCTCAGCGTGTTTCTGCCTCAGGCTGGACTGACCCTCATGCCCTGTCGCCACAGAATTACCGGCCCTCCGAGAAGGCGACTCACTCATCCTTTGCCTGTAGGAGGAGGTCCCCGGTTCAATCCCTGGTAGCATCTCCGGGTCGGGCTGGGAGAGGGCCTTGCTTGAGACCCAGAAGAGCTGCTGCCAGTCAGGGCAGGCGATCCTGAGCTAGATGGACCCATGGTTTGAAGTGGCCTGAAGCCGCTTCCTGTATTCACATGTTGTTTAGCTTATCAGCACCTTCCGCAACTGAGCGATAGTTTGGATGCATTCTATGGTAGAGCGTTTCGCACTTGAGGGACCCTTTCCCCGGTCTTTTCCTGTCTAGCCGTGGTATATAGTGGGGATAGGAGGAACCACTTTGGTTTCCTCTTCCAGGTCCCCTGACCACCCATCTCCGTAGATCAGAGCCATGGAATGTTCAGAAGCATTCCATCTGCTCAGGACAAATGTGTAAGTGTTTTTAAATTGTAAACCGCCCTGAGATTTTTTTTTATAGGGCTCTATATACATGCGTTAAATAAAATAAAAATAACCATAAATAAAATAATTAAAGCAACAGATGGTTGACAAACCAGCATCATTCTTGCAAGACAACTGAATGTCGAGCAGGGGCAGTTCCAAGTTGTTGGGGGGTCTTTGAGGCACAGTCTCAGCCCTGGGACCCCTACTGCCTACGAAGCTTCCACTTAACTTGGCTGACCCCAGACACCATCCATGGTGATGGGAGAAACGCTTCCATATCGGGGATGAATTTCAGGCAAGGACTTAGCCCCAGTTTCCTTTAGAGGGGAAGGCCCAGCATGGCCATCATCCAGTCCCCGATGTTAGGTTTGGCCTCTGTGAGCACATCACAGCACAAGCTTTGGGCTGCAGGGAACCCTTGAGGTCAGTCAAGGATGCTAAATACAGGCCTCTCTGAAGGGAAACCCAAGCGACCATGCAATTTCACTTCCTTTTTGAGTTGTGGCATTGAGCAGAAAGAGGTCTGCACGAGAGCCGTCTTTTGCAAAACCCTCAGCTACTCCCCGAAGCAATTCCTCTTTGCATGCAACAGCTTGCCACCTCGACAGGGTTCTGTGGCTGATTTGCAAGTCCAAGAAAAACACTGTGCCCGCTCAGCTCTTCACAGGGGGTGGGGAGCGGGCTGCCTGGCTGGCTGTGTCTCCACATTCTTTCCTCTCTGGAGGTGCAACCCGCCTTCCCCGAGGACAGATCATCCTGCTGCTTGATTGTGTCGGGCCTCGGATGTGGAGCAGGATTTGCCTTCTTCTACTGTACTAATTATGGACCAAGGATATGGAAAGCTAAAAGGCACTGGCAAACGAGTCTGCAAAAGTAGCTGCAGAAGAAAGGGTCTGTGTGCATCTTGTGTTTCGGAGATTAAACTTTTCAGCTGATGATGCAAAAAAGTTCAGTTAATTGCAATCCCCACACACAGCTCTGTGTACCATAGGCTTCCACAGAAGGTGGTTCCTTAGAAGACATGCTTCCCCCGAGGCAGGGTACAGTTATCTGTTTAAGCAGAAAGATGTGTCCTTGGGACAAGTGATTTGAAAGATGCATGCCATGCTGTATCGTTTAGTGGCTTTCTTCCAGGATGTGAATGTATTTTAGCTGGTGTTAGGATGGAGGCTGGTTTCCTGAAACAGATACTCCTCTGCTAGGAGTGGGGTACAGTTATCTGTTTAAGCAGGAAGCTGTACCCTTCAGACATGTGATTCGAAGCGTGATGCTGTCCAGGGTGGTAGCTCTTTGCCGGGTTTTCGCGAAATATTTTCGCTCCTGTCAGGATTTGTATGCCACCCTCCCACTGTTATAGCAGGCAGTGTGACTTACAAAAGTGCAATTAAAAACAAATGGCTTTCTTGATCAATCAGAGTCACAGAGCTGCAGGTTAACATTCCAGGACCGACCCTTTCTAAAAAAGTCTTGGGCCGATAAGGTCCAGGCATCTGATGCGTGGGAGTTTGTGCCGGGGAGAGAAGGAAGGATTCTTCTGAAATCTCCGCAGGAGGTGCCAATTGCTGAGAGAGGGCCCCCGCTGCTGAGGGGCTTTCAAGGAAACAGATGGGGAGGGGCTGAGGGTTTGGTTCCTGATTGGGAAGGCTGGGAACTGGATTGTTTCTGAAGAGGACCCGAGGCACTGTTTATGGAAAAACTGACTCTCTGAGTTCTTGCAGCTAAACGGCCCCAGGGGAACCCTGATTTTAAAAGGGCAGAAGAACTGATACGGATTTGTCAGGCAGAGTAGGGGCCCCCAACTAACTTGTCCTCTTTAATAAAACTGCTCTGGAAGATACCCAAGGCCATTGCACAAAATCCCCCCTGCTGGAAGTTAGCACTATCCACCCACTTAACACCCACACACCCCTCTTCTTCCCAATGCCATGGAATGTGTGCAGATATTCCGCCTCCCCCCGCCACACACACACACACACTGAGGATAGTGCAGGGAGCGGTGAAGCTGGCTAACCTCCAGGGCAGAAACAGGTGTGCCCAGAGTGCCCTTTCCCAAGGAAGCTGCCTCCATCCTCCCTGTCGCAGTGCAAGGGGATACGGCATTGCTGTTTTGTTGTCTGCAAAGAAAACGGCAGGAGTTGGATCTGAGCTGGCGTGTCCTGCCCCCTGGAGAGTCCTGAGTTCGAATTTCGTTTTGGCTAGGAATGCCGCAGGCGGTCCCACGGTGGCCCACCAGATGCCCCTGAGAAGCGGCCCACAGGCAAGAGACGAAGGTACCCCCTCTCTCCTGCTGCTGCCCCCCTGCAACTGGAGAGGTGGTCTTGTGGCAGCTGAATGGGGATTCGAACCCGGGTCTCCCCCGGCCCTAGTCCAGCACTCTAACTACTCCACCACACTGGCCATGATGGAGTCCAGCCACATCTGGGGACCTGTGTTTGAGAGCCCCTCTAAAAGATCCTATCATCCTAACGAATACCGTTCATCCTCCCGGAAACCTCCATGTAAACAGGCCAGCAGGGAAGCACCCAGCTGAAGGTGTTCACATGTGCAAAGTCAGTCCTTCTTTGGAAGGGTCGGTGCAGAAGCAGAGAGGAAGGCCGCGTGCGTGCGAGTTCCAACAAGACCTGGTGGTGGGCATTGATGCAGGATACAGAAGAATGAAACAGCGTCTGACATCCTGGCAACGGAGACGGGGCTGGCAGCTCTCCATCGTCATGAGGCAGTGAGTTTGCAGCCTCAAAGAAGCCAAGGACAAAGCCGGCATCCTTTCTGCCGTCAACCGCAAACGCCGGCGGCATGTGATATGGAGACGCGGGCTTTGCTGAGTGTCCCAATCTGTCTCTTGGCCTGACAGCCTGAACCCGCTGGGCAAACCCACGCTTGGAGCCAGGCTGGTTAGTTGGGGGGCGGGGGGGGGGGAACAAAATCTTCTAGGGGGCTGGCTTATGGGGTTAGGAAGGATTGTCCTGGACCTTGTGAAAGCACCTCCCAGATGTTCTGTCCATGGCCGGTCAGTTTGAAAGCAAAGAAGACTAGCTTCCGTCTGTTCCTCACATGCAAGTTCAGAACAGTTTAAGAATGATTTTAAAAAGCACCTCCCCAGAAATCGGGTGTTCCCCCTTCCCTGGAGGTGCGGAGGCCTGGTGGGGACCAGGGTTCCCCATCCAATCTCCTCCGCTCCTTCTGCATCCCTTGCAGGCAAACGGCGTCCCTTTGCCGAGCACCGGTGTGCAGTGTCGGGGAGGAAAGGTTCTATTTATAGGCTGTGGCTGGCACAGCCATAGATGGTCAAAAGAATGGGCCTCTTTGGGACCGCTGCCTTTCTTTGGCAAGCTCTGTTCCCCCAAGAACCGTGGGCCTCTGCTGCGGTGATTTCCCCAACCGGGAGACACGCTCCGGCTGTGCCAGGGGAAGAGATTGGCCAGCGATGGGCTCTGAAGGGCAAAGTCCTAGCAATGTGTTTTGAGGAGTTAATCTCTATATGGAAATCCTGTGGCTGCAAGTTCATGTGGCTTGCCTCAGTCTCTCTCTAGTATATATGTCTGTTTTAAGAGGCAGGTGGGCTTTGGGATAGAGTGGCCATGCCCCCCAAAATGCCCGGTTCCCCCCAGATTTTAAGCATCTCACACCGATTGCTTAGCCTGCTCAGGTTCCCCCCTGATTTCAGCTCGCTTTCTTTTTTAAATGTCAGCTTTCTTTCTTTCTTTCTTTCTTTCTTTCTTTTTTTGTAGAAACGGAATTATGAAGCAAAACGTGCAGTCACTCTTCTGCTCATAAATCATTTTCAAGCCAGTTTACATGATGTGCAAATTAGGCACCCAGATCTGGAAAGCCACAATAGGGCAATATAGGAAGGTGCTGAAAGGCATCAATTCATGCTGCGTGGGAGGAGGCAATGGTCAACCCCTCCTGTATTCTACCAAAGACAACCACAGGGCTCTGGGGTCGCCAGGAGTCGACACCCACTCGACAGCACACTTTACTTGGGGGGCACAAATGCCCCCAAGCGAAGGGACTTGGGAGGAGTCTCTTTCCTAACCACAGATGTGTGGGATGTTCAGTGGGGAGATGGTGGCACATGCTCAGAGGCACCCTTTTTGCTCAGAGATACAAAGTGGGAAGATCTCAGGTCTTGGATAATTGGCACGAACTGGTCAGAATGTGGCCCCTTGAGGTCCCCAGCCCTTTCTTTCTCTTGCGCTTTCTCTCTTCCACATTTCCCATGTCGCTTCAATCCCACTCAGGATAGCCTCTGCCCATCTCCCTCTGCCATTTTACCTTCACAAAGGCCCTGCAAGGTAGGTTTGGCCGGGAGACAGGACCCCCTGGCTTCCCTGCGAGCTTCGTGGCTGAGTGTGGGATGTCAGCTTAGGACCAACAAAAGGAAAGACTTTTTCACACAGCAGATCATGCATCTGTAGAATTCTCTGGGGATGGCCACCAGCGTGGATGGCTTGGACAAATCTATCCATGGCTCCTAGTCCTGATGGCCATAGGCTCCGAGGCAGGAGGCCTCCAAGTGCCCGTTGCAGGGGAGCCACAGCAGCGGGGGGGGGGGCTGCCTTCATCTCCATAGATTTGCTCCCTCTCTCCACTTGCATCTCCCCCCACCCCACCCCGTCTGTTCTCTCGTACATGGAGGGCCCACATGTGTCCTAGATACCATCTCGTTTCTGCCCTGGTAAATGCCGCTGCCTACGCATGTTTCAGTTTTATAGGTACACAGAAACTGTGGTGGGTGTCCATGTGCAAAAATAGAAACCGCGTTGCTTCTGAAACCGCTCTGGCGGGGGTTTGGGGGGGGGGCAACTTCCACCCTGCTGTCTTAAGACACCGTTCATTGATCACCTTTCCATCTCGCCCCAACCTCCTAAGAGGAAATGGTGCGGAGAAATTGCCCACACAGCATCCTCTCCTCTCTTTGGTGGTAAAACGTATAACCTGAAATGCAACGGTGTGCCTGTTGACTGCCATTGAAGGGAGCGTCAAAATCTGTCACCTGAGACTTCAGTGAATGGCTGGAAAGGCAGGCTTTCAGCCCATATTTTGCCCTCGCCACAACTCTGCAGGGCGATTTAGGCTAAGGGAGATCGAGAAGTTGCTTGTTCCTGTGAACTTTGTGACTCTGGGGTCTATAATCTGGACTATTTCTTGCCCACATGGGAGGAGTGAGCAGAAATCGACTTCTTTCCAAAGCTAACCTTCCCTGTTTCTCTCTCTCCACACAGTATGGGATCGTGCTGGATGCAGGATCCTCACACACTGCCATGTTTGTCTACAAGTGGCCGGCGGACAAAGAGAACGACACTGGGATTGTTAGCCAACACAGCATGTGTGATGTGAAAGGTGTGTATGCACACAGAGGCAGCCAGAGGTGGTGCTGTTCAGGGCATCTCATGATAGCTTGATCCTAGCGATCAGTTTCCCTGCTAAATTGGGGAAGGGGTTGGCTTGCAAAAGACCTATTCTGGAAGCTGATGGGAAGAACGCCATCTGGAGGGAACAACCCTTGACTTGAGGCCCCCCACACCCCCACTGCAAACTTTGCAGTTTGTGCACAAGTTAAGGTAGCCCAAATCTAAGGTTTTGCAAGTTGCAAGCAAGACCTTAGATCTGAGCTGATCAGTTTGAGGCGAGATCCTTAGTTGATAACCTTGTCAGTCATCCACCACCATCTAGAGGTGTGCTGCGAATCGTGATTTGTGCACATCCCTAGCACCGTCACCACCGCTTGGGGCCTGCTGGAGCATTTACTGTTCCCTCAGATCTGTCGGCACCTTATCTGTGCTAAGGAAACCCACATTCTCTGCCCAGAATGAATCTCGGATTAAGGCTCACTTTTCAGTTTCTCGGCTGAAATTGAAGTCGTGGTTCACTCTTGTATCCCAAAAGGTTTTACTACTTGTCTAAGGTCCAGAATCCCCTGCCCTTAGAGGAATCCACCCCCTATGTGTTGGTATGAGGAAGGAGATGAGAGCACAGGAACTCAAGCAGGGGTGCACCAGTCAGCCTCCTCTGAAGGCTGGTCATTCCCCAGTCTCTCTCTGATTCAAATGGGCGCCCAAAGCAGAAGTATCTTGCCGCAGCAGAGGCTGATTGGAAAGAGGCAGGGCTTGGGCAGCAACTCATTCAGAGACATGTAGGCAACCTCTTCTGTGGAGAACACCAGCAGTTCTTTGGGGACACACAGGCATGCCTCGGCCCACATGGTGTGAATTCCTCCCTTGAAGGGGCTGGCTGATGTGCCATTTGGTTCCTTCTTGTAGCCTCTTCTTGGGGCAAATTAGGGGCCCCTTTGATGGCCCCAAGTTAAGGAGGGCAAGCCCCAATCTGGCACAGGTTGCTTCCTGCAAGGGCATGCCACGGGTACCTGCATGCCTTCTGCAGAACAATGCAGTTTGCCAGTGCCCTGTTCTTTCTTTTGTCCTCTTTGCTTTTCCCATGGAGCCACAGACAAAGGGTCGGCTTTGCCCGCCCAGTTTGGAATCTCTGGTGCCCACTTAAAAAAACAACCGGTGTGCCCTCCCCTGCGGGCCTGGCAGAGGCTGGCCACCAGGCACAAAAGCCCCAGCTGTGTGTTTTTTTCAGAACACAGGCTGAAATGTGAGGAAGCTCCACCAGCCAGGTGCCAACAGGTGGATGCGGCGCCCAGCCCAAACCAGCAGTTGGCTCTGAGATCTAAAAGAGGCTTCACCAGGACGTCGTGTCTCTTGAATGCCACTGAGTCCCGGCCATCCCATCCCGACGCTTTGATCCTGGAGACTGCGACCAGCAGCCGGATTCAGACATCCGTGGGAACCGTCTGCTGGGTGGGCAAAGATGTGCACACAATCATTTGGCGGGGTAGAACAGCTTTTGTGTCAGGCGAGCAGGAAATTCCATATCTGCAGGGGTGAATTCACACATGCCAGTTGCTACCAGATACTGCAGCCCTCAAGGGGCAAACGAGGATGTGCGAAAGCGCTCCGTGTTCCAGGGTTTCCCATATCCTGCAACGGCTAGGGGTGTTAGCTCAATGGAAGAGCATCTGCTTTGCATGCAGAAGGTCTCAGGTTTACTCCCTGGCAGCATCCCCAGGTAGGGCTGGGAGAGACGCCTGCCTGGAACCTCAGAGAGCCGCTGCCAGTCAGAGCAGACAGTACTGAGCGAGGTTCTGACTCAGCAGAAGGCAGCTATTTTAGTCCTAATGCATCCCATTTCAGGGCCACCACCCTCATCCTTTGGAACCTACCGACTCATGAATGACATTTCCCTTCTCTCTCTCTCTCACATTGCATTTTCAGGGGGTGGGATCTCCAGCTATGCTGCAGACCCCCCAGGTGCGGGCAGGAGCTTGAAGGCGTGTCTTGACCAGGCACTGCACGACGTCCCCAAGGAAAGGCATGTGGCCACTCCGCTCTACCTCGGTGCCACAGCTGGCATGCGGCTGCTCAAGTGAGGTTCCAGAACTAGCTTGCGCCTCTTCATCTCTGCAAACACACAGCAGATCCCGGCATCCCAAACTGCTGGATTTTCCTCTTGCAATCAGTAACCCAATAAAGGGATCCAATATTCAAAACTGCTAGCCAAGTTAAGAGCTCTGACAAGCCCACAAGCAGCCTTCCCTTTATTATTTGTCCCCAGCAACTGTTACTAGTAGGCATACTGCTCCTGTATACGGAGGCTCCATTGCAGTCACAGCCTAAGAGCTGTTGATAGACTGGTCCTTCTCCATGAATGTGTCTTGCCCTCTTTTAAAGCCAGCTCAGCCTGTGGCCATCACTACATCATGAGGCAGTGAGTTCCATAAGTTGGTTATGCATATTGTAAAGAAGTCCATTTGTCTGCTCTGAATCTCTTGCCAAGCAGCTTCACTGAATGACCCCTCAGTTCAGTGTAAGGGGAGGAAAAAGTATCTTTCTCCACTTTTTATCTTTTAAAAATAAATCTCTATCCTATCCTCTCTTCACCGCCTTCTCAGTTCAGAAGTCCCAAATGCTGAGAGCCATCTCATGATGCATAGCCCCCTGTAAACTGGCCCCAGCCAAGATTTCCTGTCTTCTATTTCCTACAGCCTCACTGACCCCAAAACTTCAGACAGAGTCCTTGAAGCAGTAACCTCTACTCTGCATGAATACCCCTTTGATGTCCGAGGAGCAAGGATCCTCTCTGGAGAAGACGAGGGCGTGTTCGGCTGGGTTACCGCAAACTATCTCCTGGAGAACTTCGTTAAGGTAGAGCAGTTCTTCCGTCTTTCCCTGCTGGTTCTTAGATGTGAGTTTGGGTGGAAAAGAGAGTATCAGGTGCTGAATGGAATACAGAGACGGCACAGCCTGTGCCCCAAAGAGCTTACAAAGTACACTTTTAATTAGTGGATCCAAGCACCGGAATGTCTTCACTGCCCAGTACAGATTATAGAGGATGTCCTGTATCTGAATCAAAGAGTTAAAGGCCCCGTGCTGTGGGTTATTTATATTTTCGTTCACCCATAGAAAGAATCTTCATTTTTGCAGTCTTCTCTTCTGCCTGATCAGCCTCTCTGGATGTCATTGGCTTAGCTGCTCTGACATCACAGAGGGACTAGCAGTGGGGCTGTAAACCTTAGAATGGAGACTCTGAAGCTTGCAAACAATTTTTATTACATTAAACCATGTAAGTGTTGCCTCCACACTGGCGGGGCTTTCCAGATGACACCTCTGAGTGGCAGACAGGTTCAAAGACTATACTGTGTTAGATCAATTTCTGTGGGAATGTGTGAAGTTGTGGGAGAGGCGTGAAAGATCGGTTCTTTTATTGTCTCAATAGGCTTTTCGTATGATCAGACCCCAAACCTGATGACCACACTTCTTTAAAGCGTAAAGGTTTACTCAAAGACCTGAAGCGCATATAGAATGCTAAATGTAAAGCTAAAGATACATCCAGATATAAGCACGAGCAAACGATGACATTCTAAGAAGCATAAAATGTGCTGCATTTGAAGCTACTATTAAGAGTGAGGTTGTGAATAATACAATCCACCCCAATGCCGTCTAACCCTTTTCTATACTAAACGGATCCAACGAACCCCTTAAACCTGGCCTCATTCCTACCACATAGCTGTGGCAATGTGTGTTTGCTTGCTTGCACATGGCGTGTCCACACAGGGCCCTGGACTGGGGCTGAACCCCGAGGAACTGCCTTCTCCAGGCCTTGCTCTCCAAACCCTTCGGCCTGAGCTGCCCTCTGCTGTTCAACCGGCTGCTCCCTGATTTTTGAAAGAAGCTTTGAACTATCCTTCTGCCTCCGCCGTGGTTCGCCACAAAGGGGCATTCCTGCTGATCCTGGCTGCTGGGGTGCCCGCTGGGTGGGGCGACGCGGCGAGGAGACGGAGCCCGCCTTTCCCCCTCGCTGCTCCCGGCTGGTGCCAGCCTCTCCAAATTCCATGTGGCGGCTTGGCCTCTCTTTGGTGCCCGGAGGAGTGGGGAAGCGGCTTCCCTTCCAGGGTGCAGGCACCAGTTTATCAAAGCCCTTGGCGCTCGGCCATGGACTGGATTGGCGCCTGGAGCTCAAGGAAGAGGGTGTTGAAATGAAGACGCTGCTGTTTCCAGAGAAATCGGCGGGGATTTCTGGCAGGGAAGTGGCTGCAGAAGCAGTTTTTTGCTTCAGTTCCCTAGGAATGGAGCCTCCCTACCCAGAAGAAGCCTACCTCTGCAAGAGAAGGGGGATGGCCTGAAGCAGCGTCCCCTCGCACAGGGGTTCCCTGAGGGGATGGGGCTGCTCTGGGAAGAGCAGAAGGTTCCAAATTCCCTCCCGGGTTAGCCCTGCTGGATCAGGCCCCAGGTCTAGCTAGTCCAGCATCCTGTTCCCCACAGTTGCCCACCAGATGCCCCGGAGAAGCCCACAGGCCAGAGGTTTGGAGCATGCCCTTTCTCCAGCTGTTTCCCCCCTGCAACTGGGATTGAGAGGTGTCTTGCCTCTGAGGCTGGAGGTGGCCCACAGCCACCAGACTAGTAGCCATGCATAGACCCGTCCTCCATGAATTTGTCCAAGCCCCTCTTAAAGCCATCTAAGCTAGTGGCCCTCACCACATCCCGTGGCAGAGAATTCCATAGATGAATTATGCACGGTGTGAAAAATTACTTCCTTTTTTGTCGGTCCTAAATTCCCCGACCTTCAATTTCATCTCCAAGGTCGGGCTGAGAGAGAGACTCTTGCCTGCCTGCAGCCTTGGAGAAGCTGCTGCCCAGTCTGTGTAGACAACAGTACTGAGCTAGATGGGCCAAGGCTCTGACTCGGTGGAAGGCAGCTTCCTAGATTCCTAACCTTTGCCCTGCATAGAGAAGAACACGTTAGCAAGAATGGGACGGCAACCTCTTTCGGAGGCGCAGCTGCTCTGGCAAGCTGACCGCATCTTACAGCCTCTCTCCCCCCAGTTCTGCATCTTAAACAATTCTGCCTCTTGGAGAGGGCCTCTGCTGGCCGCCTCTGACCTCTCCGGTGGCTCGCCTCTGCTTTTCTCTCCCGCCAGTACGGCTGGGTCGGGGAGTGGATCCACCCCAAGAAGGGTACCCTGGGGGCCATGGACCTTGGCGGAGCCTCCACCCAAATCACCTTCGAGACGTCGGAGGCCATCGAGAGCCAGCCGGCCAACGAGGTGACGCTCCGGCTGTACGGACAGACGTACAGGGTGTACACCCACAGCTTTCTCTGCTACGGCAGGGACCAAATCCTCAAGAGGCTTCTGTCCAAGGTGCTGAAGGTAAGGGGGCCCTAGCTGCTGGTCTGGGCGGGTCTTGGCCCGCGGGCATGGTCCGAGGGCACTCGATGAAGCCACCTGGCTGAAGCTAAGCAGGTCTAAGTCTGGTCATTGTCTGGATGGGGGACCTTAGGAAGCCACAGGCAGTGGCCTCTGTTTACGTGTCTACCGAAGGAGCAAGCCGAATGGTTTCCGGGGCCCATTCAAGATGCCGGCTGTTAACTTTAAAGCCCTGAATGGCTTGGGAACCAGATATATGAACCCTTAAGATATCTTGGCCCCAAGCCATTCGGGGCTTTTAAGGCAACAGCCGGCACTTTGAATTGGTCCCAAAAAATTCTCCCAAATAATTCTACCTGACTGACAAGATCTTTCGGGGGGAGGGAGGGTTCTGCTCAAAGGTGCCAACAGCTCTGTAAGCCTGGTTGTTGTGTGCACAAGACGGGGCCTTCTCTGTGGTTGCCCCCAAACGGTGAAATTCTAGAATTCCCTCTATAGAAAGGTCGGTTCGTTCCTCTCCCTCTTGGCCTTCCATAGGCAACTGCAGGCAGTTTTATTTAGGCGTGCCTTTGGGGGAACATCTATAGCCTGTAGTGTTGTGGAGTTTCAACAGTATTTTAATCATGGTTTTAATAACTAGCACAGGGTGGCATACAAATAAAGAAATTAAACCAGAGGAGGAGAGCTGGTCTGGTGGCAGCAAGCATGACTTGTCCCCTTAGCTTAGCAAGGTTTGCCCTGGTTGCATATGAAAGGGAGACTTGATGTCTGAGCACTGGAAGAGATTCCCCTGAGGGGATGGAGCGGTTCTGGGAAGAGCATCTAGGCTCCAAGTGCCCTCCCCGGCAGCATCTCCAAGACAGGGCTGGGAGAGATTCCTGCCTGCACCCTTGGAGAAGCCGCTGCCAGTTTGTGAAGACAAGACTGAGCTAGACAGACCAATGGTCTGACTCAGTATATAGCAGCTTCCTATGTTCCAGAGGCCTCGTTTATGCTCATCTGGCTTTTTTATTCCCACTCTTGGAAGGCTACAGGGTACACCCCGAAGGTGAGCAATCCCTGTTGGCCCAGAGGCTACAAGAATAATTTCACCTTTGAAGCCGTGTACGATTCCCCATGCACCGTCCAGGAAAAGCCAATCAATTACTTCCCGCAAGTTTCCATCCTCATGGACGGCTCTGGAGATGCAGCTGCGTGCCGCCAACACATGGAAAGCCTTTTCCAGTTCTCGGCCTGCCCTTACACGCGTTGCTCCTTCGACCGCGTCTTCCAGCCCAGCGTCACGGGGAACTTCATAGTGAGTAACCCGAATTAGCGGCTTAACACTGCGGGCCACAGGTACTCCTCGAACCTGTGTGCTTTCCCAGAATCAGCGCACTGGAACGTGTAGAGTCCTCATGGAAGAGGGTGTCTCTGGGCATGGCAAGAGTGCATTGCCCCCAAATAACCAGTTTCCCAGTCAGAAGGCGTGATTTATAGCTGGGGTTGTCTGAATGGGGGTGTGAGGGGAGTGGCCGCCCAGGACCCCACGCTTTCAGGGACCCCAGACTGACAGACAGAGAGTTTTGTAGTTCTGGCAGGGCTGGAAAAATTCTGCACGCTCCCTAAGCTGCAGTTGGGATCCCTGCGAAAATGCACCTCCGGTTTCTGAGCTGTAGAATTTGGAGAGAGCCGGATAGAGGATCTTGCAGAGGAGGGGAAAACAAATCTGTCTCGTAAGCCGGGTTTAGGGAGACGACTGCCCCCTCGTGGCCAACATTCAGATGACTTTTTGGAAAACCCGTCTGCGCCCACAATAAACCATCCTGGCCCTTTGCCTATAGATGCCTCCCAAACCGTGACCAAAATAAGAGAGGAGAACGTGGAAGGCATAGTCTAGACGTAGTGGCACGAAGCCAGCTTGAATGTGACAGGGTGGGGAGATGTTGCAGAGCATTCGGCTTTGGCTGAAGCCACAACTCAGGCCCAGGGAGCAATCAGCCAGGGAACTGTGCTCAGGATTCAGGGGGGCTGCCACTGCCTCCCCCCACCCCCCGGGCCTTGCAATGAAGAACACTGCCTCTCTCCTATCAGGATCACCCCAATAGATCGGTTGATAGCAGACTGCCACAAGGTGTGGTAGTGGCCAGTTAGATGGCTTTCGGAGAGCATTTTGCAAATTCACAGAGAGACCTGCCAACGTTTTTTAGCCTCGGTGACCAAGCTGAACCTCCATGTTCAGTGGCAGTATACCCCAGTCTCCGATCCAACAGGAACTCCTGTGCATCCATTTTCACCTTCCTCTTCCTCCCCTTTAACAGGCCTTCTCTGCCTTTTACTACACCGTGGATTTCATCCAGGCTGTGATGAAGAGGCGCGTGGCGACGCCGGGCGATCTGGAGGCTGCCGTGCTGGACGTCTGCAACATGACGATGGCCGAGGTGGGTTCTGCTCCCCCCTCGTGGCCGTCCCCCCTGACGCGGCGGGGGCGGGAACTGGATTTCGTCAGGCTGCAAAACGCTGCAGTGAATGTCAGAAATGAAATCTCAGAAGAGTTGCATTTTAGTTTGATGTTGGGGGGACCATGCTTTGCACTGAACGGGCATTCACACCCCTCCTTCCCGCTCTCTCTGCTGCCTGCACTTTCCTGTTTCCTTCTGCAAACTCAGCTGCTGAAGCGGGCGCCGGAGCTGGAGAAGAGGCTCCCGGATTACTGCTCCACTGCCACCTTCATCTACCTCCTCCTCCTCCGAGGCTACCAGTTTGACTCCAGCACTTTCCCCAACATCGCCTTCCAGAAGAAGGTAACCAGCCCCTCCTTGCACTGAGACCATTGCCGTGCTGGTTTTGGACTGGCCACGGGCTGGGGGCTGCACAGGGCATTGAAACGGCAGGGGCACTGCAACCCCCCCCACCCGGGTTGCCTGCTGGCATCTGGACTGGATGGAGGAGTCGGAACTGGAAGAGAGAGCGATGCTGGAGCAGAGAATGAGGTTGTGGGGAAGGGGCGGGGGCAGGCAGCCAGGGTTGCTCCAGACAGGATAGGGCGGGGTCTTCCCTGCTGCTTTGAAGGGGACGGGCTTAGGAACATAGGAAGCTGCCATATACTGAGTCAGACCATTGGTCCGTCCAGCTCAGTATTGTCTTCACAGACTGGCAGCGGCTTCTCCAAGGTTGCAGGCAGGAATCTCTCTCAGCCCTCTCTTGGAGATGCTGCCAGGGAGGGAACTTGGAACCTAGAGGCTCTTCCCAGAGCAGCTCCATCCCCTGAGGGGAATCTCTTCCAGTGCTCACACTTCTAGTCTCCCATTCATATGCAACCAGGGCAGACCCTGCTTAGCTAAGGGGACCAGTCATGCTGGCTACCACCAGACCATGGAGATGTGGGATGGGAGGGGCTGGGCTCAGCAGCTGAGGGTAGGAGGAGGCGAGTGAGCAGTGACAGGCAAAGGCGTGATTTCTAAAATCGAGGACTAGAAACTTGAAATGGAGCCAGTTACAGACGGAAGCGAGTGCTTTCCGCAGCCAGCCGGCCAGCCCGGGCTGCGGGCTCCAGGTCTACTTGCCTAGCTCAAGAAGCAGCTGGGTGGGGTTTTGAGGGGTGCACCTGGAGACCGTTCCTTGCGCGCCCCCGCCTGAGATGCTGTCTCTTTTCCTCTTTTCTTGCTGGAGCAGGCTGGGGACACGTCCATCGGCTGGGCCTTGGGCTACATGCTGAACCTCACCAACATGATCCCGGCCGAGCAGAGCAGCTCCCGGCAGGCCATCGAGTACGGCCCGTGGGTGGGCCTCGTCCTCCTCTTTGTCGCCATCCTCCTGGCCGCTTTGGCAACCATCTTCTGTCTCCTCCGCTCCTCCAAGGGGCACGGAACAATGTAGAGGCGGCTCCGGGTGGAGACGAAGCATCCAGGCCGGCTGGGGACCCCACGAGGATGGCAGGGCATTCCACTCCCTCCTGCCCCCGGGGAGCCCCCCCAACCGTGCACACTGTGGCGAGAGCTTAGGGGCTCAGCCTCTCTCCACGGACTCTCTGGCTTGGCTCCCCTGTGGAGCTGTCAACCTGTGGCCTTCCCCGCAAGTAGGCTGCAGAACAAAACGGACCAGTCCAATTGGGGAAGGATGCAGCCCTTGTGTGTGTCTTGCAGCCTCCCCCCTACAAAGGTTGCCTTCTAACAGTCCTGGGCAGCTCTCCGGGGAAAGGAGGGTGGGATTTTACTTTGTTTCCAAAGAGGACTCCGTTCACAGGCTTTGAACTCGCCAACCCTTCTCCTCTGCCTGCGCCGCCTGTTACACGTTGAGGCTCAGGGAACCCGTCCAATGTATCTTATCTATGTAGCTGCCATAACTGCTTTTTTCCTTGGCAAGGCTCTAGTCCCCATGAAGGAGCGGGGTCGTGAGTGTTGCCATCACACTTTTCGTTTCGACTGGGAGCGCTAGAAATTTCGCTGGACTGTGGGCGTTGCCGAAGGCACCAGCCTGCACGGAAAGACAAGATGTGCTGTGCCTTTGTGTGCTTCTTCGGAGGGGGAAATGCATTCTGATGCTGCTCTTGAGCCGTACTGAAGCCATGCTGGGTTTGAGTAAAAACCCTCGAGAAGGCGAAGAAGAAACCTCCCCAAAGGAGACAGAAGAGGACAGCTATGGAAGAAGCCACCACTATTCAAGCAGTGTCTCAAACCCAGTTCAGTTTTCAGCGTAGATCTGCAGCATGTCTTGCCATTTAATGTGGGGCCAGGAGGGGGAAAGACACCCCCCCAGACAGGGCTGCACCACCTCGGCCCTCCCGCTGAGGACTCCCGCCAATAGTGGGGGATGATGGGAGTTGTAGTCCAACAGCAGCTGGAAGGTTAGAGTTGCTACGGTGCCCAGGTGTGATGAGGAAGAAGAGGAGAGTGGTGCAGCTTTTAAGAGAACCGGATCACACATGAGGTCTGCCAAATGCAAGGTTCAGAGTCTATATTCCTCTCGTCTCCTCACACACCTTCGGCTGCTGCCCAACCTCTGCCAAATATTTCCCCATTCATCTTCTTCCCACATCCAGACAGGCCTCTCGCCTTGCAAGGAAATAAAGTTCCCTTGTGCTTTCTTGGGGTTTGTTTTTTTTTTACCCCACTGACTTTCCTTTCCCTTCTGAAATAGTAGACAACTGTATTTAAAAAGAAGATTGTGTTCAAGCGACTAACCTTTTTAAAAAAAATAAAAAAACACATTTGAGTTAAAAATTAAAAGAAATATCACATGGGTGCCGACGCTGTGTGCGGTGTTTGGCTGAGGAGTTGTTGACATGCTTGCTGCAGTGATCTCACGCACCCTCCCGTCGGGTGATCGGGGGCGGGGAGGTTGCCAGAGACATCCATCTTCCTACCATTCGCCACAGTTCCAGTTGGAGCAGCCTGAACTGGTTCCCAGGTGCTTGGTGAGGCATTTGCACATGGGTCACGGAGGGAGCAGCATGTGGTATGTGTCGGGAATGAGGCCCTGTTCCAAGGAGGGGTTTGCATCACCCTGCCCGAACCCTGCCCTTGCTGCACACAAAACACATAGGGCTGCCAACCTTCCAGAATCGGTTCCCTGCCAGGGGACTCTAGAAAGCACCCTGGAGATTTGAATGGCTTGCTCTTGCGGGGGATGCCCGGGAGCCACTTCCGTCAGAGTGGGCACCCTGAACAGCAGACTTGCTTAGTTCCCATTTACTTGCTTATATAGCCCATGTGCTGCTGCTGACATCAGGGTTTGTCATCAGGGCAGCCCTCTTGGTGCATCTGACAAATGCCGGTTCACCAAAGCGGAGGCGAAGATCACTGCCAGTTCTGAACTAGTCTGCTTTGGCCATAAGGTGGCATGGCAATGCCATCGAGGAGCAGCTGTGAACCAAGCCTGCAGCCGGCCTGGGAAATCTCAGTCTAGGGGTTGCAGGTGCTCCTGTGGGGGGAGAGACTCACACCATCTGCATGTGCAACGTCACATGTGCCCACAGAGGGGGGTATGTGTGTGTGTGTGTGTGTGTGTGTGTGTGTGTGTGTGTGTGTGTGTATGTATATGGGGGATGTTTGTGTGTTTTGCAGAAGCAGAGATCCTGCCACAACCTTGCATTGCAGCAGAATGGTCCTCCCCATATCTGATATTTTTAAGCACACTGTTTGTGGTCACTTTGAGCATTTTATTTTCCCAAGTTTCATGAATACAAATACCACAGATATTTATATACCGCTTTCCACTAAAAGTTCCCAAAGATATAGATAGTTCCCAAAGACATAGATATAATAAATATATAGATAGATAAATATATAGATATAGATAGTTCCCAAAGACATAGATATAATAAATAAATGAAGGTGGCTCCTTGTCCCCAAAGGCCTCACCATCTAAAAAAGAAACAGGGAGAGACCCCAGCAACAGCCACTGGAGGGGTGCTGTGCTGGGGATGGAAGGGCCAGTTGCTCTCTCCCTGCTAAACATAAAGAGAACCACCACTTTAAAAAGGTGCCTCTTTGCTGTGTTAGCAGGGGATGAAGACATAAGGAGATGGGAAGCTGCCATATACTGAATCAGACCATTGGTCCATCTAGCTCAGTATTGTCTACACTGACTGGCAGCAGCTCCTCCAAGGTATAAGGTAGGAGTCTCTCCCAGCCCTACCTGGAGATGCTGCCAGGGATTGAACCCATTATCTTCTGCACGATGCAAAGCAGATGTTCTCCCACTCAGCTACGGCCCCATCCCCTAAGTGGAATATCTTGCAGCATTCAAGTGTAGTCTCCCATCCAAATGCAAACCCAGGTGGGACATGCTTAGCAGAGGGGACAATTCATGCTCCCTACCAGAAGACCAGCTCTCCTCCACAAAGCAGAAACCTAGGAGACTGCCTTATATAAAGTCAAAACCTTGGTCCATCTAGCTCAGTACTGTCTACACTGACGGGCAGCAGCTTCTCGACATTTCGGGTCCAAAAGTCTTTCCCAACCCTACTTGGAGATGCTGCCAAGGAGTGAATCTGGGACCTTCAGCCACTGACCTAAAGCACCACCCAGACAAAAAGAACACAAGGGATTGTTTTGTTATAATGTTGTGTTCTAAATCACCTCACGTTTCCATTTTCTAATGCATGAAGTGGCTCACAGGATAAAGGAAGACATAGATGTGGGGATACCCAGTGTTACAAGAATCTGCACCTATGTTGCTAGATGGGGAAAAAATAGGTTACACATTTCTGGATGCCTGGGCTGCTTGCTGGGCCTCAGTCACAGAATCTAAACTAAAGGCAGGGTTTGCATGCAAAACAGGTGCATTAACTAATGAAGGGAATTCCTCTGAGCTTGTGCAGAGCATCTTTTCCACCGAGTAACTGGAGCCAATCCACACACACATGGAGAGGGAGAGAGAGGACTGTTGCTTTGGCTTCCTTGCAACTCCGAATCCAAAAACTCTCTGTGTGAGTTTAATGATTAAACTTGTCTATTGTTCAGGATTACAGGCTGACATTTAATACTGCGTCTTTAATAAATGTCCCTTGAAACAAAAAACAGAATTGACGTGTGTTGGATGCCTTTGTTTTGCCAAATGAGCTCTTGAAAGGTTGGGCTGATGATGTTTGTCAAATAAAGCACATTGGGTTGGGGGTTTAAATATTCACAGTTTTTAAACATCTCTCCTTTTTTATTGGGTGTTCAGTGTTTTAAAAGATCCTCCTCCTCTTTTCCTTTCTTTAACGCTTAAGAAAGCAATCACTCACCGGCGGAACTATTACCACAATCGCCACACTTTAACGACTCTCTGTGTTCTTACCCCAGCCCGCAGGCTCTGCAAGACAACAGCCATGTCGGTGCGTTCGCCTTCTTAGGCCGCCTTTCACTCCGCAGAGACGCAAGGCGGCTTCCCACAAGCTGCAAAGAAAATGAATGCAAGAACAGATTAATTTCTTGACACGTTATTGTTTTAAATAGGCGGTGAACCGCCTTGGGGTTTTCCTCCCCACGAAAGACGGCATAGAAACTTAAAAACCAAACACATAATAAGTTTTAAATGATGTATACTTCTTTCAGGCAAAAAGTAGCATCAAAAAGCAACGCGAAATAACAGAGTACTAATGGGCGCGATGACATACTCAGCAATAACAATGCGAGTGCCCAGGTCTCCCGTCTTTCCCTCACAAACTCTGGAGCTCCCGCCCCGTTATGTCCCCTGAGCTGAGCATCCGGAGCGGGGAGAGGGTGGCGCGCAGGCGCGCTGGGCACCTGCTCAGGGTTGGCCAGGCGGCGAGTGCACCTGTCAGCTGGCGGTGCGCAGGTGGGCGGCGCGGGGCGGGACCCTGGGGCTGCTCGGGGCTGCCATTGGCTCTCCTGCCCGCCGCTCCGCCCGCCCGCCGGGCTCCCGCTGCTTCCAGCGCCGCGCTGCAGGCAGCAGCCTCCGTGCTACCACCATGCCCGCCGCCTGGCGCAGCCGCCGCCGCCGCTGAAGGATGAGCGCCGCGCCCTGCTCGCTGCTGCTGCTGCTGCTGCCGCCCCTGGCCTTGCTGCTGCTGCTGCTCCCGCCCCCCGCCCGGGCCAGCCCGGAGAGGCAGCAGACCGGTAAGCCAGCGCCCCCCCCCGCTGCTATTTGCATGGGGGCCTCTCGCCTCCGGAGGGCGTCCTCTCACCCTGCCGCGAGGAGGGGACCCTTCCTCGCCAGGCTTTCTCTGGGCTGCCCCCCCTCAGGGGGACACACACGCACCCCGCGCCGCTGCCCCCAGTCCTCTTCTCATCCCCCCCCCGACAGATCATCCCTCCTAAATTTCTCCTCACACACACACACACCAAATATATCCCTCCTGATTGCCCCTGTAGGGCATCCTTCCTCGCCCCCACCCAGGTCCCTCTTGATTTCCTGTCCCCCCCTCATGATTTTATCCCACCCCAGCAAACCTTCTCCTGGTCTCTCCCCCCCCCCACTTTCTGATTCTCCCATCACCAAAACCTTCCCCCTCATCTCCTTTCTGCAAAAAGCAAATCTTGAAACTGCCCCCCCCAAACCCCTCTTGATTCTCTTTGGGTAATTCTCCCCCCCCCCATTCTGTAATGTTCTTGCTCATGTTTCTCCTGCTCCCCCCACCTGACCACATTCTGCACCTTGCTCGGATCCTCTGAGTTTTGGTTCTCTGTCCTGTCAAGCTGCCCCCCCCCTTCCAAACTCCCTCACCATTCTCTGTCTCTCTATCCATCCCCCTGATTTTCTGCCATGATTAACTCTGCCCCCATGTTGTGGAGGGGGAAGCTTACTATTTCCTTTTCACAATCTTTCATCCCCCCATTATTTGCCTAGCTGTTCTCTTCCATAGAGGTCATATTCCCCCCCCCCAAACATCCTGTTCTTAGCAGTGGTTCTCTCTGGCTGTGCTCCCCCCCAAAAAAACTGCCTCTAATCTGTGACTCACTGTTTTAACCCCCCTCAGTGTTATAACCCTCTCCTCTTTTCTGACCATGGGCTCAATCATACCCCCCCCCATTATTATTAGTTCTGGTTCTTCTCTTCCGCCCTCCCCGTTTATCACCCAGATACTCTCTAATTCTTCCTTGCTAGATTGAATCGTCTTCAATAGTCTTTCTCCCCCCTCCCCAGATTGTCTTGTTGGCTGGGGTTCTTTGGCCCCCCCTCCACCTTTTGATTTATATCCTCCTGCTATTTAGAACACCTCGACCCTCCACGTCCGCTTTATACTTCCCCTTTTCTGTGCTTGGCTGTGAATCTCCTTGATTTCTTTCCACCCTCCCCATCCTTCATCTGGCTATCTACAAACACACACACACACCCAATCCTCTCTTGTTTTCCTTTCCTCCTCCATCCCGGATTCTCCCCCACGGCTTGGCTGTCATTCCTTTTCTCATGACATCATTTATGGTTATCTGCACGCTGCTTGGAAACCATTCTCTCTCTCTGTCTCTCTCCTCGCTCGCCTTTATGGAGCAAGGGGAATATCACTGAACAGTGGTAATGGTGTGTGTGTGGGGGGGGGATCTTTTGCTCAGGGTGATGTTTGGCTTGTTCAGCTCCTGGCCATGTCTCTCCTCTGCTGGGATCCTGGTGACGATTATTCACAGGGGGCCGATTATTCACAGGAGAGTTCCCTGCCCCAAGGAACCTCCCATCAGAAACTGATCATGGGGGAAACTACAGGGCGAGGAAGAGAATGTTGTTTTGTGTTCTTGGATGAATAATTTTGGCAGTGTGTCTGTCTGGGAGGAATAACTGGAGTGAAGTTTTCTGTTGGTTAGCCTGGAATTGCACCTATGATCTCCCCCCACTCAAAAAGTAGTGGAATCAGTCTTTCCTCCTTTCTTTGTTCTTCCCTGCATTTTTCTTAAAACCAGCCACGGGAGGCTCAGAAGGAGGTGATGAATCGTACAGAGTTGCATTGGGCAAACTCCTCTGTGAGTGGGAATGCTAGGCTCCCAAACTTGTATCATGTGTTTCTCGTGGCACCCTGGCATGTCTCTGCACACAGTATGGAAAGTATTGTGTAAACCGGACTTGCTATTAATAAGCTGTCAACTTTTGCCCTTAAGGTCCCTTGCTTTGTTGACATCTCGCGCCGTCTGGGACTTTCACCCAAGGAGCTGCTATTTTCAGAGAAGAGCAAAGACCTTGGTTCCCCCAGGCTTCAGATTTGGGTCAGACAGATCGGCAAGCTCTTGGCCATCGGGTTTAGTGTCTCTGTGAGTCCCACCGGGCCAGACAATCTGTGTCGACAATCCTGAGCTAGATGGACCAATGGTCTGACTCAGTATATGACAGCTTCCTATGTCGTAGTGGTTAAGAAGGTGTTTCTGGGATGCAGAGATGTTCTGCTCCTTCCCTCTGTGGCAGGGATGGCCAATGGGCAACACTATTCATCATTAAAAATCTGGGAACCTCTAGAACTGTTTGTTGGTACACAGATGAACTCTCTCTTAAGCGGTTGGCCCACACAACAAATGCTGGCGGCAGTTGTTGGGATTTTATATACAAAATCTGAAAGGTCTTTGGGATCTTTCTCAAGTTCAGGTGAAGAACGGTCAAGCTGTGGAGAGCTGCACTCAATACAAATTGCCTTGAGGTGCCTTTATGGCTGGCTTTTGATAATGCTGAAAAACTGTCATTGTTGACTCCCCCACCCCACTTCTTCTTTTTTTTAGCCTCTGGATGGGCAGCCTAGCTGCTGATCCTTGCTGAAATGGTTATTCGGGAACTTTGCATTCTCTTCCTTTAGTGGTTTTCTGCTCGGCGGGTTTTTTTGCCAGATCAAGCCGATTTGGCTGGGGATGTTTTCTGCTTGTTGGATGTCTTGGTCTGGTGGGGAAGCTTCTTCAAAGTCACTGCTGGCAGGAGTAGCGGAGGTGGGAGTTGATCATTTGCTGTGTTAAACTAGCTTTGCAAGCATGAATTAATAGCTTAGTGGACAGTTCTGTGAGAGCATTAGCTTGGAAACGTTGCAGTGCATCCAGGACCATTTACGTGCAGTACAAAATAGCAGGATTCTGCGTCGAGGAAAAAAAGTTCTGCAGTCGAACAAATTCTGCAGGGGTGGCACTGGCTTGTAGGGGGTGTGCAATTCGATTTGATGATGGATCGATTCAGTTGTGTTGGGGAGTGATTCGCAAATTTGACCCTGAATCAAATTGCCCTCCAAATAGATGGCCCAATTCGACCTGAATTGATTTGGGTGATTTGAATGCCATTTTGAGGCCCATTTTGCTGGAAAAATGGGCCTCAAAATAGTGCTTTTTTCTGGGGAGAGCTGGTCTACCTATTGGGATCGACAGGTAGACTAGCCCTCTGCTTTGGATGTAGTGCTTCAGCCCAGCAAAATGGGCCTTAAAATGGCATGCAAATCACCCAAATTGATTTGGGGCTGACTTGTCGGCTGCTTTCGATGAATCAGTTCAGGGGGGCTGCGATTCAATTCAGCCTTTAATTGAATCGCAGATTTTGATTCGTGCACACCCCTAGTGGTTTGCCCAAATGTATCCAGCTTCCTCTCGCTATGCAGAAGTTACTGAGTGCTCGATCTCAACAGGGCTGGTAGTCTGTGCTCAGCTCTCTTCTTCTGAATTTTTGTCCGGTGTTCCAAAACTCTTTGCAACCATGAGGGCCAGAAGCTTGAAAACAACCCAACCCAAGAAACTGTTTTGAAAGTCAGTGGTATTTCTTTCCTCTTCCATTTTATTATCATTGCAATTGTAGCAATAGAATACATGAACAAATTTTGGGAGTATATTTGCAAAAAAGGAAAGGTCAGTGGTGGCTATAGAAATTCTTGACTAAAGCATTAGTTACAGCAATAAACAGAAGCTACTTGAATCAATCTTCCCATGGCTGGTGTATTTTAAAGGGGCATTTGTGTGGAGAAGTGGGTTCTGAGCAGGCCTGACTCCTGAGTAAACATGCATTGGGACCATGTTTGTGGGTGGACGCTGCAAGGAAGTGACAAACAATATAGTGGGACCCCAAGCAGGAATATTGTTACAAACAATATAAGGAACCCCGAAGTTCCAGTTTTAATTCTGCTTGCTGTTGATGGTGGGATGTCGGCACTAAAGAGCCCCAGTTTTGGAAGCAACATCGATTCCACCTGGCACGATTGCACAGAATCCGTGCATTGTGATGGCAGATCCTCCAGTCAGTCTGAGGAACTCGGCTTTGAGCGACGAACATTTTTGTTCCGAGGGAGGTTCCAGGCGTGCCCTTCTTTCCCCCTGGGGCTTTGCTGCCTCGTCAACTTGCATAGCCGAGATCTCTGTTTCCTACCTGAACACTGCCCACCCCATTCCTTTGCATGTTTTGTGCACAAGTGGGGTCAGTCGGAGTGTGGGTTTACCGCTCGCTGGCATTGCTGAGCCTGAGGGGGCCATTGTTAGAGCCTGGATTGCTGCCTTGTACTGAGTCAGACCATTGGTCCCTCTTGCTCAGTATTGCCGGCACTGGCTGGCAGCGACTCTCCAGAGCTCCAGGCAGGACTGCTTCCCAGCCTTATTTGGAGACGCTGCCAGGGACTGAAACTGAGGCCTCCTGGATGCAAGACAGGTGTTCTTCCACTGAGCTGCAGCCCCATATTCCCTAAGGGGATCTCTTACCGCGCTCGCATGCTGTCACCCATCCAAATGCAAACCAGGGCAGACCCTGCTTAGCGAAGGGGGCCCTTCCTGCTCGCTGCCGCAAGGCCAGCTCTCCTTCCCTCTGAGGACCAAGAGCCGCCTGGCCCCTGCAGCCTTCCGCAGCCGGACTTGACAGCGGGCACACCTTCCTGGTGCCGCGGCTGCCTTGAGGATGCTTCTTCTGCTGCTGTTTTGTCCGTACCAGCCTGGTGGGTGCAGGGAGGCTGGGTGCTCTCAGCTGGGGCCCCCTGCAGTTCTGGGCCGCCCGGCAGGCACCTGCTGGGAAGGGAGTGTTGTCGGGGCGGGGTGTGTCTCTGTGTGGCCTCCTGGGCGACACATTCCTTCAAGGCACGGCAGCCTCGCTGCAGGCGTGGGTGACTCCCCGAGCGGCTGCCGTGGTGGGTGGGTGATGTCCAGGAACCTTCGGATCAGCTCGGGCTGGGAATGTGCTTGGGAACTCGCAGACCTTTGGGCTCGTCCTACGACCAGCACAGGCCATTCTCTCTTGCTGGGGGCGTTATTTTTACCTCGGCAATAAGGGAAGGGTGGTGGGAGTTTGAAGGAGGCTTTTGAGGGAGTGTGAATGATCTTGGAGAGAGAACTTGTGCACGCTTGAAACGCGGAGAGGAAGGAGGTTTGGCGTGAAAAGCGGCAGCGGCGGCTGCTTTGGGCAACTGGCCGGTGGAACCCGTTGCCACAGGATGATGTGAGGGCTTTAGGCAAAGGCTGCATTCAGATCATTCTTCAAGCCACAGAAAATGAGGCCTCTTCTCTCTTCCTTCTACACGCAGGGCTGAATTCAATCCTTTTCTTTTTCTGCCCCCCCCCCGCAGTTTCTGGTTGCATTTGAATTGGGACTAAGTATGTCTGGAAGATCCCACCAAACCAGGAATGCAAAGTTAGCAACCTCCTCCAAACTGTCATTTGGTTTGGAGGAGGATCGAAGTGCAGCCAAAGAGAGAGGTTATTGTAAGATGATGCCCACACCACCAGAACCAAAAGACAGGCAGTTTCGAGCAGAACATCCAAGTTATAACTGCTGGGTAGTGTTTGCCCACAGAATGTGGCAGCTGCAGGTAGACTGCCCCTGAACACAGAGGCAGTCTACCTGTGTGTTCAGGGGCAGTCCACCTGCAGCTGCCAGATTCTGTGGGCAAACACTACCCAGCAGCTATAACTCTGATGTTCTACTTGAAACTCCCTGCTAACTGAGCAAAGAGGCATCTTTTTAAAGTGGTGATTCTCTTGTATTTAGCAGGGGGAGAGCAACTGGCCGTCTCCACCCCCAGCACAGCATCCCTTCAGTGGCTGTGGCCTATCTTAAGTTTCACTTTAGATTGTGGGCCCTTTGGGAACAGGGAGCCATCTTCATTTATGTACTTATTTATTATCTCTCTACGTAAACCGCTTTGGGAACTTTTGTTGAAAAGTGGTATATAAATGGTTGTTGGTGACTTTTAAAATGGGAAAGAGGCTGGGATACGAAGCCAGATGCCCCCAAGTTCAAATGTCACCTTTGCCACGAACTCCGTTGGGTTAAAAAAGCATTATTCTCCCGACCTCTTTCCCTGTGCAGTGTGGTGATACTGTCCCGCCTTGCAGGGCTGTTGTGACGAATGCTGGGGGTGGTCACACAATCCAAGCTTGTTTGGAGACGGCACTGGGTATAAATGTGGCTGGAGAGAAATGGAAAGTGTCTGTCCCCACAGAAGGGAAATGGCAGATCAGTCTCTTCCTCTGTTTGGGTTTGGAACGCCAAGCGCTGACAAACTTGCTTTTCCGGAAACATTCCACAGGAGGCCAAAGGTTGACAGCCCAAGAGACACCATGCAGGTTCTCGTGTGACTGCCACGGCCGGAAGGCCAGGGATGTGTCACCTCTGTGTTTACGGCTGCCCCTGTTTCCTCTTGGTTTCTCTCTCTGCTACTTCACCTGAGTCACAAGGTCAGGACAGATGGGGCCAAAATGTCCCTGCCTTCCCAAAACAGGAGACTTGCAGACTGATGTTGCTTGCACTTATCAGTGATGCAGGCCAGATAAATAGGCGCTCCTACGGTTTTGGCACACACACCCCGTACCTTTTAGGCTGGCGATGGGCCCGGAGACCTGTGCCAACCCCACAGAGAACACAGGAGGGAAACATCCAAACGTGCGTGGAAAATTGGCAGGTTTTTTTAAAAAAAAGTTTTATGCTGCTTGTCCTCAACATGCAACCCTTGGTTTATGCCAAAGTCAGCCCATGGAGTTCAGTGTGCTTACTCTGTTGGGGCTGAAAGGCCCAACACTGCTTTCGATCATGTAAGCCAAGTTGGGTCTTGCTTGGGACGGCAGGCAGTTCCAGCCAGTGTGACCATGTCAGATAAATCTGTGCCGAAGGAAAGCTGAGAGCCAAAGTGTTTCCCCTTGAGCCTCTTCACCCCCGCCCCCCAAACAATAAATGTCTTTATAGCTTCATCGGTTGCCAGATCTCCCTTAATAATCCTTTAAGCAGGGTTAGGCCTTGCTTTTCCTGGAGATCTTCCCAATGCTACTTCAAAAACTAGTTCTAATCTGGCACCGGGAAGCAGTTACGGGGTCATATGTAGCCAGTCTCTGGTTGTTTCAGTGGGTCGGATACTGTTTGTTTAGTACACTTATATACTGCCCCATACCAAAAAACGTTCCCGGGCAGTTCACAATATAAAACCATTAAAACATTAGCATACTTAAAACAATCGAAAACACAATAAAAACTCTAAAACCAAAGCTTTAGAACTGTCAACTAATATTTGTGTCTTTTGTGTTAAACCTATAAACTCATCTTGATGATGTGTTTGCGGAGCAGGTCTGTGCCTCTGTTGCGAATAAACATTTGCATCATGGAAGGAATATTAACTGCAAAGCCCTTTGGGAAAGGATCAGGGGCCGGCCGGATGCAAAGAGGATTCATGAGAACAAATTGAATTCTGCTAGGAATCTCAGGGGGGTGTCGTGTGTCAGTTTTTAAAGGTGACCAGTTTTATTAAGCCCTCCCTCAAAGGAGATCAAGGCAATGCAGCTGGGATGTACCCCACTTGGTTGCAATTTGAACTGGGGCCTCCCCTGCTTTCTTTGCTCTCTCATGCTGGTGTGTTCTCTCCGTGATGCTGTGGGCAGGCTGAGTTCTGTTCTGTTCACGAAATTCCACTCCAGTGCTGCAGGATGCAGGCAGAGAGGTGGATGCACAGAGCCCGAGACAGTTGGTGTGTTCCCATTCCTCTTTGCCCCCATCTCTGTCTCCATCCGTCCTCTCCAACGAGCAGATGATGCTCCATTTCCCAGCCCGCTGCAGCTGCCTCTCCCCCTTCTGTGTCTCATATTTTCGTCCTCCCCAAGCGGAGGCTGGATTACGAGGGACCAGCTGCAAGAAGGAGCAGAGTGGGCGGCTGTGTGTGGTTGGAGCATCTGCCGGCACGGAGGCAGGGGACGGGGGAGAGAGGCTAGGCCAGGCCTCTAGCCAGCACCCCGCACAGACCTGGGGGAGCAGAGCTCTCACCATGGCATGAATCATTCCCTTTTAGCCCACTCTGGATGGAAGGGGAGCATCTGTGCCTGCCTCCTAAGGTGCCTCTGGGTACTATATATTTTTTGGCAATGGCACGCAGTATCCGCTTATATATTACTCATGCAGCCCTGCCGGAAGTCGTATTCTGGGCTTCTGAGACAACTTGAGGATCAGGGAAGCTGCTAAGGGCAAGATCCGGGCTCTGATGCCTTGCCACGCATGTGCAGATGGGCTCCCACCAAGAAGTTTTTCATGCAGGGCTTTTAAAGCCCTTCAACTCGCATCTCCTCCGGAATGGTGGGGGTGCATTCACATATGGGCCAGATTTACCCCGCAATCCCTGCAAATTATCGGGGAGCAGTTCACATGCAGTTCAGGTTTTTCTCTTCATGTTAGAGTGTAGCCCGACTTATATTGAGGGTTAAAAAAATCCACTTTTTGCATCTTCTTGTGTGTGTGTGGATAAATTCGAGTTCACAGTAAAGCCTGCTGTGTGTAAAAGTCCCAGCTGGGTGTTGCTGACGAGATGTGTAGTTTATAAACCTCCACAAAGGTATTGAAGGTAGGAAGCTGCCTTCTACTGAGTCAGGCCCTTGGTCTCTCTGTCTCAGTATTGTCTGCACTGACTGGCAGCAGCTCTCCAAGGTTTCAGGCTTAGGACTTTCTGCGTGCAAAGCAGGGGCTCTACCGCTGAGTTATGGCCTCACCCCCCAAGTGGACCGTGTGTGTTTCTATTGCTGGGAGTTGGAAGCTGGTTTACTGCAAATCTCCAGGAGATCTACCAAGAGATTGTCATCTACCCACCCCTGTCTTAGAGGCGTAATCAGCTTTTAAATCTCCTTCATGCTGATTTAGTGTTAGGTGCCTTTTCAGGGTGGCAGAGAGAGAGCGAGATTTAGTGTTCTGCTCACAGGAGCTGGGAATAAACTCTAAGGCTGGAGAATCAAGAGAATACTACAGAATTCATATTTTCCTGACTCTTCTTTTCCCTCCCCAATGTTCTGTTTGAGATGGATTAAATTCTCTGTGGCCGTAGTGGGGATCTGTCGTGGGGCGACCCGTCTGAAAAACCTGCTAGTGAATGAAGAGGGTTTTGCTGCTGCTCTCATGTTTGTCTTGTCTCACTGTTGTTGGGACTTGGGTATGCCCATCTGGAGTGCAGGAAAGCACTTCCAAAGAATCGGTTTCCTCGGTGGTTTTCCTTAAAACAAACAAACAAAGGCATTCTAGTTCCTATGACTGAAGAGAGGCTTGGAATTTGTCATCCTTTATCTTTGCATGCCAAGTTTTTATAATTCTTCGTTTGTAGCTTGAAGGTTTTAATTTGGAATTTTAAAAGCTAATTTTGATCGTGGTTTTAGCTTGGATTTTTAACTTGTTTAATTTGGTTAAATGTTATGAGCCGTCCAGAGCAGTAATGTACTGGAGGGGCAGGGTATAAATGTTTTAAATAAATAAATAAGTGTTGGTTGCTAGCCATGCAAACAGGTCTGAGAAGAAATACTGGGCAATATCTGCTGGGTCTCAGAAGCTGTGTATGACTAAGACTTCCAGCAATCATTGCATGAAGTAGTTCCTTGTTCCTTCATGTGATTAGCAAAGGCAGAATAAATAAAGCACCTGGGCTGTCCCAGTGGTGCACCATACAAAGTTTTGTATGGGTTGGACGTGAGTTCAGAAGGTCTCAAATTCTGTGCCTGACACCTCCATGGTAAGGATTTCAGGTGGGAAAGAGACCTCGCTCTACTGTCTGATGCGCTGCAGAGCTGCTAATGCTGCTGCCAGTCTGTGCAGACAACGCTGGATTAGATAGATCCAGGGTCTGACTCAGTAGGAGGCAGGTCCCCGGTTCATGTGGGGGGTCTGTTTTGGCCCTGGGCGCTGTGACTTCTTTCCCCCAGGTCCTGACAGGCAGGAGCAAAGATTCTTCCAGTGCAGGTTATCAGATCCAGATAATTTCCACCGGCTTGCAAGCCAAGAACCCTCTGGGTTTTTAAGGGGATGGATAGGAGGAGATGGCCAGCCTGGAACTGGCCATTTCCCCCTGCTGTGGTTCCCCTCAAGAGAAGGAACATGAACCAACTCAGACCTGCAGATTGGATGCAGATGTTCTCCAGGTGAAACCAATTTCTGTGGCAACGAGAGGGATATTCACTGGCTGGAGGGCAAACAATACCACGAGCTTAAGCAAATATTGAACCACCTGGATCAAAGGAGAGGTCAGGAACTGGGCGCAATCTTGCCTTAAACTAGCTCAGCTGGTGCCTCGTCCAGGGAGCTGTTTTCAAAATCGATAGCCCCGTGTGAATCCAGCCCCAACCTCCAGGTGCTGAAATGCTCTGTTCTTGCATCATGTTAACCAGCTGCAACCTGGGTTTCCCTGCTCCATGCCGAGTAGCTAATGAACTGGAGTCTCCACATCCCAAGGCAGGATACCTGTGTTTGTGGGGTGGCCTTAAAGGAGTCCCCTCTCCCCAAGCCATGCCCCAGTCTGTAATGGGGAGGCAATCCTGGCCTCCCTTGCAGGGCTGATATGTGGATGACCGAGACTCATCTCTATAGGGAAAGTGTGTGTACAGGGTCACAATGCAATCTGATATATGTTTCCTTGGGAACTCAGCCTCCTGGTCTTGGGACCTCTTCCATTTTCAGGCACACCAAGAATTGCAGTCCTTAAGCGGTCTCCGTGTGGCTATTCCTGCCTTGGAGACCTTCAAAGTGCATAAATTGTTTGTGTCTCAGAACATGTGAAGAGGGCTGTTCTTTCAGTACCAGCAGTCCATGGGTGCTGGGGAGTGAGGGATAGCTTCCTTCAGGAGCAGGGTGTAGATTTGGAGAACCTCAAACCCCAAACATTTCTATTATTAAAAAGAGAGAAATATTAGGTCCTCCTTGGAGCTCTCTGGGCCCTGAATTCTACGCACTGCCTTAGGAACACAGGAAGTTGCCATATACTGAATCAGCCCCTGGGTCCATCTAGCTCAGTATTGTCTTCACAGACTGGCAGCGGCTTCTCCCAGGTGGCAGGCAGGAGTCTCTCTCAGCCCCATCTTGGAGATGCTGCCAGGGAGGGAACCTGAAACCTGCTCTTCCCAGAGCGGCTCCATCCCCTAAGGGGGATATCTTACAGTGCAAACACTTCTAGTCTCCCTTTCATATGCAACCAGGGTGGACTCTGCTTAGCTTAAAGGGACAAGTCATGCTTGCTGCCACAAGACCAGCTTTCTTCTATGCAGAAACCTACAAATTCTCAAATCACCGGCTGTTGAGGCTGAATCTTCAGCTGCTAAAACAGCTTGTTCTAACCCCCGGACCCCTTTCACTTGTGAAAACGGGAGTTATTTTTGTTTAAAAACATGCCATTTAAAAAAAAATTATTTCCTTGGAGGCTGAGTGGCTTGCTGCCCTTCTGCAAGAGCTGAGCCTGTGGACAGCCCTGAAGGTGACTTGCACGTTCCTTGCGGTCACCCCTGAGTTCGTGGAGAACTCTGTCAATAATTCAGCGCTGCTTACAGGGCCAGGAGAGCATTTAAGAGGTTGGCAGTTGGGCGCCTTTGAGTGGCCTGCGAGGAAACAAGAGGAGGCAGCTGTGAACCAGATGGAAAGCAAACTGCCCTCGCTGCCTGAGGTGGTGGGAGAACCTCATATAGGAATGGTCCTGCTAGGTCACACCCCCAAATCTGTGTGTTCAGCCTCCTGATTCCCCACTGCAGCCACCTCTGGAAAGCCCACAAGCAAGGTAGGGAAGCAGTCGCCATCCCTTTTACGTTGTCTCTGGCGTCTGGTATTGGGGATAGACTGTTCTTGAACATGGAGGCTCCATTGGACTCTTGCAGCTGATGCCAATGGATGGCTCAGCCATCTGTAAATTTGTCTAGCCTGTGTGTGTGTGTGTGTGTGTGTGTGTGTGTGTGTGTGTGTGTCGATCACTACATCTTGAAAACAGTGCACCCTGGGAAGCACTGGGTCTATGCTGAAGCTGTGTCTAGTGACTTCACACCTGAATTTTGGTGCGGTGTCCCAGGATGGAAAGCCTCTGTCCCTTTTTATTTATTTCCCATTGGCACCACTGCTGCACTCTGTGTTGGTGGGCTGACCTGATTTCCGATGACCCTGATTGCGGACTGAGAAGACGTGGCCTAATCCTCCTAGGCAAAGACGCTGCTGCGTTTGGGTTCTGTGCACCAGCTGCTCAGGCTGTCTCAGTATCTCTCTGGCACAGCGTTGCCCAGCTCTTTCTTTTCTCTGAACTAAAACCCAGGGGCACAGTTTCACTTCTGTTAGGGGAGGGGGCCTAACAGAACGACAGATCATCTCAATGACAGATCATCTCCTGTGCATGCAGAAGCATGCAGGTTTAATCCCTGGCAGGGCTGGGAGAGACTCCTGCCTGAATCCCTGGAGAGGCCGCTGCCAGTCAGAGGAGATAATCCGGAGCTAGACGGACCAAGGGGCTGACATGGTACAAGGCGGCAGCATCCTACGTTCCTCTCTTAAAGGTAAAGCGTGTTGTTGAGTCCGTGTCGACTCCTGGCGCCCACAGAGCCCTGTGGTTGTCTTGGGTAGAATACAGGAGGGGTTGACCATTGCCTCCTCCCGTGCAGTATGAGATGATGTTGCCTTTCAGCATCTTCCTATATCGCTGCTGCCCAATCTAGGAGTTTCCCACAGTCTGGGAAAACATACCAGTGGGGATTCGAACCAGCAGCCTCTGGCTTGTGAATCAAGTCATTTCCCCGCTGCACCCTTAGGTGGCTTATATGTTCCACACTTACACACTGAACAACAGTTTCCTAGGTCGGATTACCTTCTCCTCAGATAAGCCCATGTTATCCTCTGATCAGGGCATGGTTAGAACAGAGGGTCGTCCAGAAATGCACCAGACAGCCTCTTTGGGATGGGTGCTTTGGATTTTTCTCTGGGGTGCTTTCCAGATTAAACTCTACAACAGTGTCGCTACTACGGATCTGCTAAGTGTGCTTCCGTACTTCCTTTGTTGTGACGCCACAGACCCTGCGCTGACAGCAAGGGGCCATTCGCACGTCTCCAATGCCTTCTTTTGGGTTTTATCTTTGTGATCTAGTGCTGCAACACTGCATGTCCGTTGCAAAATGTAGCTGCATTTTCCTGTTGTAGGAGTTTGAGATTCTGGGGTTTGGTTTCAATACGACCCGGCCAAGCTGAAGCTTTTTACACCTGTTGTAGCGTGTAATCTGCTACACAATTTTGTTACATTGCCTTTTCTCTCTCTTTTTAGTATGGTAAATAGGAGCCTTTGCTTCAAACCAAGACCGTGGTGAGACTGTAGCCCTCTGCAGAACACAGTTCTGATCCAGAGGCTCCAGCTGCTGCCCTTTGTGCCGAGAGGGAAGCTCCTATTGGCCAGTGACCGTACGTCATCTTGTCCTGCTTGGTCCATTGAGCTCAGGATTGTCTCTACTGACTGGCAGTGCCTCTCCAGGGTTTTCACACTGTGGTCTTTCCCAGCTCTATCTGGAGATGCTGCCAGATCCTGAACCCAGGACCTTCTGCAAAGCGGGGGCTCTGCCGCTGAGCTCTGGTGCCTCCTCCAGCTTCCCGGAGTTGTCCAGTTAGTTGTTGTCGGAAGCAGGATGCGGGATTAGACAGGATTCTTCCTCTGATCCCACAGGACTGCTCTTAGCATTGCGTTACTCTCTGCCCGGAAAGCTCTTCTCTTGTGTCTGGGATTATTTCTCTGGTTCTATTTAAGCTGGGACAGAGGGCGGGCATGCAGGTGGGGGGAACAGATTGTGGGTGGTAACATGACTCTTCCTTATGGCCCAGGGCAGAGCCGTAATCTGGCTTTAGCGTTCCTTTGGCTTCGTTTTGGCTGCATTTTATGAACACGCTTTTCAGCCGAATTCTCTCTCTCTCTGACAGACACAGAGCTTGAAACCCTTCCCCAGTCTTCTTTCAGATGCTTCTCTGTGCCTCAATTCCTTGCTTACCTCTCCTAGTGCTCAGAGTTGTGAAAGCCCCTTTTGTGCATAGCCTGAAATGCCTGCGTGGCAAGCATTTTAGAGGAGCGGAAGCTGTGAGATCTGGGCCTAGGCGGCTGTATGGCCATCGTGGACTTTTCACGCGTTGGTTCAACTTCTCGGTCTTCGGGCTGTATCGATATAAGGCATGCAGTCCGAAGATTCAAACACTCAGAGCTGCAACTTGTATTATTAAATGCGTGCACAATAAATTCATACCACCTTTAAGGGCCTTCTACCAACCAGTTAAGATTATATCTGCAATTCTTGGATGATAAAATATGTTTGATTACTCTTATAACCAGTGTTCCCTCTAACAGAAAATCCCAGACGTGGACTACAACTCCCAGCATCCTCAGCCACAGCCCACTGTAGCTACGGATTCTGGGAGCTGTAGTCAACGACGACTGGGATTCCCTCTTACAGGGAACCCTGCTTATAACCACCAATAATTGCAGATTTAACATGATACACTTGGGAAGACCCAGTTGGGTTTCCGTGTCTTATAGCCTAGAACCAGAATTCCTAACCTTGGATCCTCAAATGATGTTGGACTACAACTCCCATCAACCCCTGCCACAATTGTGGGAGGGTATGATGAGAACTGTACTCCTACATCACCTGTAGTCTCCTTCCTTTTGGGTAAATGCAGATATAACCTGCTACCTCTCCCATATATGTTGGGTGGGGTGTGTGTGGAGTGACGCTGGGGGGGGGGAGTAATCTTACATTCATAGTAGTTGTCTTTTCAGGGGGAAATATGGTACATAGGAATCTGCCTTCTACCGAGTCGGATCCTTGTTCCATCTGGCTCAGTATTGTCTACCCTGACTGGCAGCAGCTCTCCAAGATTCCAGGCAGGAGTCTCTCTCCCAGCCGTACCTGGGGATGCTGCCAGGGATAAAATCTGGGACATTTTGCATGCAAAACAGATGCTTTCCCACTGAGCTGTGACCCCACCCAGCACTGGAAGCCCAGTCCCCGCTGGCATGCAAAGAGGAAGATAACTGACACTTAAACTGACAAACTAAATCCGTAGGAAGCTGCCTCCTACTGAGTCAGAACCTCGGTCGTCTAGCTCAGCATTGTCTACACTGACTGGCAGCAGCACTTCAAGGTTCCAGGCTCAGGGGTCTCTCCCAGCCCTACCTGGAGATGCTGCCAGGGACTGAACCAGAGACCTTCTGCATGCAAAGCAGATGCTCTCTCGTCAAGCAGATGATGCACCCCATCATCATCTTTCACTCTGCAGTCTCTGTCATCCACAAAGCAGTCCCAATCAATTTGGTAATATCTTCAACCGCAGCCTTGCTAGGCAACCGAGGACAGATGACCTTCCAGGCAGAACCCTTGCGGTTTTGTCCTCCTTTAGAAAGTATATAGCAAATGCAACCCTCAAGCAATCTGGCCGTATTTTTCAGGAGGTTGCAAACCCCAGCCCTGAACCAGAAAGCAATAATGCTTGAGTACGAAGCTATGATCTAATTTTCTGCACCCACTGTTAGGTTTTCCTCTTGCTTGTGCTTCAATTCCATATTTACAGTACCAGTAGCTGCAACGTAGCAGCAAACTGGTTTTATCTTTTATCCAACCGTCCAAGTTTTATTTTTAAGGTTTGTGGGTGGGGTGTTGGTTTTTGTTTGCATTTTAGAAACTAATCACAAATGTGATTTGCCTAGCCATACAGACTGTGTCTTGAAGGGCGAATTCCTGCATTCCTTCCCCGCCATCACGGGGAACGCCCATCGCGCCCAAGCGGTCTGGATGTCACCGTTTCGTGTTTCCTAAGATGGGCCCGTCTGGTGTGCAGCTTCTCCCTGCCTTCAACGGTGCCGAAACAGGAGCACAGAGGATAGATATAAACTCTGTCCAAATCAATTATTCAAGAGGCTGGTGATCTCGTTCAGAAAACAGCCGTCACTTTTCCTGACTGTGCAGAAATGGCCGTGGCTGCTGATCTGTGGGGTCTGAGCAGTGGTGGGTCTCAGCAGTATTTGCCAGGGGTCTGTGGATTGCCCCCGGGGGTCTGCAGAACCAGAACGGAAGGGTGCAAAATTTGCAAGTGTCTTCAGTGTACTGAAATGTTTCCACAATGCAGGAGAAGCACAGGCCGGTGTCACCATGACCCAGGTGGGGTTTGGTGGAAGAGCTCAGTATTTTCTCGTTCACTAGTTTTTCCTCCTCGCGGAAAGATCTCTTTGCTCAGTTGTTGCCGCTAAGCCTTTGGTCCCGGTTTGCTCAGCTTGTGTAACAGCCTCCTCCGAGGTGTTGATTGTTCTGGCAACCGGCTTTGGCACCGCATTGTGTTATGGAGAGGACCAGGGGGGGTCATGAATTTCTCAGCTCCCTGAAATGCTGGGTTTTTTTTTAAACACACACCAGCTGCTTAGAGAGTGAGTAGCAGCAAGCAGTGTGGTGGGTGGGTGTGAGTGGTGGGGGAGAGGGTTTAAAATGGATCGGTGGACGAAAAATCAAAATGGAATGATGTCTTTGCAGTGGCTGAACTTTTAAAAGGGGTCCACGCTGACATCCGCCCCCCCCCATGCTTCCTTCCCCAAAGAGGAAGGGGAAAATGGGCAAACGATATGCATGCTGGTTGCTGCAGGGGGTTATCCCCACCCAGGGGGCAGGGGCTGGAGGGATGATGATGATGATGATGATGATGATGATGATGATGATTACATTTATATCCCGCTCTTCCTCCAAGGAGCCCAGAGTGGTGTACTACATACATACTTAGGTTTCTCTTTCACAACAACCCTGTGAAGTAGGGTCAGCTGGGAGAGGAGTGACTGGCCCAGAATCACCCAGCTAGTATCATGGCTGAATGGGGATTTGAACTCGGGTCTCCCCAAAGGTTCCAAGTTCCCTCCTTGGCAGCATCTCCAAGATAGGACAAGATTTTTTAATAGGACAAGTTTTTTTTAATTGAACCAACAAAAGCATACAGTACGTTACCAAAGCACAATTGTATAGAGAGTGGTTGTTTGTACATCATATATCTACAAAGATTTACAAACAAGGATTTGGTAACCCACAGAGTTATAAAGTATATGCAGGCAGTACTGTAACTCGGGCGGGGGGGGTGGATTCCTGCCTGCAACCTTGGAGTAGCCGCTGCCAGTCTGTGAAGACAATACTGAGCTAGATAGAACAGTAGTCTGACTCGGTATATGGCAGCTTCCTAGTTTCTTATTAACATTCCTCACATGTCCAGTGTCTTGGTTTCTTTTCAAGCTATTGATAATACCGTGTGTTTTGCTGCTGACTTTTGATGCAGCATGAAGGGAATAGAAATCAGATTTTTGAATTAAATAAAAACCGGCTGAAAAACACTGGGTGTCTGTGAAGAATAGGAAAACAATTACGGTGCACATTAAATAGTCGAATGGTAGGGGGAAAAATTAAGCCTGCGTCCTGCAAATACGGACCTACGTTTCTGGTTGTTACCAGAGGTACCTCTCTGCCAAATTCAAGCCTGAAGAGTCCGTAGAATCCTCACCGCTCCAGCCTTCTGTCCATCTGTAGTAGGGATGTGCACGAATCAGTTTTGGTCCAGGGAGTGGTGCCTTGGAGGGTTAGCGTTCTGGAGCTGCCTGCAAGTTGGAGCTTAGAGCAGGGCTGGTCCACTTCGCCCCTCCTGCAGATGCTGGCTTACAGCTCCCATCATCCCTGGCTGTCGGCCACCGTGCCTGGGGATTCTGGGAGTCCAAAAACAGCTGGGGGGGGGGAAGTTGAGCAGGCCTGGCTTAGATAGGTGTTGGGTGGGGGGCCAGGAGGCGGAACACAGACCCTTCTGCCTTTCCTGACTGGTCGCCTCTGCCTTCACATACTGCGTGCATTCACTGTTTAGCAACGGGATGCTGGACTCGGTGGGCTGATCTAGCAGGGTGTTCCTCAAGGCCTAGAATAGAATCACATGATTATTTTTTTTAGAGTTGGAAGGGACGACTGAAGTCTTGTAGTCCAACGCCTTGCTCAGTGCCGGGAAATGCAATGGTATCCCCTGGCAGAAAGCTGCCCAGCCTTTCTTTGAAAACCTCCAGCCTGCCATTGCATGAAAAAGCATTGGTCGTCATATCTGAATAGAACTTCCATGTGCAGGGGCAGTATACCACTGAGGACAGATGCCAGGGACATGCTACAGGGTTAGCCATTCCCTTCACGCCCTGCTTCTGGGCTTCCCAGAGGAATGAGGCTGGCCGCTGATGGGAGCAGGACGTTCTTATGGATTTTTCTTTCCTTTAGGGAGCAAAACCTCTATGCACAGGAGCAGTCTACCTCTGGGTGCCAATGGTGGGGGTGAAGGAAGACCATCCAGCTTCCTTGGAGACCTGTTTGCCCCATGGCTGGGGAACCACTGGGGCGCTTTGAGCTGTTGGAATTTCCTTGCAGGGTCAGACCCAAAAGGCCAAAAAAGGGGGTGCTAGTTCCGACTCTGGACTCCCCTGGACCATTCAGCGTCCCCAGCTGGATGCTGTGAAAGGACGAGGCGGTGCACACAGCACACCCATCTTCTAGGCAGCACAGGGCTGCACCCTGGATGAGAAGCTCCAGGCAGGGGCGGGGCTTGCGTGCCTCTTGTTGATCTTTGGGGCTTTCCCTCCCGTATCTTTTGCTGACGTGGGGCTGTCGGTGTGGCAGCCGGAGCCACTCCTAGAAGCTTCCCCTTCTCCTTGGCCCAGTTGGCTACCTGGGAGGGGTGGGTGGCATCAGTGGAAAGTGGATATGTGATCCGAGCTGGTTGTCCCCCTGCTCAACAGAAGAATGAAATAGAAGAAAACCGGGGTGGCCCAGAGATGGTTCCCCGTCTGCAAGGGGGCTGCAATCTAAAATGAAGCATGGCTGAGACTCCCAGAGGTGCACCTAGGTAATCTTGGAATTGGCTTTGGAGGGTCCCCCTCCCTCCACTGCAAGTTAAGCATCATCTCCCCATGCACGCACACACACACCATGACACACGCAGTATTTTTAACACATGGGTTTTTGAGGGCACAAACAGCAACCGAACTAACAAGAATGTAAGAATAGAAAACAGGTACATGTATGCAAATATGCATTAGCAGAAACATTGCAACATGCAACTTAACATATTCCCCGCCAGTCTATAAAGCTCCCAGCACAGGTCACTATCACACTCGGCCACCGGGCACCGTGAGGGCCAGCGGCAACCACACCACTCACGACAGGCCAAAGAGGATTGGGGCCCCCCAGGGAGTCCAGGGTAAGAGCATCTCTGGAGACTCCCCCAACAGAGCGACCCCTGGCAGGGATGCTGTGCTGGGGCTGAAAAGGGGCAGTTGCTCTCCTCCTGCTAAACACCAGCAATTCCCCACCCAAAAGGTGCCTCTTGGCCCAGTTAGCGGGGATGGTTGTTCCCAAACTGGGTGCCACGGGAGGGCCTGGCGACGGTTCCCTGCCTGGAAGGGCTCACAGTCTAAATTCAAAACCAGACACCCAGCAACAGCCACTGGGAGGGGTGCTCTGCGCTGGGTTGGGCTGAGCCACTTAAAAGGTGCCTCTTGGTCCAGTTAGCAAGAGTTAATTGCCTCACTGGCCTGGGCCTGCTAACTGCTTTGGTTTCCTGGAAACGGCACATATATGGGGAGGTGCCAGTCGGTACTGAGACTCTGTGTGTGGGGTGTGTGTGGGGGGGGGGACAAGGCTAAAGGCTGGCCGCTCTGCTGTGGTTCCCAGTTCAGGCTGCCCCATGTCTGTGATGTTGGCTATTTTTCTAGAAACCCACCAGAGGTGAGATTAAAGTCCCGCCTGGAATGGGCTAGGAACATATGGGCTGCAGTCAGTGTGCAGTCGGGTGGCTGTGTTCCCGGCGTCCGAGATGTTTATGGGGCAGTGTGGCGGAGTCCTGGACCAGATTCCCTGCAACGGGAATTCGGAGATGTCACACACCCCAGCACCTATCGAGGTCATCTGGGCAGGTGCATCTGCCGTTGCCACCAGCTCCTCTGGTGGCTACTCCAGGTCGGGGGGGGGGGGCCTTCGATGCCGCCCTGAGGCTTTGGCATGAGCTTCCCCACCTCCAACAACTTTTAAAAGGGCTGTTAAGATGCATCTATTCATCCAGGCTTTTCATCAGACTTACAGAATTCGCCATGTGTTTTGATCTTTTAATTTTGCTTTAATCTGTGTTGTCGTCTTGTAAACCGCCCAGAGACCTGGATTTTGGACAGTACATGTCTATGCTGAATAAAAAGATGTTGTTGACTACAATTCCTATAATCCCCAGGCAAAGGCTTTTGCAGCTGGGGATGTTGGGTCTTGTGGTCCACACCTTCCGGGAATCCCTGTTACAGGGAACGTGGTGGATCCTGGAGCACCTTGGCTTGTACACGGCTTTATTGCTCTCCAGACCCAGCCCTTGGGTTGCTGCTGCTGCTGCATTGGTGCAGGCCTGCTTTCAGCATCTCCCTCCCTCCTGCTGGCAGCTTTGGGGCTCTTGGCTTCCACGCCAGTCGCTGGCCTTCCCTGCAAACAATGGCAGGATGGGAGGCTCCACTTAGAGCGCTCTGCGGTGTGGAAGTGCCAGGGTTGTCTGCAGCCGTGGTTATATAAGGCGTCCAGAGGGCAGGCAGGCTGTCCGTACGGAGAACTGGTTGCTCAGTGAGGAAGTGGAGAAAGGCAGTGGTTTTTGTTGCCAGTGGACCACTTTCCCCCCACGAATCCATCAGCCAGCAGTCACTGTCAGGACCTTCCAGGGAGACAAATGCTCATTGTGTGAGTTTCGACTTCTTCACCCCTAGAGAGGGGGAAAGAGGGGGTGGCTTGGCACAGCTTTCAGCAGGTGCTCATGTTTTGATTGTCTTGCCTCTCCGGCCTGCAAGTGGCCACATTTGCAACGGTGTTTTAAAGCCTCTGCTCCGCCGTCTAGAAAAGTGGGACTCTCTTTGAATCCCGCAGGAGCCGTGAATTGCCGTGAAGGTTGAATTTTCGTTTAAGAACGTCACCGTTGCTTTTCTGGCTGCTTTCCACTTTGGGCTTCCTTTGGGGAAGCGTGCGTGAGAGACAAACAATGAGTGGAAATGAAATGGAAAGTTTGTCTTTGAGGTTTGCACAGCCTGTGAATAAGCACCCTTTCCCAGCTCCCCCCACCTCCTGGCTCCCTGGCCTTCCTGAAACCAATTTCCAGCCCCGTTAAGGGATGCAAGAGGAGAATGCTCCTCTTATCACTTTCTAAGCAGTTGGGCAATGAACTCCGTGCAATCGGAGACGGGTACATGAAGCTGCTGGCCATATCGGTCTCCTAATTGGCGGGATAGGCGTCTACTCCATTGCAGTTAATGTTGGGCTTTGTGATTGTTTAGCAAAGCACGGCTGCTCCAGTTACGGAGTGCAGAGTTTCGTTGCTGCAGCTATTGAAGTAACAGGCATGAAGATCACCGTAGAGTCTACACTAAATTGATTTATTGGTGAAGTACATTTGAGATAGGAAAGACCTAGTTCTATCTGTCAGCTACATAATGAATAGGGAGCGGGGAGAGAGAGAAAGAGAGATGTCTCCATCTTCTCTCTAGGAGGAAAGGAAGAGGACTGACTCCCAGGCAGGAAATACCTGAGGAGTCAAGGCAGGGGTCCTAGAGGCAAAGCAGGGTCAGGTAAGGAGACCCTCGCTAGCTACCTCTGCTCCCAATGTCCCTAGTGGTCATTGTTGGTGCAGAAGGTCGAGGCACTGGAACGCCATCTCCAACAGTTAAGTCCTCGTTTAGAGGCAGCAGAGGGGACTTTGAAGGAGGCAAATGGGGTCTAGGGGTGTGTGTGTGTGAGAGGGGACGAGGGGTTGCGGAAAGACCAAATGCAGAAGGTCCCTGGCAGCATCTCCAAGCAGGGCTGAGAAAGACCCTTCCTTTGAAACCCTGCTGCTGCTGCTGGTCAGTGCCAGCAATACGGAGCTAGATAGACCAAAGGTCTGACTCTGTGTAAAGCAACTACTGATGTCCTTTGGCTGGGCCAAGAGAACTTCATGGCTGAGTGGGGAGGAACCCAGATCTCCCTGGTCTTAGCACACTTTGGGCCTCACACAGCAGGCCGTAAGGACGGGCTGTTAACCCTTTCCCGGCTGTCTCTTTTAAAAAGGAAGCAAAAGCTGGTCTGGAGCTTGTGCAACCCAGCTAGCTTGCTGCCTTATGCCGAGTCGGACCAGTGGTCTGCCTAGCTCAATATTGCCATAACGTACAGTGCATATTTTCTTCTGGGTGGTAAAAAGTGACTAGACCAGATTCAAGGGGAATAGATCCATCCTGTAGCCTTGCATTGGGTGTATTCCAGTTTAACTGTCATGGCCTCCGTTGAGAGACTCCTAGGAACATAAGGAGCTGCTTCCTACCTTGGTCCATCTGGCTTAGTACTGTCTACCCTGACTGGCAGCAGCTTTCCACGATTTCAGGCAAGAGTCTCTCTCATCCCTACCTGGAGATGCTGCCAGGGATTGAACGGGGGACCTTCTGCATGCAAAATAAATGCTCTGCCCCTGAGATACGGCCCCATCCATAGGTTTCCACTCTTGGGGGTGGGATATGCCTTGGCCAGAGGGCTGAGAACCCCTAAGAGACTCCTCTACCCCTCTCCACAGAGCAGCCTTTTCCAGCGTTCCCTTTGGAGAGGAAGCCACTCAATTTAAATCTGTGGTGCAGGAGAAGTGCCTACTTGACTGCGAGTGACTCCGCACTTTGGGAGAGGGCTCTTCTGGCTCACCCAAGGAGTCGAGCGCTATCCGAGCCCCGTCGTCTTAATGACTGTGTCTGCTCGGATCTACCCCGGCCACCTCCTGAGTGTGCTCTGTTTCCGGCAGACGCGGCTGCTGCAGAAAGCCTGCTTCGGGGGAGAGATAATTGGGTTTGCCGGAAGCAAATTGGAATAGAAATTGTTTGGGGAACTGCCAGACCGGTGCTTAGAAGAGGAGAAACAGGAAACCAGATCGGAAGGCTGAGATCTGTGCGGAAGCAGCTCAGGGCTCAAGTGTTCCAGCTCTGGAAAGCCAGGAGAAGTTGGGGAATCAGCCTCCTCTCCTACCTGGAGATGCCGCCAGGGACTGAAACTGGGGCCACCTTCTTGTAAATTAGGGGCTCTCCCACAGAGCTATGGCCCCCTCCCCCTCCCAAATAGGAAGCTGCCTCCTACTGAGTCAGACTCTTGGTCCACCTAGCTCAGGATTGTCTACACGGACTGGCAGCGGCTCTCCAAGGTTCCAGGCAGGAGTTTCTTCCAGCCCTACCTGGAGATGCCACCAGGGACTGAACCTGGGTCCTCCTGCATGCAAAGCAGATGCGTCTCTGCCACTGAGTTACAGCCCAGGGCTGGTGCAAGGCAGCTCATTTCTGATGTCCCTACATTGTCACGAGGTTGCAGTGTGGCCTCGGTGCAGCGATCCTTGTGCAAATGGTGCAGAGCCGTGCATGCACAAGCGCTCGGATGAGAGAAACCCAGCGCTGGGCAGGTGAGCCCTTTCAGCCTGAGAGCACTCTGGGGGCTTTCCCCGTGGCCCCCTCCTCTTGTTAGCTAGCTCCACAGGCCAGGCGCTTCCCTGCAGACCTGTCCTCCCCAGTGCAGAGGTGCCACGCGGGAGGCCTAATCCTCTGAACTGGAGCTCGCTGCTTCTGCACCCATGCCAGGCCCACCGCCGTTGACGGAAAGCATCTGTTCTCCCTCCGGCCTTTTGCTTCTCGTCCAGCTGCCTCTCTTTCCCAGTTTGCTCTCCATAAGTAAATTAGAGGCCTGTGGGTTTGTTTTCCCCTGCTTTCCTGTCTCCCTGATGTTTATAAACACTTTGCAATAAGCAATAATAGCGGCTGCAGACCTCATTGGAGCAAGTCCTGCCTGCTGGGGAGAGGAGGCGTTGCCTAGCGGAGTTTGCCTGGAAGTGTTCAGGGCCAGTCTGCCTTGGAGTACCACATCTGTTGAGGGTCTGGGGGAAGGGATGGAGCAACTCTGCACTTTAAGCCTTGCAAGACACAAATCGCCCTGGTGTGCGTTTTCTCTTTGTTTCAGAGTCGTGTCCCCGGAGCTTGGATTGCACCCTGCAGAGGCGGGAGTTTTGCCTCCCCGGATCTCACGTCTGCGGCCCCTGCCTCCCTCAGTTTGCAGAGGACGGACATGGCAAATGCATCCCCAAGACCCGAGCGCCTAGCGGTAGGTGGGGCTGGGAGCTGGAACCCTGGGTCGGAGCGCCGATACTGTCTTTCTAGTTCCAAGCTAACAAATATATTGGGGGGAAACCTGTGCCCAGATTGGAAACCTGTGCCCAGATCCCTTCCTGGGTTTGCTGCCAGTGCGGCATTGTGCTTAGAGCGTTGGGCTAGGGCCGGGGAGACCTGAGTTCAAATCCCCGTTCAGCCATGACGCTCACCGGGTGACTCTGGGCCAGTCGCTTCTCTCGCAGCCTCGCCCACCTCGCAGGGTGGTTGTGAGGATAAACATAACCATGGACACTGCTCTGGGCTCCTCAGAAGAACAGTGGGATGTGAATGCTGTAAAGTGCCCAAAGATGGAAGTTTGGGGCAGTGTACAAATACAAGGAATGAATAAAATAACTTGGTGCTTCCTAGGAAGCTGCCTTCTACTGAGTCAGACCCTTGGGCCATCTAGCTCAGTATTGTCTACACTGATTGGCAGCGGCTTCTCTAAGGTTACGGGCAAAGGTCTCTCCCGGCCCAACTTGGAGATGCTGCCAGGAAGACACCACCTTTTGTGGTGTACAACAAGCACATCTAGGACCAGTGGATGCCCCGATCATCTGGGGCACATCTGGGTCCATCTGTCTGTCTTCCCTGGCCTGCCCACCCATGTTTTGAAATTCCAAGAATTCTCCGGTCCTTGCTCTGCATGTTGCAGCATCTCTTTCTGCAACACGATATTTTTAACAGCAGATGGGAGATTATGTAAGAGTTCGGTTGTTAAGGGATTGGCATCGGATCTGCTTTCCAGTCATTTGTGAAGAAAATCTGCACGGTGGCCTGTCGTTTTTCTTTAATATGTTGTCCTTTCAGCCTCTCTGTTCCTGCCTCTTTGTTTAGGTTAATGTAGTGGCTTAATGTCTAGTATGGAGATTAAAATCTGGATGCAGACAGCCCTCCACGACCCAACAGCCTTTTCCTCTTCCCCAGTCCCTGGTGAGTGGGGAAAGGCTGACATGGTCCTCTGTCCACGCTCAGAGGCACTCTTTCTAAGCCATGCCCCGGGCATTAAAGCAGGTTTTGAGGTTTAGACCCAGGTCAGATTTGATTTCTTTGCTGCTTAGCATAAAGTGATGGTGACTTCTGATGTTATTAGTATGATGACTATTATTTTGTAAAAACATTAAAATTAATGAGAGCTCCCCCAAGATACAGATATCTTCCCCAAATGAAATAGAAATCATACCCTAGATCAGGAGCCTCTGCTTTGCATGTAGAAGGCTCCAGATTCTCTCTCTGGCAGCATCTCCAGGTCGGGCTGGGAGAGACGCCTGCCTGGAACCTCGGAGGAGATGCTGCCAGTCAGAGTGGACAGTACTGAGCTGGATGCACCAAGGGTCTGACTCGGTATAAGGCAGCTCCCTATGTTCCTATCACCCCTTGTCACGATGGTCCATGGCAGGGGGTGATGGGGTTTGTAGTCCAACCACCGCTGGGTACTTGTGATAGAACCCTTGCTCTAGATAACTGGTCAGCTGTGAGATGCTTGGAGCAGGGGGCGTTGGTTACTGTGCAAACCAAATTGCTGTTCAGGGAGGGGATATTAAAAGTTTGATGGGCTCTGTTTAATTTTTTAATTTCCTTGCCCTGCCTGTATGCAATGCATTATTAACCATGACTCTCGCACTCCGAACAACCGAACGCCGGGGAACTTGGCAGGGCCATGAAATATTCACGGGGTGGGGACTTAAAATGATGACATTGAGGCTGCAGGGATGTTCCCAGAAGGGGGAAGGAGGGGGAAAAAATCTAATGGCAGTTAGTTGAGTTGGAGGAGGAGACGAGAGAATGCCGCAGAGTCCCCGGTTTCCTTTCTGGGTTTCCTGAAACACTGCCTGGCTCTCGGCTCTGGGCCGTAGACGTCTGCCCAACTCCTGGACCCCTGCAGACCCCTTTTTGCTCTCTCTCCTGGGTGGGGCTGCTCAGGCAGACCTCCAGGATTTTAGCATGGCCCTGATGGGGCTCTCAACAGACTGGCAAAAGCCAGGCTCTGTGTTGGTTGCAAAAACTGATATAACTCCCGCCTCCACAAGCCTTGCTCAGATTTCTTTCTGCCCTCTCTTTTCAGGGAGAACTGTTCCCAACTTAGAGGACGAAATTGATTTCCTAGCGGACATGCTGTCCAGACAGGAGGATGCCGGCCAGCCCAAACTTCAGGATGGTAAACCCCCAAACCGCCTTCCCTCGGGATGCTCCCTCTCTGTACCATATGGACACATGATTAGGGTTCGCGCTGGTTTTAAAACTGGACAGGACCCTTGGCGCAGCGGTGGGAGCCATGCTTTTCTGCCGGTCTCTGTATTTTTGTCTCTTATTCTTCCCACCTCTGTCCACCACAGGCACCCCAGCCCCTGAAGGCCAGCACCACAAGGTCGGTGTGCCGAAGGCGGAGTCCTTGCCAAGGGGCCGGGCAGGACTCCCCGCTGCAACCTCTCGGCCCTTCACCCCCGCGGAGGTGGAGTCGTCACGCTTGTCTTCAAATGATACTCTCATACTTGGTAAGCTGGTGCAGCCGGCCTTGTGGCAGAATGTTGTGCACTGCCACCCGTGTTGGGAATTCCGGGCAGCCCAAGTTACTAGACCTCACTGAGGAGAATCCGGGCAGCCCAAGTTATTGGACCCAGTGAAGAGAATCTTGCCCTCTCCCTCCCAAATAATGAACTTAATAGCATCTCCCTGTGGCTATTCCTGGAAGTCACATGAGAGATAGCCCTCTAGAAGGCTAGCCTTCCGACCTAGGTTGTTTTTCAGTCCGCACTAGTTTTTAGACACACCACTTACGCCCTTTCCCAACATATCCTGGGAAGAGATTACATTTCTGAGAGTCCAGATGAATTTGGCAGACTTATTTTTCCCCAAAGGGTTATGGAGGAGCGGTCTATCAGTGGCTACATCCTGCTATGCCTTGATGGAACTTCCACCTTCGGGGCAGTCTACCTTTGAGTACTAGCTGCTGGGAAGCAGCGGCGGCAGCAGGTTCTTGCCTTCGCGCTGGGCATATTCTGCCTACTCCCCAGCTGATCTTTGTGGCCGTGAGGGCTAGACACTTAATTCATGTTTTAAATAAATGCTTTGTGATCCATCGGGGCCATTCCAGAAGGCCATCGCGGGCCACTTCTCTCGCCTTCACCCTTCCCTCTCTCTTTTTCTCCCCTCTGCAGGGCTGATCGTTGTATGCACCATTGCAGGAATCTCCGCTCTGATCGTGGCAGCTGTTTGCTGGTGCAGGTAAGGCCCCGGCTTCAATTCGTCAGAGCCTTTTCCTGGAATCTCTTGGAGGAGGAGGAGGGTGGAAGCCCAGCAGGTGAGGTTAACCCCTTCTCACTGAGCAAAGAGACACCTTTTAAAAGTGGTGAATCTCTTGTATTGAGCAGGGGGAGAGCAACTGGCCCTGTCCGACCCTGGCACGGCATCCTTCCAGTGGCTGTTGCTGGTGTCTACCTTCTGTTTCTTTTTTAGAGGGTGAGCCCTTTGGGGACAGGGAGCCATCTTTATTATTCATTTCTCTATGTAAACTGCTTTGATCACTTTTGTTGAAAAGCGGCATATAAGTAGTAGTAGTAGTAGTTTGGCCTCCGCTTTCTTGCCAGCAGCCGCCAACGTGTGAACTGCAGTGCTCTGGCCGGAGCAAAGGAAGATGCTGTCTGCTGAGTCAGACCATTGGTTCACCTGGCTCAGTAACATCTGCTCGGACCGGCAGCAGCATTTGAGTCTCTCCCAGCCCTATCTGGCCATGCCAGGGAGAGGATCTGAGACCAGTGTTCCCCATAACAGAGATTCCTAGATGGTGTTGACTAGGATTCCCATCATCCTCCGCTGCAAAGGGCCTTTGGCTGGGAATGATGGGAGTTGTAGTCAACAACCTGTGGGAATCCACATTACACTGCCTGGGATCTTCTGCCTGCTAGGCAGATGTTCTACCACTGATCTACAGCTCCCTCCCCTAATTGTCAGAACAGCCCGCTGACCAGCTTCTGGAAAGTTTGCCCTCAAAACTCCTGTCTTATGGATGAAGAAACCTAAAGGCTGGAACTGGTTTTGCTTCTGAGGGTGCGAGTAGTGTGGTGGTCTCTTAGGAACATTATAGGAAGCTGCCTTCTACTGAGTCAGACCTTTGGTCCATCTAGCTCAGTATTGTCTTCACAGACTGGCAGCGGCTTCTCCAAGGTTGCAGGCAGGAATCTCTCTCAGCCTATCTTGGAGATGCTGCCAGGGAGGGAACTTGGGACCTTTAGCATGCATGCAAGCAGGCAGGTGCTCTTCCCAGAGTGGCTCCATCCCCTAAGGGGAAGATCTTACAGTGCTCACACAGGTAGTCTCCCCCTCAAATACCAATCAGGGCTGAGCCTGCTTAGCAAAGGGGACAATTCATGCTCGCTCTCACAAGACCAGCTCTCCTTTTGGTGGTGCTCTGTCCCAAACTCCCTGAAAGCTATGAGAACAAGTCTGCAAAACCTTCTCCTGTACAGTCTACCTGCCAAGTCTTCATAGAATCATAGACTTGGGAAGGACCTTGGAAGGTCATCTAGTCCAACCCCCCGCTCAGCGCAGAAATGACTACAGCATCCCTCAGAGGTGGCCAACCAGCCTCTGTTTGAAAACCTCTAGAGCAGGGGAGCTGACGCTTGTGTTTGCCTGTTCCTCCTAATGTCTAGCCTAAATCTGCCACTTGCTACTGCTCTTAATGGTCCCCTTATTCCCTTCTAGGCTGCAAAAGGAAATCCGGCTTGCCCAGAAAGTGGACTACCTGGCTCACAACAACTTTCCAGGTCCTCCGTCATACGACAAGATCTCGGTATGTTGTCCTCCTTGTACATCACTTAGGAACCTAGGGAACTGCCTTTGCCTGAGTCAGACCCTTGGTCTGTCTAGCTCAGTGTTGTTTACACTGACTGGCAGCAATTCTCCAAAGTTTCGGGTTCCGAGGTCTTTCCGAGCCCTACCTGGAGATTCTGCCAGGGGTTGAACCTGGGGCCTCCTGCAGGCAAAGCAGAGGCTCGTCCACTGAGCTTACAGCCCCATCCCCTAAGAGGAATATTTCACAGCAGACAATGCTCACGTGGGGTCACCCATCCAAATGCAAACCTGGGAAGGCCCTGGTTAGCCAAGGTGACAATTAATGTTCAGTGCCACCCAATGGCACAGTGGGGAAATGATTTGACTAGCAAGCCAGAGGTTGCCGGTTTGAAACCCCACTGGTATGTTTTCCCAGACTGTGGGAAACACCTATATCAGGCAGCAGCGATATAGGAAGGTGCTGTAAGGCATCATCTCACACTGCGCAGGAGGAGGCAATGGTCAATCCCTCCGGTATTCTACTAAAGACAACCCAAGAGCTCTGTGGTCGCCAGGAGTCGACAGCACACTTTGTTTTGCCACAAAAATCAGCACTTCACTGGCTGAATTCCAGCTCTCACAAATCAGTCTTTGCAAACAAGAAAGGTAGTTCCTTTTGGCACTCCACACAAAACGACAATTCCCACCATGCAGCAGTTGTATACATTGTGAGCTTTTTCCCTCCCTCCAGCCCGGTGATAAAAAGCTGGCACAGAGTGCTCAGATGTACCACTACCAGCACCAGAAACAGCAAATGCTCTCCATGGAGAAGTGAGTTGCTCCTTTTTCTACCCTTTTAAACAGTTCTGCCTCTATTTTTTTGTTTTTTCAAACCAGAAGCTCAGACTTTGTGACGTTCTCATACTGTTTTGATAACTAGAGGAACTACCCGCAGCAGGTGACCTTGTTTCCCCTCCCCTGTAGGCATAAAGAAGAGGCCAAAGCTCCAGAATCGGCATCATCGGACGAAGAAAACGAAGATGGAGACTTCACGGTCTATGAGTGCCCAGGACTCGCCCCTGTGAGTACATAGGAAGCTACTTTATACTGAGCCAGACCCTTGGTCCATCTAGCACAGGATGGTCTACCCAGACTGGCAGCGGCTTCTCCAGGTTTTCAGGCTGAGGGATCTCTCCCAGCCACACCTGGAGACGCTGCCCGGGTTTGAACCTGGGACCTTCTGCATGCAAAGCAGATGCTCTCCCACTGAACGATGGCCCCATCCTGACAATGGTACCTTCCTGGCAAATAGTGCACCTTCTTGGAAGGTTTCCCCACTTCTCCTGCTGTGTGTTTTGCTGCTTGAATGAGTAACGGTGCTTGCTCTCACCACATGGCAACGATGAATGCCCTCTGAGCTTCTCCTAACGCTGCAGGTCAAAACTCCCACCCACCCTGGTTTCTTTTAGACCCCAGTTTCCAAGAGTTCTTCCCTCTCCCTTGCAAGGAGAGGAGAGCTGGTCTTGTGGTAGCAAGCATGACTGGTCCCCTTAGCTAAGCAGAGTCCACCCTGGTTGCATATAAAAGGGAGACTAGAAGTGTGAGCACTATAAGATATTCCCCTTGGGGATGGAGCCGCTCTGGGAAGAGCAGAAGGTTCCAAGTTCCCTCCCTGGCAGCATCTCCAAGAGAGGGCTGAGAGAGACTCCTGCCTGCAACCTGGGAGAAGCCGCTGCCAGTCTGTGCAGACAATACTGAGCTAGATAGACCAATGCTCTGACTCAGTATATGGCAGCTTCCTATGTTCTTACGTAACTGTCCCCGTTCTCTCCCCCCCCCCCCCCGCGCATTCAGCTAATTTCAGTGACAGGATTGTGTGTGCCATATTTGGTAGCTGTAGGTACAATACAACGAATATTTATATACCGCTTTTCAACCAAAGTTCCCAAAGCGGTTTACCTACAGAAATAAATTAAATGGTTCCCTCTCCCCAAAGGGATCACAGTCTAAAAAAGAAACATAATATAGACCCCGGCAACAGCCACTGGAGGGGTGCTGTGCTGGGGACAGATAGGGCCAGTTGCTCTCGCCCTGCTTAAATAAAGCGAATCACCGCTTTTAAAAGGTGCCTCTTTGCTCAGTTAGCAGGGGATTTGTTTTGGGTTTATTTTGCACGAAGTCTTCAGGACATAGAACAGATTCCTGTCCTAACCCTTTCATCGCTCCTTGCAGACCGGCGAGATGGAAGTGAAGAACCCCCTCTTTGACGACTCCTCGTTGCATCCCCCACTGCCCAACTCGCACCCGTGACCTTTGGCCAACCACACTGTGGACTGTGTGTATGCAAGCACCGCACCTAGGACGCGCCCCAACCTGCAGACCACTACTTTGTTCCTCACGAGAGAGTGCTTATGGCAGCACGGTCAGACGCCCAGCGGTTGGCACCCCCCAAAGAGAGATGGACCCATCAAAGAAACCTGTGGCTGGCTTCCGGGGTCTTGCTTCATGCTCCAGTTCTTCGCCATCTGCTCGATTGGACTGCCTCTCGCTGTTCAGATGTCTACGCAATGGGATGGAAAACCTGCCTCGGTTATTTCTTCCTTGCAGAGGGTTGAATTGGGAGAGCAGGGAGGGAGGTTCAACAACCGTCTCCCACTCTCCTCCCAAATGTCAAGATTCCTTCTCGCCCGCCCTTTTTGCAAAACTGGATGTACGCAGCTGCCGTCTGCCCCATGCGCAAAAGGATACGACTCGTGGCCACTGAAGCATTTTTGATTTGTGATGAGCTGCATTCTGCTTATTCCACAACTGAGCTGAGCTTAAAATCGGTTTCAGGCTGCAGCACAGCCATCAAAACATGCCAGCTCAATAAACGACCCCATGTGTTCTTACGATCAACCAATTTGTGCTTTTTCAGGTTTATGTTTTTGGTAACCTGTCTGCTGGTCCTCAGTTTCAAATGATGCATTGTAATGGTTGGTAGATTAAATTCATTGCAACGTATCCTTTTTGTGCAAAACTGACAGCATCTCGCGACAGGGAGGGAGTGCCCATACAAAACTGTCATCCCTCTGCTAATTGCCCATGGATATGTTGCTGTTAAAATTCCCCTTTTGCAGCTGGGGAAGGGATTAACTGAGGCTGGGAGAAATGCTTTTTTCCTGATGGATAAACAGATTTGCACCTTGGGCTTAGCCTCTGGGGCTCTGTTCTCTTATCCTCTAGATAGCTGGCCCTCTGCTATGTGGGTCATGACCTACAACTGGGTGTGTGAGTCATTTTCAGAGGGAGGGAAAGTCAGAGGCCCCACCTGCATGATAAACATATAATCAGTTTTAGACCTGTTTAACTGTCATGGTGTTATCTACCCACCTCCCACAGAATCCTGGGAATTGTAGTTTGGCCATAGGTCTGAGTCAGAGTAGACCTAATCTGTTCTTCAACTCAGTACAAGACACTCTCATAAGTGTTCACCTTGTGCTGAAGTCATCCAGCATTTTGAAACTAACTAAACACCTGTTAGCAGTCATGTTTTGTTCCTCTTAAGCAAAAGGCTTATTCTCATGAGGTCTAGAAACTTGCTAATGGGGTTTTAACTGTCATAACCTCTTGTAACGGACCCTGGAAATAATAAGTTAGCATGGATCTTGCCAGATATTCCCCAGAGCTTTGCCAAACATGCATTTTCGGGCCGACACCTTGGTTGTGTTGTCCCGTCTGCACTCTGCAGGGGTTTCCCTATACAAACTTCTAGCACGGTCCCATGACCCCTTTGCATTGCTGCTTCCAAGCTGGTCCCACAGAACAAGAGGCAAGTAGTGGGTGAAGATGGGGGCACCTCCGTGGATCCTTAAAGGCATGTCAGTGAACGATATCTTCAAATATGCAAGGGCTGTTACACAGAAGGAGGAACAGACTTTTCCTCTGCTGTTCCGGAGGGCAGGAATAGAACCAAATGGCTTGAAATGATAAGGAAGGACCAGCTCTCCTCTCCTAGTCCAGGGGGCTGGAGTAGATGACCTCCATGGCCCCTTCCTTCTCTAAGATTCTATGAAATGGGCTCCAGCTGGACTAACTGTTCCAGTTTTTTGGAAACCCCTGAGCTGCCTCCCCTGCTGCTTCTGTGTCCAAATGGGTGTTAGAGCTGCTGACCATACAGAGAAGGAAGGTGCCAGGGAGAAGCCTTTTAAGAATTGCCCAAGGGTTCTGAATTGAGGAAACCCTTGGGTGGTTCTTCAAAGGGTTTTCCACAGCATCTCCTAGACTGTCCTTTCTGCTTTGTGTCACTCCGCTTCTAATTTTACAGAGTGCTTTTTAACACATCCACTGCCACAACAACCCTCTGTTATAGAGTTATATGTCACTGTTATAGAATAATAGCTTCCAAGAGGCTTGAACCTGGGCCTTGCTGACCAGAACCCAATTTGCTGTAATCCTCGACCACACAGGCTAATGAAGCAGTGGGTGTAGGAGGGAGAGTCAATCACAGGAAGAAACATGGAAAGCTGCTGCCTACTGAGTCAGACCCATGGTCCATCTAGCTCAGGATTGTTTACTCTGACTGGCAGCAGCTCTCCATGGTTTCAGGCAGGAATTTTTCTCAGCCCGAACTGGAGATGCTGAGAGACTGAATCTGACTTCTTGCATGCGAAACAGATGCTTTTACCTCTGAGCTGTGTGTGGACCCACCCTCAACTCACTCAGCCTTTTTATGCGGTCAAAAAAAATTCTTTCAGCTCTGCTGAACTCTGGAGACAAGGGTACGGCGAAACCCACGTCTAGAGTTGTGATTAGTGAACTGTGAGCACACTAAATGTGGGCCTTGATGCAAGATAACTCTAGTGCTCTCCAAGCGAGCATGCTTTCTTAGTCCTTGTCGAATTGGCACTGTGTGTTGGCAAATGGCTAGATGCTACCGGCACAGAACTCGGGGCTGCAGGCCCTATCCTGAGCCTTTTGCGGGGTGTCTGTGTGTGCTTGGGGTTGTGGGGGGAGCAACCTTGCTTTTATGACTTCTCTTCTGTTACACACGACTCCCTCTCCAAAATGCATTGTTAGATGGACTGTGTTTAGTATGACTTTAAAGAAGAGAGACATTTTATTAAAAGACCAAATTTCAAACCAATTCATGGTGGTGTGGCTTTTGTCCTGTCCTTGGTGCAGAAGGCGCGTGGCTTTTCCAGGGTAGGTGCTGCTCAAAGTCTCAAAAATCCTGTATTCAGAGGTCATAGGAAGCTGCTATATACTGAGTCAGACCACTGGTCTATCTAGCTCAGTATTGTTTTCACAGACTGGCAGCATCTTCTCCAAGGCCCCTCATGTATGCATTAGAGGACATTCTGGAAAAAGTTCAACCCTCAGTTCATGTGGGGCAGGCCTCCCCGTTGCCCACCCCCACCCCACCCCACCCCACCCCACCCCCATGTGAGCTACAGACATAAAACTCTGCACTTAATATTAACACAAGCAGGAGGGAAGGTGCATGCATGCAAGCTTTTGATTCATACAAAACTCTGCATCAAAGTAGGTGGGAGAGAGATTCCTGTCTGCAACCTTGGAGAAGCTGCTGCCAGCCTGAGCTAGATGGACCAAGGGTCTGACTCAGTAGGCAGCTCCCAATGTTCCTATTTAGAAGGGGAAGGGGGGTAAAAGTGGGATAACAATAGCCTTGGTGTGCAGTTGCTCTGTTGGTCAGAGGAATACAAAATGTCTTCTTGCTTCCCTGCCCTAAGCCGTCCTCCAAAGACAATTCTCCCCTTTATTCTCCCCGATTCAGGTTAGGCACCCAACAGTGGGCTTCTCTCTCTTTATAGCAAAGGGGTTCCCATCCTGGAGTCCCCAGATGCTGCTGGACTGCAGTCCTCATTAACTCTGGGATGATCTCCCACCTACTCTGATGCATTGTTCTGTATAAATCAAAAGTTGCATGCACCTAACCTCGTCCTGCCCGCGTTAACATTAAGTGCGTGCGGCTTTGAGGGGCATGCGCAGTCGCGCGAAAGAAAAAAAAATCCTCTCTGGAATTTGGGCTGGCTTTCCCCGCTCCTCCCATTCCCCCCGCCCGCTCCTCAGAGCGCAGCCCGCTGCTCTCATTGGCTGGAGGAGTGACAGGTGCGGTCGCTGATTGGCTGGGTGTTCGCCAGCTGGATCCGCCTCCCGCAGCTGAGGCGAAGCGCCTAATTTGAGCCGGGAAATCTCCTGAGGCGAGGCTGGGAGGGCAGCAGCGGGAAGGGGGCTCTCAGCCCCACATGCCCCAGCCCCGACCCCCACCGCTGGGGGAGAGCAGCGAAGCCGCAGCCCCAGACAGCCACCGACAGCAGGGAAAGCCCTCAACCTTGCCCTCTATCTCGCGAAAGGAAGGGAAGGAGGAATTCTCTGAGGGAAGGTTTTCCCTCACCAGAAGGAGGAGAATTGAGAATTCATCTCTGAGGGGAGGCTGTCTTCAAGACACTCTTCAAGGAAGGGCTCTATGCAGAGCCTTGGGCTTTTTACCTCACCAGAAGGAGGAGAATTGAGAATTCATCTCTGAGGGGAGGCTGTCTTCAAGACACTCTTCAAGGAAGGGCTCTATGCAGAGCCTTGGGCTTTTTACCTCACCAGAAGGAGGATAATTGAGAATTCATCTCTGAGGGGAGGCTGTCTTCAAGACACACTTCAAGGAGGGGCTCTATGCAGAGCCTTGGGCTTTTTACCTCACCAGAAGGAGGAGAATTGAGAATTCATCTCTGAGGGGAGGCTGTCTTCAAGACACACTTCAAGGAAGGGCTCTATGTTCAGCCCTGGGCTTTACCTCACCAGAAGGAGGATAATTGAGACATAATTTCTGAGGGGAGGCTGTCTTCAAGACACACTTCAAGGAAGGGCTCTATGCAGAGCCTTGGGCTTTTTACCTCACCAGAAGGAGGATAATTTATAGATAATCTCTGAGGGGAGGCTGTCTTCAAGACACACTTCAAGGAAGGGCTCTATGCAGAGCCTTGGGCTTTTTACCTCACCAGAAGGAGGATAATTGAGAATTCATCTCTGAGGGGAAGCTGTCTTCAAGACACACTTCAAGGAAGGGCTCTATGCAGAGCCTTGGGCTTTTTACCTCACCAGAAGGAGGATAATTTATAGATAATCTCTGAGAGGAGGCTGTCTTCAAGACACACTTCAAGGAAGGGCTCTATGCAGAGCCTTGGGCTTTTTACCTCACCAGAAGGAGGATAATTGAGAATTCATCTCTGAGGGGAGGCTGTCTTCAAGACACACTTCAAGGAAGGGCTCTATGCAGAGCCTTGGGCTTTTTACCTCACCAGAAGGAGGATAATTGAGAATTCATCTCTGAGGGGAGGCTGTCTTCAAGACACTCTTCAAGGAAGGGCTCTATGCAGAGCCTTGGGCTTTTTACCTCACCAGAAGGAGGATAATTGAGAATTCATCTCTGAGGGGAGGCTGTCTTCAAGACACACTTCAAGGAAGGGCTCTATGTTCAGCCCTGGGCTTTACCTCACCAGAAGGAGGATAATTGAGACATAATTTCTGAGGGGAGGCTGTCTTCAAGACACACTTCAAGGAAGGGCTCTATGCAGAGCCTTGGGCTTTTTACCTCACCAGAAGGAGGATAATTTATAGATAATCTCTGAGGGGAGGCTGTCTTCAAGACACACTTCAAGGAAGGGCTCTATGCAGAGCCTTGGGCTTTTTACCTCACCAGAAGGAGGATAATTGAGAATTCATCTCTGAGGGGAAGCTGTCTTCAAGACACACTTCAAGGAAGGGCTCTATGCAGAGCCTTGGGCTTTTTACCTCACCAGAAGGAGGATAATTTATAGATAATCTCTGAGAGGAGGCTGTCTTCAAGACACACTTCAAGGAAGGGCTCTATGCAGAGCCTTGGGCTTTTTACCTCACCAGAAGGAGGATAATTGAGAATTCATCTCTGAGGGGAGGCTGTCTTCAAGACACACTTCAAGGAAGGGCTCTATGCAGAGCCTTGGGCTTTACCTCACCAGAAGGAGGATAATTTATAGATAATGTCTGAGGGGAGGCTGTCTTCAAGACACACTTCAAGGAAGGGCTCTATGCAGAGCCTTGGGCTTTTTACCTCACCAGAAGGAGGATAATTGAGAATTCATCTCTGAGGGGAGGCTGTCTTCAAGACACACTTCAAGGAAGGGCTCTATGCAGAGCCTTGGGCTTTACCTCACCAGAAGGAGGATAATTTATAGATAATCTCTGAGGGGAGGCTGTCTTCAAGACACACTTCAAGGAAGGGCTCTATGCAGAGCCTTGGGCTTTTTACCTCACCAGAAGGAGGATAATTTATAGATAATCTCTGAGAGGAGGCTGTCTTCAAGACACACTTCAAGGAAGGGCTCTATGCAGAGCCTTGGGCTTTTTACCTCACCAGAAGGAGGATAATTGAGAATTCATCTCTGAGGGGAGGCTGTCTTCAAGACACACTGCAAGGAAGGGCTCTATGCTCAGCCTTGGGCTTTACCTCACCAGAAGGAGGATGATTTATAGATAATCTCTGAGGGGAGGCTGTCTTCAAGACACACTGCAAGGAAGGGCTCTATGCTCGGCTTTGGTCTTTACCTCACCAGAATAATAATTGTCAATCTGCCTCAGGAAAAGGAGGAAACCACTTAAGCCATGCTACTCTGCTAGGATATTGCTTTAAAGAAATTCTTTGTTGGAGAATGGCAGGAATATGGTCTTCAAGACCCATTCCAAAAACTAGTTTCTGAGGGGAAGTGGAGTTTCTGAGTGGGGAGTTCATCTCTCTGCTTGGGCTTCATCCTGCCAAAAGAACTCAAACAAACCCCCTCTGAGGATGCTGCAGCCGTGCTGACGTGTACAGAAGCCCGGCCACCTCACTGCCCACATTTATAGCATTTTGTCTGCAGAGGGCAAAACGCGACAGATTCTCCCCGTCCTCAGAACACTGGGGCGCCACAGTCTTCTGCATCACGGTGAAAACCTGTCCACTATTAGAGCGTTCTTTCTCTCTGCATACAAATGCTATAAATGTGGACAGCACAAGGCCGGACTTCTGAGCGCAACGGCACAGGGGCTGCAGCAGAGAATTCCATGAGGCCAGGGGCTGTGTAACTACAGACTGGCCAATTTAGTCTGAGAAAACTGGGTGTGACTGAGTTTTTTTAAATTCTCCTGACAGTTGTGTAAGGCAGCATAATTCCTAACATAGTGGCTGGCTTGTATGGAACACCCTCCATGCGCTTTAGAAGCTTGAGGCTTCTAGATATTTGCAACACCTTTCTGAGGCAACATAGTCTCCAGTTTTGCAGCAGGCATGTATGGAACATGCTTCATGCATGTTAGAAGCTCCAGGCTTCTTAAAATGCTGGCTCTGAGCAGGAAATTAGAAAGACAATAAACACAATGCAGTATAATTGTATATTATACAATTGATGGAACAGAACAACATGCTTCATGCATGTTAGAAGCTTCAGGCTTCTTGATTCTCCAGACAACTCTACATACACTCTAAGATGGTGGCAGCCTTTAATGGAATATGCTAGTGTGGTGTAGTAGTTAGAGTGCTGGACTATGACCGGGGAGACCTGAGTTCAAATCCCCAATCAGCCATGATACTTTCTGGGTGACTCTGGGCCAGTCATTTCTCCCTCAGCCTAGACACAGGGTTGTTGTGAAAGAGAAACTTAAGTATGTAGTACACTGCTCTGGGCTCCTTGGAGGAAGAGCGGGATATCAATTTAATAATAATGATGATAATGCGTGTTCCATTCTCTCCTCTCGACAACGCTACGTGGCAAATTTGTCAAGAAGAAACAGAGTCGGCCCATGTGTCAATGACCTCCGTGCCTGAGTGGTGCTTTCGGATCATTTTTCCTCCCAGAAGGCCAGTGTGGCAGGTAAGGATCAGAGACACACAGAATGGACCAACAAAAAACTCTAGGGAGAGGAGATAAACCTGTCTTCCTTGGAGGCCTGTAAGCAGAGACTTAAAGACCCTAGTTCTCAGCCTAGCTTTTAAATATATTTCGTTCTGGTGTCCTCTACTTTTTAATTGCCATTTTAATCTATTATTGATCAGTTTTTGATTTCAACATTTTTAATTTTTTAAAAAAATGTAAACTGCCCTGAGCCACCTTTGGAAGGGCGGCATATAAATCCAATGAATATATTAATCACCTCTCGGGGGGAGGGGGGATCCCTAGCTGAATCACTGCATTTAGTGATGAGGTTTTTCATGAGAAGACTGAAGAATGTATTCCTAAAATGTCTATTCGAAATATATTATACATTAATAGTCACAAGGTCATATAAACATGAGACAAGTATGAAGAATCCACCCCCCCCCCCGAAATCTATTAGGTACTCCTTGTGCAAAATGTCCTATTGCCCTCAGTTCAAAATGAATGACACGGCCTGTTCTCTTCCAACAGCTTCCAAGAAAGAACGCAAGGAGAGCACGTCATACGAGCCAAGAAGAAATTGAAAGTCCCCAACCTCCCGCATGAGAAACCAAACCAGGACCTGTGTCGAAGCTTCAGGTTTCTTTATTGTCCCAAGAATATCAATGAGAATAGTTCTCTAGGCAGCACACAACACAACATTACACAACATGTAATCGAAACACATAGAACACAACAAACATATCACATCACACAACAGCAGCTGTGGCAGGCAGCATCGCCTCTAAGGTGGTGACTGCTGTTCATGGGACATGCTTCATGCATGTTACAAGCTACAGTTGGATTAGGCAAGAAGCGGCAGAATGGGCAGACATTTCCCTAGGACCTTCATGTGCAGTGTTCACGTTCAAATGCCTTTATTACGGGCTTTGACCATCCAACTAGAAAGACAATAGACGCTATGAACAACGCAATAGAATGGCATATTATATCCTCCGTGGAACAGAACAACATGCTTCATGCGTGTTAGAAGCTTCACGCTTCTTGATTCTCCCTCCCAACAGCTCTTTGTTAGGCTACATACACTCTAGGATGGTGGCAGCCTTTAATGGAATACGCTTCATGCATGTTCCATTCTGTCCTCTCGACAACGCTTCGTGGCAAATCTGGCAAGAAGAAACAGAGTCGGCCCATGTGTCTCAATGACCTCCGTGCCCGAGCGGTGCTTTCGGACCATTTTCTCCTCCCACAAGGCCAGCGTGGCAGGTAAGGCTCAGAGTGCAGCAACAAAAAGAACACTCCAGGTATAGGAGATAACCTGTCTTCCTTGGAGGCCTGGCAGCAGAGCCTGAAAGACCCTAGTTCTCAGCCTAGCTTTGAAAGATATTTCGTTCTGGTGTCCTCTACTTTTTAATTGTCATTTTTTGCCTACTATTGATTAGTTTTTGATTTCAACATTTTTAATTATTTTAAAAAATGTAAACCGCCCTGAGCCACCTTTGGAAGGGTGGCATATAAATCCAATGAATATATTAATCACCTGGCGGGGTCAGGGGGGATCCCTAGCTGAATCACTGCATTTAGTGATGAGGTTCTTCATGAGAAGACTGAAGAATGTATTCCTAAAATGTCTATTTGATATATATTATACATTAATAGTCACAAGGTCATATAAACATGAGACAAGCATGAAGAATCCCCCCCCCCGAAATCTATTAGGTACTCCTTGTGCAAAATGTCCTATTGCCCTCAGTTCAGAATGAATGACACGGCCTGTTCTCTTCCAACAGCTTCCAAGAAAGAACGCAAGGAGAGCACGTCATACGAGCCAAGAAGAAATTGAAAGTCCCCAACCTCCCGCATGAGAAACCAAACCAGGACCTGTGTCGAAGCTTCAGGTTTCTTTATTGTCCCAAGAATATCAATAAGAATAGTTCTCTAGGCAGCACACAACACAACATTCCACAACATGTAATCGAAACACATAGAACACAACAAACATATCACATCACACAACAGCAGCTGTGGCAGGCAGCATCGCCTCTAAGGTGGTGACTGCTGTTCATGGGACATGCTTCATGCATGTTACAAGCTACAGTTGGATTAGGCAAGAAGCAGCAGAATGGGCAGACATTTCCCTAGGACCTTCATGTGGAGTGTTCACGTTCAAATGCCTTTACTACGGGCTTTGACCATCCAACTAGAAAGACAATAGACGCTATGAAGCAGGCAATAGAATGGCATATTATATCCTCCGTGGAACAGAACAACACGCTTCATGCGTGTTAGAAGCTTCAGGCTTCTTGATTCTCCCTCCCAACAGCTCTTTGTTAGGCTACATACACTCTAGGATGGTGGCAGCCTTTAATGGAATACGCTTCATGCATGTTCCATTCTGTCCTCTCGACAACGCTTCGTGGCAAATCTGGCAAGAAGAAACAGAGTCGGCCCAAGTGTCTCAATGACCTCCGTGCCCGAGTGGTGCTTTCGGACCATTTTCTCTTCCCACAAGGCCAGCGTGGCAGGTAAGGCTCAGACTGCACCAAGAAAAAGAACTCTCCAGGTATAGGAGATAACCTGTCTTCCTTGGAGGCCTGTCAGCAGAGCCTTAAAGACCCTAGTTCTCAGCCTAGCTTTGAAAGATATTTTGTTCTGATGTTCTCTACTTTTTAATTGTAATTTTTATCTACTATTGATTAGTTTTTGAGTTCAACATTTTTAATTTTTTAAAAAAAATGTAAACCGCCCTGAGCCACCTTTGGAAGGGCGGCATATAAATCCAATGAATATATTAATCACCTGTCAGGGGGAGGGGGGATCCCTAGCTGAATCACTGCATTTAGTGATGAGGTTCTTCATGAGAGGACTGAAGAATGTATTCCTAAAATGTCTATTCGATATATATTATACATTAATAGTCACAAGGTCATATAAACATGAGACAAGCATGAAGAATCCCCCCCCCCCGAAATCTATTAGGTACTCCTTGTGCAAAATGTCCTATTGCCCTCAGTTCAAAATGAATGACACGGCCTGTTCTCTTCCAACAGCTTCCAAGAAAGAACGCAAGGAGAGCACGTCATACGAGCCAAGAAGAAATTGAAAGTCCCCAACCTCCCGCATGAGAAACCAAACCAGGGCCTGTGTCGAAGCTTCAGGCTTCTTTCTTGTCCCAAGAATATCAATGAGAATAGTTCTCTAGGCAGCACACAACACAACATTACACAACATGTAATCGAAACACATAGAACACAACAAACATATCACATCACACAACAGCAGCTGTGGCAGGCAGCATCGCCTCTAAGGTGGTGACTGCTGTTCATGGGACATGCTTCATGCATGTTACAAGCTACAGTTGGATTAGGCAAGAAGCGGCAGAATGGGCAGACATTTCCCTAGGACCTTCATGTGCAGTGTTCACGTTCAAATGCCTTTATTACGGGCTTTGACCATCCAATTAGAAAGACAATAGACGCTATGAAGAAGGCAATAGAATGGCATATTATATCCTCCGTGGAACAGAACAACACGCTTCATGCGTGTTAGAAGCTTCAGGCTTCTTGATTCTCCCTCCCAACAGCTCTTTGTTAGGCTACATACACTCTAGGATGGTGGCAGCCTTTAATGGAATACGCTTCATGCATGTTCCATTCTGTCCTCTCGACAACGCTTCGTGGCAAATCTGGCAAGAAGAAACAGAGTCGGCCCAAGTGTCTCAATGACCTCCGTGCCCGAGTGGTGCTTTCGGACCATTTTCTCCTCCCACAAGGCCAGCGTGGCAGGTAAGGCTCAGACTGCACCAAGAAAAAGAACTCTCCAGGTATAGGAGATAACCTGTCTTCCTTGGAGGCCTGTCAGCAGAGCCTTAAAACCCTAGTTCTCAGCCTAGCTTTGAAAGATATTTTGTTCTGATGTTCTCTACTTTTTAATTGTAATTTTTATCTACTATTGATTAGTTTTTGAGTTCAACATTTTTAATTTTTTAAAAAAAATGTAAACCGCCCTGAGCCACCTTTGGAAGGGCGGCATATAAATCCAATGAATATATTAATCACCTCTCGGGGGGAGGGGGGATCCCTAGCTGAATCACTGCATTTAGTGATGAGGTTCTTCATGAGAGGACTGAAGAATGTATTCCTAAAATGTCTATTCGATATATATTATACATTAATAGTCACAAGGTCATATAAACATGAGACAAGCATGAAGAATCCCCCCCCCCGAAATCTATTAGGTACTCCTTGTGCAAAATGTCCTATTACCCTCAGTTCAAAATGAATGACACGGCCTGTTCTCTTCCAACAGCTTCCAAGAAAGAACGCAAGGAGAGCACGTCATACGAGCCAAGAAGAAATTGAAAGTCCCCAACCTCCCGCATGAGAAACCAAACCAGGGCCTGTGTCGAAGCTTCAGGCTTCTTTCTTGTCCCAAGAATATCAATGAGAATAGTTCTCTAGGCAGCACACAACACAACATTACACAACATGTAATCGAAACACATAGAACACAACAAACATATCACATCACACAACAGCAGCTGTGGCAGGCAGCATCGCCTCTAAGGTGGTGACTGCTGTTCATGGGACATGCTTCATGCATGTTACAAGCTACAGTTGGATTAGGCAAGAAGCAGCAGAATGGGCAGACATTTCCCTAGGACCTTCATGTGCAGTGTTCACGTTCAAATGCCTTTATTACGGGCTTTGACCATCCAACTAGAAAGACAATAGACGCTATGAAGAAGGCAATAGAATGGCATATTATATCCTCCGTGGAACAGAACAACACGCTTCATGCGTGTTAGAAGCTTCAGGCTTCTTGATTCTCCCTCCCAACAGCTCTTTGTTAGGCTACATACACTCTAGGATGGTGGCAGCCTTTAATGGAATACGCTTCATGCATGTTCCATTCTGTCCTCTCGACAACGCTTCGTGGCAAATCTGGCAAGAAGAAACAGAGTCGGCCCAAGTGTCTCAATGACCTCCGTGCCCGAGTGGTGCTTTCGGACCATTTTCTCCTCCCACAAGGCCAGCGTGGCAGGTAAGGCTCAGACTGCACCAAGAAAAAGAACTCTCCAGGTATAGGAGATAACCTGTCTTCCTTGGAGGCCTGTCAGCAGAGCCTTAAAGACCCTAGTTCTTAGCCTAGCTTTGAAAGATATTTTGTTCTGATGTTCTCTACTTTTTAATTGTAATTTTTATCTACTATTGATTAGTTTTTGAGTTCAACATTTTTAATTTTTTTAAAAAAATGTAAACCGCTCTGAGCCACCTTTGGAAGGGCGGCATATAAATCCAATGAATATATTAATCACCTCTCGGGGGGAGGGGGGATCCCTAGCTGAATCACTGCATTTAGTGATGAGGTTTTTCATGAGAAGACTGAAGAATGTATTCCTAAAATGTCTATTTGATATATATTATACGTTAATAGTCACAAGGTCATATAAACATGAGACAAGCATGAAGAATTCCCCCCCCCCCCGGAAATCTATTAGGTACTCCTTGTGCAAAATGTCCTATTGCCCTCAGTTCAAAATGAATGACACGGCCTGTTCTCTTCCAACAGCTTCCAAGAAAGAACGCAAGGAGAGCACGTCATACGAGCCAAGAAGAAATTGAAAGTCCCCAACCTCCCGCATGAGAAACCAAACCAGGACCTGTGTCGAAGCTTCAGGTTTCTTTATTGTCCCAAGAATATCAATAAGAATAGTTCTCTAGGCAGCACACTACACAACATTCCACAACATGTAATCGAAACACATAGAACACAACAAACATATCACATCACACAACAGCAGCTGTGGCAGGCAGCATCGCCTCTAAGGTGGTGACTGCTGTTCATGGGACATGCTTCATGCATGTTACAAGCTACAGTTGGATTAGGCAAGAAGCAGCAGAATGGGCAGACATTTCCCTAGGACCTTCATGTGCAGTGTTCACGTTCAAATGCCTTTATTACGGGCTTTGACCATCCAACTAGAAAGACAATAGACGCTATGAAGAAGGCAATAGAATGGCATATTATATCCTCCGTGGAACAGAACAACACGCTTCATGCGTGTTAGAAGCTTCAGGCTTCTTGATTCTCCCTCCCAACAGCTCTTTGTTAGGCTACATACACTCTAGGATGGTGGCAGCCTTTAATGGAATACGCTTCATGCATGTTCCATTCTGTCCTCTCGACAACGCTTCGTGGCAAATCTGGCAAGAAGAAACAGAGTCGGCCCAAGTGTCTCAATGACCTCCGTGCCCGAGTGGTGCTTTCGGACCATTTTCTCCTCCCACAAGGCCAGCGTGGCAGGTAAGGCTCAGACTGCACCAAGAAAAAGAACTCTCCAGGTATAGGAGATAACCTGTCTTCCTTGGAGGCCTGTCAGCAGAGCCTTAAAGGCCCTAATTCTTAGCCTAGCTTTGAAAGATATTTTGTTCTGATGTTCTCTACTTTTTAATTGTAATTTTTATCTACTATTGATTAGTTTTTGAGTTCAACATTTTTAATTTTTTTTAAAAAATGTAAACCGCCCTGAGCCACCTTTGGAAGGGCGGCATATAAATCCAATGAATATATTAATCACCTCTCGGGGGGAGGGGGGATCCCTAGCTGAATCACTGCATTTAGTGATGAGGTTTTTCATGAGAAGACTGAAGAATGTATTCCTAAAATGTCTATTCGATATATATTATACATTAATAGTCACAAGGTCATATAAACATGAGACAAGCATGAAGAATCCCCCCCCCCGAAATCTATTAGGTACTCCTTGTGCAAAATGTCCTATTGCCCTCAGTTCAGAATGAATGACACGGCCTGTTCTCTTCCAACAGCTTCCAAGAAAGAACGCAAGGAGAGCACGTCATACGAGCCAAGAAGAAATTGAAAGTCCCCAACCTCCCGCATGAGAAACCAAACCAGGACCTGTGTCGAAGCTTCAGGTTTCTTTATTGTCCCAAGAATATCAATAAGAATAGTTCTCTAGGCAGCACACTACACAACATTCCACAACATGTAATCGAAACACATAGAACACAACAAACATATCACATCACACAACAGCAGCTGTGGCAGGCAGCATCGCCTCTAAGGTGGTGACTGCTGTTCATGTGACATGCTTCATGCATGTTACAAGCTACAGTTGGATTAGGCAAGAAGCAGCAGAATGGGCAGACATTTCCCTAGGACCTTCATGTGGAGTGTTCACGTTCAAATGCCTTTACTACGGGCTTTGACCATCCAACTAGAAAGACAATAGACGCTATGAAGAAGGCAATAGAATGGCATATTATATCCTCCGTGGAACAGAACAACACGCTTCATGCGTGTTAGAAGCTTCAGGCTTCTTGATTCTCCCTCCCAACAGCTCTTTGTTAGGCTACATACACTCTAGGATGGTGGCAGCCTTTAATGGAATACGCTTCATGCATGTTCCATTCTGTCCTCTCGACAACGCTTCGTGGCAAATCTGGCAAGAAGAAACAGAGTCAGCCCAAGTGTCTCAATGACCTCCGTGCCCGAGTGGTGCTTTCGGACCATTTTCTCCTCCCACAAGGCCAGCGTGGCAGGTAAGGCTCAGACTGCACCAAGAAAAAGAACTCTCCAGGTATAGGAGATAACCTGTCTTCCTTGGAGGCCTGTCAGCAGAGCCTTAAAGACCCTAGTTCTCAGCCTAGCTTTGAAAGATATTTTGTTCTGATGTTCTCTACTTTTTAATTGTAATTTTTATCTACTATTGATTAGTTTTTGAGTTCAACATTTTTAATTTTTTTAAAAAAATGTAAACCGCCCTGAGCCACCTTTGGAAGGGCGGCATATAAATCCAATGAATATATTAATCACCTCTCGGGGGGAGGGGGGATCCCTAGCTGAATCACTGCATTTAGTGATGAGGTTTTTCATGAGAAGACTGAAGAATGTATTCCTAAAATGTCTATTCGATATATATTATACATTAATAGTCACAAGGTCATATAAACATGAGACAAGCATGAAGAATCCCCCCCCCCCGAAATCTATTAGGTACTCCTTGTGCAAAATGTCCTATTGCCCTCAGTTCAGAATGAATGACACGGCCTGTTCTCTTCCAACAGCTTCCAAGAAAGAACGCAAGGAGAGCACGTCATACGAGCCAAGAAGAAATTGAAAGTCCCCAACCTCCCGCATGAGAAACCAAACCAGGACCTGTGTCGAAGCTTCAGGTTTCTTTATTGTCCCAAGAATATCAATAAGAATAGTTCTCTAGGCAGCACACTACACAATATTCCACAACATGTAATCGAAACACATAGAACACAACAAACATATCACATCACACAACAGCAGCTGTGGCAGGCAGCATCGCCTCTAAGGTGGTGACTGCTGTTCATGGGACATGCTTCATGCATGTTACAAGCTACAGTTGGATTAGGCAAGAAGCAGCAGAATGGGCAGACATTTCCCTAGGACCTTCATGTGCAGTGTTCACGTTCAAATGCCTTTACTACGGGCTTTGACCATCCAACTAGAAAGACAATAGACGCTATGAAGAAGGCAATAGAATGGCATATTATATCCTCCGTGGAACAGAACAACACGCTTCATGCGTGTTAGAAGCTTCACTCTTCTTGATTCTCCCTCCCAACAGCTCTTTGTTAGGCTACATACACTCTAGGATGGTGGCAGCCTTTAATGGAATACGCTTCATGCATGTTCCATTCTGTCCTCTCGACAACGCTTCGTGGCAAATCTGGCAAGAAGAAACAGAGTCGGCCCAAGTGTCCCAATGACCTCCGTGCCCGAGTGGTGCTTTCGGACCATTTTCTCCTCCCACAAGGCCAGCGTGGCAGGTAAGGCTCAGACTGCACCAAGAAAAAGAACTCTCCAGGTATAGGAGATAACCTGTCTTCCTTGGAGGCCTGTCAGCAGAGCCTTAAAGACCCTAGTTCTCAGCCTAGCTTTGAAAGATATTTTGTTCTGATGTTCTCTACTTTTTAATTGTAATTTTTATCTACTATTGATTAGTTTTTGAGTTCAACATTTTTAATTTTTTTAAAAAAATGTAAACCGCCCTGAGCCACCTTTGGAAGGGCGGCATATAAATCCAATGAATATATTAATCACCTCTCGGGGGGAGGGGGGATCCCTAGCTGAATCACTGCATTTAGTGATGAGGTTTTTCATGAGAAGACTGAAGAATGTATTCCTAAAATGTCTATTCGATATATATTATACATTAATAGTCACAAGGTCATATAAACATGAGACAAGCATGAAGAATCCCCCCCCCCGAAATCTATTAGGTACTCCTTGTGCAAAATGTCCTATTGCCCTCAGTTCAGAATGAATGACACGGCCTGTTCTCTTCCAACAGCTTCCAAGAAAGAACGCAAGGAGAGCACGTCATACGAGCCAAGAAGAAATTGAAAGTCCCCAACCTCCCGCATGAGAAACCAAACCAGGACCTGTGTCGAAGCTTCAGGTTTCTTTATTGTCCCAAGAATATCAATAAGAATAGTTCTCTAGGCAGCACACTACACAACATTCCACAACATGTAATCGAAACACATAGAACACAACAAACATATCACATCACACAACAGCAGCTGTGGCAGGCAGCATCGCCTCTAAGGTGGTGACTGCTGTTCATGTGACATGCTTCATGCATGTTACAAGCTACAGTTGGATTAGGCAAGAAGCAGCAGAATGGGCAGACATTTCCCTAGGACCTTCATGTGGAGTGTTCACGTTCAAATGCCTTTACTACGGGCTTTGACCATCCAACTAGAAAGACAATAGACGCTATGAAGAAGGCAATAGAATGGCATATTATATCCTCCGTGGAACAGAACAACACGCTTCATGCGTGTTAGAAGCTTCAGGCTTCTTGATTCTCCCTCTCAACAGCTCTTTGTTAGGCTACATACACTCTAGGATGGTGGCAGCCTTTAATGGAATACGCTTCATGCATGTTCCATTCTGTCCTCTCGACAACGCTTCGTGGCAAATCTGGCAAGAAGAAACAGAGTCGGCCCAAGTGTCTCAATGACCTCCGTGCCCGAGTGGTGCTTTCGGACCATTTTCTCCTCCCACAAGGCCAGCGTGGCAGGTAAGGCTCAGACTGCACCAAGAAAAAGAACTCTCCAGGTATAGGAGATAACCTGTCTTCCTTGGAGGCCTGTCAGCAGAGCCTTAAAGACCCTAGTTCTCAGCCTAGCTTTGAAAGATATTTTGTTCTGATGTTCTCTACTTTTTAATTGTAATTTTTATCTACTATTGATTAGTTTTTGAGTTCAACATTTTTAATTTTTTTTAAAAAATGTAAACCGCCCTGAGCCACCTTTGGAAGGGCGGCATATAAATCCAATGAATATATTAATCACCTCTCGGGGGGAGGGGGGATCCCTAGCTGAATCACTGCATTTAGTGATGAGGTTTTTCATGAGAAGACTGAAGAATGTATTCCTAAAATGTCTATTCGATATATATTATACATTAATAGTCACAAGGTCATATAAACATGAGACAAGCATGAAGAATCCCCCCCCCCGAAATCTATTAGGTACTCCTTGTGCAAAATGTCCTATTGCCCTCAGTTCAGAATGAATGACACGGCCTGTTCTCTTCCAACAGCTTCCAAGAAAGAACGCAAGGAGAGCACGTCATACGAGCCAAGAAGAAATTGAAAGTCCCCAACCTCCCGCATGAGAAACCAAACCAGGACCTGTGTCGAAGCTTCAGGTTTCTTTATTGTCCCAAGAATATCAATAAGAATAGTTCTCTAGGCAGCACACTACACAATATTCCACAACATGTAATCGAAACACATAGAACACAACAAACATATCACATCACACAACAGCAGCTGTGGCAGGCAGCATCGCCTCTAAGGTGGTGACTGCTGTTCATGGGACATGCTTCATGCATGTTACAAGCTACAGTTGGATTAGGCAAGAAGCAGCAGAATGGGCAGACATTTCCCTAGGACCTTCATGTGCAGTGTTCACGTTCAAATGCCTTTACTACGGGCTTTGACCATCCAACTAGAAAGACAATAGACGCTATGAAGAAGGCAATAGAATGGCATATTATATCCTCCGTGGAACAGAACAACACGCTTCATGCGTGTTAGAAGCTTCAGGCTTCTTGATTCTCCCTCCCAACAGCTCTTTGTTAGGCTACATACACTCTAGGATGGTGGCAGCCTTTAATGGAATACGCTTCATGCATGTTCCATTCTGTCCTCTCGACAACGCTTCGTGGCAAATCTGGCAAGAAGAAACAGAGTCGGCCCAAGTGTCCCAATGACCTCCGTGCCCGAGTGGTGCTTTCGGACCATTTTCTCCTCCCACAAGGCCAGCGTGGCAGGTAAGGCTCAGACTGCACCAAGAAAAAGAACTCTCCAGGTATAGGAGATAACCTGTCTTCCTTGGAGGCCTGTCAGCAGAGCCTTAAAGACCCTAGTTCTCAGCCTAGCTTTGAAAGATATTTTGTTCTGATGTTCTCTACTTTTTAATTGTAATTTTTATCTACTATTGATTAGTTTTTGAGTTCAACATTTTTAATTTTTTTAAAAAAATGTAAACCGCCCTGAGCCACCTTTGGAAGGGCGGCATATAAATCCAATGAATATATTAATCACCTCTCGGGGGGAGGGGGGATCCCTAGCTGAATCACTGCATTTAGTGATGAGGTTTTTCATGAGAAGACTGAAGAATGTATTCCTAAAATGTCTATTCGATATATATTATACATTAATAGTCACAAGGTCATATAAACATGAGACAAGCATGAAGAATCCCCCCCCCCGAAATCTATTAGGTACTCCTTGTGCAAAATGTCCTATTGCCCTCAGTTCAGAATGAATGACACGGCCTGTTCTCTTCCAACAGCTTCCAAGAAAGAACGCAAGGAGAGCACGTCATACGAGCCAAGAAGAAATTGAAAGTCCCCAACCTCCCGCATGAGAAACCAAACCAGGACCTGTGTCGAAGCTTCAGGTTTCTTTATTGTCCCAAGAATATCAATAAGAATAGTTCTCTAGGCAGCACACTACACAATATTCCACAACATGTAATCGAAACACATAGAACACAACAAACATATCACATCACACAACAGCAGCTGTGGCAGGCAGCATCGCCTCTAAGGTGGTGACTGCTGTTCATGGGACATGCTTCATGCATGTTACAAGCTACAGTTGGATTAGGCAAGAAGCAGCAGAATGGGCAGACATTTCCCTAGGACCTTCATGTGCAGTGTTCACGTTCAAATGCCTTTACTACGGGCTTTGACCATCCAACTAGAAAGACAATAGACGCTATGAAGAAGGCAATAGAATGGCATATTATATCCTCCGTGGAACAGAACAACACGCTTCATGCGTGTTAGAAGCTTCACTCTTCTTGATTCTCCCTCCCAACAGCTCTTTGTTAGGCTACATACACTCTAGGATGGTGGCAGCCTTTAATGGAATACGCTTCATGCATGTTCCATTCTGTCCTCTCGACAACGCTTCGTGGCAAATCTGGCAAGAAGAAACAGAGTCGGCCCAAGTGTCCCAATGACCTCCGTGCCCGAGTGGTGCTTTCGGACCATTTTCTCCTCCCACAAGGCCAGCGTGGCAGGTAAGGCTCAGACTGCACCAAGAAAAAGAACTCTCCAGGTATAGGAGATAACCTGTCTTCCTTGGAGGCCTGTCAGCAGAGCCTTAAAGACCCTAGTTCTCAGCCTAGCTTTGAAAGATATTTTGTTCTGATGTTCTCTACTTTTTAATTGTAATTTTTATCTACTATTGATTAGTTTTTGAGTTCAACATTTTTAATTTTTTTAAAAAAATGTAAACCGCCCTGAGCCACCTTTGGAAGGGCGGCATATAAATCCAATGAATATATTAATCACCTCTCGGGGGGAGGGGGGATCCCTAGCTGAATCACTGCATTTAGTGATGAGGTTTTTCATGAGAAGACTGAAGAATGTATTCCTAAAATGTCTATTCGATATATATTATACATTAATAGTCACAAGGTCATATAAACATGAGACAAGCATGAAGAATCCCCCCCCCCCGAAATCTATTAGGTACTCCTTGTGCAAAATGTCCTATTGCCCTCAGTTCAGAATGAATGACACGGCCTGTTCTCTTCCAACAGCTTCCAAGAAAGAACGCAAGGAGAGCACGTCATACGAGCCAAGAAGAAATTGAAAGTCCCCAACCTCCCGCATGAGAAACCAAACCAGGACCTGTGTCGAAGCTTCAGGTTTCTTTATTGTCCCAAGAATATCAATAAGAATAGTTCTCTAGGCAGCACACTACACAACATTCCACAACATGTAATCGAAACACATAGAACACAACAAACATATCACATCACACAACAGCAGCTGTGGCAGGCAGCATCGCCTCTAAGGTGGTGACTGCTGTTCATGTGACATGCTTCATGCATGTTACAAGCTACAGTTGGATTAGGCAAGAAGCAGCAGAATGGGCAGACATTTCCCTAGGACCTTCATGTGGAGTGTTCACGTTCAAATGCCTTTACTACGGGCTTTGACCATCCAACTAGAAAGACAATAGACGCTATGAAGCAGGCAATAGAATGGCATATTATATCCTCCGTGGAACAGAACAACACGCTTCATGCGTGTTAGAAGCTTCAGGCTTCTTGATTCTCCCTCTCAACAGCTCTTTGTTAGGCTACATACACTCTAGGATGGTGGCAGCCTTTAATGGAATACGCTTCATGCATGTTCCATTCTGTCCTCTCGACAACGCTTCGTGGCAAATCTGGCAAGAAGAAACAGAGTCGGCCCAAGTGTCTCAATGACCTCCGTGCCCGAGTGGTGCTTTCGGACCATTTTCTCCTCCCACAAGGCCAGCGTGGCAGGTAAGGCTCAGACTGCACCAAGAAAAAGAACTCTCCAGGTATAGGAGATAACCTGTCTTCCTTGGAGGCCTGTCAGCAGAGCCTTAAAGACCCTAGTTCTCAGCCTAGCTTTGAAAGATATTTTGTTCTGATGTTCTCTACTTTTTAATTGTAATTTTTATCTACTATTGATTAGTTTTTGAGTTCAACATTTTTAATTTTTTTTAAAAAATGTAAACCGCCCTGAGCCACCTTTGGAAGGGCGGCATATAAATCCAATGAATATATTAATCACCTCTCGGGGGGAGGGGGGATCCCTAGCTGAATCACTGCATTTAGTGATGAGGTTTTTCATGAGAAGACTGAAGAATGTATTCCTAAAATGTCTATTCGATATATATTATACATTAATAGTCACAAGGTCATATAAACATGAGACAAGCATGAAGAATCCCCCCCCCCGAAATCTATTAGGTACTCCTTGTGCAAAATGTCCTATTGCCCTCAGTTCAGAATGAATGACACGGCCTGTTCTCTTCCAACAGCTTCCAAGAAAGAACGCAAGGAGAGCACGTCATACGAGCCAAGAAGAAATTGAAAGTCCCCAACCTCCCGCATGAGAAACCAAACCAGGACCTGTGTCGAAGCTTCAGGTTTCTTTATTGTCCCAAGAATATCAATAAGAATAGTTCTCTAGGCAGCACACTACACAATATTCCACAACATGTAATCGAAACACATAGAACACAACAAACATATCACATCACACAACAGCAGCTGTGGCAGGCAGCATCGCCTCTAAGGTGGTGACTGCTGTTCATGGGACATGCTTCATGCATGTTACAAGCTACAGTTGGATTAGGCAAGAAGCAGCAGAATGGGCAGACATTTCCCTAGGACCTTCATGTGCAGTGTTCACGTTCAAATGCCTTTACTACGGGCTTTGACCATCCAACTAGAAAGACAATAGACGCTATGAAGAAGGCAATAGAATGGCATATTATATCCTCCGTGGAACAGAACAACACGCTTCATGCGTGTTAGAAGCTTCAGGCTTCTTGATTCTCCCTCCCAACAGCTCTTTGTTAGGCTACATACACTCTAGGATGGTGGCAGCCTTTAATGGAATACGCTTCATGCATGTTCCATTCTGTCCTCTCGACAACGCTTCGTGGCAAATCTGGCAAGAAGAAACAGAGTCGGCCCAAGTGTCCCAATGACCTCCGTGCCCGAGTGGTGCTTTCGGACCATTTTCTCCTCCCACAAGGCCAGCGTGGCAGGTAAGGCTCAGACTGCACCAAGAAAAAGAACTCTCCAGGTATAGGAGATAACCTGTCTTCCTTGGAGGCCTGTCAGCAGAGCCTTAAAGACCCTAGTTCTCAGCCTAGCTTTGAAAGATATTTTGTTCTGATGTTCTCTACTTTTTAATTGTAATTTTTATCTACTATTGATTAGTTTTTGAGTTCAACATTTTTAATTTTTTTAAAAAAATGTAAACCGCCCTGAGCCACCTTTGGAAGGGCGGCATATAAATCCAATGAATATATTAATCACCTCTCGGGGGGAGGGGGGATCCCTAGCTGAATCACTGCATTTAGTGATGAGGTTTTTCATGAGAAGACTGAAGAATGTATTCCTAAAATGTCTATTCGATATATATTATACGTTAATAGTCACAAGGTCATATAAACATGAGACAAGCATGAAGAATTCCCCCCCCCCCCGGAAATCTATTAGGTACTCCTTGTGCAAAATGTCCTATTGCCCTCAGTTCAAAATGAATGACACGGCCTGTTCTCTTCCAACAGCTTCCAAGAAAGAACGCAAGGAGAGCACGTCATATGAGCCAAGAAGAAATTGAAAGTCCCCAACCTCCCGCATGAGAAACCAAACCAGGACCTGTGTCGAAGCTTCAGGTTTCTTTATTGTCCCAAGAATATCAATAAGAATAGTTCTCTAGGCAGCACACTACACAACATTCTACAACATGTAATCGAAACACATAGAACACAACAAACATATCACATCACACAACAGCAGCTGTGGCAGGCAGCATCGCCTCTAAGGTGGTGACTGCTGTTCATGGGACATGCTTCATGCATGTTACAAGCTACAGTTGGATTAGGCAAGAAGCAGCAGAATGGGCAGACATTTCCCTAGGACCTTCATGTGGAGTGTTCACGTTCAAATGCCTTTACTACGGGCTTTGACCATCCAACTAGAAAGACAATAGATGCTATGAAGAAGGCAATAGAATGGCATATTATATCCTCCGTGGAACAGAACAACACGCTTCATGCGTGTTAGAAGCTTCACGCTTCTTGATTCTCCCTCCCAACAGCTCTTTGTTAGGCTACATACACTCTAGGATGGTGGCAGCCTTTAATGGAATACGCTTCATGCATGTTCCATTCTGTCCTCTCGACAACGCTTCGTGGCAAATCTGGCAAGAAGAAACAGAGTCGGCCCAAGTGTCCCAATGACCTCCGTGCCCGAGTGGTGCTTTCGGACCATTTTCTCCTCTCACAAGGCCAGCGTGGCAGGTAAGGCTCAGACTGCACCAAGAAAAAGAACTCTCCAGGTATAGGAGATAACCTGTCTTCCTTGGAGGCCTGTCAGCAGAGCCTTAAAGACCCTAGTTCTCAGCCTAGCTTTGAAAGATATTTTGTTCTGATGTTCTCTACTTTTTAATTGTAATTTTTATCTACTATTGATTAGTTTTTGAGTTCAACATTTTTAATTTTTTAAAAAAAATGTAAACCGCCCTGAGCCACCTTTGGAAGGGCGGCATATAAATCCAATGAATATATTAATCACCTGTCAGGGGGAGGGGGGATCCCTAGCTGAATCACTGCATTTAGTGATGAGGTTTTTCATGAGAAGACTGAAGAATGTATTCCTAAAATGTCTATTCGATATATATTATACGTTAATAGTCACAAGGTCATATAAACATGAGACAAGCATGAAGAATTCCCCCCCCCCCCCGGAAATCTATTAGGTACTCCTTGTGCAAAATGTCCTATTGCCCTCAGTTCAAAATGAATGACACGGCCTGTTCTCTTCCAACAGCTTCCAAGAAAGAACGCAAGGAGAGCACGTCATACGAGCCAAGAAGAAATTGAAAGTCCCCAACCTCCCGCATGAGAAACCAAACCAGGACCTGTGTCGAAGCTTCAGGCTTCTTTCTTGTCCCAAGAATATCAATGAGAATAGTTCTCTAGGCAGCACACAACACAACATTACACAACATGTAATCGAAACACATAGAACACAACAAACATATCACATCACACAACAGCAGCTGTGGCAGGCAGCATCGCCTCTAAGGTGGTGACTGCTGTTCATGGGACATGCTTCATGCATGTTACAAGCTACAGTTGGATTAGGCAAGAAGCAGCAGAATGGGCAGACATTTCCCTAGGACCTTCATGTGGAGTGTTCACGTTCAAATGCCTTTACTACGGGCTTTGACCATCCAACTAGAAAGACAATAGACGCTATGAAGCAGGCAATAGAATGGCATATTATATCCTCCGTGGAACAGAACAACACGCTTCATGCGTGTTAGAAGCTTCAGGCTTCTTGATTCTCCCTCCCAACAGCTCTTTGTTAGGCTACATACACTCTAGGATGGTGGCAGCCTTTAATGGAATACGCTTCATGCATGTTCCATTCTGTCCTCTCGACAACGCTTCGTGGCAAATCTGGCAAGAAGAAACAGAGTCGGCCCATGTGTCTCAATGACCTCCGTGCCCGAGTGGTGTTTTTGGACCATTTTCTCCTCCCACAAGGCCAGCGTGGCAGGTAAGGCTCAGACTGCACCAAGAAAAAGAACTCTCCAGGTATAGGAGATAACCTGTCTTCCTTGGAGGCCTGTCAGCAGAGCCTTAAAGGCCCTAGTTCTTAGCCTAGCTTTGAAAGATATTTTGTTCTGATGTTCTCTACTTTTTAATTGTAATTTTTATCTACTATTGATTAGTTTTTGAGTTCAACATTTTTAATTTTTTTTAAAAAAATGTAAACCGCCCTGAGCCACCTTTGGAAGGGCGGCATATAAATCCAATGAATATATTAATCACCTGTCGGGGTCAGGGGGGATCCCTAGCTGAACAATGCAATAGAATGGCATATTATACCATTGAGGGAACAGAACAACATGCTTCATGCGTGTTAGAAGCTTCAGGCTTCTTGATTCTCCCAACAACTCTACATACACTCTCAGATGGTAGCAGCCTTTAATGGAACACGCTACATGCATGTTCCATTCTGTCCTCTCGACAACGCTTCGTGGCAAATTTGGCAAGAAGAAACAGAGTCGGCCCATGTGTCTCAATGACCTCCGTTCCTGAGTGGTGCTTTCAGACCATTTTCTCCTCCCAGAAGGCAAGCGTGGCAGGTAAGGCTCAGAGTGGACCAAGAAAAAGAACTCTCCAGGTATATGAGATAACCTTTCTTCCCAGGAGGCCTGTTTGCAGAGTCTGAAAGACCCTAGTTCTTAGCCTAGCTTTTATAGATATTCAGTTCTCATGTGCTCTAGTTTTTCATTGTAATTTTATTCTGCTTTTCATTGAGTTTTGACTTAAACTGTTTTGCTTTTTCAGCCCCCCGACTCCGTTCTGGCCAGAGTTCTACGCAGGATACGCCTACTGTGGGCTGATGTCTTGCTCATTATTCCGTTTTTGCCCAGGAGGCCGTGGTTTCCTGAACTGCTTCATCTGTCACCATAACCTCCTTGGGAGTCACCCACAGATTACGATCTTCTCTCCCAAGGCCCAGTGCACCATCCAAACCCTCCTTGGTTACTTCTAACCATCTGGAGACTGAGCGGCATCTGGTAGGCCAGCACGGGTACTCTAGGAGCGTACTTAAAAACCATGCTAGCATCCTGCAGAGTGTCTACAGAGAGAATCTACCAGTATTCTTTGAGGACCTTTTTATGTTTGATGGCCCGTCACTCCATTCCCCGGGGCACTGCGACCTTGCGACATCCCCTACAATTCCTACAGGAGGGCCTAGAGAAGGGTCTATGACCAAATACCCTTAAGAGGCAAGCGGCTTCTTTGTTTACCCTGGTATCCCGTGGGTCTGCTCAGATCACCCTGTCCCAACCCCAGGTGCCTCTCTGCTGTCTCCACCAACAGCTCATCGGTTCCCCACGTGGGATTTGCATACCGTCCTCCGTGCCCTTCGGTCTCCCCCGTTTGAAAAAGTTAAAAGCGTTCCTATTAGAGTTTTATCGTTCAAGTTGGCTTTCCTTGTGGCGGTGACATCCGCCAGGCACGTTTCTGAGTTAAGGGCTTTGTTGGTCAACAAGGCATTCGGCATCTTCCTGAAAGACTCTGTGAGACCGATCCCTGATCCATTCATACGCCCTAAGTGCCGTCGACTTCTCACCTCTCACAGGACGTTTTCCTTCCTTCGTTTTGTCCCAAACCGTCTCACCCTAGAGAAAGACAGTGGCACAAACTAGATGTCCGGTGCTGCCTTAAGGCTTATATTAAGAGGTCAGCTTCCTGTAGGGTGTTGGGCACCACGTTCGTTTCCTTTCACCCACGAGCTAGGGGGATGGCTGTTTCGTCTGCAACAATCGCTAGATGGTTAAAGGCCTGTATTGTTATGGCTTATGAGGCGCAACATCTTAGGTCACCCGCTCGCATCCTCGCACATTCAACAAGAGCAGCAGCAACTTCGGCGGCCTTCTCAACGAATGCAACTGTGGAAGAGAGATGCAGAGCTGCTCCCTGAGCCTCTCTGTCTACTTTTACGAGGCACTAGAAGATAGATGGTGATGCTTCTGCCCGTTCCTCCTTTGGTAGGCGGGTCTTGCAGCAGGTACTTCCTCGACAATAGGCCAGAGCGCTCCCGGCCGAGTTGGGCAGCTGTGGTATGTCCCATGGAGAAGTCCCTGGCAGCTCAGCAACTGAGAATGGAGCATTGGTTCACTTACCATGAAGGCTGCTTCTGGCTGCTGAGATGCCAGGGAGGACATCTCGGCCCACCCTGCTAATTCCGGCGCGCTGGCCTGATACCGACGAGATCTCCGCAGCACTAATCCAGCACCAGTTCGGGGTCCATCCTGTTCTGGGTGCCTTTTTTTCTCTCTGCACTGACCCTGTCTTGTGTTTCTGATGTCTGTGTTCTTCTGCTGTCTCAGCCTGAAAGAACTGGGGCGGGGTTATCCCCATCAGGCTCGGGTAGGCGTGTCTTCTTTTCTTAACCATTTAGTTTCTGTCCTGCCTTGGAGCTCCTGAGATGGAGAACCCATAGAGATGTCCCAGGCCTCAGCAACCAGAAGAAGCCTTCACGGTAAGTGAACCAATGCTCCGTTTTTCTTTTTTGATTTTAATGTAAACCGAGTCTGAGCCACCTTTGGAAGGGCGGTATATAAATCAAATAAATAAATAAGCGACCAGTGGCGGAATCCCTAGCTGAATCACTGCATTTAGTGATGAGGTTTTTCATAAGATGACTGAAGGATATATTCCCAAAATGTTTCTTCAATATATATTATACATTAATAGTCACAAGGTCATAAACGCATGAAACAACCATGAAGAATATTCTCAGCTGCTGTGGGAAGACATCTCCTGTGGGTTATCATCTCGAGCTCGCTCCAGAGAGGCAGGACTATGTAAATAAGCTACCAAGCCTATAAAAGACATCTCGACCCACCTGGGACATCCAGGCTTCTGGGACTTGTTTTTTTCCTATTCTGATAACTGTATTAATTACAGCTTGTACTTCTTCCTTTCTAGAAGCTTAGCTTGCCTACTTAAACCAGGAGGGATTAGGGGTTAGCCTCTCCTCCTGAGGCTTTTATAGGCTTGGTAGCTTATTTACATACATAGTCCTGCCTCTCTGGAGCGAGCTTGGGATGATAACCCACACGAGATGTCTTCCACAACAGCAGCTAGAAGAAGTCTTCATGGTGAGTGACCAATGCTCCTCTTCCCCTCCCCCCCCCCAGGAATCTATAATGCACTCCCTGGGCAAAATGTGATATTGCTCTCATTTCAGAATGAATGGCATGACCTGTTCTCTTCCAACAGCTTTCAAGAAACAACGAAAGGAGACGGTGTCATACAAGCCAAGACTATCCAATTAGAAATTAAGGCTCAGAGACAGAGTCTGGACCAAATAAAGAGAAAACAAAGCAAGATTTTAAAAAAACAAACTCTTGGAGTTTAGGAGGTAATTTAACAGACACCATGCCTTGTTGTAGCAATGCTTGTTTTCTTTCATGAGGCTCTTCAGCAGAGGACTGAAGAATACATGCAAAATATGTATAGTTATGGCTGACAACCAGACTAAGTTCCTCAATAGTATGGCGTTCCCCTCAGGAGTTACTTTAAAGAGCTACTCCATTTCAATAGGGCTTCCATTGTGTAACTCTGTGTGGATGTCTGTCAGTATTCATTGTGCTTTGATTTTTGCCATTTAATCAACGTGAAACAGCTTTGAAGAGTGTTTTGATACCACATGAGATGTGGTATTGTGCACACTTAAAAAAAAGACTTCTTCTCTTCCAACAGTTTTCAAGAAAGAGCAGAAGAAGCAAGAACACAGAAGACAAGCCAATCTGTTCCCATCTCTTTTGTGAAGTCGCACTCACCAGAGAACTTTAAAAAATTTGTTTCCTCTAGTTGGGACACAATTGTGAAAAGTGTATTGCCCAGGAAATCTCAGATGTAATCTAGCCCACCTCTCATCTTGTTACAGAAAAATGCAATATTGTTCAAACTTCAGAATAAATTACTTATTCTTTCTCAACAGATTTCAAGAAAGAGCAAAAGAAGCAGTGACGCAGAAGACAAACGCTATCTTGATCCCTTTTCTGAGGAGGCACTTCATCAGGGAACTAGAGGATATATAGAAAACTGAAATATTGAATATAATAATTTATTACATACTGTTTGTCACAAGAGAATATAAAAATGAAACAACTGTGAAGAGTGTATTACCCAGGAAATCTTTGGTGGAATCCTTAGCAAACTGCTCCTGTCTTAACATAAAAATGCAATGTTGCCCAAAGTAAATGATGTAACTTGTTCGTTCTTTCCCAACAGATTTCAAGAAAGAACAAAAAGAGGCAACTAACTGTACACAAGCACTGGAAGCAAAACTGCGCTACTAGTTTCGGTGGTGTTTTCAGATAAGTCTCGAGAGGCTTCAAGTGTGAGTTTCTTTTGCTTTTGGCCCTGCCAGGTAGGTTAGATGGGATTGTTCTGGACTGTCTTGAAGGGTTTATGCCTTAGAGACAGAGAACTTAAGTGAATGTTCTTTCTTTCTTTCTTTCTTTCCTTCCCATCCAACATAGAGCTGCTCGGGGCGATTTGCAAACACCTCCTCTATTAAATGAAAAACCAAAAACCATCCACTACTAAATTCCAAAACACACACACAAAAACCCCACTATTAAAACAAACACCCTACTAAATGCAACAAAACCCACTACTAAATGAAAACCACAACTAAATGCAACCCCCTCCCCCACTAATAAATGCAGAAAAAACCCACAACTCACTACTAAATGCAATAAAATGAAATAAAACAGCAGGTAAAAAACACCAAAAAAATAGCTTTCATAACTAAGCACTGATTAAAATGGGAAACCAATTACAACCAGTGTTACATGCTTCTTTAAAAAGGAGAGTTTTCAAATTCTTTTTAAAAATGTATTAAAGCAGGGCGATTGACTTGTATGGAAATCTAGACTGCAGCCTGTATTTAACTGAGCTATGCATTTGTTGATGTTGGTCCAGGCAATGTTTGTTCTGTATTTGACTAACAATTGATTACTCCAAGTCGTTCCTTTAAAAAAAATAAATTTAGAGTGTTCTAAACTTGGATTGGAGAAAAAAATGGGATTTTTCTTTGTGGACATTTCATGACATGGCTGCTTTGGGTGAGTATTTGTTCAGTGAAAAATCGGTGATGTTTGAAACTAACACAAATATTTAACACTTAACACATGTGCTAAGGATATTAAAAAATGTTCTATTTTTCATTTTGATACATGAATTATTTCAAAAGATGAAAGAGTTAAACATTAGCATGCCCTTAGATTTTCTTTCCCCCCAGCAGGTTGATCTATATTTACTGCTATGTGGATTGTGGGCAAACCTCTAGCTAGGAGGCTATTGGAAGAAATTCCGAGTTACACAACTGGCTAACGTCAAAGAGGTGGGTATTATGATTAGTCCGTGTGTGCGCGTGTTCTTTCTTTCAGATTTTCTTTTTCCCTAGCAGGTTGATTTTTAAGCACTGCCGTATAGATTGTGGTGAATCCCAACCAGGAGGAGATCTCATGAAATCAGTAATGTGTTAAACAAACAAATGAATAAGTATATACTGCATTTCGACAAAAGTTCCCAAAGTGGTTTACAGAGAGAAAACAATGGAAAACTAATAAGATGGATCCCTGTCCCCAAAGGGCTCACAGTCAAAATGGCTAATGTCAAAGAGGTACGTATAAACCCATTTTTTGGTTTTATTTTTGTACAGATCTTTTTATCCAGCAGGTTGATTTGTCTGTACCGCTCAGTGTTCCGTCTAAGCTGTGTGTGTGTGTGTGCACGCACTCACACATTTTTTTGATGTCCGGTCAGTTAATTTTAGATCCCGCTCAGGTTGAATCTGGCAGGCCGCATTCTGAATACACGTGTGCACACACTGCCTGGGTACTGCCACCCAGAACAAAACTCATTCCACACAAAGAGGAAAAAGATTAGAGAGAACTCTGGTACCGCTTTGTGGAGAAATCTCTCTATCAGTATTCTAAGGAATCAGACTTGTCTAAAAATGGCTAACGTCAAAGAGGTATGTATTAAGTCTTTTTTAGACTGAGTTTATTCCTGCATAAGGAGGATGACTCTGTTTAAATGTGTCCCTTTTGCAGCTTTTCCACTCAAGAGACCTGAGCAGACCTGTTGGATGCTGTCGCAACTTGGATGTAGGGACACAGGAGCTGAAGTCCTACTACAGTCCGGGCGAAGTGCTGGTAATCTCTCCCCTGCAGCCTCCAAAGAAAGGGGAGAGCTGGAAGAAAAGGATTCCCTGCCAGGAAGGAGCGGCTGTGATGCTGATGCTCAGTTCCGTCCCTTGTTATAGCCTCTGTATGGTTGTTGGGGTGTGTGTGTGGGGGGGTGTTTTTTCTTTATGTGAGCAATCCTGTGCATTCAATACCTCTGTCAAACGTTTGTGTGGAACCCGGGTTCTTTTTGGTTTTGTATTGTATTTTAAAGGTCTGGGGAACGAGTGTCCCAGTAAAGAACTCCTCTCACCCCAGCATCTCAGCCTCTTCTGTCCTGACCTTGCTAAGCTGCTGCTGCCTACTGTGGTTTCGGAGAGAGGGCAACTCTCTGACGGGACGCAAGACCAGAGAGGCCGTCTCCTCCTGGCCCGTCGGCTGCTCCAGAGACTGCAATCCATGGCAGGTGTTGGTGCCGCCGGCACAGGGCGGTGGGGAGGAATTGGACTGAAAAACAAAAGCAAAGCGGAGGGCCTACTAGTTAAAGAGCAGCAGCTCCTGTTGGCTGTTTCCTGTCTGAGAGAAGCAGCATGGGCGTGGAGTGCTTGAAATCCCTCTTCAGAACCAACCTGAAAGGGGGCAGAATCCCTCAGAGCCCCCCCCCCCCGCCGTCCTTAAAGTTGCAAAATGGGAGAACAGCCCCCCACCCCCGGACCCCCACCCCCCAACAGAGCTGCCAGCCAGCCTCGCTCTGCCTGGGGAATCCAAGGCATTCTGCCCCCTCTTCCTGGCCAAGTGAGCTCCCTGTCGGCACCTTCTCCTCCAGCCCCCAAGATCCCAGCGCTGCTGCAGTGGGGACACGGTCAGCCTCTCACCCGCAGCCCTCCACCCTGTCACAGGGGGCTCCTTTTCCAGAAAGGCCTTGACTGCCTTGGCGGATCGGTGCCCTCCTCCTTCCTGGCTCCCCGAGTCGTGGCCTGCAGGTGTCTGGATCCTAGGCAAGCGACCAATGCCTCCGAGATCCCCCCTGGTCCCCCTGCCTTGCACGCAGAAGGCCCCAGGTACAACTCCCCTTTAAATCTCCTGGGATGCCGGTCAGAGCAGAGAGCACAAGGCCAGCAGCATACTGGCCCATGCACTCAGGTCCAGTAGCCAAGGCTGGGCCAGGCTAGATGGCCTACTCTGTGGCCCTTCTGGCTCTGGGCCAGTGAGGCCTGTTCGATCCAGAGTCACAGACACTACCAGGGATCCTGGCACGGGAGCTGTCAGGGACGGGACAGGATCTGTTGGGGGGTCTCCGAGCGGCCTGCAGCAGACCTGTAAGAGTCTTTCGGAGTCGAGAGGCTTCAGTGGGGTTGCTTGTGTCCTCTCTGAACTGAACTGGAGAAAGCCAGGAGTGGGGTTTTGTGGGTAAGGAGTGAGCATGAATCCTGGCACTAAAAACCGATTCAGTGGCTGACCCGGTGGCTTCAGCCTGAGTGTCTGGAGACCCTGAGCCACTCTTCTTTTGCGAGAGGGTCTAGCTGGTGCCTGCCTACCCTAGTAGCCACAACGGAGTTAGATGCACCGGTAAAGCTGCAAACTTCCTTTTTTCTGGCTGCAAAATTTGGCTTGCTTTAGCACTGATGTTTCTTCTTGTTGTTCAGCACACACAGATGGCAACCCTACTGCACATGGGGACAGAGATCCTGAGCGGCTCTTTCATTGCCCATTAAAGGGGTGGCTCTAAAGTTTCAAACACTCGGCACTCAGGTAGGCGCCCCTCACAGACGCACTGCATAGCAATTTCCCTGTGGGGCAGACCTCCCTGCTGCCCTGTGTGAATGGCATGCATACAACCCTGTACTTGATTAACAGGACCTGCAAAAAGCTGCACGTCAGGACCAACTAAACGTCAGGAAACCTGGGGACAGGTGTGCTTTTTTGGAAGAGGGAATGCAGCTCACACTTCCCAGGTGCAGCGAGCTTCTGTGCTGTTTTGGAAGCCAACCAAGGGAGTGGAAGTAGGAGATAAGCTGAGGATTAATTTGTGGATGTATGTATGTCTTGGTGCTTACAGACTTGTTTCTCTTGACCTTCCTGCCCTTTGGCCAGCATAACTGAGACAGGCGTTTTCCTACAATGAAGTGGCCACTTGTTCTGGGATGTTTTTCAGCCCCTCCTGTCCCATTGTGAAAGGCTCCCCCTCCCTTTTGATTTGACCACTCCATTTCGATGGCATTGGCATCAACAAGAGAACAGGAGTGAGGGAAAACAACAGCTCCGCCCTTCTCTGTTTAGCCAGAGGGCCTATAGCTCCTGGGCTATATCGAATTGATGATAACGATGATGATATAATTGCCAAAGCGTCTGCTTTGCATGCAGAAGGCCCCGGTTCAGTCCCTCTCAGCACCCAAGTTCAAAAGGTCCTGGGCTGGGCTGGGCTAGCAAAGCTCTCTCTGCCTGGGACCTTGGAGAGCTGCCTGCTGGCTGCCAGTCAGAGCAGATAATGGTGAACTAGACAGGCCAAGGGTCTGACTCAGCAGAAGAAGCAGCTTTGTAAAAGTACCTGCTTTGCCTGCAGAAAGGCCCAGGTTCAGTCCTTGGCAGCATCTCCAGGTAGGGCTGAAAAAGACCTTTACCTGATGGAACCCTAGAGAACTGCTGCCAGTCAGCTAGATAGGCCAAGGGTCTGCCTGGCAATGAGGCAGCTTCTCCATGTCCCGCCGATTTGAAATAGAAGAGAAATGCCAACCACAAGAAGGCAGTAGTGAGCCACATGAAGCCGTTTGGGCTGTTCCTCCCATCTCGTGGCTGCACTGTATATTGCGCACAAATGAAACTTTCCAAAGCGTTTCCTTTTACACTGCAGTTCGGGCACACACAGAAGTAGTTCACTTGGTTGGAAGGCCAGCCTAGAGCTCTGACTTATGCAGAGCCCCATGGGCAAACCTCTTCGGAGAGCAGGTAACATCGCCATGTTTTTACAGTGGGAGTGACTGAAGAATCCAAATGCCCCAGAGTGGAGGCTGGTCTCTGTTTTTCTCTGCAGGCAGTGGTGCTCTTTGGACTGGACCTCTGGGCAGAGGTCTAGCCCCCTGCAGGCCTTGGGGGGCCTCCAAATGCTGAGCAGCCCGCTAATATAAGTGGCAGGATTGCCCATGCAAAATGTGGTATCTCTCTGCAAGTTGGTGGGAAGTATCTTATTCAGACTCTCTTCTAAACATACAAAAGAGCAACTAATATTTATATACTGCTTTTCAACAAATGTTTCCAAAGCGGTTCACATATCTGGTGGTGGCGGCAGGGGCGGGGGCACCCAGTCACCCCCCGCCCCAAGGCCTTTAGGTCGAGGCTCCAAAACTACCTAGGTACTCCTCTGTCTGCAGGTAGGCTTCTTGATTGGAAGGAAGTGAGCCCAGGGCTGCCATTCATGCAGAGCTGTGACAGTGGTGTCTTAGCATAGGGAGCAACTCAGAGTAAATAGGTGGCAGAATAAACTGCCCTCCACAGAGGCTGATGGAAAGGAGGTGAGGCTGGAGTGGATCACACAGAGCTGCAGCAGGCAGACTCCTCAGTGGCTGAGCCCGCTCTGGGCTCACAAGAACCTCAAGTTAAGTTCTCATGCCAGTTTGGGAATTCCTGCTGCATTGGCCTCCAGTTTTCTCTGGCTACTTCCAGACCACGATAGATTGTATCATCTTTGCTGTTACCTACAGGCAATGTTTCTCAGAGTGTTACTCAGAAGCAAGTCCTCCTAAATTCAGTCTGGCTTACTCCCAAGAAAACATGCATCAGATCGCAGCCAATTAACTGAAGGGAAATGATTTCAGGAAATGATTAAGAGAAACTGATGAAAACCTCAAATATCTGTTGTTTTGGTTTTCTAGCCTGGGGGACGGACGTGGTACAGCGGAGCTGAAATTCTGTTCACCAGCTCCATTCAAACTTAGAAGCTTGCTTGGATAATTTTGCAGCGGAGGTTTTTAAGCAAGTTGCCCTTCAGCTCTGCTATTTCCCCAGTAAGTTCCTTGTTCTTGCTTGCAGGCAGTCAGTTGATCTCTCCCTGGGTCACAGGAACGGTCATTTCAAGAGGGAAGCACCCATAGGAAGAAGATCGTAAGCTGCCTCTGACCACGTGTCAGACCATTGGGCCATCTAGCTCCATATTGCCTGCAGCAATACTATTGACCGGTATCCACTTCTCCAGGGTCTCAGGCAGGAGTCTCTCTCCCAGCCTTCCCTGGAGATGCTGCCAGGGAGGGAACCTGGGGCCTTCTGTGGGCAAGCAGATGCTCTGCCTTAGCACACAGCTAAGGCCTTGTGTGTGCGTGCACAGACAAGTGTGGAGCACCAGGCGGAGGAAACGTAGGAGCTGGTTCATGCAGGCTGCTTTTCCTGCACCCTGCTCCAGCATCCTCTTCTGCCTGCTCCCTAGTCTGCGGGCCTCATTTAGCAATGTCTGGGGTGCCCCCTTTCCCCCAACCACTGGGCTGCATGGATACTTGGCACCGCACAATGCCAACAACAAAGCTAGGAGGAATGGGGAACCCTAGGAGGAGAAAAGGCAAGCTTATTGCCAGCTAGCTGTGGCGTTTACTGCCTGCAAAATGTCTTGCACTAGGATCGTAGGGCAACAAAGTTAGAACAAACACTCTTTAAAATTGAGTTGCACCAACATCTAATGTATGCAGAGGAGATCTGGTCTCATAGTAGTAAGTTTATTGTAAGTTAGGCTGGTCTTGTGGTAGCAAGCATGACTTGTCCCCCTAGCTAAGCAGGGTCTGCCCTGGTTGCATATGAATGGGAGATTTGAGGGAGGGAACTAGGAACCTAGATGTTCTTCCCAGAGCAGCTCCATCCCCTCAGGGGAAGATCTTCCAGTGCTCACTTATCCTCCTGCACCAGAAGGGAGCATCTTGCTGTTCTGCTGCCCCCTGAGGTGACCACCTCACCTCGCCCCATGGAAGGACCGCCCCAGCAAAAGCACATGTGAAGTGCCATGGGCATATTGAGCAACAGCCGGTGATTCTTCTAGGAACTGGACCAGGAACTTCCTCTGAGTGAAGCCTCCGAAGGGTTGCTATGAGGCAGCGTGATGCATTTGCCGTCTCCTTTCCTGCCAGCTTGCCAGCTTATCTTGGGTAAACAAGAAGGACAGTGCTGTTTCAGTGCTGATGAGCCTGAAGCTGCTTCTTGCAAAGAGTGTGTGTGTGGGGGAGGCGGCTTCCTCTTCCCCTGCACTTGTGGTCACATGGGTCAAATTGATCTCTGAGAGTCCAACTCCTCATCTCAAAGCAAAGCCTACACATATGCAACCCACACTTGTTCATATTAATCCCTCTTTATTTGTTTTTATTTATTTATTTATTTATTGCTTGCTTGCTTGCTTGCATTCTTGGCCCAAGCAGCTCAGTTCAGTGCACAAGCTCTCCTCCCTTCATGCTCCCCTCACAACAACCCTGTGAGGTAGGTTAGGCTGAGAGGTGGTGTCTGGCTCAAGGTTAACCACAGAGCTTCATGGCTGGCCAGAAGTTTGAAGTCTGGTCCTCGTGGCCCCAGTCCAGCCTGCTAGCCGCAACACTCTGGCTCTCATTCAAGCCTTGCGTCCTCCAATGGTGACATTTAACATTGCCGACTCCTTGGGGCAGAGGCCTGTTTTCAGGGCTGATATTGCAATGCAAAGCAATGCTGCAGTTTTGTCCTTACTCTGCTTCCAGCACAGGGCCATGATGCTAAATGTAGGGGGACTTTTGAGCGGAGGGTGGGGATGTGTCAGAAGTCAGGGGGCTGCAGAGAGGAGATCAGTGGAAAAGAGCAGTGGGGAAGGAAGGCATCACATGGAAAACAGACTGGAGCAAAAGACGATAGGAATATAGGAAGCTGCCTTATGTTGAGTCAGACCATTGGTCCAGCTGGCTCAGCCCTGTTCTACACTGACTGGCAACGGCTCTCCGGAGTTCCAAGCATGCGGCTCTCCCAACCCTATCTGGAGATGCTGCCAGAGAGTGAACCGGGGACCTTCTGCATGCAAGCAGGCAGGTGCTCCCCCACTGAACTGCGGCCCCATCTCCTAAGGGGAATATCTTACAACCCTCACATGTAGTCTCCCATCCAAATGCAAACCAGGACAGACACTGCTTAGCAAAGGGGGCCGTTCATGCTGGCTACCACAGCACCAGTCTCCTTTCTCTGATGGATGGAGTGAGGTTAGGGCTCATGCCTGGCCCAGTGTCTCCACTTCCAGATGACTCTCTATGGCAACTGTGGAGACTTTACTAGCTTGGGGGGGAAATTTGGGAATAGCTTCAGCCAGAGTTGGCCTCTCCTCCACTCAGCTCAGGGTCCTCCTCTACATTTTACCCTCGCAACCACCCTGCAAGGTAGGCTGGACTGCCCCAACTCTGCCAGAACTGGCTTGGCGTCTTCAGGAATCAGCAGCAACTCCCAGGTTGACTCTTTAAGGCAAGCCTGCTGGGGGTTTGAGCAGCTTGATTGTGTGAAAAATTGTGGGCTGGGGAGGAAAAAATACCTTCAGGAATAGTCTGGCTGGCTGGCCTCCTTGCACTCAACGGCTTCTTGCTTGCACTCAGCCAGTCCTTGTGGCCACAGGTGAACAGGGTTATGAGGTTTTCAGGGCAACCAGTCAGGGAGGTGTGAGGAGGTGTGAGTGTGTGGGGCTCAACCACACCCTGTGTTTGAGTTACATGAAGACAGAGTGCCGAGTCATAAAGAGAACTTGGCAGCCACCAGCTCCTTCTTCAGAAGATGATGATAAAATGCCCAGCATCACTTCTTAGGAACTGGGTGGTCCTGATGATCTTTATAATCTGGCTTCATCACTTCTCTCCCCCACCCCCACCCCCACCTGCTTAGTTCCCCACAGCTTTGATGAAGTGGTTCGAGAAGGCAAAGCAGCAAAGTGGATTTCCCCAGCCTCCGATTTTGGTCACCGAAAAGGGTGAGAACCAAGAGACGGCAGAGAGATGCAGCCCACAGTAAGGGCCTTGCACAACTCCCATCACGGACACCCACGGGGTCTGTACAGAAGAAGGTCCCATTCCATGGTGCACCTGTCAGTTATCAAGGGGGACGGGTTGCTATGTCAATTTTCTGGCCCAAGTTCCCCCATGCAACATTTCCACCTCTTTCTTTCTGAGTTTGCACAAAGGTGCCTATCGGGCAATCCATCCGAAGGGTTGGCTGCACACCAATATGCTGCAATTTAAAAACAAAAAACAAAAAACCAACCCAAACCTACCCTGCCACCAGTTAGTAGGGGCTAGCAGAATGAAACCTGAACAGGATGTTATGCACACAGTACTGCCTGAATGTGCCACATGAAGGTGAGAAACCGAATGCTAAAAATGCCTGCTGAGAGTTTCAGCCTAAAGCTCAGCTTCTCAGCAGTGATTGGGTTGCAGAAAGTGGGCATGGTGGGAGCTGAGTGCGACTTCTGGGGCAGGGGTTGGGTGCAGCGTGGAGGCAGAGTCGGTTGCAGATAGAAGTTTATCCAACTTCTATGCTCCCCGCCCCCGTACTCCAGCGGCACAGAAGCTGGTGCACCCCACCCACCCCAATCTGTGAGCACCTCCCTCCCCACTTTTTTCTAACGGCACAAGAAAACCCAAAACTAATAGGGGGGAGGGAAAATGAGAATGAGCAGGGAACTTAAGAGAAAGAAACAGGAGGCGGTGAGAAGGAAGGGAAAAGTAGAATGGATGAGATTATTTTCCTTCCCAAACCATAGCTGAGGACCTTTTTCCTCACCTATTTCTACAGCTCTGTTCCTTATTCAAGCCCCATATTCCAAGCCACACAAAAAGCTGGTTCCCACTGCAGAAGGCTCCCTCACGACACAAAATGTGTCCCGCTACACACTAGAATAAACCCCGAATCTGTCCAAAGCCCTGTGGGGAGGTCTCAGTGGGCTGAGAAGTAACTGGGAGGGGACCCACAGAAGAAGGCCAGGAGGCCATCTGGCTGTTGCTCTGGGCTGACCTCAGCTCTTTAGAGGCAGGCCAGGTCAAGAGGAACCAGTGCACGAAGGAGGCAGCATCCGCATGAGCTGTGGGTCAACAGTCCAATCTGATTCCCTCTTGTAGCTGCTTGCCCTAAGTGGCCCACAGTGCCTGATTCGGATCCTGGCAACTAGTTCCGGAACCACCTCTCCAAGTCCGGGTAGACTTTCCCCCGAGGCAGGCTGGGATACCGCTGGCAGATGGTGCAGAACCGTTCCGGCCAGCTGGTGTACAGCTTGACTGTGTATTTCTGCCTCCATTCGAAGAAACTCCGGTAGTGGCTTTCGTTCATGGTGGTCAGGAAGGAGGCAAGCTCAGCCGGGGAGGCAAAATCGTCGACGTGGATGAAGGCGTCTGCGGGGAGGAACTGCTGGTAGTTGGACCGGGGTGGGCCCATGACCACGGGCACGGCCTCGGCCATCAAGGCGTTCCTCCAAAGCTTCTCGGTGATGTAATCTCGGTGGACAGAATTCTCCAAGGCCAGGTAGAACTTGTATTGGGAGATGATCTGCAAGAGACAGGCTGGGCAAAGGGGCTTCTGGCTGGCTTTCCCATACATGTCAATTTTGATGTGCCTGGACAGGTTGCGGTACAGCTGCGCTCTCTTTTGGGAGCGGTGGTAATGGCTGACCACCCAGCACACCAAGCCGGTTTTCTGGGGGATGTCCAGGTGATCTGACGGGCGAGGCACAAGTTCCCCGTAAGGGACGAATATGTCGGAATCTTGTCGGTACGTCATGGTCCAGTTGAAGGTGCTGTTCCATCTGCTGAGATCTGCGGTGTAGCTGGGAGACTCCAAGGAAACCCACACCCACGCTTGCTCCGGGCCTTTGGATTTGGGGAGGCTGGCCTTCCTGCCCTGGAGTTCCCGGTGATGGAATGCCACCACATCCACTTGGCCGTAGAGGCTGCGGTTGCTGATCAACCGGCAGCCCTCGATGTGATAGAGCGTGGCACAAATGTCGCCCGTGATGTTCAAAGGCTGCCTGAATGGCCAGTCCCAAAGCAGAACTGTCAGGGGGTCGTTGTGGGCCAGAGCTCCTTCAGCAGGGCTAAAAGACTGCTGAGGAAAGAAAGTCAAGTACCAGGTCACCCCAGCAAGAATGGACAGGCAGGCAAACCTCTTCCAGGCAGGAGTGGGGCAGAAGGCCATCCCAGGGAGGAGCACCCACTTCTGGCTCTGTGATGTGCTGCAGCGCCTTTTGGGTCAAGTCTGAGAGCTGGGCGTGCTTCTTAAAAACTGCACTGCTGACTTCCTTGCTTAGTCAGGGCTCTGTTGGGACTGGAAGAGAAAAGAGCAAAGTGCCATGCAAGACACCAAGGGTTACGAAAGGACCGTCCATTTTGCAATGTTCTGCCTGCACACGGCGAGTTACGAAGCATCTGATAACTAACAGTTACAGACAGAGCGGGGCTTTGGGTGGTTGTTCTCAGCTTTCTATTTCCTTGTTCTTCAGGAACAGGGGATGAAGTCAGCAGAGGCCTTGCTGAGATTGGAGCTGGACCCAGCTGAAGGCAAGTCAGTCAGAGATTTTCTAGAGAAGCTGGGAACAGCCTGAAGTCAATTTGTGAGCTCAAGAAAACTCTCATTTTCCTCACCCCATTGCCTTGCAAATATTCACACTTCTAATTTGCCCTTTTAACATAGTGAGCAAATATATGGTTAGAAATTTGATTGGCAGGTACTTTTCAGTGCTGGGCCTGGAGTTAAGGAATTCCCTTGTGGAGGAAATACAGGTGGGTTGTGGGTTAGGGTGGGGGCTCCCTTTTTATTTTGTTATTTTTTGTTTTTTATTTATTTATCAAATTTGTACACCACTCCAAACTTTCGTCTCTGGGAGGTTAAAAGTAGCATAAAACAAGTTTAAAACATTTACAGAAACTTAAAACAATTTAATAATAAACCAGAGATTAACACCTACAAACTAAAAAAGCGGAGAAAGCTTGGGCGAAAAGATGGATTTCCAGGTGGCACGGTCTAAAACCTTTTGTTTAAATATGTCAGGTGAGTGTGACTTATGGCTTTTCCTGGCTGTGTTTTCGGTTTTTGATGCTGCGGGATTGCTTGACTCTTCTGTTGTAATTTTAGGTGGATTTTTGTAGTGTTTTCATGACTGCATGGTGCTTTGATTGCATCTGCTGGAAACAATGCAGACACACTGTTCTGCAGATGCAAGAATGCACAAATATAAACTGAAATAACCTGTTAAAAATGAACTGGAATAAATCAACCAACTCTGGATGCCTCTGGATTCAGAGGCATTTCTATCTTATAGTGTAAAAATGTGGTAAATTGTTTCCTTATGTTTGCATTAATATTTTTCCCCTTTATGTTTTGCCCCCTCCAAAATTTCATTTATAAATAGACAATCCACTGTCTGACATTTCAGTCACAATTTTGAAAATTAAACTGAGTTTAATTTTCAGATTGCGGCAAAATGCATCCATTTCTGGATAAAGAGACAGGAGGAGGGATGGAGAGAAGATTTCTCTCATGGGGGAGAATGGGAGGGAAAAGGGGATAAACAGAAACAAGATAGAAAGATTCATCTTACTGATCAACTTTTTTTTTAACCCTGCTTTAAATTTATTATTTTAATAAAAGCATTGTCATAACATAAAACAATCAGCATAGAAATAATTTCCAACACCCCACCCACCCAAACCCCCCACAAATCACAACCTGACAGCATTTTTTAAAAGTAAATTAATCCATTCAATGCTATTAAAAGCCAGAGAACGAACACTTTTTAACCGTGCATCGAATCACTAGTGAAGTCAAGTGCCCGACTTTGCCTCTTGGGATGTTTAATTTAATTTGATTTGACAAAAAATTTGTGCCATCTTTCTGACCTTGTTGGCATTAGAGGTGATTTAGCGAATTTTCAGAAAGAAGGGAAAAAAACATATATAAGAGCTGATTTATGGCGTGGTTACCGTGTCTTCCTTGTGAGATGCTCAGGGGATCTCCGGGGTCCGTCCTTCCTCAAAGAGCCCACTTGAGCTCCGGACCTTAGCCAGACAGACACACCAGCCAGGCTCGGAGCTGTGGTCACTTGTCCTCCTCAGCTCGTGGTCTCCTTCCTCTGGAAAGATTTCCTCACACCATCTTTCACACCTCGGTTGTACAGCTGTTTCCTGAAAGCTGGTCTTTGTCGTGTGGTTGAACACTCATACCAGCCTTGACTACAGCAAATGCTAGAAAGGATGGCTAAGAGTTTAGAGGCTGGGCAAGAGAGAAAGGGGTGGAAAGCAGAGCAGAGACCTGATGGAGAGGTCCCCGGGTGGAGAGCTGGTCTGGTGGGAGCAAGCATGACTGGCCCCCTTAGCTAAGCAGGGTCCACCCTGGTTGCATATGAATGGGAGAGTAGAAGTGTGAGCACTGGAAGATCTTCCCCTCAGGGGATAAGGGGGCCACTCTGGGGAAGAGCAGAAGGGTCCAAGTTCCCTCCCTGGCAGCATCTCCAAGAAAGGGCTGAGATTCCTGCCTGCACACTTGGAGAAGCCACACTGAGCTTGATGGACCAGTGGTCTGACTCAGTAGAAGGCAGCTTCCTATGTTCCTATGAGACCTCTGACGTGGAGAAGAAGGTTTTGTTTTCCACTATAGTCTAATACAGCAAAAATGGGGGCAGAGGGGCAGGCAGAGGCCTACCACCAGCCCTCTAACCTTGCTGCTTCCCCCTGGCACAACTCCTGTTCTCTGTGGATGCCTGGAATTGCTTAGCTGAGATGATGGCCGGGGTGAGGGGGGGAGAGCTCCTGCTCCCCTAAAACGGAGAGTAAGTCATATTTTTAAATTTTCACTTATGTTTAGTTCTGCAGGAAAAGTGGACATAAGCTATCTGCAAACAGAAAATGGGGGGAACAGAGGTTCCCATGAAGTCCTGTTTCCCAGAATTCTTTAGATCTACATGGTAAGAGATATTTGGGGGCTCAATGATTTTCATAGTCATATTAAGTATTTTCCCATAGAGGCAAGAGTTCACAAGATATATGCAAAAAACCCCAATTTTTGGCTGCCACCTTTCAGAGATATCTGGCCCTCGAAGCTACATGTTTGTCCGAGCCAAGTTATTCCCTCAAACACAGATTCCTTGTGGAATGGCACTTTCTTCTAATCTAGACAGTGTGCTGTGTTTAAGGCCTTGTTCCTCCAGGGGGTGCTCTTATACCTGAATCCGACAGCATGGCCTGTGTTTGCTTCATTCACAAGCTGCCCTGTTTTATTTCAGAGTTTTTTCTGTTTCATTTTAAAACATGCTTTGTTTTCCTTTTCCTGGGCCTGCAACACTCTAAAAGAGCGGTTGCATTTGGAATGAGCGATTGTCTGCTGTTTAATCTTGCAAATGATGCATCCCAGAAGCAGTTGTAGAAATGCCCTTGATTTCCAAACAAAACCTTTCCTTTCTCTGGATCACCTCCTCCACAGCGTTTCCAAGCTCCTCTAGCCCTCTTCACACATTACGCTGAACACAGGAGCAGTGCAGTCCACTTCCTATCTGCATCCTGCATTTCAGGGGCCTGGACCCAAGTTCACCTTCAAGAGGAACACACAGGTAAAATCATCCCCACAAGCACAGGTGTGAGTGTACAGACACCTGTATACCCAGACCACATAATGTCTGAATAGCACTTCTTTCTCCTTCCTGACATCCATTTTCCAAATTTGCCCCTTTTTAGTATCCAAACCTACAGGAGCAACATGGGGACCTTGGAAGCTGCCTTCTGCTGAGTCAGACTCTTGGTCCATTTAGCTCAGGATTGTGTACACTGACTGGTAGCATTTTCTCTATGGTTTCAGGCAGGAGTCTTTCCCAGCCCTACCTGGAGATGCTGCCAAGGACTTTACCTGGGTACTTCTGCATGTAAAGCACAATGTTGCTGTAGCTATGCATGTAGGAAGTTCCAGGTTCACTCCCTGGTGGCATCTCCAGGTACGGCTGGGAGAGACTCCTGCCTGAAACCCTGGAGAGCTGCTGCTAGTCAGTGTAGACACTACTAAGCTAGATAGACCAAGCATCTGACTCTGTAGGAGGCAGCTTCATATCGACCTGGTTTGTCAGTTTCTATGCCAATTTCTTGCAACTGAAAGGAGGTTTACTTTGGCATGTTGATCAACTGATGTTGTTGTTTTGTAATCAATGGGGAGTTTTCCCTCAATGTGATGCTCTAAAAGTAGCACAGAAATAAACAAAATTTGATTTCTGTAGCTCAGTGTTAAGAGCACCTGCTTAGAATGCAAAAAGTCCTCAATTCAGTCCTGGCAGCATCTCCAGGTAGGACTGGGAAGGACTCCTGCCTGAAACCTTGAAGAGCTGCTGCCGATCAGGGTTGGCAATCCTGAGCTAGATGGACCAAGGGTCTGACTCAGTATAAGGCAGCTCCTTTGGTCCTCTTGCTCCTGCCATGGTTTGGGAAAGGAGGGGTACGTGTGTGTCAAACTCTCTGTGTCCAGTTTTTCATTTTGTTTTTGTTTTAATGTTTCCATTCTGAGTTGTAATCCTTCTGCTCGTATTTTTTATTTTCTGGATGATGCAAGCCACCTTGGAATATGTTTATGAAAGGCAGGATACACATTTTTGAAATACAAATTGCTATATAAAATATGCAATGATTCCAACGATTGTCCAAAGAAGGTCTACTTGTGAAAATGAAAACCCGAAGGAGGGCCTGTGGGCAACACCTCTTGCTCGCTGTTGATTCCCAGCATCCGGTGTGCGCAGGTGGCCAGCAATCCTTCTTGCAGGTTTGCAAGGATGGGCCCTTTGGATAGCTCCTTCTGTGCTTTTGAAAGTGTTACATAGGAGGGGGGATTTTTGTTGGGCGCATGTTCTCCTCCCTTCACAGATCTCCAGGGAGAAAAGAAGCAGCGCCTGCATAAACACAGCCCTGTTATTGCAGACACAAGAAGAGCAACATGAGTCATGACCTTGCAGAATTTCTGCAGCTGGTGTCTTGGGTCTATCCAGACCCCCTTCCCTAAGCTCCCTGGAAGCGCTTTGTGTGATCCGGAAAGGGCCTTCTCAGTGCTTGCCCCCGGACCGGCTGGGGGAATTCACGGGCAGTCGAGATCCGCATGGCGGATCTGAAGGACCCCCGCCCCCCCCCACCGCGCCTTTTAAACAGGGGTTCGGCCCATGAGTCGCCGCCTCCGGCGCGCTCTCTTGCATGTAGCTGTGTTTCTGCTGGAGCAGGGGGCTTCTTGCAAATGGGAGTCTTCTTTCTGTTTTGATCCTGTTGTGTGAACTGGCCGCGGGGAGGCTTTGGACCCAGGACGGTGAAGAGAGACACCGAAGGAAGGAAGTAACAAAAAAAAAGGGGGGGGGAGGGGGGCAAGGTTTCGCCACGGCGGCGGCCCCTCTGGCTCTTGCGGGCGATCCTGCGAAACTTGGGTCTGGATGTCACTGAAGAGGCAGCCAGAAATGGTGGCTGCTGCTCGCTCTCCGTCCCCCGGGGCGATGGGGCGGCGGCAGCCCTGCGCTCCTCCTCCGCAGCTAGGACTCGGAGGCAGAGGGAGGGCTGCGAGCGGCAGGCTGTTGCTGCGCGTCTCCCGGCGAGCGAGGGGCACGCAGAGCAAGGGGTCCCCTCGCCAGCCAGGCGTCCTCCCCTCCTCCGCCCCCGCCCCGGCCGCTGAATCTGCGCTGCTGCTGCTGCTGCCTCTTTAAGAGGAGGAGGCCGCCGCCGCCGCCGCTGCTGGCTCTGGACGGGGGCCGGCTGTTAGGTTTGCAGTGCAGGAGCAGCGAGCGCGGAGGAGCGCACGGCACAGACGTGCACCTGGAAAGAGGAGGAGGAGGAGGAGGAGGAGGCGCCCTGCAGCAGCCGCCGCCGCCGCCGGGGGGCTTCCACAGCGGACCCCGCCGCTGCACAGGCCGACCCCCCCCCCCGCGCGCGCCTTGCTTCCCTGCGGGCTGCTTGCTTGGCGGCCCCCCTCCTCCCTCCCTCCCTCCCCGGCTTCGTTCTTCTTCCCCACATCTGCAGCAGACAAAGCCAGAGGGCGGCCGCGGAACCCAATAAAGGCGCGTCGCAGGTCGCCTCTCTGTGGCCTCTTCTTGCTGGCAGAGGAGAGGAGAGGAGGGGAGGTCGCTGCAGGCCCCGCTCGTGCCCGCCTCTCTCCAGCTCGCTCGCCCCCTCTCCTGCCCGCAGAGGCCGCCCCCCCCCCCCGCTCATGCCTCGGAGCTGATGCCTTTGCCAGAGGAGCCAGGATGGGGTTTCTGCACCAGCTCTACCTCCTGCTCTGGAAAAATGTCACCCTCAAGCGGCGGAGCCCGGTTAGTAGCGGGGGCCAGGTGGGGGGCATTGACTTGCAAAGATGGGCAGCGAGCTGCCTGGGAGCCAGCAGAGGCTCAGGGGCTGCCGCTGGGGGCCATGCAAAGAAAGCCAACACCGAAATGGGGAGCGGGGAAGGGAGAGCGATGCTGCTGTTGCTGGGGAGGGGAGGCTGGGCTGGCTGCATCTGCGTCCTTTGGGGGAGAGAGGGGTTGGACTGGCTTCCCTTCTGTAGCTCTCCAGCAGCAACAGGGGTGGATGCAGGAGGCCTCCAGAGGCCATGCAGACTGCATGAGCAAGGCTGGCTGTCTAAGACCCCGCAGGGGAGGAAAGACCCCCCCCCCATGGTTGCAGGGTGTGTATGTGTGTGTGTGGGGGGGAATTAGACTGCGGCTGGGACAGGATTCTTCCAGTTTGGCTCTGTGTGTGTGTGTGTGCGCGCGGGGGTGGGCAGGTTTAGGGAAGGTGCTCAGTGCAGAAAAAGACCCCCACCTTCCTAACATGGATGTAGTGAGGTGGGGAGAAAATCCCCTTAATTTGGAGGGGATCCGGATAGATTCCCTTCCCCAAACTTTGGGTGGAGGTGGCTGACAACTGAGCATTGTTATCTTTGGTTAAGATGGGGGGAGAAGGGGTTTGTCTGTCACTCAGTCCCCCCCACCTGAATCATCATCATCATCATCTGCAGCAAATCTGTCAAAGGGGATGGCAAAATGACTGGTGTTGGAATGTTGCAATTCCCCTGTGTGTCCCCCTTGAAGGAAATATATTCTTTTGGGTGCCATTCTCTTCTTCCCAAGTATGTGGCCGAGATGCTTCTTTAAAAGTAAAAACTCAAGAGCAAAAAAGGAAAAAGAAGGCTATCCCACAAAAGAGCTGCATTTGTAGTGAAAAAGAAGTATTTCCTAGCGCAGTGTGGCATCAACCTGTAGAACTGCCTGCCTCATGAGGCTGTGGATGTAACTACCATATTGGTCGCCTAGAGGTGTATTAGAGGAATCTCATCTGTCTGTGACTGGTCAGAGATTTCTGAGAAGCTAACTGCACAACTCATAATCCACCTTTTAAAAAGATGTTTTAAATATTGTGTGTGTGTCACAAATTCTGCATGTTTACGCAGAAGTAAGGGCTGTGCCCTTCTGTCTCTTGCGGCATCTGAGATCTGGTGCACCTTCTGAATTGTTGATCTGAATGAAAGGCCACTTGGGTTGTTTGAGAGGCTGGGAGGATGGCGACTGAGAAGGGGGATTAGGCTGAGATGCGATCTGAATTAAGATCACCCTGGCCCAGGTGTGGTGTCGTAGCTGCCGGTTTGTGGAACTCATTGCCACAGGACACTTGGACAGTTGTGGCTTGTGTGTGTCTCAATGCATGGAGAGAATAGATGTTTCAGCAGCTGCTTACTTTCCTTTCTGAGAGAGTTAAGTGTCCAATTCCTATTTGTTGAGGATTAACGGTGGTGGCTGGATGTTCCCATCGTGCTTTGCCAGTGAGCCTCCCTGGAGCATCTCATTGGCCACTGCCCATAGACAGAATACTGATCAGATGGATCACAGATGTGGCTTGATATAGCCTTTCTTTTTTGGTAATGGGTGAAGCATTTTCGGTCTGTCTCCGTCTCCATCTCTTAAATGTGATGGGAATGAAATGTATCCAGGAATGAAAATAGCTTTTCTCTCTGGTATATTGTACTAGGCCTGCTCTTTAGAATTCAAGATACTAGTCCCTGTGGAATTTGCAGGGACGGTGCAAGATGTTTCGATGCCTGAGGCAGAAAGTCTGGATGGTGCCTTGAAGACAGAAAACAAATGGTGATAGTCTCCTCGAACACTGGTCCTGTCAAATTCCCAATTTGCTGTCTTCCTTGGGTGCGACAGGTTTCAGCAGCTGAGGTGGATGGCTTCACCTTGCCTCAAGGCAGAGCTGTCTCTGGGCATGTGGAATATTCCCCCCCCCAACCCTCTGTGTTGGGGGGAAATCTGTGCCTAGCCCCCCCACATTCTCCATGTGTGGGGCTGTGGGAGTTGCCCGGGAGGGAGCCCCCCCATTTAGGCTTTGCTCGCTAGCCAGCCATCATCTGGGGCTACCACCAGTCCCCTCCTATCCTTTCCTGGCAGGCAGGCAGAGGGCTTAGGAGGGAAGTGGGTCTTCTGCCATTTGCACGGGGAGAGGCTGAGAAACAGGGGGAGCCCTCTCCAGCTGCTCAGGAGGGATTCCTGCTGTTGCTTGCCTCCTCCGAAAGGGCAGGGCAAAGGAGACCTCTGGGGAGGAAGGACTCTGTGGGGTGGTGCTGTCCTGGTAGCCAGAGGGCTGGGAGCATTTGCCAGGGCAACTGGGTTGGTCGAGGGCTGGGAATTGCCCTGTGGCCGGGGTTGGCCACCTTGGCTCCCCAGCTGGTGTTGGACTACAACTCCCTTCATCCCCAGCCACAATAAAGGAGAGCAGGCCTTGGGGTAGCAAGCAGGACTGGTCCCCCTAGCTAAGCAGGGTCCACCCTGGTTGCATATGAATGGGAGACTAGAAGTGTCAGATCTTCCCCTCAAGGGATGGAGCCGCTCTGGGAAGAGCATCTGTTTTCCAAGTCCCCTCCCTGGCAGCAGCTCCAAGAGGGGGCTGAGAGAGACGCCTGCCTGCCATCTTGGAGAAGCCGCTGCCAGTCTGTGAAGACAAGACTGAGCTAGATAGACCAAGGGTCTGACTCAGTCTATGGCAACTTCCTGTGTTCCTAAACTGGCCCATCTAGCTCAGCATTGTCTACACTGACTGGCAGCAGTTCCCTAGCACTTTAGGTAAGGGTCTTTTCCCAGTCCAACCTGGAGATGCTGCCAGGGACTGAACCGGGGAACCTCTGCATGCAAAAGCAGGTACTGAGTCAGACCTTTGTCCATCCAGCTCAGGATTGCCCACACAGACTGGCAGCAGCTCTCCAAGGTTGCAGGCACAGGAGTCTCTCTCAGCCTGATCTGGAGAAGCTACCAGGGATTGGACTGGGGACCTTTTGCATGTGAGTATGCAGGTGCTCTTCCACTGAGCTATGGCCCCGTCCCCTCGGAGGAATATCTTACGGCACTCCCATGCAGTCGCCCATCCAAATGCAATCCGAGATGGGCCCTGCTTGGCAAAGGGGGACATTCATGTTCACTGCCACACAAGACTGGCTTCCCTTCCTACTCTGTAGGGTGAATACTAGTAAGAGAGAGAGAGAGTCAGAGGCCATCTGCTTCCATCCGTCCCAACCCCGCCGCTGGGCAGATCCCTTTGGATGCTGGCACAGGTGGGAGTGGCACCCCAGCCTCTCACCTGTGCGTGGTCATGACACAGGTGCATTTCACAAGTTTGCTCACCATCCCCTGGACTTTGGGAGCAGGGAGGGAGCTGTGATGGCAGACCCTTGATTCCCCAACAGCTTCGGTCCGCCGTCCAAGATGGGCCCGATGCTTTGGTGCTTGTGGATCTAGTAACGCCTGGCCCCAGGGGCGGGGGCTGCCTCCCTACCTGTCAGGGCTCCAGACTTCCCCTGCTTCTGTCGGCTTCCGTTCCTCCGGCCTGTTGCCGCACACCTCTGTACTGGGCATGGTTTTTGCCAGCTGCTTGTACGCTCACCCTTCAGCTAAATTTAGCCGTTTCCCAAATCTTATATGGGTCAGGTCTGGCTCTGCCTCTCCTTGTGTGTTTTCACGCCACCCTCCACCTCGGGATCCGCTCCCTGATTCTCCTCCTGGCCTCTCGGGAGGCAGAACTGCAAAATGATTTGGGTTTTATCGCCCCCTGCGTGCCCCTTCCCAGGTTTCTCGCTGCTTCTGCCCCCACCCCTTAAAACACGGATGCATCAGCAGTGATTTAATTTCTAAAAGGAGGAAGGCACACACACATGCACACCCCGCCGCATGCCTGCTGGAAGGTTCTGTTCCTATTATCCCTGCGTCTGCAACTTGGTAACTTGGTGGAGCAGTTCTTTAGAGAAGAGGGGATGATGGAGCTGAAGAGCTAAGCCCATCTCCTTCATCCTCTCCCAAAACTAGCCCCTCTGTCACTGCTGTACCCCTGTTTTGCCTCTAGGTGGGAAACTGGGATGGGCCAAGCACTGCCCCATAAGAGGAGCTGCTTTTGGCTTGGGGGCAGTGGCTGCGGACCCTCCCTTAATCCCTCGCGTGTGGGCAGCAGCACTAGTCTCTCAGTGGAAATGGAAGGGCCCTCTGCACGTGCCCAGGAGATTCCTCCCTTTTATTATTAATATTCCAGGGTTGGGCCCTGGCATTCCAAAAACGGGTCCAGGGGCTCAGCCCTGTTCTGAGGTGTTGGGGTTTTTTCCTACCCACATCTTGTACGGATCTGAATTATCGTCACATCCCCAACGCAGCCTTCTGATCCACTGCGCCTGATTCCTCTGCAAGAGCAAGCCAGGAAGGGACATTGATTTTGCTTTCTTCCTTGGGTTTAATTTATGTGCATTTAGAATGAAGGGATTTAGCAGGGTGCCTCTCCAGAGCCGCCTCCGTGCTCAGAAGTCAGACTTTGGCTTCTGGGAGATTAATTCTGCAGAAGGCTTTCCCCCAGAGTGTGGAAGAAGCAGGATTTGAGCAAGGTCAGGCATGGAACCTGTTTTTCAGTGATGAAGAAGAGGGAGTGAAGAGAGTTCCTCTGAGCATGTTTAGAGTGCCTTGCTTTTGCGGTTGAACACCACCACACATCTGGAATCAGGAGGCAGGGCTTCCAAGCCTTCCGGGGCAGTTTTGGGTCCCAGAATGTCATCTTGTGGAATTGACTGGTGGCACTATATGTCCAGTTGTGGTCTAAGCGGAGCCTGCTACTCTTCTGACCAATTTGCCTGTGTTTTCCTTGCCAAGGAGGGGCTGTCCTTGAAGAGGCCGTGTGGGTTCCTTGGCTAAGAATGGGTGGCAGTCTCTCCTTGGAGTGTAGGCTTCTCCTGCATGACCTTCTGGTGCTGCTTAAGAACATAAGAACAGCCCTGCTGGATCAGGCCCAAGGCCTATCTAGTCCAGCATCCTGTTTCAGATGGCTGCCCTATTAACTAGTACATTCTTGGGAGTCAGGGATGAGCAGTGAGGTGTCCAGGTTTGTAGATAAGACCAAATTATTCCAGATCGAGACCTCACGAGTGGCCTGCAGTGAGTTCCAAAAGGATCTCTCCAAACTGGGTGAATGGGCGACGACACGGCAAACAAGCTTCCTTGTAAAATGATGCATTTTTTGTGGGGGGGAAGCCCCTATCTTTCCATACGCACCAGCAAGGTCTGAACTGGCCATGATGAACGGGGCAAGAGTTCTCGGGGTCACGGTGGATATCTTGATGGAGATGTCAGCCTGGGGTGCGGCAGCTGTGAAGAGAGGCAGGCAGACTCCAGCTAGGGATTGTTAGGAGAGGGGATGAAAATAAAACTGCTAATATTATAAAGCTCTTATATAAATTTATGGTGCAGCTGCATGTAGAACGCTGTGTGCCGTGCTGGTCAGTCCGCCTTAAAAAGGACGTTGCAGGATGGGGAAAGGTGCAGAAAAGGATAACCAGATGGGTAACGGAAATGCCTCCTGCCTGAGGAAAGGCTGGATAATTCTGGGCTCTTTTGTTGAGGAAGAAAGAAGAGAAAGAAGGCTGTGATTGATGTTTATCAAAGTTTTATGAATGGCATAGAGAGAGTGAATTGTCAGAAATCTCTTTCCCTTTCCCGTACACTAGAACTTGGGTCACCCAATGAAATTCAGGCCGATGAAAGGAAGTACTTCTATGCATAATTCACACACAGGGCTCATGCTACTATGCACTTAGCGTGTGTGTGTGTGTGTGTTTAAAAACATATTAGAGGCATCCACAAAGGAGAGCTCTATTGGCAGCCATTTGCTGAAATAGCCAAATGGAGTTTCCATGCACAGGAGCAGTTTACCCTGAATTATGGACAACGAGGACAAGTGACAAAGGAAAGCAGCTCCCTTCATCTGATCTCCGAAAGCTGGCTGGCTTCATCTGGCTGGCTGCTATTGGAAACGGAAAGCAAGATGAGATGGACTTTGGTCTGCCCCAGCTGGATTTGTTTGTTCCTTTATGACTGCCCGGCCTCTTTTTAAGACAGAAACCCAATCCCCATTGGAGTAAGAAGCTTCAGAACAGCCATAACCTTTTCCACACACAAATCTGCATTTCTTTGTGTGGGTTGCTCGCAGGTGGGCAGGCCGATCCCGCTCTGGTTAAAAGAAAAGCACTTGATTTTAAAAAGACTCATCATCATCTGGGTCTTCTGAGCTGAAAAGTAATTCCCGCCCAAACCATGCCATGGCTTTGTGGCAGACTGGCCGGCCGGCCGGCTTCAATAAGGCATAAGAGTTGAAGAGAGCCCCCATGTTCAGGAGCAGTCTAGCACTGAGTGTGACATCCCGGGAACAAGCAACCGGGGGATCTCCTCCTCCTATCTTGCCCTGCGGCCGGGTGAGCTTCCCGGGAGCATCCAGTTGGCCTCCATTGGAGATGGGACTGACCATAGGCTGCAGGGACTCGGCTTCTCGAATTCCTGCAGACTTGCTCCTTCTGGAGTTGGTTAACTTCCCAGAGGTGCATCTAGGTAATTTTGGACCCTGGACCTAAAGGCCTTTGGAGCCCCCCACCCCCGCTCTACTGCAAGTTAAGCATTATCCCCCTACACAGACACACACCCACACCCCGTGATGTGTGCAGTATTCTAAATACTCTCTTCTGCTGAGTTACAGCCTCTCCTGTGTAGTGAACATAGGAAGCTGCCTTTTGAGTCAGGCCCTTGGGCCATCTAGCTCAGGATTGTCTACACTGGCTGGCAGCGGCTCGTCAGAGTTCCAGGCAGGAGTCTCTCCCAGCCCTACCTGGAGATGCTGCCAGGGACTGAACCTGGGACCTTCTGCATGCAAAGCAGATGCTCTGCCATTGAGCTATGGGTCCTCCCCAAAGGCAGGTGAATATCTGAAGCTAGCTCTGCATTGCCCACACTGCCTGGCTCTCTATGGTCTTGGACAGAGGCGGGTATTTCTCATCACTGCCGCCTGATCCATTAACTGGAGATGCGGCCAGGGATGGAACCTGGGTCCTCGTGCATACGAAAGAGCTACAGCCCGTCCTCTTAATCAGACCTCCGCTCCATCCCAGTATCCTCTCCTCTGACCGAGCAGCTCAGCCTTGTACAGCCTTCTACGGGGGAGCGATACCTGCCCTGACAGCCTCCTGCATTGTACAACGTTGTGCTGGTGCTTTTGTTGTTGTTGTGAAACGGAACCTGAGACGAAAACAACCATTTCCACACCCCTGAAGACCCGGCCTTTTGCGTCCGGTCGCTTGCCGTTGTGCCCTGTCGAAATGCGCGCGCACACACACACACACACACACACACACAGAGTCCTGGGCATAAATCATGGAGGGTCTGCAGACTTGAAAATGGACTCTCTCTGGAAGAGTGGCTGCGGAGGGAAGAAGGGCCATTCAACTGCAGCCCGAAACGTACACCCACACTTGGCCTGGCCCGAGTCTTTTGTCTTTCGGAGTATTTCTTTGCGTTTGGTGGCTGAAGTTGACTTTACAGCCCAGACAAAGCCAGGATTGTCTGCAAGGCGCTGAAAGCCACCAAGGAAGGCCCTGCCCCAATGGGCCACAAGCTCGCTCGCTTGTGCCGCGGTAGACAGAGAGTCTGTTTTATTCGTGCGTGGGCCATGGTGAACCGGGAGAAACACAAGGCTTCATGGAGTGCTCCTCCATACAACAACTGAAAACTTCCCTTCACGTTGAAAACTAGCATCTCAGGTCTTTTCTGTGTTTGGAGGACGGTTTTATGCAGAGATTCTGGGGATCATTCGGAAGGGGATTGAAAAGAAGACTGCTAATATTATAATGCCTTTATACAGATCTGTGGTGCGGCCACATTTGGAGTACTGCGTGCAGTTCTAGTCACCACATATCTCAAGAAGGATATTGTAGAACTGGAGAAGGTGCAGAAGAGGGCAACCAAGATGATTTTCAGGGTCCTGGAGCACCTTCCTTATGAAGCTAGGCTACAGCATCTGGGGCTTTTTAGTTTGGAAAAGAGGCGACTACAACAACCACAGGGCTCTGTGGTTGCCAGGAGTCGAAACCAACTTGACGGCACACTTTACATCTACGGGGAGATATGATAGAGGTCTATAAAATGATGCACAGTGTGGACAGGGAGAGAATTTTTTTCTCCCTCTCTCAAAACACTAGAACCAGGCGTCATCCCATAAAACTGATGGTGAGGAAACTTAGGACCAACGAAAGGAAGTACTTTCCCACACAGTGCCTAATTAATCTATGGAACTCTCTGCCACAGGATGTGGTGATGGCCACCAGCTTGGGTGGCTTTAAAAGGGACTTAGACAAATTCCAGGGCTATCAGTGGTTACTAGTCTGGTGGCTATGGGCCACCTCCAGCCTCAGAGGCAAGATGCCTCTAGATGCCAGTTGCAGGGGAGCAAGGACAGGAGAGAGGGCATGCCTTCGTCATCTCCTGCTGGTGGGCCACTGTGGGATACAGGGAGCTGGACTAGAGAGGCCTCCTTGGGCCCGATCCAGCAGGGCTCTTCTGATGATCTTACGCGCGCGTTTGTTCCTGTGAGCAGCCTGATGTGATCTAGAGTCGACCACCTGAGTGAGAATTAGGCTTGGGAGCTGTCTCCCAGAGACTTTGTGTCTCCGGCTAGCCAACCTCTCCTCCCTTCACACCACAGAGGGATTACGCTTTCTAAAGCCTCTCTAACGCCCCTTGGCTGGATCGAGTTGCAAAGACGGAAGCGCCAGCGAGAGGCAGAGGAGACCCTGGTGCACTCCGGAGGAGCAGGTGGCGCTGGGTGGGCAAAACTCTGCCCGCACCGTTCCCATGGGGACGCAGAGCCCACGCGCTCCACAACTTAACGCCACATGTCCGTCGCTCGGCTCCCTCTCCTCTTTCCGTGTGGGCGCTTCAGAAGCTGCCCGCCTCACGCGAGAGAAGCCAAACAGGTGCCCAGCTGGCCCTGCCCGGATTCTGGGCACCGGTTCAGGGAATGTGGCTGGACGTGAAGCATCCGCAGGGTCACTTCAGATGGCAAACAAGGAAGGAAAGGAGCTGCAGGTTGGAGGCACGCAAACCGGGCTAGAGGGCACGGCTGCTTGGCAGGAGCTTGGCAGGACCTTTTCCCTAGTCAGCTGTGGCAGCCGAGGAGACTCACAGCGCGTTTCCCCCCTTCTAGTCCACGAGGCCGACCTGCACATTTTGGCCTTTGGTGCCCCTTTTAAATCCCAATCTCCCTACAATGAGGGTAGAGTTGCCGTCCCTTTTGCCCAGAGTGAGAGTCAGAGTCTGGGTTGGGGTAACAATGAACAAATGGTTGCCTTCTCTCTCTATGGAGAACATTCCTGGCAATTTTCATTTCCAGTCCTCTGGCAACATAGCTAACATTTTATAGCAGGGTTCCCCCCCCCTTCTTTTAAAAACTTTTAAAACTACATTGCAAATTTGTCCGCTGCAGGCCTGATGGTCAGGACAATCAAAGCACGGGAACATGCTAAAAGTACTGCAGTGTGATCACTTCTTTCCCATCCCCTGCTCATCTGGATGCATGAGAAGCAGAGAGAGAGAGAAGCCGCTCTATCTGGAGGTCTGTGGATATTAGGAACATAGGAAGCTGCCGTATACTGAGTCAGACCCTTGGTCTATCTAGTTCAGTATTGTCTTCACAGACTGGCAGCGGCTTCTCCAAGGTTGCTGGCAGGAATCTCTCCCAGCCCTCTCTTGGAGATGCTGCCAGGGAGGGAACTTTGGACCTAGATGCTCTCCCCAGAGCGGCCCCATCCCCTATTAAGGGGAATATCTTGCAGTGCTCACACATCAAGTCTCCCATTCAAATGCAATCAGGGTGGACCCTGCTTAGCTAAGGGTACAAGTCATGCTAGCTACCACCAGACCAGCTCATGTTGTTGTTATACAAAATGTTTATATTTACGTCTTTGTCGACAAAACACATTTCCCAAGCAGTTTACTTCGCAAAAGGCAGAAGAAAGCGGCCCCTTCTCCTAAAAGCGGGGGGGAGCGGGGCATAACCGTACCATTGCAAAGTCTGCTGTGGCTGAAAAGCATAAGAGCAGGCCAGGCCAGGGTTTTTCCTGGACAGTTGGCAACCACCCACAGTCCTTCCCCCCCCCCCCGTGTTTTTATCAGGTTTGGCATCAACTCAGTGTGGTGTGGTTTTAAATCTTTTGTCGGGGAGGGGGGAGCACAAGATGGCATGACTGCTGCTTGCCATGCTAAATCTGTTTCTGTTGCTATGGAAACGGACGAGGCCTTGTGTGGTGGTGGCAGCCAGCGAGGGGAAGTGAGAAGCTGGGGAGCTCATGCATCGAAATGTGCCGATTTCGCCTCAAAGATGCCCCAACTCAAAGTCGCCCTGGTTTTTGCGGCAGGAATCGTGTATTTGTCTATCACTGCTCCAAATAGCCCCCACCCCCTGCACCTAAACCGCCGCTGTTCATATCTCTCTAGCCAACCTCTGCATGCAACGATTATGCAAAATTCTTTGCTTTTCATTTATGAAAATCTTCCTTGATCTGCATTTCATTATTCCAAAGTCTCTGTTTCCACACTTTGCCTTGGACCTGGTGGGTGCAATATTTGGGGGCCAAAGAGCCCCCACCTGACCCCCCCAAACAGCTCATCTAAATGCTGCACCCTAAATTCTCAAATATAGATACTTGTTGCTATAAAAATGTGTGGAGATAGGATTTGATTGAATGATTTGATTTGATTTCTATACCGCCCTTCCAAAAATGGTTCAGGGCGGTTTACACAGAGAATTGCCGGTTCTTCAGACTTGATCTGGATTCCCCAAGGATCTGCCTTCATCCTCGGCTAACGCTTGAAAGCTAGCCTGGAAATCCGAATGGCTTGAGTGAAAAACTGAACATACCATCCCCAGGAAGAGCTTCAGTCAGAGTTTGCAGCGCTTCCTTTAGCGGGGTATGCATCGTTCTCCCCTTTATCCTCACAACAGCCCTGCGAGGTAGGTAGGGTTGGCAGCCCTCTGGGATTGGCCTGGAATCTCCAAGTGATGCTGGAAAGCAAGGCTGGAGACTGCAATGGCTTGATATTGGGGGAAATATTGAAAACCGAAAAATGCTTAGACCAGCAGCCCTGTGCAGAATGGAAACACTTTGTGGAAACTGCTCACTTTCTGGCACTCTTTTTGGGTAGCCTAAATGGACAGTCTTTCAATGAAGTCTTTCAGTCTGTGTGCCCTTACAAACCTGGGTCACCACGTGAATCCGGAGGGCCAACACTCCCTTAACTGGGGGATGGTTCGCCACAACCGTTTTTCTAAGGCGGAAAGCCACCTCTCCAGAGACCATTTTTTGAGGTGGTGGAGAAAGCAGCCTCCGTCACCATCTCTGGTTTGTGCACTGACTTTTGCCAAACCCTGTGGAAATGTTTGCCTTGTGGTCGCTTCGATGTGTTGGCTGCCACCTCAGACAGCATCCCAGCATCCTCCGTTCTGTACCACAGACTTAATTAGCCAGACGTGTGTTCTCCCCAGAGCAGTTTTCAAAGAAAACTCAGAACGTGGCAGTGGCATGGGAGTGTAATGCATGTGCCACAACCACACACACCTGTGCATTTTTCTTGGGTGTGCACCCAGACTCTGTTGCCTAAGGGCTAGAGTCCCATTCTGTGATGTTTAGGAGCCTGCAGAGTGAGAAAATACCCCATCAGAACTGGGAATTGGACAGCCTGCTTCAGAACAAGTGTTATACTCCTTGGAGAAGTCTGCGTCTTTGGCAGAGGGAGGAAAAATGGGGCTCTTGATTCAGGTTCAGGCCCTGGAGAAACCTGGGTGACTCGCTTTGCTTTTCTCACATTCGTCTCTTTTTGCCTCATCCGGCTCTTGTGTGCCTTGAAGTTTTGAACGGCATAAATATTCTTTTGGAACTACGCATTGTGCGTCTAGCTGCACATTTTTAAAAAGCCCTGGTCAGGTGTAATCATTTGGAGGGACTTCAGCCATAGAGTCCATGTTGGACTACAGCAACTATCATCCTCGGGCACAGTGGCCAATAGTCATGGATGCTGGGAGTTGTAGTCAGCACCTGCAGGAGGGCTGAAGCTGTGCATCCCTAGAATAGAGAGTGCCGTGGTTTCCTCCCAGAAGGTTCTGGGAGATTCTGCTTTGTTGAGCGTGTGCTCTCAATGCTTCTGGAATTGGCTGGCCTGGAGAGTTTCCGAGGCCAAATTTGAGCCTGCACTTTGCCAGGATTCTGCGTATATGAGCAATGTGTGTGGGCAAAAAAATACTGTCATGAGTAGGCAGTATTGGTCTCTCCTCATTCTCAGGAATAATGCTGGATCCCAGTTGCAAGGTAGCAATTGCAGGAGAGAGGGCATGCCTTCACCTCTTGCCTGTGGGCATCTGGTGGCCCTCTGTGGGAAACAGGATGCTGGACTGGATGGGCCTTCTTGGGCTGGATCCAGCAGGGCTGTTCTTAATTACCATTGTAAAGAAATCCAGTGTGGTTACAGCTGGCCCTGTGAAGAGCCAAGGAGCTGTGTTCAAGTGGTGCCACCACTGCGGGTAGCTGTGGCCAGTTCCCCATCAGCCACTCCTTGTTCTGCATTTGCAGGCTACTGATCTGCTTCGCAGGGCTGTTGTGGGCACAAATCAGGGTCACAAACCAGGGTCGCCTTAAAAGTGCCGCATGTGGCCACCACTGCTGCTGTGAGCCTTGATTTTTTATTTTTTATTTTTGCTGCCTCATTTTCCTCAAAAGCAACATCAGAAATGTGAGTGGCGTTTCTGAAACCTCAAAGGAAAACAAGGACGCCCCACCCTGAAGTTGTCACTGCCTGGTAGGGGCTGGCAAAGAACACGAGCATGAATGTGTCACGGGGACAAAGGGGTGATTGTCAGTGCCTCTTCCCCCCCCCCCAGCGACTAGTAAACAAGGAGGAGGGGGAACCCTCCCCCCAAAAAAACAATGGTGACGCCCAGGCAGCTGGCAAGAGGGGCAGGGTATCCAGAGTGAGGCCTGCTTGTTGGGGTGGGAGCTGGATTAGCAAAGATGCTCACCAAACTGCAGAACGGGGGCTTAGCTTCCTTGGAGTCCCCCTTTTGCAGAACTTGCTTTAAAATCCCCTTGGAGGCACAAAATGCAGTTTCCTCCACATCGACAGAGGGGAGGAATGGGTGTCTCTCTTTCTCTGCCCATGCTGTGATGCATACCCTGGTCTAGAGTGGACCAAGGGTGGCCTCCGCAGACAGGTAGTTTGCCCCCCGCTCCCCACCTGCCCCCTACTTGTTTCAGAAATCAGGGGTCCAGCTCAGCTGCCCATAAATGCACTTTGCTCCTTTTGTCTGCCCCGCTCAGTTTTTCCTTTCTGGTCCAGACCTCTCTGTGCACTCTTAGGTGCCTACAGAGCTTTGAAGAGAGCTGGCCACCTCGCTTGTGCTGGCAGAAAGAAGCAGAGGCGTGATTCGACAAATGCCTCTCAGATGGAAAGGCCGGGTGAGGCAAAAGCAGACACAAATTCCGTGTGCAAGTTTCTGCCACCTTCTCATCCGGCAGACGTTTGAAAACACGCCTGTGGTTATTTTCCACGGGCACTGGTCTCTCCATCTCCGCCATGGGAGTCTTCTGTAGTAGAGACCCTCTTTCCTCTGCCACTCGAGGACTCATGCAGAGGGGCAGCAGTGTGGCTCTCTCTCCTGCCTTCAGGGAGGTGTGCCACTCTCCTGGCCATTCTGCTTGCCTTTCTCCGTTCTCCATGGTGATCGTTGCCTGCCTATCTGACTTACCTGCTTTTTCTCGGGCCGAAAGTGTGTCTGTGTGTGGTGTGTCTGCTGGGTGACTCAGTGTCTGCTCCAGGAATTCCTGTAGGTGTCTGGGAGGGAATGCAGAGTGTCAAAAAGACAGCGATCTCCCAAAGTTTAAGCCAACAAACCTGGAAGATCCTCCTCCTGTCTGCCTTTCTCCAAATTTAGGAAGGCGTCTTAACATCACCAGCTCTGGCAAGAATCGCCACTTGCATTATACCGCAATAAAATCTCCTTGGCTTTCCTGCTTTGGGGAGGGTAGGCAAAAAACAAAGTTATCGGCCCCATACACACTCAACCTGGTTCCGCCCCCGCTTTTTCCTCCCCCCCCCCCCGAGTGGGCTTTTTAGTCGTATATCATAGAGGGGGTTGACCTTGCCTCTGCTCCCTCCCCAAATGCTGAGTTTCATGCTTATCTTCAGGTACTGCCCAGAAGGGTCTCCAGTCAAAAATTCTGGTATCCATAGGAGCCAAGTATGAAGAACCTTCGGAGCTGTCGAATTGCATAGGAAGCTGCCTTTATACTGAGTCAGACCCTTGGTCCATCTAGCTCAGAACTGTCTACCCTGACTGGCAGCAGCTCTCCACGGTTCCAGGCAGAGGTCTCTCCCAGCCCTACCTGGAGATGCTGCCAGGGATGGAACCTGGGACCTTCTGCATGCCAAGCTGGCTACAGCCCTGCCCCCAAAGGTGGCACATGTGGGTCTCCCATACAGGCACTGACCACACCAGCACCTGCTTAGCTTCAGTTAAGTGACTGTATGGGGTTCCCACTTGGACCAGGCTCTGGGACTCAGGGATTCTAGAGTTGGAAGTGGCCCTAGAGGCCATCTAGTCCACCCCCTGCTCGGCTCAAGAAGCAGGTTCCCCATCCCTGTCCATCCTCTCTTTGGAAACCTTCAGCGGAGGAGAGCCCGCTGCTGCACGAGGCGGACTCTTCAGAGAGCAGCGCTTCATGCTGGGCCCAGGCGACCTGTGCATTTCAGAGTTGGCTCCTATTCTTTAGAGCAAGGCATGTATAGATTTTTTTGGGGAAAAGGAAGTCATCCATCACCACTCCACGCTCAGAGAAATGTGCCAAATCAGCGCATTATGTCTGGATGAGTCAGCATATTTGCCCTCCCTCTTCACTGGCACACCACATGCTTGGAGTTCAGCACTTGCAATAAAGAACACCTAGTTATTTTCTTTTTCTTCCCCCCACCCTTTAAATTAAAAAGAAGGTCCCCTAATTGCAGTGCTCACCTCTTCCGTGGCTGGAAGTACCTGAGATTGCTTCAGCATCGCGTCCGCGATGGATACAAGTCGTGTGTGTTCAATACAGTTGTATCAGTGTATAGAGTATCTACAGAGGAATGCAGGCCCCTGCCCCGAGGAGCTTACAACCTCAGTGAGAGGAGAGCTGGTCTTGTGGTCGCCAGCATGACTCGTCCCCTTAGCTAAGCAGGGTCCACCCTGGTTGCAAATGGATGGGAGACGGTGGGAGCACTGTAAGAGATTCCCCTTATGGGATGGAGACACTCTGGGAAGAGCATCTTGGTTCCCAGTTCCCTCCCTGGCTTCTCCAAAATAGGGCTGAGAGAGGCTCCTGCCTGCAACCTTGGAGAAGCTGCTGCCAGTCTGTGAAGACAATACTGAGCTAGATGGACCAATGGTCTGACTCAGTATATGGCAGATTCCTATGTTCATTGGGGAGAGTGGAAGGAAGGAAAGGTGATAGACAGCTTGAGCTGGAGTCTGCACTTACACTTCTGGATTTGTCCTTAAAACTTGGCAACCCCGCCGGAGGCTGAGCCGAGTTTAGAGACGATTGTCGCTTTCTTGAGTTGCTCTGGACGTGACCTTTTCCGTGCAGTTCCCAGATGGTTTGGAATTTCTGGAGCTGCAGTTATTAATGTGCCTCAGGCGGTGAGAAGCAGAGTGATTCAAGCTCTTGCCACCAAAGGGTGACGTAACAAAGTCGCTGCCCTTTTACGCTCTCCGAGAGCGTGGAACTGATACAGCATTTGCACACACTCCCCCCCCATCTCTCCAATGGGCAAAAATAGCTTGCCACAGATTTTAACTCTGTGGCCCGCTGGCATCCGTGCAGGGGGTGTGTGTGTGTGAACTGGCCCCAGCAGAACTGGGGGAGGGGAGACGCTACAGTCAATCCCTATTATTTCAAGAATGTTTTTGTATCTTAAAAAAAAAAAAAACATAACGGTATTGGCTGCTTGTTTGGTCTAAAGTTTACGAGCTCTCTGGATGTTGGTTACCTTTTGAATCTGCTGATGGTGCTTCTGGGCTACATAAAAGAGAAGCTTCAGACTGGGAATTGAGATTGAAGATGTTAATTGCCACACAATTAAAAGGAGCATGTAAATAGACTCTGCACGGTCCCCACAGTTGGGTTTAGCAAGACGGTGCAAGCGGATCAGCCAGACTGGAAAAAGAGGAGGAGGTGATTTGGTTGGCTTGATAATGAAATCCCCATCCTTCCTTGCCCTACTGGATATTGTACTGGATATTTTCTGCATGTGGATTCACTGATCTGTGATAACGGGATGGGGGGAACTGTGAGATCAGATGTTCTCAAATGTGGGTCCCCAAATGCTATTGAACTACATCTCCCATCATCCCAGTGGCCTTCAGCCATTGTGGCTAGGGATGATGGGAGTTGTAGTCCAAGTTTAAGAATCTCTGCATTAGATTATAAAGTTGCAACCGGTTAGAGTAAAGAAGCAAAAATGAGAAATAGGTGCAATAAAAAAAAATAAAAAAAAATCATGTCTTGCTGTTCCCCAAACATCCCACTCCCTGTTGCCCACAGCATCTGGCATTCAGAGGTAGACTATCTCTGGACCTAGAGGTTCTGTTTTAACCATCAGTTAATAGCCATAGACCAAGTTGAATTTGTCTGATTCTCCTTTGTAAAGCTATCTTGTGGCCGCAGATTCCACAGGTTAAGCATGCCGTCTGTAAATATGGTCTGCCTTTGGTCTCCTGGCTGGATCTCCTGCTCCTAACTGGATGACAGAGATTTCCAGGAAGATGGGAGAAGCATGGAAAAACTTCTCCCTGGTTCTGTCACCTTTTGTGAGGGTCTGTACCAATGGCAGGGGCGAGGGAGAGGAGAATTAACACTATTCTCTGTGTGTCCCATTTTCTGTTGTTGTGCGTTTCATTTCTTCCCCTTCTCATCCCCAGTGGGTGCTGGCCTTTGAGATCTTCATCCCTTTGGTCCTCTTCTTCATCTTGCTGGGGCTCCGGCAGAAGAAACCCACCATCCCCGTGAAGGAAGGTAAGTAGTGGACTCAGAACCCCATTCTCCTAGGTTGTTGGCACAGTTACTGCCCAATATGGTGCCCTACTGCACTGGTGATGCCAAAATGATCACTGTCTCCTCTCTTGTGAGTTCCAGCTTTCCCTTCATCATCCATCAATGGGCGGGGGTTGGTGCTGAGCCTTGAGCCCTGTGGAACTCTCTGCCCTGTGAAAGCCAATTGGCCCCCTTGATCACTACTCCCCGAAAGATTAAGACCACCCTATTTTGCTGAGCTGGTTACCCAGTCTGAAGGTTTCATCTCTCTGTTTTCGGTGTAGTTTTTGCTCTCCTGACCCTCTACTGTCCTTATTTACTTATTTTTATTGTTACAAACTGTTGACCGTGTATTTTGCTTATTATATTTTGGTTGTGTCTGCCTTGCCTGTGTTTGATATTTCTTTTAATAAATGTGACATAGGCAGCAACTCCACAGGTGAAGACTCTCCCTATGCTGCATGGTTCCGTCTGGGGAAAGTGTCACCTGTTAAATGTCTGTCATGTAGCCCTGGAGCCCTTCCAGGTGGGAAGGTTTCAACTGACCTCAGATAGTTGACCTGGGAGGAGAGCTGGTCTTGTGGCAGCAAGCATGAATTAGACCTTTGCTAAGCCTGGTCTGCCCTGGTTTGCATTTGAATGGGAGGCTACATGTGTGAGCTCTGTCAGATATTCCCCTCAGGGGATGATGAGGCCACTCTGGGAACAGCATCTTTATGCTTGCATGCAGAAGGTTCCAAGTTCCCTCCCTGGCAGCATCTCCAAGATAAGGCTGAGAGAGACCCCTGCCTGAACCTGGGAGAAGCTGCTGCCAGTCTGTGTAGACAATCCTGAGCTAGATGGACTAATGGTCTGACTCAGTATATGGCAGCTTCCTATGTTTCTATGAAACCCAAGTCGAAAATACTGGGCTATGGGGACAAACCCTCTGACACGGTACAAGGGACATTTCTATGTGGGGACAGACGTCTCAGGACCCACCTAATGGCAACCAAGCCCAGGAAATTTATCTGTAAGAGGGTGAAATTCAAACTGCGGCTGTTGGAGATAAGGAGCATTTCTTTATTTAAGTTGTCATATTATCCTAAGCTTTCCTGGCTGCCGTCTTCTGTGCCAAAGTTGCGGCAACTGGAGAACTGCCTACCAGAACGCCATCTTATTGACGGCTAAAGTTCACCCGTCCAATATCATGCCATATTTGTGCCTCTGTATAGTCATGTTTGCTTTTAAGTTTTGTTTTTCTTTGTCTTACGCATTTTTCTCTCTCTCTTCTCCCCACCCTATTTTTTTCTTTCTTCCTTTCATTCCTGCCACCTTTCATTCTTTTGTTTTTGTTGACTTAATGGCTTATGTTCCCTGTAGTCTGTAAGTTTGCTTTCTCTTTCCTGTTTGCCTTGAGCAAAGCATTCTGGGACAAGGGCGGCCATGTTGACCTAACCCTGGGGCTGCTTTGACTAATGTACTCATTTTTAGCCCTCACATTCTTGTCCTTCTGCTTTGTTTTTAATCTTCCCGGGGTGCCAGTGAGTGGAAACCTATATAGCTATTTCCAGCCATATTAACCTCTTGTGTGCCTCAAAGAAATAAAAATTTCTGCACATTTAATCCAGAGCAAATTCAACTCATCTTATGCTTGCTTTGTGATGCTTTGATTCCAAAAAGCCACAACCATTTTGCTGGTGGGCAGTAATGGGACGTGAGTTTTTTGGACAGAAATATTTCCAAAAGGTTTTTTGATGCTCAAAATAGATTGAGCTTTGATTTGGTGTGTTTATTTGACTTGCATTTCGTAAACAAAGCTAAAAATAAAGTGCACCATTGTTTGATTTTATGTGCTGTACAAATATCTCTGCAGTTTTTTTCAGTTGTCCAACCTGTTTGGACTGAAATGGTTGATTAGGAAAAACATTCACTAAAGCACATAATGTGATTTTAAATGTATTCAAACACAACCTAAACATCATTAGTTTTATTGGATGCTTGTACATATTTGAAGCCATGACAACTCAGTAGCATTAGCTTCCTTGACATTGTTTGAGTTTTAAGAAAAGCAGAAAAGAAGGTCCTGAAAACTGTTAACACACTAATTCCTAACACATCTAAAGAGCTGTGCATTAGAGAGACAGATATTTCCATTCTTTCTTGGGGTTGGGGGACGTAAATTCCAACTCCGAACCAGTCCAGTTGAACTGGTATTGTATCTGTTAATTAGGTTACTCCTTAATTCTATCAAACAACCCTTTTTTGAGAATGGAACGTATCTGTAGGAAAAGATGCCCGCAGAACGTTTTGCTTTGCAGAACATTTTCCACCACAGAGATCTTTCTGCCCCACATTTCTGCTGAAGTTCTGGAGTGCACAAGTGTGTTTCCTTACCGGGTCCCAAACCCACCCCTTTCTAGATTCCCCTGTGGCTTAATTATCCTTCCTTTCCACCCCATCCTAATTCTCTGCCCTGACCAGCTGCAATTTTGGGAGTTAGACGGACATGTCCATGGATGGCCTGCCAGAGGAGCGTGGGTTTTGCAGACCTGGTTGTACTGTGCCTTAATAACCTCTTCTCTCGTGCCATCCGCCTTCCTCTGTTCTTTTAACCCACCTTGTCTGGTAGGATATGCTAACAGCCTGGCCTGAGGCAAGCCCATTTGGGCCAGGATCAAAGGTCAGAGGTTGTCTTGCTGTCCATGGGAAGGAACGGCAGCATGGGGTGCTAATTCATACACAACTAGAGTCCCTCTCTCTAGCCTTACTGTGTAGATGAGCGTTTCTCAAGCCCAGATGCTGCTGGACTACAGCTCCCATCATCCAATGCTGTTGTGGCTGAGGAAGATGGGAGTTGTAGTCCAACAGCATCTGGGGCCCCAAGTTTGAGACGCTCTGGTATAGAGTAACAAGTATAGACTGGACATCCTATAAACCTATTTATTTGGAAGCTGCCAATTTAGGCTACCAAAGTAGATTCGTTCCGTTTGGCACAGGATCAGACAATTTCACCACTGAGCATCCGGCTGGAAACTCTGTCCCACGTTTGCTCTATCGCTAGTCAGATGGTGCATGAACCATGAGTCGAATTGGCTGGTGGGTGCAATTTGTGACACAATTAAGACACTCAAAATCCAAAATTTCAGAGAGATCTGCGGGGATTCTGCCCAGTTTCTTGGGCCTGTAGAAGGATTAGCACCTGGACATGAATGTTAAATCTAAAACAACGGGGTGGTTGGCCAAAACAAAACTTGAGATTTTGGGGTGGGGGAATTCACTTGGTTCAGAATGTGCTGAATTTTTGAACTCTGGGGGAAATTACGGTTTGGATCTGAATCCTGGTCCGTTTCATCATGGTGAGGATTTCTGTAGGCTCGTCCTTGGAGAGTGACCCAACATTGGCTGAATGGAAAGGACAACCTCTGACCTTCTCACCCTCTGAATACTGTCTAGCTCAAGGGTAGGCAACCTCGGCTCTCCAGCTGTGGTTGAACTACAACTCCCATCCTCCCCAACCACGATCGTGGCTGGGGATGATGGGAGTTGTAGTTCAACAACAGCTGAAGAGCTGAGGTTGCCTGTCCCTGGTCTAGCTTGACGGAGGGGCCTTCCTGTAGAGTAACGGTACTGATCCAGCACTTGCACTACTCTTTGCGACGGGGGCGCCCCCCACCTCTCCTCTTTCTTCTCATGCTCTTCCCCTCTCTAGCTTTCTACACGGCAGCTCCGCTCACCTCTGCTGGGATCCTGCCGGTGATGCAGTCCCTTTGTCCCGATGGGCAGCGAGACGAGTTTGGGTTCTTGCAGTATTCCAACTCCACGTGAGTCCGGAGCTTTTGTTTGGCTCTAGAGTCCCGGCGTGTTTTCTGTATTGCTTGGCGTGGGAGAGGTGTGTTTGTGAACAGAGGAGGTGTGTGGGTTCCCCCCCACTTTCTCTCTCACAGCTCAAGAGCACACAAAGAACTCCAGATACCAGGTGGTTCCTTGGGGACCTGTTTGTGTGCAGTCTCGGGTGACGTAGGCGTGCTTTTGCTGAGGCCATTTGAGCAGATGAAAGGTTCAAGAAAGCTGGGGGTGTGGGGGGCGTGAAACTATCAGTTGGAGATCCACACATCGGACTTGGCAGGAGGGAGAAGGCTGTGTGTGATTGGAGGGTTAGAAAAATCCACAGCACCTGGGACAGCAGGGGAACTTCAAATTTAACAGTGAACGGGGTAATTTTCGAAGAGGGATGTTCTTTCTTATGGTGGTTTTTATTAGCTTTTGATCCGGTCCATAACAGAATTCCCCCTCGCGGGGAAGGGGCTGGATGTTCTAGGTTCCCGTGTGTGATCCCTGTACACACACGGTACCTGGATCCGATCCACTCTCAGTGTGGGTTATATTTGGCTCTCCCGCATTGCCTCTCGTGCGGCCTTGAGAGGGAGGGGTTAACGCCAGCTTTTCAAAGTTGCTTAATGCAGCTGGCCTGGCGTTGAACTCTGCCGAGACCTGATGGTCCGGTTTCGGACCTGCACGCTCCAGTCCTGCCCGGGGCCTGCTGTCCAGTGGTATTCTCTGTGCCGCTAACCTCGCGGAGGAGGTTGAGACGGGCAGCTCAGGTTCTGGTCTGGAGCCCGAGAGAAGCAGGAGCCCTGCCAAGAAGTAACTGGATGTGGATTCAGCAGCCAGCTGAGGGTAGACGGGGTGTGGCCCACAGATGAGAGAATTCTGCCTCCCGGAAAGGCAGAATTCTGCCTGGAACCCCGGAGAGGCCGCTGCCAGTCAGTGTAGACAACCCTGAGCTGGCTGGGCCAAGGGTCGGTCCGAGGCAGCCTCCTAGCTTAAGAGAGAAAGGAAAAGGACCCCGGCAATGCACGGCCGACAAAAAGGAAGGCAATGCCAGGTGCCCGGACTTTGCTGCCCAGGGAGGTGGCGATGGCCGCTACTCGCTTCGGTGGGGAGGGGGCCTGCATGCCCAGGGGGCGCAGCCAGCTGAGAGAGCCCTGGCCGCCCCCCCCGGCCATTCCCGCACCCCCCTGTGTGTGTCAAGAGAGTGACGCCACCCCCATCACTCTGGGGTGGGGCTGTGCTCTGCAAGGGGAGGGAGCTGGTCTGGAGGCAGCGAGCATGAACTGCCCCCTTTGCTAAGCAGGGTCTGCCTTGGTTTGCATTTGAATGGGAGACTACATGTGTGAGCACTGTGAGAGATTCCCCTCAGGGGATAATGGAGTCCGCTCTGGGAAGGAGAGCACCTGCCTGCTTGCATGCAGAAGCTTCCAAGTCCCCTCCCTGGCAGCATCTCCAAGTGGGTCTGGGAGAGACCCCTGCCTGGAACATTGGAGGGCTGCTGCCAGTCCGTGTAGACAATACTGAGCTTGCTGAATCAAGGGCCTGACTCGGTGTAAGGCAGCTTCCTATAGGCAGGGCTTTCACAGGCCAGTGGGTGGCGGCAAAGGGTGAACCCTGAAGACATAAGGAGCTGTCTTCTCCCAAGTCAGACCCTTGGTCCATCTAGCTTAAGCTTGTCTGCTCTGACTGGCAGCAGCTGCTGGGCCCTTTTGTCGTCTGGGCTTCCCAAGACCCTTTTCCTGGGGATTGAACCCAGGAGCCTGTGCATGCCGCCAAGCAGTGGCCTTTTGACTATTATTATATATCACAACTGGCTATGATTGGAAAGGGCATTCCCTGCTACCTGGTGAGAAGCTGACGCATCTCTGAAGTTTCTGCCTGGCTCGGTGGCATCTCTAGAGGAGAGCAAGAGAGGCGGTGGGAGGGCTGGTCCCCAGCAGGGCCTTTGCGGGCCCCTTTCCCAGCGGCTGGGCTCTCGCTCCCAGCAGGTCAAGGGATCTGTTGTGCTGCTGCTCTGTATTTTATGCTCCTTATTGTGCATGGTTCTTAAACTTCATGCGCACACACTTGCAGCCTGCCTGCTTTGCAGCAGATGAGCCTGTGGGGAGTGTGGGAGGGGGTTCTCTCTCCTCCCACCCCCTCCGATAGCTAGCATCCCCTCTGCTCTCCCCGCTAGGGTGACGCAGCTGCTGGAGAGGCTCAACCAGGTGGTGGAAGAGAGCAACTTCTTCGACCCGAGCCACGCTGGGCTGGAAGAGAAACTGGAGTCCTTACGGCGCCACCTAGAGTCCCTCAGCAGCAACGAGCCCAGCGCCATGGAGGCACACTTCAGCAACCAGGCAGGTGAGCCTCAAAGCCGCTCTGCAGTCTGGGACCCCACACGGGCCAGGAGCCCTCTGTAAGCACGAGTCCTCCCTGCTCAGGGGTGGCGCAACTGCAATGGAATATTCATAGACATTTTAACCCGGGGAGGGGAAGGGTCAGTCGCGGAATGTTGGCAAATGGTGGAGCAACTGCAATGGAATATTCATAGACATTTTAACCTGGGGAGGGGAAGGGTCAGTCGCGGAATGTTGGCAAACAGGCACCCATGCTTTGGGGGGGGGCACTGAAAATGGGGGGTGGGGTGCTGAAAAGTTCTCCGCCTTCCGACGTCTCATTTACTTATTTATTCTGTATATTTTCACACCTCTGCAAACCTTTGTCTCTGGGCGGTTTACAGCAAACACAGAACCAATTAAAACAAATGGGTGCGTAAATGCATCTGAAGAGGCTCTTTTTAGAAGCTGTCCTCAGAGATGGGGAGGCGCTTATTTCGGCAGGGAGTGCGTTCCAAAGCCTCGGGGCGGCCACAGAGAAGGCCTATCCCTGAGTAGCTGTCTGGTAGCAACTGCTGACGGATCTCTCCAGATTATCTCAGTGTACGGTCGAGCTCATAACGAAGAAGACGCTCTCTTGGAAGCTGCCTTGTACTTAGACCAGGGCTGCTGAACTTTGGCCCCCTAGCTGCTTCTGAAGTACAACTCGCCTCATTCCCAGCCACAGAGGCCAGTAATCAGGGATGATGGGAGTTGTAGTCCAACATCTTTAGGAGGGCTGAAATTGTGCAGCCTTGTCTTAGATGCTTATTGTGTCCTTTGACCGGCAGCACCTCTCCAAGACCTCAGGCAGTGAGCGATTGTTCCCAACCCTCCTGCCTGGGAGTTTCTTAACCAGAGGTGCCTGGGATTGACCCTGAGACCATCTGCCTGCAAAGCAGGGGCTTTACCCACAAGCTTTTTGCACAGACCTAATCCAACATGGCCTCTCGAGAATGCTTCCGCTTGCCGAAAAGCTCTTCAAGGCAAGCCTCCTGACATCACGATACTTCTGCTTCTTCTCTCCTCCATCCCACCAGCGCCTGGTTTCACCCTGGACTCTACTGCCAAGGACAAAGCAGAGCTCCATGGCTTTCTGACGCGGAACCTTTCTCTGTCCAACGAGACGGCCGAGCTGCTGACAGGGTCCAACATTAACCTCAAAGAGGTGTGTGATCTGGGCAGGGATCGGGGAGAGAGGCGGCAGAGAGAGACCGGGGATTTCGCCGCATCGGTGCGGCCTCGGGTTGCAAACTGGTTGCCAGAATAATCTGAGGAGTGTGTGTGTGTGTCAGTGTGTAAAATACAGCAACCCGCACAGTGCCTTTTAGGAATAAAGCTTCTGAATAAATGACAGAATGAAACGGACAGATCTTAACGGGTCCTCTTCCCCCAGGTATACCGGTTATTCTTTGGCACCGCTCCTGCCTCCACGGAGGGGTTTCATGAGCCCTGGGACCGATTCAACACTGCGGAGAAGCTGCTGCACTTAGAGGTGGGACGAGCAGGCTTGGGGCTCATTCTGTTGGGGGTCGGCGGAGGAAGAGGGCCCCCTCCCCGTTTCAGGTGGCCCACCCAGCCCCTTCGGGTGGCTCTGATCCTCCAAGGCAGGGATGGTCAGGCTTCATTCAGGCTCATGGAGTCAACTCTCTTTTGTACTTGAACTCCACCAGCTGCAAAACAGGGGCTAGCGGGGGGCTGGGTGGCCAGGCCAAGCCAATTCCTGGCTGCACCCCCACAAATAGAATTCTCTCCCAACGGGGGTGTCCCTTCTCTGGCTTCTGTGGCTGTTTTTCAAAAGCGGCTAAAGACTTTGCCAGCGTATTTACCAGAACCCAAGACTAGTTCTTCCCCCACCCCATGCTCTTTGATTTTAGAAACCGGGGATCATCTTAAATTCAGAGTCTTCTTCCTGTTGGGCAAATACAGGCATAACCTGGATTTAACCTGTGTTTTGTAAGGAAGTTGTCTTAAATGCAGAGTCGTTGGGTAAATGTGGTATTTGTTCAGGCTTTTTCCTCTCTTGGGGGTTGCCAGTCTCTCTGCTCTCCTGCTGCTCTGTCTGGGTTTTTTAATGGCTGTTGTTTTTTGATGGTTTTTTTGTGCGGTTTTTATTGTGGAATTTTATTGCATTTTTAACTTTTGTAAGCCGTCTTGGATGAGCTTCATGGAAGGCCGTGGTCCCCCAACCTCCTGTTTCCCATAGACTTTAATGCCTCGCCAACTGCGAATTTGCCAAAACGGAACCCTGGCAGTTGGTGAGGGATAACTGTACACTGAATTAATAGTAAATAGAGGGCTAATCTGCATGTACAAGTGCAAGCCTCTGTCTGAGTGGCTAGAGATCAGGAACTCTAACACCAAACCCCCAAAGGTGCAACTGAGAAGCCCACAATCAGGGCATGAAGGCAACTGGTATTTGGGGGTACACTGCTCCTGGACAGAGAAGCTCCGTCGTTGTTAGTTTTCTGTTTGCCGCTCTATGGTTCTCTCTCTATGCCTCAGGAAAGTCTTCTGGGCAGCTTTCGGACCACGGAGGACGGCTTGGTCCGCCAAGCGCTGCGCTACCCCCAGAAGGCTCCTCACAAGAAGACCCTCCTCCACCTCTTCTCCCAGGCCTTTGGGCTTGCCAGCCCAGCCGCGGAGCCCTCCAGCTCTTACAGTCCACAAGCCTTTGTGAAGGACATGGAGGTGAGCGAGACTCCCGGCTGGAGAGGGGCAGGGAGACCCCTCCCCGCGGTGGTTGCCTCTCAGCTGTTTCCTTTAGGCTGCGAGCCCCCTGGGAATAGGGACCCCTCGTGATTTATCCCTAGTGGGTGAGGCCTGAGGTTGGCCGGGCAAAATCATTCTTGTGTCGATTACGCTGACGGGAAAGTTCAAGCAATGAAATATCTGCCGTGGGATTTTTTGAATTTAATGTGCTTGCCAAAGGGAAGTAAAAGGGCCGTTTGACATCTGGGGGCATTTGGGTTCATCGCAGGGGTGTGAACCCTCCTGGACCCTCCGCCCCACAAAACCATGGGTCAGGGAGCCAGAAGGGTGGGTCATCTGGTGTTGGTTTCCTCATGCAGATAGACCCAAGTCCCACAGGGCATGGCTTTGGGGTGCGGAAGATACGATACGACGGGTATTTCTGTACCGCTTTTCAACCAAAGTTTCCAAAGCGGTTTATGTAGCTATAAAATAAAATTAAATTAAATTACTGCCTGTCCCCCAAGGGGCTCACCATCTAAAAGAGAAGAAGAAATAAGATAGGCCCCAGCAACAGCCACTGGAGGGATGCTGTGCTGGGGATGGAGAGGGCCAGTTGCTCTCCCCCTGCTCAGTACAAGAGAATTCCCACTTTAAAAAAGGTGCCTCTCTGCTCAGTTAGCAGGGGGTCCTGCAAGGCTCCATTGACTCATGGCCACCTCCTTATTTTCCAGAACGTCCTTTTCACTCCGGCGGTGCTGGAGAGGCTCACCTGCCGGCATGGCCAGGACGAGCTGAAGCGCATCCTGGTGGTGCCGGAAGGCCAGGGCCCTCTTCTGCGCGCCTACCAGGTGGCCGCCTGCAACCGGAGTGCCAGCCTGCGCAAGGACTACTTTGGGCAGCTGGCGGCGGAGCTGAAGGAGCAGCTGGACGCCCGGAAGATCATCAACCAGGTGAGGGAGCTTCGGAAGGGCAGGGCGGGCGAGGAAGCCCTGTGGGCAAGTCGGCAGGCATCTGGCAGCGAGACCCTTGGCCCACCTCGCTCAGGATTGTCCGCGCCGGCAACCCCTCTGCAAGGTTTCAGACTTGGGGGTCTTTCCCAGCCCTACCTGGAGATGCCACGAGATGTGGTGATAGCCAACAACCTGGATGGCTTTAAGATAAATTCATGGTGGGCAGTTCTCTCAACGGCTACAAAACGTGCCTTTTGTCCCGAGGAAGCCTCGAAACTAGCCCCCTGCCCCTGACTCTCCGCTGTGTTCAACCCACAGTTGAAGCTCGACGAGGTGAACGGAACGGCGGCTCGGAACCGGCTCCGTGCCCTGCTGGAGGACCTGGCGGAGATGGAGAAGGTCCTCAAAGACGTGGATGTCCTCTCGGCACTGGCCAGGCTCCTCCCCAAGGGGGCCTGCACCCCCAAGGCGCCCCTGGCCTCTCCCAACAGTACCAGCTCCGGGGGGAACTTCACTTCCGGCAGCAACTCCAGCGCTGAGGAGGGGAAGAGCGAAAGCGAGCCCCTCCCGGAGAACCCCCAAGGGCAGTGCTCGGCCTTCGTCCAGCTCTGGGCAGGTCTGCAGCCGATCCTCTGTGGCAATAACCGGTAAGGATTCCAGGCTCGGCTGCGGGGGGAGAGCTCTTGGGGGCCCCAGCAGGAGCCGCGGACAGCACCCAGCCAACAGGATGTGGGGCTGTCCCCTTAGATACCACTCTGAGAGACTTCTGGGAGGGGTGGTGTGTGGTGGGGCTGCAGTGAGGGGGGAGTGGAGAGGGCAGGTTTCCTTAAGGGCTCACCACCGTCCCGTCCCCCCCCGCAGAATCCGAGCCCCACATTCGAGCCTGCCTGTATCCCTGGGTTAAGAAATACGGCTGACGCTCAATAAAGACCCAGCAGTTGGGAAGCCGTGTGTGGATTCCCCGCCCTTCCGTTTGGATTTCCCTGCTCAGAAACACGCTCCTAAGAAAGAGAAAACCTTGGGGGTGGCGGGGGATACGGCCTCGTGGTGGTGATGGTTGGGTTACCGTGTGTGTGTGTCTGGTGGTTGTCCCCATTTCAGGACCATTGAGCCAGAGGCTCTGAAGCAGGGGAACATGAGTTCGCTGGGGTTCACCAGCAAGGAGCAGCGTAACCTGGGCCTCCTTGTCCACCTCATGACCAGTAATCCCAAGATCCTCTATGCACCTGTCGGCACGGAGGTGGACAAGGTCATTGTCAAGGTGGGTCTGCAAGAAGGTTGGCTTTGGAGGATGGAATCTCCTCGCCGATTACTCCTGCCTGTTTCCCTCCTTGGGAAGACTCATACAGCCTCTTTGAGTCTCTTTCTTCGGCCCGATGGGGCCGTAGCTCAGTGGCGGATCATCTGCTCTGCAGGCAGAAAGTCGCAGGTCCCGTCCCTGGCAGCGTCTCCCGGTAGGGCTGGGAAAGCCTCCTGCCTGAAACCTTGGAGTGTTGCTGCCAGTCAGTGTTGACAGTGCTGAGCTAGATGGACCAAGGGTCTGGCTCAGTAGGGGGCAGCTTCGCATGGACCTACCTTGTCAGTGTCTCTGTCAGTTTCTTGCTGCTGAAAGGACTTTGGCTTGACTTCAGTTGCTGCTGCTGGTCGCTCCGAGTGTCGGGGTGCTGAGCTGTGTTGCCTCACCTTGCAAAGCTCCAATAATGGAGATCCGCCTCCCCGAGTCTGTCAGCCGCGATCAGGAGCGATCCTGGCAGTTCACACGCACACGTTCAAAACCGGCCTGGTTTTTGCACACGCATGTGAATAGCCTCACTACCCGTTAAATGCCAGAGCTAAGCTTTGGTTCTTCCCGCAAAGCATCCTGTGAAGTTTGAGGGTGCGATGGAGAATTTTTCTTGCACCCAGAAGCAAATGCGCGGATACCCCAAATACAGAATGAACCGGGGGGCTTTTTTCTCTGCTGTTCACCCCGGGTTCCTTTTTGCTCACGGCTCCCTGCTTTTGGGTCGCAGGCCAACGAGACATTCGCCTTTGTCGGGAACGTGACTCACTACGCCCAGGTCTGGCTGAACGTCTCGGCAGAGATCCGCACCTTCCTGGAGGAGGGCGTGCTTCAACAACGCGTCCGCTGGCTGCAGCAGGTAGGCAGTGGGGGGGGGGGCGGCCGGCCGAGAAGGCCTCTCACCACCCCATCCCAGCTGGGGTAACCACAGGACAAATGGCAAACCCGCCCGTCCTAAATTTATGATAGAACACATCCCAGCCCAATAAAACACTGCAGAAGCAATGAAAGAGGACAGTAAAACTGGCAGAGCCAATGAAACGGCGAGGAGATCACTTTTATTGCACACTCGGCCTTAACTTGGGGAAGCCGTAAGGGAAACCACGCGGGTCGTATTTCTGCTCAGTCCGATGCCAAGCCGCCCCCGCCTTGTGGCAAACCAGGGCAAAGGATCAGCAGATGCCCAAGCTCTTAGCCACTGCCCTTGCCTTTTAAAAATATTGTTAAACCCAAGTCCCCAATTTAGCTCTAGTTGCTCCCGGGCTCCTGTCTTCGGATCTTTGGGGGTCTGGAGGAGTCTGTGGGAAAGGCTGTGAGCTTCCCCAAGAAAGCTCTTCCTCTTCCTTCCACCTTCCAGATGATGCTCCGGCAGGATGCTACCCATAAGCCCCATTCACATGTTGCATTCAGCACTTGTGCAACCTGCGTGCTGTGTATCTGTGCACAGATGCCATTAGGCACAGCAGTCCACTTGCTGGCTGCATCCCGTCTGTGCCCAGCTTCACTTGGAAAGGAACGCAGGCCCCGCCATTCACACAAACACATGGGCGGACATCTGAACTGCAGGGGCAATGTAGTGTGTGCAGAGGCAGCAGCTGCTCACCGCCCCTTCTCCCTGTCCCTTTGGTTACCCACAGATTGCCGCAGATCTTCAGAAGCACCCTGAAATCCTGAACGTTTCTGACAGCGACCTTCTCCACAGCTTCATGGACAGCAACTTCTCCTTGCCCAGCTCCAACTCTCTCCTGCAGCAGCTGGACACCATTGACAATGCTGCCTGTGGCTGGATCCAGTTCATGTCCAAGGTAGGCGCCCCGTGCCTGCTGCCGGCCAGAGCCCTGCGCGGCATATGCGGCCTGCACTGGGTCCCGCTGGGATAACTAGGCTGCAAGGCGCTTAGGGGTTGCTCAGGCTCTGCCTCCTCATCGCCACAGAGGACATGGAGCTTCTGCTCCCAAAGGCATGCCCAGGAGCTCTGTGCTGTCCCATGATGTCCTTTTTTTCTTCTCTTCCCCCCACCCCTCCACCCCCAGGTCAGCGTAGATATCTTCAAGGGCTTTCCAGACGAGGAGAGCATCGTAAACTACACACTGAATCAAGCCTACCAAGACAACATCACGGTGTTTGCCAGTACGGTTCCTCCTTTTCTTATGTTGTGTCCATGAGGACTAGAAACTGCTTTATTCTGTGGCGAACTATACATCTGCCTGTGGTGTAGCTTGACTAACCACTTGCAGTTCCTTCTCTTTGTGGCCCTTACTGAATGTTCCTTGCCCTCCTCTGCCCCCCCGCCCCGTCCCCAACACAGGTGTGATCTTCCAAACCAACAAAGATGGAACTCTTCCACCCCACGTGATGTACAAGATCCGGCAAAACTCCAGCTTTACGGAAAAGACTAACGAGATCCGCCGCGCGTATTGGCGGCCCGGCCCGAACACCGGGGGCCGTTTCTACTTCCTCTATGGCTTCGTCTGGATCCAAGGTGAGCATTTCCCATTTCCAGCTGCAGCTTGGGCTGAAAACAGGCCTTGTTTCCTCCTCCGTTCCCAAGGGCAGGAACCGTGGTTGGGTCTTATTTCCCTCGTTCTTGTGTCCCCCAGTGTGAAATGACATCATAGGAAAAGCTGCCTGATACGGAGTCTGACCCTTGGTCCGTCTAGCTCAGTACTGTCTACACAGACTGGTAGCATCTGTTCAAGGTTGCAGGCACAGGAGTCTCTCTCCCAGCCCTACCTGGAGATGCTGTCTGGGATTGAACCTGGGACCTTCTGCATGCCAAGCAGAGGCTCTGTCACTGAACTATGGTCCTTTCCCAAAGAGCCTAGGAAGCTGCCCTCTACTGTGTCAGACCCGTGGTCCATCTAGCTCAGTATTGTCTACACTGACTGGCAGCAGCAGCTCCCAGCCCTACCTGCAGATGCCAAGGAGAGAACCTGGGGCCTTTCTGCATGCAAAGCAGATGCTTTTCCACTGAGCTATGGCCCCATTCTCTAAGGGAATATTTTAACAGTGCTCACACATGTAGTCTCCCCTCCAAATGCAAACTAAGGCAAGCCCTGCTTAGCAAAGGGGGCAACTCATGCTTGCTGGTGCAAGACCAGCTCTAATTGGAGGTTAACCTCTCTCTCTCCCCCCCTCCACCCCAAGATATGATGGAGAGAGCCCTCATCAACACCTTTGTCGGCCATGATGTGGTTGAACCCGGCAACTACGTGCAGATGTTTCCATATCCGTGCTACACCCGTGACGAGTGAGTCGTTCGTGTGAATGAATGCATTTCCAGGGAGTTATCCAGACATGGCTTCATGCCGTAGGGCGTATCCAAAGAGCAAATCTGCTTCGCAGCAGATTCGCAGCTGTTTAAATCGGGTGATTAGTTGGGTCGTTCACAGAGGGTTGGCTCCTCTCCGCATTCTTTTTCCTGTATGTGCTCCTCTGGGTTTTTCCCCCAACCAATCACGTCCCAGGAGGAGGCAAGAGATGCCTCCCTTCATCATCATCATCATCATCATCATCATCATCATCATCATCATCATCATCATCGTTTGAATGCGCAGCCCTAATTCGGGGGAAAGCAGAATTGTGTGTGAACTGGTCCCTGATAGCCCGCTGTGACTTCGGGGTAAATCCAGCTGATATGTGGACTCGCAGCCTCCATTCCGGAGGAGATGCGGACTAAAAGCCACGTGTGTAAAGGTCCCTGGTCTCCTTTGGGCCATCCAGAGGACCTCTTTGCACCAGGGCCTGGAAATTGGCATCTCCTAACTTTGCAAGCCCCACTCTGGGGGAGACGGTTGGAGCATTGGTCCCTGCAGGCCTAGTGGTGAGTTTTTGCTGCCCTTTGCTAGATCGCCTTACCGGGGCTGTTGGTGATGCCTGTCCTCTGTGTCTCCCCAGCTTCCTGTTCGTCATTGAGCACATGATGCCTCTCTGCATGGTCATCTCTTGGGTCTACTCGGTGGCCATGATGATCCAGCACATTGTAGCGGAGAAGGAGCACCGCTTGAAGGAGGTAGGGGCGATGCACTGTCCCGGGGTGGGAGAGGGTTTGATGGATTGTTCTCTGCTCCCAGATGGTTGCCATCTTGTGGTCCAGACACTGGGGTGTTCTCCTCCCTCTAGGAACATAGGAAGCTGCCATATACTAGTCAGACCCTTGGTCCACCCTGCTCAGGATTGTCTGCACAGACCGGCAGCGGGTTCTCCAAGGTTGCAGGCAGGAGTCTCTGGCTGCCTTCCCAGACGATCCATTTAACGGGAGCTTTCAGCTCTGAGCGGGGCAGCGATGCCTCTTAAGTCTCTGGGGTTTTCAGCTGGCAGGCACATGGGCCTTCCTTCCTTCCTCTCTGCCAACAGAGGTGGCAGGGTTGGCAGAGATGCCAACTGCCAGGAGGAATTCCTTCTAGCACGCTGAGCGAGGCAGCGAGCAAGCAGACAGGCTGACCGCAAGAGAACACAGGAAGGGCGCTCTAAACCCGGGGCTGCTTTGTGTCTCTGCTTGCCAGTGGTTCTGTCCCTTGGGCTCTAGCGACCGGAATCAGAGTATAGATAGCATCATGCCCTCCTACAAATCTGGCTTGACTCCAATCCGGGTTGGGCAAGTCAGAGACTGCTGTCCTACCCATCTCTCGTGTACAGCTGGTAGCCCACTGTGGGAAGCAGGATGCTGGACTAGATGGGCCTTGGGCCTGATCCAGCAGGGCTGTTCTTATGTTCCCCATCACTTTACCGAGGCAGGAGGACCCTGCTCCTCTCTCCCTGGCAATCACGCCCTCCCCCCCTGACCTTGTGGCACACAACTCCCGAATTAGGGTGCGACGCTTCACTTACCCCGATTATAATCCTGTGAACTCTCTTGGGCTTCAATTCTGGCTGCCCCATCTCAAAAAGGACCTAATGGCGCAGCGGGGAAGTGACTTGCCTAGGGAGGAAGAGGTTGCCGGTTCGAATCCCCGCTGGTATGTTTCCCAGACTATGGGAAATGCCTAGATCGGGGAGCAGCGATATAGGAAGGTGCTCAAAGGCATCATCATCTCTTACTGTGCGGGAGATGGCAGTGGTCATCCCCTCCTGTATTCTACCAAAGACAACCACAGGGCTTGGTGGTTGCTGGGAGTCAACACTGATTCGACGGCACAACTTCAGTACTGGAAGACAGAGAGAGAAGTACTGGGAATACAGAAATACAATCATGACAATGTTGAGGGTTCTCTCCCCACCACTCGAGAGTTGAAGGCTGGTCTGGAAAGGGGAATGCCGGCATGGAGTGGACATTTGTCCCTTTTGCCTCTGCCCTAACAGTTGCTGCAGGTTTTTGCATCTAAAAACCTGCCATACTTGTTTGGCCAGAGGCAGGGCAAGAGAAATGTGCATGCGAAACAAGGGAAGTGAAGGACTGGTTAACTGGGCAGGACAAGCACCCTACCAAACTTTGGGAGCTGTGCTCGCTCCTGATGTTTCAGTCGTGTGCACGACGGTCTGTCAGGCATCAGCTTGGCAGGACCTTTCTCCCTCCTACCCCTTTCAAATGCTTGGGACGGAGCCTGGGTACTTCCATTCCCGCCCCGCTGGGGCTGAGCAAACGATCAAGTTCCCTGCCTCCTACTAGCTACTTTTTATTTGCACCCGGTGGAAAATGGGGAGCACACACCCAGCTCCCGAAGCTTGGAAGAATGCTTGTCATACCCAGCGAATGGTGGCGAGAGCAGGATCTGCCTCTCTCTCCGACGGCCTCCCACACTCTCAAAGAAAACTCTTCAGCAGACGGTCTCTGCAGGCTCCCTGCTGCTGGTTTTTGCCAAAGGAGGCGTTCCTTCTGGAGGGTGCAAACTCAGCTCCGCACGGACCAGCATCCTGTCTCTCGTGAACTGACGGGTGAAGAGCTGGGCGAGCGCGGCAGTGGGGCCGGGCGGCCAGAGGCATGGGCGGATCAATAGAACCGATGGTTGCTTAATGGCCTAGATTAAGACCGCATCTCCATGGGGACAGCGGAGCATTGCTGAGCGGTGAACGGAATGCCACATACGTCAGCTCAGCTATAGTCAGTGTAACTCTCTCCATATCCCGGAGAGAGCAGAGATGCTCGTTGAAGGCTCCCTAAGAGTTTGGGGCTGAGGCAAGATTTGAACCCAGAACTTGCTGCTGGCAAATGTGTCCACGGCTGCCACGGGGTATGAAGCTGCAGCAAATTCTCTCCTCAGTCTAATAAATGCAGCCGGGAGTGTGACACCCAGTGTGGTGTAATGGCTAGAGCGTTGGACTCAGACTGGGGAGACCTGGGTTCGAATTCCGATGCAGCCAGCAAATTTACGGGGAGCCCTTGAGCTGCCCTCCCCCTCTCTCTCGCACACACTCTTGGCCCCAGTGGAAACCCCTCAGTTGCGGGAGGACACCTGCGAAAAGCTCTCTCCCCTGGTGGGTTCCCTGCACACGGCCCCGGAGCTCTCCAAGTCCTGATCCTGCCCTGGCACCTAGCCACCATCCCGCTCCGCTCAGTTTCCGGCCCTGTACCAGTCCTCTTCCAGCTCTGACCTTGGACTCCTGGAAGGCAGTAAGGTCCTGCCTGGAACAAGCTCCTTGGGGGCCAAATAAATGCCTTGCACAGGCGCCTTGCATGCATTCTATTTTTCACACCGTTGGCAAAGTCGGAACTGGTGCAGCTCTTGCAGAGGCATCAGGCCTGGCATGCTCAACTGAGCTTATGCCCCTCTCTGGCTGGCAGGTGATGAAGATGATGGGTCTGAACAACGCGGTGCATTGGGTCGCCTGGTTCATCACGGGGTTCGTCCAGCTCTCCATCTCGGTCACGGCGCTCACCGCCATCCTCAAGTACGGGAAAGTCCTGATGCACAGTGACGTCTTCATCATCTGGCTCTTCCTCGCCATCTATGCCGTGGCCACCATCATGTTCTGGTGAGCGGAGCGATGGCGGGAGGAACTGTGGGCATGGAAGAGGCACGTGTAGTCAGACATGACCTGCATGCCTTCAAACCTGGTTGTAAGGTAGACTGCCGTTGCAGTCTCCATGTTGCTGGTTTTTGTTTTTGTTTGGAAAGCAAGTTTCTAGACCTTATGAGAAGATCGAAAAGGGGTGTGGCTAATCTCAGAAATGATTTGGTTCTCCACTCAGTCTCTCGGGCCTGGTTCTTGGTATGGTGGTTATTCTGAGTCAGGACTATACCACTTCAGATAGCAAGCCTGCAGGCAGGGAATAGTCTCAGGGCCGAATGTTCCTGCCGTCCGCAGTGGTACCGTCCAGACACAGCTGGACCACCTCTGTGGGAACCAGACCTCGGCTCCTGTCCTTCTCTAACCCCAAATCTGTAAATTGGTCTGAGTAAACAAGACTCCCGGAGAGTCAGAGGATGTTGCCCTGCACAGCCCCTTGTCTTTCTGGCCTAGTTAAGGGATGTAAAGTGTGCATACTTTTTTTTGACGGGACTGGCGTGCCCGTGCCTTCAAACTCTGCCGGTCTCAGGATGAAGTTGTGGGGATTTCATTCCTGGCGTGTGTGTATTCTCTCTCTCCCCCTGCCCACAGTTTCTTGATCTCTGTGCTCTACTCGAAAGCCAAGCTGGCCTCAGCCTGTGGCGGCATCATCTACTTCCTCAGCTACGTCCCCTACATGTACGTTGCCATCCGGGAGGAGGTGGCCCACGACAAGATCACCGCCTTCGAGAAGTGCATCGCGGTGAGTAACGGGCCTCGCTTGGACCTAAGAACAGCCCTGCGGGATCAGGCCCAAGGAGGCCCATCTAGTCCAGCCTCCAGTTTCCCACAGTGGCCCACCAGATGCCTCTGGGGAGCCCACAGGCACGAGGTGAGGGCCTGCCCAATCTCTCCTGCTGTGGCTCCCCTGCAACTGGGATTCGGAAGCATCCTGCCTCTGAGGCTGGAGGTAGCCTAGAGCCATCCAGACCAGGAGCCACTGATAGAGTTGTCCTCCATGAATTGGCCTAAGCCTTTTTTTAAAGCCATTCAAGCTGGTGGCCACTGCCATATCCTGTGGCAGAGAATCCCATAGATTAATAATTAATAATGTGCTCTGTGGAAACAGTCCTTCCTTTTGTCAGTCCTGAATTTCCTGGCCATCAGTTTCATGGGATGACCCTTGGTTCTGATGTGAGAAGGAAAACCTTCCATCGAGCCATTTTCTCAACACCATGCAAATTCTGTAAACCTCTGCCATGCCTTCCCTTAGACGTCTTTTTTTCCTGGAGCTAAAAAGCCCCAGGTATTGAGTTCGGTTTAGTTGTTCTAAACTGCTTTCTTTCGGAATCTCAAATCTGGTCCCCCGATGGGTATTGCCTGCTTCTCCTTTGCCAGCCTTGACCCCAGAGATGGCGGTGGGGTGACCTATGGCTCTTTGTCGTGACCCCTGTTGCCCATTAAGATCATCTGGAGAGGTCCGGTTTCAGTTGCCGCCGGCTCATTTGGTGGCAACTCGGGACTGGGCCTTCTCTGTGGCTGCCCTGGCTGGCTTTGGAATGTGCTCCCTGTCCAAATAAGAACATCTCCATCTCTGAATTTGTTTAGAAAGACCCTCAAGACGCACCTGTTTTTCTCAGGCTTTTAACTGAAATTAATTTCAAACTGTTCAGTTGTTTTCACCCCACGATATAGTTTTAACCTTTTGGTTCTTTGAAACTGTTTTGTTTTTACTCTGTTCTGTATTTGTTGTGTGCTCAATTGTGTACGCCCCCCTAGAGAAACACAGATCCAGCGGTCTAGAAATATGGCCAATACATAAATCTGGGGCAGAGTTTCCCAGCCTGGGGTCCCCCGATAGTGCGGAGGGCGACAGCTCCCTTCTCCCTGTGGCTTCTCTCTGACTCTCTCCCTCCTCTCCAGTCTCTCATGTCCACCACGGCCTTCGGGCTGGGCTCCAAGTATTTTGCCCTCTACGAGGTGGCCGGCGTGGGCATCCAGTGGCATACCTTCAGCCAGTCGCCGGTGGAAGGCGACGACTTCAACCTCCTCCTCTCCATGATGATGCTGATCATTGACGCCGTGGTCTATGGGGTGCTGACGTGGTACATTGAGGCTGTGCATCCAGGTGTGTGCGTGGTGGCGGGGGCGAGGTCGTGCACGGCTGCCTGAGGGAGTGGCCGTGTGGTTCCCTGCCCAGTGCTTTTATTTTGAGACCTTGCCTCTCCGCTCTTCCCTGTCAAAACAAATCTTTTAAAAACAAGTAAACTTGGAAACAAAACAAATTTCAAAAGGCAAACTTGGAAACGAAACAGACAAAACAAATTGTCAGGAACAAACGTCAGCCTAGAGATTGCTGACTCTCTGATGCTTGTCCTTGCATACTAGTTTTCTATGTGCAGGGACTTCTCTGAATGTACAGAACGCAGAGGTGAGCCCGTTGTTGACCAGGCAAAGCCATTTTGTGCACATTACCCTGATAGGAAAGTTCTAGAAATTAAAGAGACATAATATAGAATTTTTGATTAATTTGCTTGCAGAAGGACAGCTTGACATTTGTAGGATTTCAGCTTCCAGCATTCTTCATTTTAGTTAATAATTACCATGCATAGTAAATTTGAATGCTGGGAAATTTGAGAAAGATCTTCTCTTGGGTATGATATCATTTTTGAATTATTGATCTGATTATTGAGTGTTAAAAATTTGTTGCGAACAAGAACAATTAAATTTTTTATTATTATTATTATTATTATTATTATTATTATTATTATTATTATTATTATTATTATTCAGAATTTCTTCTTCTTTAGAAATATCCAAAAAATTATTTAAACCTTTCTCCCAGCATATTCCCATGTAAAAAGTAGTGCATTCAGCTAATTTCAGTGGCAAGATGGTGCCACCGAAATATTTGATATTTGTAGGTATCCAGGAAGTATGACTATATTTATCCACCCATTTATTCACCCAGGCTTTTAATTAGATTTATAGTTTTTATATTTTTAATATTGGGTTTTAAATGTTTTAATGTTTGAAATGATTTTAATTGTAAACTGCCCAGAGACGCAGGTTTTGGGTGGTATAGAAATACTTTCAATAAATATATAAATAAAAATAAATAAATTTCGCACAAACTCTTCAAATATACTGTATAATATGTAAGGAATAAGCATCCCAACCCAGCCCGGCAAATAATACCAGCCTGGCAACCCCTGCTAATGGAACAAGGAGACACCTTTTCAAAGTGGTGATCCTCTTCGATTGATTGTTAAAGGTGATTGTTAAGGGTGGCACAGGTTGTGTTCTCCTTTCCACCCACCCACCCAGCCGTGCCTCTGATCTCACACCGGCTCTTGCTCCTCCCCACAGGAATGTACGGCCTCCCCCGGCCCTGGTACTTCCCGTTCCAGAAGTCTTACTGGCTGGGAAATGGACGCACCGAGACCTGGGAGTGGTCCTGGCCGTGGTCACGAACCACCCGCTTGAGCGTCATGGAGGAAGACCAAGCGTGTGCCATGGAGAACCGGAGACTGGGTGAGAGACGGGGACGGAAACCCCAAGACTCTGGAGGATTCCTGGAAAGGCTGTAGAAAACCCTGTGCAGTTCTGACTGCCTTAAAAAGCAGAGCGAGAGAGAAGACGGAGAAAGTGCAACGCATGGGTTAGCTAGGAAGCTGCTGTGTGCTGAGTCAGACCTCTGCTCCACCTTGCTCAGGGTGGTCTGCCCTGACTGGTAGCATCTCTCTAAGGTGTCAGGCAAAGGTGTCCCATCCCCCCCGCCCTCCGCCCCACAAGTCCTTCCTGTAAGATTCTGCCAGAGTTGAACCTGGGACTTCCTGCATGCAAACCACACAGGGCAGACCACACTGAGCTCCTGTCCTTTCCACCCAGACTGGACATTGTATGAATAAGGGGCTTAGTTTTTTCTGGCTCAGATGACCACTGAGGTGGGGAGGGTCCCTCCTGGGAGTGTGTCATGGGGGTGTTGGAATTATTTATACCCAAGATTCCCCATTAGTCTTGCCCGGCCAGAGCTTAGCTAAGGGGCTCGGGCTCATGTTCAGCTGTCTGCCCGCAGAGGGACATGTCACTTTGCTCCCACCTGCAGCCCCGATACGGATCGCCCCGATACGAATCTCCCATGGATCTCTGCCATGGCTGCGACCTGACCCGGGGGGAAGCCTGGAATTCTCCCCATTCCTGGGAGTCTTCTAGCCTCTGCTTGTGGGTCTGTGTGGGGTTCGGGGTTAGTCTAAAGAGACTGAATCATTTTGGGAACCTCTTGTGCTGCCGATTTGACTCTTCCTTTTGAACAAAATGCCACGGAACCCGTTAAAAGCTGGCTTCTCTGGTTTGTTCTGTGTGCAGACGAGTCTCGAGGCATCGAGGAGGAGCCGACTCACCTCCCGCTGGTGGTCTGTGTAGACAAACTGACCAAGATCTACAAGACAGACAAGAAGCTGGCCCTCAACAAGCTGAGCCTCAACCTCTTCGAGAACCAGGTGGTTTCCTTCTTGGGCCACAATGGAGCAGGCAAAACCACGACCATGTGAGTGACTCCACTGCGGGGCACCAGGCGCCCCAGACCCCTGAGGCGCTTCCAAGAGGGCAAAGGCTGCCTCAAAGGCTGCTAAATCGGGCCAGATGGGGGAATCCCTTCCAGAGCTCTCCCGTGGAGCCTCCCATTCCAGTGCAGACCGGGGTGGGCCCTGCTTAGCCAAGGGGGCCAGGGATGCTTGCTGCCCCCGGGCCAGCTCTCCTCTGTCATTCCTAGTCGCGGCGGCAGCCCCTCCCGCACGGCGGGCTCACGGCCCTCTCCCTTCCCACGCAGGTCGATCCTGACGGGCCTCTTCCCTCCGACGTCCGGCTCCGCCACCATCTATGGCCACGACATCCGGACGGAGATGGACGAGATCCGGAAGAACCTGGGCATGTGCCCCCAGCACAACGTGCTCTTCGACAAGCTGACCGTGGAGGAGCACCTCTGGTTCTACTCGCAGCTCAAGAGCATGGCGGAGGAGGAGATCCGCAAGGAGATGGACAAGTAAATGCTGACGCCGTCCAGCACAGGAGGCGCCGGGTGGCTGCTTGCCGAGAGAGGCAGAGGAGCTCTGTGGAGAGCCCCTCCTGTCCCCGCTTCCCGTCGCTCCAAGGCCTGTGAACGCCCAGGGAGGAGGCTTTGGGGAAGGGTGCAGGCATTTCCCCCCCAGCACTGGGCTCCTCGGAAGGTCGGAACCGGAGGACCCCGGGCTGCTTTGTGCTGCCTTGGGCCGCCCCGGGGAAAGAGTCTGCTGGGTGGGAGCAGGAGATGGAGCCACACTCTGCCCCCTCCACGGTTTCTGGGACCCGAGTCTGGCCCGAGGCCCAGACCCCTGTCCGCTTGGGACCAGCTCTTGCCCCACCCCCCACATTTGTGCCCCTCCAGGATGATCGAGGACCTGGAGCTGAGCAACAAGTGCCACTCCTTGGTGCAGACGCTGTCGGGCGGCATGAAGAGGAAACTCTCAGTGGCCATCGCCTTCGTGGGTGGCTCACGGGCCATTATCCTAGACGAGCCCACAGCCGGCGTGGACCCCTATGCACGGAGAGCGATCTGGGACCTCATCCTCAAATATAAGCCAGGTGAGCAGAGTGTGGGGATCCTGCCCTACAGAGCCTCATCCCCCAACAAGCAGTGGCTCACCAGCACCACGTAGCTTGACTCACTTGCTTGGGTTACCTATCGCTGTTCGGAAAGCCAGCCTTGTCTCTTGAGGCGCGCCTTCTCTCACCTGGCACCGTCTCCCTTGCGGTGTCCGTCACCTCCCCACTTCCCCGCAGGAAGGACCATCCTGCTCTCAACGCACCACATGGACGAGGCCGACCTGCTGGGCGACCGCATCGCCATCATCTCCCACGGGAAGCTGAAGTGCTGTGGCTCCCCGCTCTTCCTGAAGAGCACCTACGGCGACGGGTACAAGCTCACCGTTGTCAAGAAGCAGTCGGACTCCCGGACCAGCATGGGTCAGTATGGCCGCCCTGCTCTCCCACCCAGCAGCCCTTGCAACAGGAAGCCACAACGGCTGTTTCTAGAACTGCGGTTCTTTTCCAGAGCGATCGGTCTCCTTCAGATGGCCCCCTCTAGCAGGGCCGGAGGGTGTAGGCCATTCCCTGCTCGTTCATATTGAGCTACTGGTAATCAGGTAGACTGCTCCTGTCCATGGAGGTCTCCTGTCACCCTTGCCATATCCCCACCCCTCGATTGTCCAATCCTTGCTTTTTAAAGCCATCTAAGCTAGTGGCTCCCATCTGGTCTTTGGATTGTGAATTCCACAAGTGGTATTATTTCTTTTTAAGTTTTTGATTCTGTTGTTCACTGCCTTGTGGCGGGGGGGGGGGGCTTGCTCCCAGAGGACAATGTATAAGTAATAAGTTCTTCATGTGGCCTTTTGTCCAGCCTGAACCGACCGCAAATTTCTACTACAGTGAGGGAGAATAAAATACGATACGAAATCTTTCTATCTTTCTTTCCCCACATCACGCTTCACTTTGCAAACCTATCTCCCCTTAGGTGTCTCTGTCCCTATACTTCAGAAGCCCCCAGTGCTTCCCCCTTTCCCTGTTATAGGGATGTGACGTGTCTTCACGCCCTGCTTATTTTTGTTCAGAAGTCCCAAACCTTGGGTCCCCAGATGTTTTTAGCCCTGGCCGTGGCTGATGGGTGTTGTAGTCCAACAACCTCTGGACACTCCAATTTGGGAATCTCCGTTTTAGTTGCCTTCGGTCCCTTCTCCCTCTGGCCCTGCTGAGTTCCTACAAACAAAGGCCTATCCAGCCCAGTCCCCTGTTTCCCCACAGTGGCCCACGAGATGCCTCTGAGAAGCCCACAGTCAAGGGATGAAGGGGTACCCTCTCTCCTGCTGCTGCTCCCCTGCATCTGGGATTTGGAGCCATCCCCCCTCTAAGCCTGGAGGTGGCCCTCTAGCCATCACTGGTTGCCACTGACTAGCCCTCTCTGCCCTGAACTTGCCCTTTACTGCCTTGCCGGGCGGGTTTAAGGACTGCTGGACTCTCTCCCTCTCACACAGACTCCGGACAGACCCACAGCCCTGCCTCGCACTCCTCCGTCAGCCCCTGCTCCGAAGCCCGGGTGACGCAGTTCATCAAGAAGTACGTGGCCTCCTGTCTCCTGATCTCCGACACCAACACAGAGCTCTCCTACATCCTCCCCAGCGAGGCGGTCAAGAAGGGCTGCTTCGAGAGACTCTTCCAGGTACTGGGCATTGGACGAGCCTCCATGGACAGGCAACGTGATGCGGCCGCGGCTTGTCCGGACGAGCCAGGGCGCTGCTCAAGGAGGCTCCTCTCCCACCTCGCCTGAAAGCCCGCACGGCCTGCAGGCTGATCATTCGTCAGGTAGAGCTGCGCAGTTGGCCGCACAGCTCTACCGACACATAGCCGGCCTGCAGGCAGTGGGTGATGGGTTTTGTAGTCCAGCATCTGAGGACCCAAAGTTGGGGAGCCCTGCTTTACAAGGTGGCTTCGCCTGAAGCACCCCAGGAAACCAAACTGGGTTTCCTTACACGCACTCCCCAATTTTCTGTAGCATCTGGAGCACAGCCTGGACGATCTGGACCTCACCAGTTTTGGCCTGATGGACACCACCCTGGAAGAAGTTTTCCTCAAAGTCTCTGAGGAGGATCAGTCCCTTGAGAACAGCGATGTGGGTAAGAAACCGCCGCTGCTGGGTTGTGCAGTCACATACGCATTTGTGGGTTGGTGGCCGGCTGGAAACTGCCATGTGCTGAGTCAGGCCATCGGTCCATTTTCGCTCAGGAGTGTCTGCACTGACTGGCAGCCGTTCTCCGTGATCCCAGACAGGGGTCTTTCCCAGCCCTTCGTGGAGACGCTGCCAGGGAGTGACGGGGAGGCTCATGAGAGATGCCTCGATGAAGCGGAGTCTGGTACAGCCTCTGCTCTGCATGCAGAAGGTCCCAGGTTAACTGAGCCAAGAGGCACCTTTCCAAAGTGGTATTTCTCTTGTATTGAGCAGGGGGAGAGCAACTGGCCCTCTCTGTCCCCAGCACAGCATCCCTCCGGTGGCTGCTGCTGGGGTCTGTCTTACGTTACTTTTTAAGATTGTGAGCCCTTTGGGGACAGGGAGCCATCTTATTTATTTATTTATATCTGGGTAAACCACTTTGGGGACTTTTGTTGAAAAGCGGTCTATAAATATTGGCCATATTCGTATTATTTATTATTGTTATTTTAAAAAAATTATGCCTCAACCCTTCAGTGTATTACTGATAGGAGCAGTTTACAACTCTAATAGAAGAGATACTATATTGAATGAGGTGCACTATAAAATACAATATAGAACCAAAATTCATAAGGTTAAAAAGTTAAAAGTCCAGGCTAAAATCACAATTAAAATCACATGTTTTAAAAATATGAAAACTAAAAGTGATCAGTGAAAAGCTAAGCATTAAGAAACCTACTGGATAAACGCAGAGGGTAAAATATTTTAAAAAGCCTCTTGGAAAAGATGCTTCTTCAGGTGTTTCTTAAAAACACTGAAGTTTCGCTCCCTGGCAGCATCTCCAAGACAGGGCTGAGAGAGACTCTTGCCTGGCACCTTGGAGAAGCCGCTGCCAGTCAGTGTAGCCCTGAACTTGATGGACCAATGGTCTGACTCAGCACAAGGCAGCTTTCTCTGTTGAGTCCTTTGTTTCTTCACCTCGTGGAGAAAATCCCGTTAAAAAAAAAAGATGCTTGAACCTGAGTTTGCTCTAGAAAAGTTGCCTAAAGATGTTTCCCCCTTGCTCTGTTGCAGACGTGAAAGAGTCCAAGAAAGACGCCCTCCCGCTGCCTGTCCCCCAGCTTGGCTCAAAGCCGGAGGCCAACGGGGAGGCCCTTCTGGGCACGGAGACCCCGCCGAAGCCGGAGGCCGAGTCCCCAGACCTGCTCTCCTGCTCCAAGCTGACCCAGTCACAGACGTCCCTGCACTCCGCCTCTTCAGCCGGCTCAGTGAGGGGCGACGAAGGTGGGGCTTATTCGGAGTTCTATGGGGATTACTCTCCGTTGTTTGATAACCCGCAAGACCCTGATAACGTCAGTTTGCAAGGTTCGTAAGAGGCTGCGGGAGAGACCTTGCATTTCCCCCCCCCCCCCGGTGGGGGGTGGCGGGGTGGGCGGAGGCGAGGCGTCAAAGGCTCAGGCTGTGCAGGCAGGAGGCAAAATTTATCCCTGCAGCCCTTAAGTTCTCCTAGACATCAGTTGAGGCTGTCTGGATTAAGGCTGTCGCCCTTTTTAAAACAATCCTAGTTGATTTTATTCTATGAGTATCCAGCTGCCATATACTGAGTCAGGCCCTTGGTCCATCTCGCTCAGGCTCGTCTACCCAGACTGGCAGCAGCTTCTCCAAGGTTGCAGGCTGGTATCTCTCTCAGCCCTAGCTTGGAGGTGCTGCCAGGGAGGGAACTTGGGAACTTCTGCTCTTCCCAGAGTGGCTCCATCCCCTGAGGGGAATATTTTTATAGCGCTCACATGTAGTCTCCCATTCAAATGCAAACCGGGGCAGACCCTGCTTAGCAGGAGGGCCAAGTCATGCTCGCTACCATAAGACCAGCCCAAGGCCAGTGAACGTATTAACTCTGCAAAAGAGCAAAAAGCAATAATTCCGAAGCACGAGGTGTGCTTGATGGGCTACCGCTCCAACAGGCCTCCCCTTCTGTCCTTCCTTGGGGCCTTCGCTCGCAAGACCAAAGGCTCCCTCTCTGACCCTGCACCTCCTTCTGGTCATGAGCTGCAGGGTCTCTGCCCAAGCCGGGATTGAGGAGCACATCAGGCCGTGGACAGCTCTGAGGGCCCTTCAGCACCCTGGAGAGCGCCAAGCAGGGACCTCATCAGTGCTGATGGTGGCAGCCTGGAGGAGACGGTTGCTCCAGCGACTGCTCTGCCTAAGCAGGGTGGAATTGGGGGCTCCCCTTTCCTCCCAGCCGCAGGGGGGCCACGGCAGCCGGAGAGAGGGCGGCATTCCCTCCCCTCTGGCCTGTGGGCTTCCTAGAGGCATCTGGCGGGCCGCTGTGGGAAACAGGAGGCTGGATGAGAGAGGCCTCCTTGGGCCGGATCCAGCAGGGATGGATCAAAGACATATCTTTAGAGAGGCTTTTAAATGTGTTTACATCGGGTAGGGCTTTTTTTTTGTTCTTTGCTTTTAGCTTTTTGCTCATAACTCTTAGTTTGAAACGTTTTAAGATCTGTGGTCTCTTAAATGTGTCTTTTGGGGCTTGGTCTTTTTTAACTGGTTTAATGTGGTTAGTTTTAATAGAAGAGAGGCAATACTAACCGTGGTGCTGTGGGCTGCCCTGTGCAGTTGGTGCCCTGGAGGGGTGGGGTGTGACCCTTTCGCGCAGGGGATAGATGAGGCGAGATCTGGGGCTCCCCAGGCTTGGCCCCGGCCCCTCGAGAGCCGGCTCCGGTCATTCTGGGGCAAGCTGAGCAGGCCCTAAAGGGCTCCTCGGAATCGGAGGGCGGAGGCAGGGCTGGACCTGCTAGCTTGAGGGTCCCTCTTTCTTCTCCTGGCGTGTGTGTGTGGGGGGGGAGGGGGATCCCCAGCAGTCTTCCTTCTAACAGGGATCCCCCGATGTTGTTGACTACAACTCCCAGAACCCCCAAGCAAAGGCCATTACAGCTGGGGATTCTGGGAGTTGTAGTCCACGACATTGGGGGACCCCTGTTAGAAGGAAGGCTGGTCTGCAGTGGCTCTTGGGCCGACCCCTGCTTGCCCCCTCCCTGGAGCTCCCCGCCTGGTTCTCCCCTTGGGGGGCGAGGAGTCCTGGGATCTCTCCCGTCTCTTCCCTTTGCCCTTCCCTGCTGCAGACCAAGACGCCGAGGAGCCGACTCTGGCGGGCCAAGGGGCCTTCAAGCTGGAAGGCTCCTGGCTGAAGCTGCGCCAGTTCCACGGCCTGATCGTCAAGCGCTTCCACTGTGCCAAGCGCAACACCAAGGCGCTCTTCTCGCAGATCCTGCTGCCTGCCTTCTTTGTCTGCGTGGCCATGACGGTGGCCCTCTCCGTGCCGGAGATTGGTATGTGTGATTCTCCCCCACTCCGCCCAGAATACGGGGGTCCCGATGAAACACTCGCCTGGGGCTCTGCCGAGCGGAGGGCTGTCCAGGCGGTGAGGTCTCCTGCCCTGCTCAAGCCTAACTGCACTCCTGTGGACAGGGGCCAGTGGGGACTCTGGAGGGTCTGCCTGCGCCTGCTTCATGTTCAGCACCCTGTTTTCCAATGATTCCAATGCCCCCAACATGGAACAGAGGAAGCTGCCATATACTGAGTCAGACCCTGGACATCTAGCTCAGCATTGTCTACCCAGACTGGCAGCGGCTTCTCCAAGGCTGCAGGCAGGAGTCTCTCCCAGCCCTGTCTTGGAGAGGCTGCCAGGGAAGGAACCTGGCACTTTCTGCCTGCAAGCAGGCAGGTCCTCTTCCCGGAGCAGTGCTCACCCGTGTAGTCTCCCATCCAAATGCAAACCAGGGCAGACCCTGCTTAGCAGAGGGGACAATTCATGCTCGCTGCCACAAGACGGGCTCCTCTCTCCTAGCTGGGTATGGATGTTCGTGAGTGAATCTGTGCAGAGCCAGAGAGTGAAATCCTGCCTTATTCGGTGCCAGAGCCTCAGTCCAGCACAACCCGTCCGCTCTGCCTTCCTCTTGTCCTGCAGGTGACCTGCCTCCCCTCGTCCTGTCTCCGTCTCAGTATCACAACTACACCCAGCCCAAGGGCAACTTCATTCCCTATGCCAACGAGGAGAGGCATGAATACCGGTGAGCCTCGGGTGCTTTCTCTTTTTCCTGGATCTGGACCCAGAGAGAGCCCCAGTGGAAACCCCCCCCCCCCCACTTATCCCAGAATATTGTCCCCGCCCCCCGAAGTGGCTCCTTCTCCTCCGTCCCAGCATCCACGGCTGGAGACATACATTCACGCGGGTTGTCCGTTGGATACTCACTGAAAACGGTCCTTCAGGGAGGCTGCAGCCGTTAAACAGCCTGTGAATTGAAGCATCACTCTGACTTTAGCGTGCGGAACCCGCTGCCACTAGGTGGTGTGGCGACTGCTAGCTTAGATGGCTCTTACCAAGACACGGGTTAGGTCAGTTTGTGGGGGATGGGTTAGATCAACGATTGTCAGCCTTGAGAGCAAAATGGAGCCTCCATATTCAAAGGCAGTATATCTCTGGGCAGCAGGTAATGGGGAGGCAGGCGGGTGCTGGCTGGCTGAATGATCACGAAGTCTCCTAGAGGCCGCAGGTTCTTGGCTGGCCTCCCAGATCTCTCCTCACCTGTCTGCCTCCACCTTCCAGTCCCAAGCTCCCAGATGCCACCCCCCAGCAGCTGGTCGGGACCTTCTACCTGCCCTCCGGGGTGGGGGCCACGTGTGTCCTGAAGATGGCTTTCAATGGCACCTTGGACCAGCCAGGCCAGACGCTGAACCTCAACAGCAACGAGTCGAAGATGCTGGCGGCCAAGTACTTTGACGCCATGTGCGTGGACTCCTTCACCCAGGGCCTGCCCCTCTCCAACTTCGTGCCTCCGCCCCCGTCCCCCGCCCCCTCCGACTACCCCTTCTCCCTAGACGAGGACTTGCTGCACTCCTGGAACGCCACGGCCTTCCCCTCCACTGTCAAAGGTGAGTCACGGGAACACCCTGGGCACTTGCATTATCAGGGTTCTCCAAAAAAACCAGGTTGGAAAACCTCCCACAAGGAAGGAATTATATTCACTTTAGTCAACTGTTCAGCTGCAAGATAGACAGTTCCCCAGCTAAACAACCAGTGTATGCCGAAAACCAAACAAAACCCTGTTTATAAATAATACCCACTAAATCATTTAATATAACTCATATGTATTTATGATCAACTTGTAGTCCTGTTATAATGTAGATATCCAAAATATTTAAAACCAACTAGTGATAAGATTCAAATCCTGATATACAATGCAGTCTAAATTCAATAATCTAAAAATAATGCAATATTACAAAAATAGTAATAGCAGGAGTTTGCTAGTACACTCTTAATTCCAAGGCCTTATAGCAGAATATGCCACGAGTAAACACTGATGGATCAAATGCTAGGAAAGGTACATGCATGTTGGGATATCCAGTCATTCATAGCTATAACCAGCTAACCACTCATAAATCGGTGGAGAGTGCTGCAGTTAAGCAATATGTGAACATAGGAAGCTGCCCTCTACAGAGTCAGGCCCCGGATCCATCTTGCTCAGTAATGTCAGCACTGAGTGGCAGCAGCTTTCCAGGACTTGGAGCAAAGTTCCACCCAGCCCGATTTAGAGATGCTGCCAGGGATTGAACCTGGGACCTTCCTCATGCAAAACAGGGGCTCTGCCACTGAGCTACAGCCTCCACTTGAGCGCTAAACATACAATGAATTGTGGATTTATCTAGCTCAGCTTTGCATGCTCTGACTGGCAGCAGCCCTCTAAGGTCATTAGTCCATGCTGGATTGAGAACGGCAGGGAAAGCTGTGTGCAATTTTAATCTCTCTTACTGTAAAACCAAAGGTTACTGTCCAGCGGTGACTCTGCGCAGGGCAGAATTCTCGTACGCCACCAGCTCAGCGCCTCTCATTTGCTTGTGCACTTCACAGAAACTGTCACCTCCACCCCATCCCTGCCCGGCATCATCCATGAGCCCATCAAGTGTACCTGTTCCATGCAAGGCACCGGCTTTTCCTGCCCCAGTGGAGTGGGGGGCCACCCGCCCCAGACGAAGGTGGTGACAGGAGACATCTTGGTGGACATCACCGGACGGAACGTCTCGGAGTACTTGCTCTATACGTCGGACCGCTTCCGGCTGCACAGGTGTGTGGGGAGGGGGGGGGCTGGCCGGCCCCTCCGGGCCATTTTGCTTTTGGCTACCACTAGAGGAGAACCGAGGCACGGTCCTTGTTAGGCAGGGCTTTGGGTGGGCCTGTCCTAACACCCAGGGCCTGGGCGTGACCTCAGTGTCCCAGTCTTTAGAACATCAGGACAGCCCTGCTGGACCAGGCGTCCAGAAAGGCCCATCCAGTCCAACACACGGTTGCCCACAGTGGCCCACCAGATGCCTCTGCGAAGCCCACAGGCAGGGGCTGAAGGCAAGGCCCCCCCCCCTCCTGCTGCTGCTGCTCCCCGGTGACTGGGATTCAGAGGCAGCGTGCCTGAGCCTGGAGGTGGCCTCGGCACTTTCCAGCTTGTGAGCCTTACATTGCACAAAGCCGTGTCAACTGCAGCGCTTTGTGGCACCGAATTCAAACCACATTGGAGATCTGTTGTAAGGAGGCAAGCCTCCTACAATGGGCCAGTACAGCTGTTTGGGGTTTTTTGCACTGCATCTGTGACACTATTAGGGCTGTGACGCAGCCATGAAATCCAAAAGGTGGTGTCGGAAACATGAGGGGCACCTTCCTGACAACGCAGGGGCTGCTGCGATGTCAAAACACAGGCAGCGCGGAAGCACACTTCAGGGACCCCTTGCGACACACCGATGACCGTGTGCCATCTGAAACGCGCCCTGTGGCCATCCAGGCTAGTAGCCATTGCTAGACCCTGAGCTCCACAAACTTGCCTCTCCTTCACAGGTACGGAGCGGTGACCTTCGGCAACATCCAGAAATCCATCCCAGCATCCTTTGGGGCCAAGGCTCCTCCCATGGTGCGGAAGATCGCCGTCCGGAGAGCCGCCCAGGTAGGGGGGTGGGGGTGTCTTCCTGCCTCTCTGCTCTGCCGCAGGCCTGTGAGAGGAGCTTTGCTCTGAGATGCATATCGCCTCTCTCCAGGTTTTCTACAACAACAAGGGCTACCACAGCATGCCCACATACCTCAACACCCTCAACAACGCCATCCTGCGGGCCAACTTGCCCAAGACCAGAGGGAACCCTGCTGCCTACGGTGAGCCGGCCGGCCCTTCGGCCTTGGCCTCCGTGGGGAAGGCAGGACGCTTTCAGCTCTGCAAGAGGAGAGCTGGTGGGCCGCCTGTACTCGTCCGTAGCTTCGTCGGTTCAGGAATCTGTGTGCCCCGCTTGTGGAAATATAGATCCGTTTGGTGGAGGGGCCAGATCTGTCACTTGGGACAAGAGGCGCTTGTGGGTCTCCGGATGGAGATGGAGTTGGATAATCCATCGGTGGAAGATGCTCTTTGGTCAGGTGGGGATTGGGTTGGCCCTTGAACTGCCTGAGCACCGAGGCTTGCTCAGGTGGGTCCAAGGTGTGGGGAGAGGACCCTGGAGCAAAGCAGGAAGAGCCGTTGCTTCTTGGGCGTCCTTGCCTCATTGGGCCCCAGACAAGGGAGTATGAGGTGGCACATGGGATGCCTGTCCTTCTCCCCATAAGCTCCAGCAGGAGGAGGAGGAGGAGGAGAAGATCTGATCTTATGGTAATGAGGATGAAGGGTCCCCTGTGCTAAACATTTGGTTTGCATTTGGATGGGAGACTACATATGAGAGCTCTCAGCTGGAAGATGTTCCTCCCGAGGGGATGAGGCCATAGCTCAGTGGAAGAGCCTCTGCTTTGCATGCAGAAGGGCCCAGGTTCACTCCTTGTTTCTTTGTTCCAGGGATCACCCTAACCAACCACCCCATGAACAAGACCAGCGCCAGCCTCTCCCTGGATTACCTGTAAGTATCCGTTTGTGTTTGCTTTTATTCTGCAATTTGCTTTTCTTTTGACAAACGTCCCAAAAGCAGAGAGTGAGCCAGATGACCAGAGGAAGCAAATTCCCATTAAGGACACACTCCCTTTTCTTTAAAATCACGATTTCAGTGTCATTGCTTTGGGGGCTCTTTGCAGCCACTGCCACCCCCAACTAACGCAATGGTCTCCTCCCACATCACGCCAACGGTTCTCGCTCTCTTCCTCTGGCCGCCCCCGCAGGCTCCAGGGCACCGACGTGGTCATCGCCATCTTCATCATCGTGGCCATGTCCTTCGTCCCGGCCAGCTTCGTGGTCTTCCTGGTGGCCGAGAAATCCACCAAAGCCAAGCACCTCCAGTTCGTCAGCGGCTGCGACCCGGTCATCTACTGGCTGGCCAATTACGTCTGGGACATGGTAACGAGGCCAGGGGTGATGTGGGGTGTGTGGGTGGGTCTGATTCAGAAGGGTTCTGAGAGCGGGGCCAGGGGGACGCCTCCCTCCTCCTGCTGCTTTGGAGAGCTGCTGCCAGTCGGGTTTGATTTGGGTGGGGAAGAGGCACCTCCTGGCGGGAACCCACCTCTCACTGCTCCGTTTTCTCCTCGCCCAGCTCAACTACCTGGTGCCAGCTACCTGCTGCATCATCATCCTCTTTGTGTTTGACCTCCCGGCATACACCTCGCCCACCAACTTCCCTGCTGTCCTCTCCCTCTTCCTGCTCTATGGGTACGTGGCCACTAGAAGCATAATCGGGCTCCGGTGTGGTGCTGGTGGAAAGTGAGAGTAATTTTGGGCAAGGCAGAGAGAGAGAGAGAGAGAGAGAGGTCTCCTCTGTTGACCTGACATTAGTTATAGCGATTATTTGGAGCCTCCATGTCCAGAGGCAGTATATCTCTGCATACCAGCTGCAGGGAATTAATAGCAGCTGAGGGCTGCCTCCTGCCTGTCTGGTTTTATGAACTTCCCGGTGAGCTGAAATGGGGCCAGGTGAGAGGAATCTTCTGCCCAACTTGGCAGGGGAATCCATGAGCTCTTGTACACTGTGACAGTGTGAAATGAAGTCTCCATATCCAGGGGCAGTCTACCACTCAAGGCCGGTTGCTCGGGAGCGACTGTGGTGGGGAGAGCTGTTGGCATCCTGGGCCTGCTTGTGGGGCTTCCTAGAGGCATTTGGCTAGCCACTTTGGGAGGCAGGAGGGCAGACCGAAGCGGACATTGGGACTGACCCAGCAGGGGGATCTTTATGCTCTTATGAGGCTAGGCTACAGCACCTGGGGCTCTTCGCTTTGGAAAAGAGGCGACCCTGGGGAGACATGATTGAAGTGTATACAATTATGCATGGAGTGGAGAAAGCAGACAGAGAGAAATCTTCCACACACAACCCTAGAACCAAAGGTCACCCCATGAAACAGCAGGTTGGGGGATTTAGGACCGACAAGAGGAAGTACTTTTTCACACAGGGCATGATTAATCTAGGGAATTCCTTGCCACGGGATGTGGTGATGGCCACCAGCTTGGATGGCTGTAAAGGGGGCTTAGACAGATTCATGGAGGACAGGTCTGTCCGTGGCTACTAGTCTGGTGGCTGTGGGCCGCCTCCAGCCTCAGAGGAAAGATGCCTCTCAATCCCAGTTGCAGGGGAGCCACAGCAGCAGGAGAGAGGGGCTGCCTTTGCCTCTTGCTTTTGGGCTTCTCGGAGGCATCTGGTGGGCCACGGTGTGAAGCAGGACACTGGACTAGATGGGCCTCCTTGGGCCTGATCCAGCAGCAGGGCTGTGCTTCTGTGCTCTTGTGGCTTGTGCCTGAGACGCCTCTGGGTGCCTCTTGCTCTCCCTGCAGCTGGTCCATCACGCCCATCATGTACCCGGCGTCCTTCTGGTTCGAGGTCCCCAGCTCGGCCTACGTCTTCCTGATCGTCATCAACCTCTTCATTGGCATCACCGCGACGGTCGCCACCTTCCTGCTGCAGCTCTTTGAGCATGACAAGGTGAGGCCGATGCTGCCGGGCCCTGGAAGGGAAGGCAGGATTCCCCGGCTCCACCAAGGCTGTCTGGAGAACCAGTGGAGGGACCACACACTTGGGCTTGGATTAGGAAGAGCTGGGTTCAAATGTTGCTCCGCCATAAGGACTGCTGCGAGGGGGTGACGTGATCAGCCCTCTGCCGAGATCAGTGCTGGGGTTCTCAGACTTGGTCCCCCACCCCCCAGCTGTTGTTGGACTACAGCCCCCATCATCCCCTGCCACCGTGGTCAAGGTGTGGCTGTGGATGATGGGAGTTGTAATCCTGCAACATCTGGGGACCTGAGATGGGGAGACTCCGATTTAATACGTGGACAGCCCTTCTCCTTCACTGAATTGCCCATCTCTGGTCACCCCCAACTCAAAAAGGATATTGTCAGGCTAGAAATTATGAGGGTGCTTTCTCTACAGCATCTGAGACTTTTGCATTTAGGAAAAAAATATGCAATAGACTTGTAGGGTGGATAAGCTGGAGGTTTCCCACCTCTATAGTAATACAACAATTTGGAGTTCTCCAATAAAAAGATCGGTGGGTTCAGGGCAGACTAGAGGAAGACCTTATACATTGCAGAATTCTTTTCTTTGGAACTCACTGCCACAAGATTGGCAAGGGCGACTAGCTTAGCTTTAAAAAAAAAAAAAGGGATTGACACCGTTCATGAAGCATATCCATGGTTCTTTGTCAGGAGAACTCATGGAACCTCCATGTTCAAAAGCAGTGTACCGTTTGGATACCAGGAATAATGAAAGAGGCTGTCTAAGAAGCCAGCAAGCCAGTCGTGAAAAGCAACTGGACAGCTGCCGCTGGAAATAGGACGTGGCATTGGGTGGGCCTGTCATCTTACATTTTCTTAATCTTGCCTTCCTTCAAAGGATCTGAAGGTTGTGAACAGCTACCTGAAAAGCTGCTTCCTCATTTTCCCAAACTACAACCTGGGGCACGGACTGATGGAGATGGCCTACAACGAGTATATCAATGAGTACTACGCCAAGATTGGTGAGTTTCCAGGCTGCCTTCCGCGCCTTTGCGGCTTCCCATGCGCCATCTCTGGTTTCTGTGGCAAGGCGTTAGCCCCAGCTTCCAGTCTCCGTGCCCAGTCTCGTGGAGCGTGTGCAGCACATAAGAAGACCTCTTTGAGCATTCAGAGAATTCCTCCCTGGGACGGCTTGAGCAACAGCAGCAGGGGTGTAGCAGCCACTGGACGACTGGGTTCAAAGAACCTGGGCCGCCGCTCCTCAGGGGCCACGCCTCGCGGCCCCAACATGCCCCCCGCATCTGATGCCAAGCTCCGTTTGGGAGCTAAATGGCCAGCGCTGAGTTTGCAGCACAGCCAGTACCGGCTCTCCCTCAGGGAAAGATGCTTTTGGCCCTGCAGCAAACGCAGCGCTCAACGTAACGTGTGAACGGCGGCACCTGTGTACAGCTCTGTCCCTGTGTGACCTGTACACGAACTGTCCGAGTGCTGAACGTAAGCTGTGAATAGGACTTCCCTCTTTCCTGCCACAGGGCAGTTTGACAAAATGAAGTCGCCCTTCGAGTGGGACATCGTCACCCGGGGCCTGGTGGCCATGACGATCGAGGGCTTCGTGGGCTTCTTCATCACCATCATGTGCCAGTACAACTTCCTCCGGAAGCCACAGTGAGTGCCCAGCAGAGGCAGGAGGAGGGCGGGGGCAAACCCTAACCCTTTAAGGATGTGGTGGGCTTTCCAGCTCCGGGAGGAGTGTGGAGGCCACCTCCTAGGAAGAGTCCTCACTCTGCTGCGCTCTCGTCCCAGGCGTCTTCCCGTGTCCACCAAGCCCGTCGAGGACGATGTGGACGTGGCCCACGAGAGGCACCGAGTCCTGCGGGGAGATGCCGACAAAGACATGCTCAAGATTGAGAACCTCACCAAGGTGGGGGCCCCTCTCCCCTCCCCTCCCCTCCCCTCCCCTGACCCATCCAGGCCTCGGGAGGAGGGGGGGTCCAGGCGGCTGGGGGCCCACTGTGTGGCAGGCAGGTGCCCACTGCAGAAAGGGCAAGGATGGAGTTGCAGAGACAGGTTGCTGAGGCTGAGGAGGGGCAGCCCTGAGACCAGAACTTTATAGGGGGCGCTGGATTGGCCATTCGCAGCCCTCTGACCTGGAAGTCCTGGCCGGGCGGGGCGGCATCACTCTAGGCGGCACCCTTGAGCCTCAGAGCTCGGGTGCAATTCCTCCCCACGCGAGCCAATGGAGAGGGGGGCTTCTGGGGCTGGAAGAGCCTCTGCTTTGCAAGGAGAAGGTCCCAGGTTCAGTCCCTGGCAGGGTCTCCAGGTAGGGCTGGGAGAGAGACTCCTGCCCGAAACCATGGAGAAGCTGCTGCCAGTCAGTGTAGACAATACTGAGCTAGATGGACCCAGGGTCTGACTCGGTAGAAGGCAGCTTCTTATTTAGAAGCAGGAAGAGGGAAAGCCTTGCCTGGCCAAAAGGGTGGGAGACTGTAGGTTCTCAAAACTCGAAAAGTCCTGCAACCCTTTGCAAAATCTCCAGCAGATTGTGTAGAGCAGAGGTACTCGCCCCTGGGTCCCCAGAGGTGGCTGGACTACCGCTCCCATCATCCCCAGCCCCCAGTTCGAGACAATCGCACCACGGGAGAAATTCTCCCGTTACTCAGTTCCACTTCTGTCTCCCTCGCTCGGCGCCTGCCAGGTGTACAAATCCCGCAAGATCGGGCGGATTCTCGCCGTGGACCGCCTCTGCGTGGGTGTCCGGCCGGGAGAGTGCTTCGGTCTTCTGGGCGTCAATGGGGCCGGGAAGACGACCACCTTCAAGATGCTGACGGGGGACGAGAGTACGACCGGTGGCGAAGCCTTTGTGAACGGGCACAGGTGTGTCTGCAGGCAGCCTTGGTTCTGGAGCGCGGGGTATCTCAGAAGTCAGGCCAGACGCGGCCGTTTCCCCTCCTTCATGCAGCGCATATGGAACCCACTGCTACAAGGCATGGCAGGCGACGACCACTTGAATGGGTTTCAAAGGGGACTCATGTAGGAGATGGTCTGACAATGGCTATAATAATAGCTAAGTGGAACTTCCAGATCTGTGGGCAGTCTACCAGGGTAGCAATGGTGGGAGAGAGGATCTGCCTGCCTTCACCTCTTGCTGGTGGGCTTCCCAGAGGCATCTGGTCCTTTCCCTTCTTGAAGGAGTGTCAGCCTTCCTCGGGCAGACCCCACCATTCTGAGAGCCTTGGGGAAATCCTTCACGTGAAGCTCTACGAAAGGGAGCCAAGACCGTGATACCTTGTCACACTGCACCCCCTGCTCCAGAAACGCAGCAACTCTTAGCAGCGGTGGGTTCCGCAGAGGGACCACCATCAGCCCCTTGCCTTGTTTAACTGGGGTCACTTTTTCTGTCTCCGTAGCATCCTGAAAGAGCTCCTCCAGGTCCAGCAGAGCTTGGGCTACTGTCCGCAGTTTGACGCTCTCTTTGACGAACTCACGGCTCAGGAGCACTTGGAGCTCTACACCCGCCTGCGTGGCATTCCCTGGAAGGATGAGGAACGGGTAAGCAGGGGCCTCGCGAGTTGTTCCTTCCTCCTAATGTTAAACCTTGAGGGTAATCCAGAGGTGGAAGTTGGTGACTGACTAGATTCAGAAAAGAGAGGCCTGCTTCTGCAGTGTGGAATGAATCTGTGGAACTCATTACCACAAGATAACAAGGATGGCCAGTATCCTTGTTAATCCCCTTTAAAAGGGGATTAGACAAATCCATAGCAGGTCTTTAATGGTGTATGTTTACATAGGTGATGTTCTCCTTGGTTTTTCTCAGGTGGTAAAGTGGGCTCTGAAGAAGCTGGAACTGACCAAATATGCCAACAAACCAGCCAGCACCTACAGTGGTGGCAATAAGCGGAAGCTCTCCACAGCCATCGCTCTGATTGGCTACCCAGCCTTCATTTTCCTGGTGAGGGGCAGACGGGGGGCGTTGGGGATGACCAGCACAGTCCTTAATAGCACACAGGTGTGACCGATGTTGTAATGCTGTGCTCTGCCCCTAGGTGTCTCTGTAGCACTTGAGCTGTGTCTTCATATGCATAGAGTCCAAGAGGGCTATAGTGGCCCCTTGTGTCAGAACTGAGCATTACAACTCCCCCAAACCTGCAGAAAATAATCATCTGTGTTCCCAGCCATGGAGGAAACATTAAAAGGTTTCCAACCATGAGAAGAGAACCGTGTGAATTTGTGCCAGTGGGGTTCTCGGGATCCACCCCCACCCACCCCAGCAAGCAAGCAATCTTCAACACCCATCATGCTCCACACAAAGCTTTGTGCAACAGGGACCTTGGAAATGCCGCTTTGGGCAGTGAACTCTTTTCTTTTGCCTTCTTCCCCATCAGGACGAGCCGACCACTGGGATGGATCCGAAAGCACGGCGTTTCCTGTGGAACCTCATCCTGGACATCATCAAGACGGGCCGCTCGGTGGTGCTGACGTCGCACAGGTTGGTGGAGCCTCATGCTGCCGCCTGAGACTGGGATCAGAGGACAGAAGCCATGAAACAATTGGCTGGTTGCTGAGCAGGGGGAGGCCGTGGGGTAACCGGTTGGTCCACCCACCCAGGTTGTTCCCTGCTCACGCCCCACCTCTTCTCTCCTTCAGCATGGAAGAGTGTGAGGCCCTCTGCACGCGCCTGGCGATCATGGTGAATGGGCGCTTGAAGTGTCTCGGAAGCATCCAGCACCTGAAAAACAGGTGAGTGGGGAAGGCCAGGAGGCCAGAGGACCAGGGGAAGGGCCATTTCCCAGCCCTGCTGCTTGCAGGAAAGGCTGTGAGGGTGTCATGCGGGTGCATAAAGAATAATTATAAACATTATTTGTTTATAACAAATTGTTCTCTGGGCGGCTCACAACAGAGGATTAAAACATACAATAAAAACACATAACACATTAAATCATAACAGACAGAAAAGAGTGAAAAGAAAATACAAAATACAAGACAAGCAGCTTGAAAACTCATTTTAGAATTAATTCAAACATCAGATCAGATCTGAAAATCAGCATTTAAAAGGCCTGGGAGGACAAAAAGGTCTTCACCTGGCATCTAAAAGCTAGATTAAAGGTCAAATAAAGGCGAATTCAAACTTTTGAAAGCGAAAGTAGCTTTTTACTTCTGACTCAAGTCTTTTTACTAGTTTTTTGCCCCCCTCTTGCTCAAGGGGCCAAGTGCCAGAAAGCAAGCCGTCCTCTCGGAGGGAGATGGGTGCAGAGGAGCATGCGTGGCGGCAAGGTCGTCTCTCTGACTCTCTTGTTTCCAATCCTGGCCAGGTTTGGGGACGGCTACATGATCACCGTGCGGACCAAGTCCAGCCTAAACGTCAAGGAGGTGGTGCGGTTCTTCAACCGGAACTTCCCAGAAGCTGTCCTCAAGGTGGGGCTTCTTCTGGCGGGGAAAGGTCCGGGGGGGGGTCCCCCTCCCTGCAGGCTCTGCATCCGCATCTTTGGAGGGGAGCAGCGCTCCTTCTCACAGGGATTCCTAGACCTTGTTGACTACAACTCCCAGCATCCCCAGCCGCAGTAGCCTTTGCTTGGGGGTTATGGGAATTGTAGTCCACAACATCTGGGAATCCCTGTGAGAGGGAATGCTGGAGGGGCCAGAACAGAAGTACGGGGGAGCATGCACTGAGTGCGAGAGAATCTGCTCCCTCCCCAAGAACCCTTGTTGGCCACACGGAACGAGAGAGCTCATGTGGACAGAGACTGCAGTCTGAAACCACCACCGGGGGGAGGAGGGCCATTGGAAAGAGGGCTTGGGTGAGATCGTCACTGTGCGAAACAGGATGGGCCATGGGCCTGATCCAGCCGGGCTGTTCTTAGGTTCTCATGTCCCCTTCCCATCGGCTCTTGCTTTCCTCCCCAGGAACGGCACCACACCAAGGTCCAATACCAGCTGAAGTCCGAGCAGATCTCCCTGGCCCAGGTCTTCAGCAAGATGGAGCAAGTGGTGGACGTCCTGGGCATCGAAGACTATTCCGTCAGTCAAACCACGCTGGACAACGTGAGTGCAGGAGCGGTTCGGGGCGGCCCCCCCGGGCAAGAGGCCGCAGCTCAGGGGCAGAGTTGCAGGCCTGACCCCCTGGGATTTCCCGTTAAAGGGTCTCCGGGAGCCCAGCTGGGGATGACTTCCGGCCAGGATCCCGGAGGCCAGTCAGCGCCCCAGACGTGACTCCTCGGCCTCGGGTCCCCTCTGTGTCCCCTCCCCGCTCTTTGCAGGTGTTTGTGAACTTTGCCAAGAAGCAGAGCGACAACCTGGAGCAGCAGGAGACCAGCCCCGCCTGCTTGATGGAGTCGCCACTGCAGCGCCTGTTGAACCTCTTGCGTCCCCGGGCCGCCCCCACGGAGCTGCGGGCCTTGGTGGTGGAGGAGCCCGAGGACCTGGAGACGGACGACGAGGGGCTGATCAGCTTCGAGGAAGAGCGGGTGAGGGGCCGCAGAGCGGGGAGAGTCCTGCGGGGCGGCGGCTGCTCCGAGAGAGAAGTTAGGAAGCCCATTGGAAAGAGCTGCCTTCCAAGGAGTTGGGAGCTAAGCAGAAGGTGCAAGGAGGAAAGGGCGGAGGAGGCAGCTAGGACAAGCGGGGAGCCCTCCCGTGGGGCCTCCAGGAGGGAAATCCTGACTTGGTTCACACAACTGGTTCGGATCTAGGTTTCAAGTGGGTTGTTGACGTTACACAGGAACATGGGAAGCTGCCTCCTACGGAGTCAGGCCCTTGGTCTATCTAGCTCAGTCTTGTCTACCCAGGCTGGCAGCGGCTCCTCCAAAGTTGCAGGCAGGAGTCTCTCTCAGCCCTCTCTTGGAGATGCTGCCAGGGAGGGGACTTTGAACCTTCTGCATGCAAGCAGGCAGGGGCTCTTCCACTGAGCTACAGCCCCGTCACCTGAGAGGAATCTCTTACAGCGCTGACACATGTAGTCTCCCATTCAAATGCAGGCCAGGGCAGACCCTGCTCAGCAAAGGGGACAATTCATGCTGGAGGCCACAAGACCAGCTCTCCTCCCATACTCGTGTGGTGATCTGAGTCCACGCCTGTGCAGGCACCTCAGAGTCCTCTCTGGCCATAAGCCACCTTGGTTCATGCAGTCACACCGATGTTGGCCATAACCCCACACCAAACCTAGTTCTGAACGATAGTGTGAATCGGGCCCCGGCGTGCTGTTGTTGGGCAGGCAGTGTGCAAGGGAGCAGGGGAAGGGTTGGAACTGGGAGCCAGGAGAGAAGGGAGGCAGACCCCGGCAGTCGGGGCTGGCCCTCAGCCTTCCTGGTCCACACAGCTCAGAGCCTTTCCTGTCCCTCAGCCCCACCAAATCTTTTGACTGCAGAGACCCCAGAGAGCAAGCGTGTTGAATGTGGATTCCTCTTCCCCCTCCTCTCCCCAGGCCCAGCTCTCCTTCAACACCGACACGCTCTGCTGAGAGGCGGAGGGGGACACAGCCCCCTCCCTTGGCTTTGGATCCACAGACTCCCTCCCGCTTGATATCCGCCTTCCTTGGCCCACCCCGCACCCCCGAACCTCGGCAGTTGATCGCGAGGCGGCGGGAGGCGAGCGAGAGGGGCTGGAGGCGGCCGGTCGCTCGTGTCCGACCTTGGCGGTTGTGCCGGAAAGTGGCCGCGGCCCCGCAGAAGAGATGCCGGGGGGAACCGTCTCCTCCGAGGCGGCTGCTTGCTCAGGAAGAGGCTTCCCGCGATGGGCACCGAGAGGAGGATCCAGGCCCCTCCGCAATGCAGCTCTGCTCGGGACCTTGGAGGGAGGCTGGCCTGGATTTGGGGGAAGACGAGTGCCGGCACAGGAGCTGCGGCTGAGGCGGCCCCCCGGTCCCAACTCCCTGGCGACGGGGCGGTGCTTTCGCAGGAGGAGATGCTGCTGCCTCGGGCCACCCCCAAGACGTGGGGCCTTTTGAACCTTGTTTTCTCTTTTTCTACTGCACTGACTTTCTGGCTTGGGCATCCTCCAGAGCTCGGCTGTGGGGAAAGGCTGGCTAACGGACTCGCCTGCTCCTACGGACCTTCGGGAGTTTCTAAATGTCCAGATAAGGGTTATGGAAGGGAAGGGCTGCTCTAATGGGAGGCAAGGGGGCTGTTGGGGCAGGAATTGGGCACCCTCCCTAGCAGGGGACCTCGGGAAGGGGGCAAGCTCCCTCCCTCCCTCCCCTTTCTTTTTCTCTCTGTTGCGAATTGCGGAGCCCAAAGGGAGCCGGAGAATGCCCTGAAACTCACGGGGCATCACTGCCTGTCCTAAAATGAGTCCATGTGAGTGCGCGGGGGGAAGGGGTTCATTTGCTCCTCCCCTCCCTCTTTCTGTCTCTCCCCCATCCTCTGCTCCCCTAGCCCTGATCCTTCTGCTGTTTGTTTGGTTTTTTAAATTCAGTGATTAGGAGATAATTGCTCTTCTCAAGACATCATTTAAAAAACCCGCCCATCCCTCCGTGCTGGAAACAACCGAAAATGTCTCTGCTTCCAAGTCTGAAAATCGGAGCAGAGTCTTGTGTCTTCGAGGCTGGGTGCGAGAGGAAGTCTGGGGGCAGGAATGTTTACATGTCGCTCAGCTGGAGTCGCAGGACCCCTTCCTGGGAGGGGGTCTTCTCTGCTTCAGAGGCACAGCCAGTGCTGTCTCAATCTTACTTCTGGTGTTTCTGCAGCTTGGGTCCCCAGACTTTGTTGGACTACACTTCCCCTCACCCCCTGCTGTGCCCCACTGTGATGTGGGATGAAGGGAGTTGTAGTCCAACATCTGAGGGCCCAAGGTTGAGAACCCCGACTTAACCGCAACAGATCTGAGGGCAGTTGAGGAAGGAATCTGGCCCTTGCCGTGGTAAGCACATGACCCTGGGCGTTCCAGTTCCGTTCCCGACTGCCCTGTCCACACTCACTGCAGGGCAACCTGGGCATTCAGATATGCATGTGCCATTTACAATTGACTGCATCTGGTGTGGCCGCTTTCTGTTTTGAATCCCAGGCCTTGCTCCAAATTGTGAAGTGACTCTCTAAGCAGGTTCAGGATCAAGGCTGCACCGAACTCTCATAGGAAAGGCCATTTCCCCCCCAACTTTGCTCTATGGAAGGAGAACTGGCATGTTGGGTGGAAGGAAATGACTCCAGGTTCCTCCTGTGAATCCACAGAGGAGGCTGCCCAAGTCTCTGCGTGAGTCACTGTCCGCTGAGGGCAGGGCACGGTGATTCTGCCTGTCTCTCCATCACGTGTGATTGGATCTTTCCACCCTTCCCCATGCGGATTCGCAGCAGAGCTCCGCCGCCGTACAGGAACCTCGTTGCTGCAATTCTGCGTGAGTTGCTGCTCGGAGCTGCTGATCTGGAGTCCCATCCCGAACGGTGACTCGTGCTGGCACACAGCGGGTGCTTCTCTGCAGGCAGATCAGTCCTAAAGATAAACCTTTGTCAGGTAAAAGAGGGGAGCGTACTTCCAGGTTTAACTCTGAGGAAAAGATGGCGTGTCTCGGTTCTCAGTCGTTTGGAAATCCCACCAGCAGACTGTGCTTGGTTCCGCTTAATATTATTCCAAATGGCTGGAAAGCGCAGTCTCTTTGACCCCAAACAATGGCACCTCCTGTTGTGTGGTTCCATATCTCTGGTTGAATCCTCATGGCCAGACTCAATTCCTCTGCCTGGCCCTTCCTGGTTAGGGCCCCGTCTGTTCCCTTCTCTCCTGCCCTCACTTCCTTTGCTGTAACTCACCAAACAGTTCCACCTTTTTCAAGAGGCTCCCAAGTTTGCATTCAGGCGGGCAGGAAACCCCCAACGAACTGGGCGACCGACTTAGTGCTGGAGGAACCGCTTAGCACCAAGTATGTGGACCTGCAAAAGGTGCTTTTGGGGAATCTGAGAATTCCAGGCATAGATTTCTTGGCGAGAGTGCTGGGTTTATTTCTTTTTCACCTTGAAGTTGGGGTGATGTGGAGGAGGAAGTGTTAGCGGAGTGTGACCCACCTAGGATAGAGCGAAGGGAAGCCGGCCGGGCAGCAGGAAAAGGCCAGTTGCATGCACGGCAGTGATTTATGGGAGATTTTTTTGTAGCGCTTTCTTGAACCTGCTCCCTCCACAACAGCTCAGTTGCTTCTGCTCAGCAGTGGCAACGCATGATCCTTCCATTTGGAGCCCTTCAGGAATGCACCCCGAAAATCCGGAGCAAAAAATGTGACTCCATCCCACCCCACCCCACGCCGCCCCACAAGGAGCTTGTGTGCATCCCAGGAATCTCCCGTGTGGGGCTCTGTTTCTTCTTGCTCTCCGGCACGCGGCCTTAACATGCCAGGCTTTTCTTGGTTCGAGACTTCCCCCAACTGCCTGACTGACATACCAGCTTTTTATGTACTGTGCCTCACCTGGCCGGAGCCGTCCCCATCTTGTTGGCCTGCGGGGGGGGGGGGGGGGCGGCAGCTGGTGAGGGCCCTACAAGAGCCTGTATATTGCTAGCAAAAAAACAAAACCCAAGACAGACAAAATGTGAAAACAATGGTGGTTTTAATAAAAATAGTAATAACCAAGCAGTGATGGTTGGGAGCTTTTGGTGCATCGTTACTAACTCTGCGATGTGTGCAGTGAAAGGACCCTAGGATGGGATGCAACCTCAGCAGATTTTTAGCCAATGAACTGCTTTTCTTTTTGAAAGGAAGGAGCCGATGGGCTGAGACTCCGCTCTGGAAACACTGGTAAGTCTCTCAGTTGGGCCAAAGGGGGCTGTGCAATTCCAGCTGTCTTCGTGACGCTTTGCCATTTTTCATGAGACTTCACGGCAAGGCGCTTGAGATGTTTAAATCTGAAAGGCGGGGCTGGAAGAGTTATCTGAGAGCTGACTTGAGAGCATCACTTGAGATTCTACAGAGCGAGACAGGAAAGGGCCGTTCGCATGACCATGAGTTGGGTAGAAGACGAGTCCTACCTCGTTTCGGGAGCTGGGCACGCTCCCCTTTTGCAATCACGTGTTAGATAAAAGCAAGGCCCACTGCTAACTGAGCAAAGAGACACCTTTTAAAAGTGATGATTCTCTTTATTTATCAGGGGGAGAGCAACTGGCCGTGTCCACCCCCAGCACAGCATCCCTCCAGTGGCTCTCGCTGGTGTCTGTCTTTATGTTTAAGCTCCCCGCCTCCAACCTGGCTTGGAAGTGCGTATCCGGCAATCTTTGGGCGATACATGTGAGCAAGGCACTGAGGAATGCAAAGAAGGCAAGATGCATTTTCATTTGACACAGAGCCAAATACTTTGCAGTTGTCAACAGTGAATCAGCCCTTCTCCAACTGTATCCTGGGCCAAATTTTAGGGTGGGCGGGGGGGACACCCTCATCTGACTTGGCAGAAGGCAGCTTGATGTTCAATCATCAGTATGGACCCCAAGCCCTCCTTTCTGTCCTCAGCAACAGGGAGGGTGGACAGAGAGCAAGCAGGATAGGACCCAAGTCCCCTGTGGGTTCTCCGATTCAAAATCTCATTTATGGATGGGGCTGAGGGTGTACAAACAGCCCCTGGGGAACTGCCAGCGGAAGGGGTTTGTTTCTGCTGCTTGTTGAACACACCTGTTCTAATGCGGGTGTCCTGGAGACTGCAGTGATCTCTCGCTTTGGCTGGTAGTTTGCTTTTGAGGAGGATACCAGAGGAGAACACCAGCCAAACCTCTGGCTGCCAACATCGTAGTATCTCTTGTGAGGACGCCAGCTGGCTCTGGACCAAACTGGAGAGTTTCAGTGGTTGCAAAAGAGGACTCTTACATCACCCAAACCAAGCAGGCCTGTTGCTCTGATCCCGGGACAGGCTGGAGGCACAGACTGTCTCGGGGAACGCCTTCGAGGCTCTCAGCCACACACATCCCATTTCCGCTGTACCTGACAGGCTTTTGAGCAAAGCTTTTGAGTGCCTTACTCAACAAGCTCCTAGTTCTGCTGTCCCCGCTGGGCATGGAACCGGGCCAGAGTATTTTCATATTTATTCAGGCAGATGTTAGGTGAGGTGCGAGGAATGTTGAGTCAATCTCTCCCTCAACATCCCTGCAAATGTTTCTGAACTCCGGCTGCATGGTCCTTCCAGAATGAAAACCCTGGAAGTGTGCACTATGTAGGAACATAGGAAGCTGTCTTCTACTGAGTCACTAGCTCAGGAGTGTCTACCCAGACTGGCAGCGGCTTCTCCAAGGTTGCAGGCAGGAGTCTCTCCCAGCCCTATCTTGGAGATGCTGCCAGGGAGGGGACTTGGGACCTTGTGCATCATGCAAGCATGCAGGTGCGCTTCCCCTGAGCTATGGCCCCATCCCCTCAGGGGAATATTTTACAGTGCCCACCCATGTAGTCTCCCATTCAAATGCAAACCAGGATGGACCCTGCTTAACAAAGGGGGCAATTCTTGCTTGCTGCCACAAGGCCAGCTCTCCTAGTGTCTGTGTGTGTTGGGATGGATAACACAACTAAATGTCACTGATATGTAGAGAGCGAAACTGATTCAAATGTACAAAAGAGAGACTTTCATGCCCCGGTTCTGTTGCTTCATTTGATCTCTGGCCATTTTATATTGAGGTTCTATTTCCATGATAATGTTTGACTTGGAAGTAAGCACAGTATCCCTTTTTCAGATTCTGCTAGTGGTCTGTGTCCTGGGTTGCATGTGTTAATAGTTCTTCGTTGTGGAAGCACCTCTGCTACTTTTGATCCTTCCATCCGCAAATTAAGCCCCAAGTATTTTCATAGATATCCTCCTAATGGAGCAGCGGGGAAATGACTTGACTAGCAAATCAGAGGTTGCCAGATTGAATCCCCACTGGTATGGGAAACACCTTTATTGGGCAGCATGATATAGGAAGGTGCTGAAAGGCATCATGTCATACTGTGCAGGAGATGGCAATGGTCAACCCTTCCTGTATTCTACCAAAGACAACCACAGGGCTCTGTGGGTGCCAGGAGTTGACACCAACTCGACAACACACACTTTACCTTTACTTTATTTTTATAGATATCTGTCAATGTGCCTCTATAATATAAGAATCAAAGCCTCCTTACGAATATGAGGGATGTTTATAAACCGCTTTTCAACAAAAGTTCCCATTTACGGCAGTATAAATCCATAAGATGGTTCCCTGCTCCCAAAGGGCTCACAATCTAAGAATGAAACATAGGATAGACACCAGCAACAGCTACTGGAAGGATGCTGTGCTGGGGATGGATAGGGCCAGTTGCTCTCCCCCTGTAAAATACAAGAGAATCACTGCTTTTAAAAGGTGCCTCTCTTGCTCAGTTAGCAGGAGATAACTTTGCGCAGTAAGTTAGCAGTTCGCTTATGGCCTTAGCAAGTTTGATTCTCATCATGGATAGTTCTGTGGTTTCCTGCCCCAGTACCGATTGAAACCATGACATCAGATAACCTCCCCTTTTACAGCTTATGGTGGTTGTGAACAGGCTGTGACGTGACTTCATCACAGAAGCTCAGTCCCTGCCAAGGAGGGGCTTTCAGACAGGCAAAACGACAGCAAAGCCCAATCTAAAGTTCCTTGGAGCACAGTGGAAATCTCTTATTGGTTTGCAGTGGGTACATGCAAGCTTTCAGGTTCCACAGGACTCTTCGCCTGATGTGTTATTGCCATGGCAGGAGCAAGGGAGTTCCTCTGATGGGATAATCTGGTCACTGCAGAAACAGGGTGTGGAGAGAGAGAGAGAGAAGAGGAATGTGGCTGGTAGAGCTTACAGGAGGGTGTGCCTAATTTATAAAGCCAGGTGCCAGAGAGCTAGCTGTATTTTTAAATATTGTTTTTTCTGCTGGGACTTGAGCAGGATGGCCGAGAGCTCCAAACTCCAGCTGTTTGTCAAGGTGAGGCCCGAGCAGGTCTGGGGTCCTGGCGGTGTGGGGTGCAGAGATGCTGAGATACAGGGGGTGCACTCATGTTTCAAACCCAGTGAGAGCGTAGTGTTGTGTTAATAGTAGATGGTCCTGGGAATTGATACAAAGATGAGCCGCTGCCAGTCAGAGCAGGCAATACTGAGCTAGATGGACCAAGGTCTGACTCAGTAAGGCAGCTTCCTATGTTCCTGTGGTTTTCCATTCTTGGTCATTTACATGTGGAGGTTCATGACTCCTGGCTGAATGTGTGGATCAGGATCACATCGGAGGCAACATCAGTTGGTAGGGAAGTTCTGCCTGTGTGCTCCTGACTTAGGCTCTTTATCCTCCTCCTTTTAAGACAGGACATTTAGGGCTGACAAAAGGAACTACCTTTTTCTCACAGCGCATAATTGATCTATGGAACCCCCTGCCACAGGACTGGTGATGGCCACTAGCATGGATGGCTTGAAGAGGGCTTAGCCAAATTCACAGAGGACAGGTCTATCAGTGGCTACTAGTCTGGTGGCTGTGGGCCACCTCCAGCCTCAGAGGCAAGATACCACTGAATCCTAGTTGCAGGGGAGTAACAGCAGGAGAGAGGGGGCCTGCCCTCACCTCTTGCCTGTGGGCTACTCAGAGGCATCTGGTGGGCCCCTGTGGGAACCAGGAGGCTGGACTAGATGGGCTTCCTGGGGCCTGATCCAGCAGGACTGCTCCTCCGGTGCTTTTACTCCCTCTAAGGAGGGACACTGAAGATGCGCTTCCCTTCGCCTCCGAATCGTTCTCCCCTTGGAATTGCATTCTCCCACTCAAGCGGCCAGTCCCTGCAACTTGCAAATCTGACCATGCTTGAGGGAGGGCTGTGTCTTAACCCACCTCCCACCTTCTAGCCGGCCTTTCTGTTTCCGCCACCCCCTTCCCCTGGACCTGGTCTAGCCAGCAAACTTGGAGGAGACAGGAATCTTTGCCAGAGCCATAATCACGCATGAGCACTCCCCGCCCCTCTTGGCCGAGGCAGAGCTCTTGCTCCACTGCTGCCTGGGTCTCTTCTCCAGTTTTGCACGGAGACCAGCCCAGACCTCAGGCTGTTGCACCCAGGACATAACCCCCCAAGCGCACATTCTTGCCGCCTGCTCCCCTCCCCACAAGGGATGTGCTGGCAATCATGTCCTTGCCCAAACCGGTTTCCCCAAGAAAGCTCCACCTTGGGCAACGTCCCTGGCTGAGCAAGTCTCTCTTGTCCCCATGGCAAGAAGAAAGCGCCAAGGCCCAGCATGGGTTGCCATGTCCAAGCTCGGAAACCTTGAAGGCCTGCCGATGATGCAGGTCTTGAGGCCCGCCAGGCGTGGCCCCAAAGCGAAGCAGTGTGCACATGGGAACCGGCAACGCATACCAGGGGCACCCTTTCATCTCGGATGAGGAAACGGCCGAAAGGCCAGCTGCAGGGACAAGAGAGGATTCAGAAACCACACCAGAAAATGTTCCGGCCCCAGGAAACGCCCACGTCACACCCCAAAGCATGGAATTGCCTCTGCAGTACTTGCATACCTGGTGTTAAGAGTAACCATCAAAATGTGACCTGAAACAAAAGCCAAAGCAGAAAGAGTTGGGGAGAAGAATGCAGAAGCTCTAAAGGGTGTTTGCTCTAACTGAGCAAAGAGACACCTTTCAACGGGGTGATTCTCTTCTCTTTCAAAGTGGTGATTCGCAAAGGGAGAGCAACTGGCCCTCTCCATCCCCAGCACAGCATCCCTCTAGTGGCTGTTGCTGGTATCTGCCTTCTGTTTCTTTTTAGATGGTGAGCCCTTTGGGGACAGGGAGCCATCTTTATTTATGTATTATTTATTTTTCTATGTAAACCGCTTTGTGAACTTTGGTTGGAGAGCGGTATATAAATATTCGTAGTAGTCGTTTTCAACAGCACACTTTACCTTACTTTTTTTTTATTTACAAATATACTGCTCAACTGACCAGTGTCCTTGAAGCGGTATATTAAAAGGACATTATAAACAAAACAATAATAATTGAAAGCAGCCAGTAAGCTGGTACTGAGTCATGTATGCAGTGGTCCATCTAGGTAACTTTGGAACTTGGACCTAAAAGGCCTCCCGCTTCCACCCCACTGTCTCAAGATAAGCCGCAGTGCACTACTTTTTACACCAGAACATGCTCAAGGAAAGCTGGAAACTTTTTTTTTGCCGGGGGGGTGTATTTTAAGAAGAAATTCTGAATGTTTCCCACTGACCTGCACATGCCACATTTGGCATGAACAGACCTGCCACTTACATCAGCTGAATGCATTACTTTTTACACCAGGACATGCTCAGGGAAAGGTGGAAACATTTTTGTTTGCTTGCCTCTTAAGAAGAAATTCTGAATAAGATGCTTCCCACTGCTCTGCACGTTTTGCATGGAGACAATCCTTCTGCTCACCCCTCTTTCTCCCTCGCCTCCACTCATGCACCAGCCCCAGCAAACCGGGGAGGGATGTGGGCAGTTTTATGCCGGTTTAACACACCCACACCACCCATCTGGCTGGGAGCAAAAGCTTGGTGGGGCTGCTTGGAATATTCTGTTTGAGATTGCTCCGGGGGCCCTCCCGGGGAAAGGGCATGTCCACTGAAGTAGGCCCTCCTTGAGCATTGGTCCACTTAAGTGCATTTGGGTCCACTTCAAAGTCTCCACACCACAATGGCGCTGTCAGTGTTATCGTCCAGGAGGCTCAAACCTTGCACATTGGATTTTTAAAAGGGGCGCCTTCTCTGCACGTTCTTTCTCTCTTTAGGCAAGCGATGATGGCGAGACCATTGGGCACTGCCCCTTCTGCCAACGCCTCTTCATGATCCTGCTCCTGAAAGGGGTTCCCTTCACCCTGACCACGGTGGATACCAAGAGGTAAGGCCGGAAGGGACACACCACTCACGTCCTGTGTAATGTTGCTGTGTGTACTGGATTTATTTCTGTAGATTTTTTACAGGGACTTTCCCTATATGTTTGATCCATTAAAAACAAACAAACTATGGTATATAGAATATATGATAAACACAGAAGTGTTGGATTAAAAGACACATTCTGATATGGAAAGCCTGGACCCTACTTCCAGATGAGTCATTGTCGGCTGTGAGTAATCATGGACACTCTGCATATTCTCAGAGGCACACGTTGCTTAGCTAATACTTAATATATTCCATGCAGTGTTCCCTATAGTGAGGATTCCCAGGTGTTGTTCACTACAACTCTCATCTCCCGCAGCTGCAATGGCCTTTGACTAGGGGGAGACGGGAGTTGCAGCCAACATCTAGGAATCCCTGTTACAGGATTACAAGCCCTGGAATTAAATGAATAAATCCCCTCAAGAACACAGGAAGCTGCCTTCTGCTGAGTCAGATCCTTGGTCCAGCTAGCTCAGGATTATCTGACTGGTTTTAGACCCAGCCCTGCCAGGGACCCCTCGGCGTGCAAAGCTACAGCTCCATCCCTTTGCCGGGGGCGGGGGGGGAGTTTGCACGCACAAGCTCAGAGGACGCCTTGATGGGGACCCAGACTAGTTAGTTCTCCCCCCTTCTGGATCTGCAGCCCCAAAGGGGTTTGTCCCCAACTCGCTCCCTCGCTCTCCCTTCAGGTCCTTGGATGTGCTGAAGGACTTTGCCCCAGGGGCTCAGCTGCCGGTGCTTCTCTACGACGGGGAGCCCAAAACGGACACCATCAAGATAGAGGAGTTCCTGGAGGAGACGCTGGGGCCCCCAAGGTGAGTGCCCCAGTCCAGGGGGGTTGGGGGGCTGGAGAACTGGATCCAATGAGAAAGGGGGCAGAGGAAGGAGGACAACGAAGCTCAACTTTCAGCCCAGTCGGGGGGGGGGGTTCAGGGATAAACTGGAGCAGTTACGGCTTTGCCTCTCCAACCCCCAAATCACCAAAATGCTCCCCTCCAAATTTTGTCGGAAATTAAGAAGCCACTGAGTTTGGCCAGGCTTGCTCAGTATTGTCTGCACTGACCGGCAGCAGCTCTGCTAGCCTTCCCTGGAGATGCTGCCAGAGAGTGGCCTTGAGCCCTTCTGTATGCAAAGCAGATGCTCTCCCACTGAGCTGCGGCCCCATTTCACCCCTTGAGGATGGGGCAGTGAAATAAGCGGGAGCCTCTAACTGGCCCTAAATGGATGTGGTTGTTTTTAACCTAGAATCCTCTCTATTTGCAATTACTTTCAGTCATTCAAACATGTCCTTGCTGCGGATCCTTGCACCAGCTTCGTAAGGTAGAGAACAGTATTATGACCCCCGTATAGCAGATGGCGCTGCAGTGCTTTGCCTAGGCTAGGGGCTCCAGATAGCAGAAGCCAGATTCGAACTGGGGCCTTCCCGGTCTGTCAGTCCAGACTCTTCACCAGAATGCTCATGTGGCTCACTCCTCCCCGCAGTTTCTCCAGTCTGGTGCCAAAGTATAAAGAGTCCAGCATCGCCGGAAACGACGTCTTCCACAGGTTCTCTGCCTACATCAAGAATCCAATACCCAGCCAGGATGAAGGTAAAAAGGGGGGTGGGGCGGGGGGGGGAAAGGCATGTGGGAGTCCTGTTTGGGTGGGCAAAACTTCACACAGCCTAGCCTAGGATAACTCTTGAGACTCATTAGGCGGGTGGCTGCCGGACCTCCTCTGGAAGCCTCCATCATCACTGTCTCTTTCACAAAACACAACACCTGCCTTTGGGGAGGACGGCTCACGTAACCCAGTGCTCTGTCTCCAGCAGGGAACAGCCAGCTGTTTCCACAAACCCCACAAGAAGGGCAGATGGAGAAAGCCCCTTGAAAGTACTGACTGCTGCTTTGGCAGGATTCTGACCAGGCCACACACCTGAGTGCACCGAGATCCTTCCTGTGCGATTTTCTGATACCCAAATATACTTTCCCAGGCCTCTTCAACAGCCTCCTCAAAGCCCTCATTAAGCTGGACCGCTACCTGAACCTACCCCTGGACTATGAGCTGGTGCGGGACCCTCAACTCACCGTTTCCCGGAGACGGTTTCTGGACGGCGACCAACTGACCCTCGCCGACTGCAGCCTCCTGCCGAAACTCAACATCGTGAACGTGAGTCCTGTCTCCGCTTGGGCTTCCGGCCCTGGGTCTGCGCCCACAACCAAGGCTGGTTCTCACGAGCCAGCGTCTGAGTTAAGGACAAGTTTTTTTTAACTTGCACTCCAGCAGAAACTGGGCGTGTGCACAGTTCCCAAAACGAGGGCCAGACGGGTCTCCTGCCCTCCTTGCAACCAGCTGCTTTGCTTTCTCTGTCTTCCTTCACCCACCCCATGCCTGCAAGTAGCCTTCCTGCATCATTCCCCATCTCCCCACGCCCAGGTTGGACGCACCATTGTGCAAGTGCATTTCAGAAGAAAGCACACCCTTCTGTATCCACAACTGAGCACAAACACAGAGCTTTTCCCTCCGCTCACATAGAGATCTTTGCCTCTCCCCTTCGCAGCAGGCTTGGCTTCTAGACCTCCCTGTTTGGCCCACTTGCAGAAACAGAGCTAGCGTCCCCGCTCCGTACTTAGCAAGAGGGAGGAGACTGGGTCTTGTGGCAGCAAGCGTGACTTGTCCCCTGTGCTAAGTAGGGCCCACCCTGGTTGCATTTGAATGGGACAGAAAGGTCTTCACCTGGTGTCTAAAAAAAGCAAAGTACGGTGCCAAGTGAGCCTAAATGGGGACGAGGTTCTCCCACAGACTGCACACACCCTTCTCTGCAGTCCAGGGTGCTTCTCCACCCCCACGGGGGTCCTCTTTGCACCCAGATGGCACCCAGTATTGTCTACCCAGACTGGCAGTGGCTTCTCCAAGGTTGCAGGCAGGAGTCTCTCCTCTTAGCCTCATCTTGGAGATGCTGCCAGGGAGGGAACTTGGAACCTAGATGCTCTTCCCAGAGCGGCTCCATCCCCCGAGGGGAAGATCTTCCAGTGCTCACACTTCTAGTCTCCTATTGAACTGTAAACCAGGTTGGGCCCTGCTTAGCAAAGAGGACAATTCATGCTGGCTACCACAAGGCCAGCTCTCTTCCCTAGCAGCAGTATAGCCGTAGCCAAATGCCCCTCTGCTGCGTCAAGCGCAAAGATGTCTGGGTAGGCTTTGGCCCACAAGGAGGTTGTTGCCCTCTCTGGCCCTTTATCTATCTTCTTCCTCCTCCTCCTCTCCCCACAGGTCGTGTGTCAACACTACCGGCAGGTCGGCATCCCCAAAGAGCTGCGTGGCCTGTGGCGATACCTGGACAGCGCCGCCGAGGTGAAGGAGTTCAAGTACACCTGCCCCAACAACGCGGAAATCATCCAGGCCTACCGGGCTGTCGTCCGGCCCCTCAAGTAAATAGGAGGGGTGACCCCAGTGCTCTCTGGACCTCCCTCACTCTGCCCCACTCGCTGGCTTTGCACGCCTTCCTCCTGACTGCAGCAGGCAGAGACTGAAAGGGTCCAGTGCCAACCCAGCGAGCCGTTTCGCTCTGTCCTTCTGACACAGCAGGTGTGTGGGCAACATCCTGACAGATGCCCATTCAGGCCTCGTGCCCACTCACTCCAGGATGGAAAACCATCAGCTGCTGGCCTAGTGATGCCCTCTTCTGCACAGACAGCTGATCTCCCCATGGCCCGTTGGATGACCAAGACGTCTCACGTGGTGGGGTTGCTTCTGCTCCCCTCCCAGCAGTTTGGGGTTCAAACCCTGAGAGTGGAGCCTTCTCCTGTTAGAGGCTGCCATTTTCCACCAGGCATGGCCCTTGCTAAAGGGGCCACCTGAGCTTCACCAGCAAGGTGCCATTGCAAAAGGAGGCCCTCGGCTGTTTCAATGCCTCTCTCCTGGAGGTTTGCCGCAGCCTAGCCTGTGCTTACTTGGAGGTCAACCTCTCTGGCTCGAGAGCCCTGCAGTGATGAGAAAATGGGAGGGTGGTCCGGCCTTGTATTCTAAACAACCCAGAGTATTTTTGTTTTTGTCCCTAGAGAAATGCCCAAGTTGTGAATTTCCTCCCAAATGGGGTGCACAGGGATTATGGCTAAATGACTATCCATAGTGTAAATATTTCTTGACAATGCATGCCTATAATGCAAGTTTACTCTGAAGGAAACTCCTGTTGAGTTCGTTGGAGATGGTATTCCCAAGTAAATTTACAATACAACTCAATTTTACACTGTTACTACAGAGCTGTCTTAAGCCCAATAAAAAAAACCCCAGTCAAATGTCGACATTACGTCCCACACTGCCAATTCCAGCATAGAACCAATCCATAACCAATTGCACTAGGAGTGAAAAGACCGAACGGCAGCTGGCGAAGAAATGCTCCTTTCCTTTGGCATGGCAATCATGTCTGGAAATGATATTCCTCCCACCCAGCTGTTCTCTCTGCCTCTCAAATGGATTGTTGTTGGTCCGAAGCAGGCAAGGAGACTGGAAGCTCCCCTTTCCTAGCAGAGGAAACCCGCCTTCTGGCTTTCTCCACTTGCCCAGCTCCAGAAATGCGAGGGTGGAGGTCTCTTCTCTTGCTGAGCTTGAATGCAAGACACGCCACAGCCTGTAAAAATCCACCTGTGTTTAAAGTTGGTAGTAATATAACACACACTTCAAGATCTCTCGCTAGAGCATGGATGAAGTCACTTTGCAATTCATCTTGGCAGGAAAAGGGCGTGTTCACAGATCATCAAAATCGACTCCTGTTGGTATCTTCTTACTGGAATAAAAGGTGGAAACGTCACATGCGGCTAGTGTACTTTAAGTGTGGAAAGAACTTGACACACACACACTCTCAGTCAATCTTACACAGCACTGCAGAATAGGACACTCTGAATATCCATAGATGCTAGAAATATATAGATTCCTGGAGGTTGGGGAGCCCCCCTATCCCTTGTTCGGGGATCCAGTTCTCCGCCATTTAAGACCATGTCCAGAGGAGAAGGATCCCACATTTGCAGGCACCGACATGAGTACTGGGAGTAGCAGGCAGGGCTTGAGTGTCTCAGCTTTCATTCTAATAAACTTAAAGCTGGGTCAGCGTTCTATGACCTGTGACATCAGAAGCTGCCCTATGCTGAGTCAGACCCTTGGTCCATCTAGCCGAGTATTGTCTGCACAGACTGGCAGCGGCTTCTCCAAGGTTGCAGGCAGGAGTCTCTCTCTCAGCCCTCTCTTGGAGATGCTGCCAGGGAGGGAACTGGGAACCTTCTGCATGCAAGCATAGAGATGCTCTTCCCAGAGCGGCCCCATCCCCTCAGGGGGAATATCTTGCCGTGCTCACACATGTAGTCCCCCATTCAAATGCAAGCCAGGGTGGACCTGGCTTGGCAAAGAGGACCATTCATGCTTGCGACCACGAGGCCAGCTCTCTTCCCCACAGAGCACAGAACTTGCGACATAGAACCTTGACCTGAAGATGTGCATTTGTTTTAGAAAATGCTTGTGAACATCTCAGCGGGCTGAACAAAAAAACACAGCCGCCGCAGCTGGGACTTAATGCCTTTGCTACGAAGAGCCAACACAAAATTAATTTGTGCATATTTAAGGCAGCTGCCTGCAGCAAACGAGACATCTGCTTCACTAGTGGAATGCAGCTTCTCCTGACGTGGAAGTCTGAGGTCCGTGCTTCCTCGTGGCATGCATGGAGTTTGGTGACCTAAATGCACCCCAAATTCAAGAGGAGTGGGCCTTGGGCCTGGGAATGAGTTACCTTTTGAATCCAGGGTTAATGAGAGACTCCCCGGGTAGCCGTCTCTTGGCTCCAGCTTGTCCAGCTCTACCACTGCCCTTCGGGGGACTCGGTTCTGCCCGCAAAAGAAACGTCCAGGGAAAGAAGCGTGAATGAGGAGGCTGCTACAGCTGTCTGTGGGTTCCTACAGCTCAACCACCTGTCTCCATTCCAGTCAACAGGGCAGGAAGTGTGAGCCGTAGAGAGAGAGAGAGGAGGGGGATACAAGCCCCACAGATGCCTTTGCTGGGCTTCAGTTTTAGAAGATAAAGGGCGCCAGGGAAGGGAAAGACAGATATGGTTGCTTCCTGAGGACACTGGGAGGGTGGGGTGAGAAGACGGCCCTGGAAGAGGAGGCAGTCTTGGCTGAAACAGGACAGAGAGGTGAGTGGGATGTGCATCACTGCCTCAGGACAGACCACGGCTCAAGGGTGGAGCGTGGATTCGACATAAAGAAGGTCCCTGGTTCAGCCTTTGACAGCTCCCGTTCTAAAGGAAGATTGGGTTGCAGGCGATGGGGAAAACCTCTCTGCCTCATTTGACACTTTGAACCTAAGCTGAGTGCGGGTTGCCTATGTTAGCGTGATGGTGCGAACCGACACCGAGGTGGTTTATGGCCCGAGATGAACCTTGGTTCAGAATCGCACGATCCCATCCTGGGATGGGGTGGGGCCATCCCTCAGTGGCTGAGCCCCTGAAATCGCACACTGACGGAAAATTCAGACGGGTGGAAGAACAGGCTGCCCACGCCCCACCCTGCCCACAAGCCATGGCTGTCCCGGCTGAATGCCGCTTCTTACCTGGAGCAAAGAGACTCTGGCTTCTCAAGGCGTTTTTCTCGGGGCTGCCAAGCGGCAAAGGAACAGCAGCACACTCTGAAGAGAGGAGAAGAAATATGTAAGTCTCTTTCTGCCTCTGCTTGGCAACTACATTTCCTTTGCACTCAGACATCAGGCAGGGACCATCGCTGAGTGCAGCACAGTATCGGTTAGGGGTGTGCACGGAACCGATTCCGGTGGTTCAGTTCGAATTTGAACTGGCCCGTCAGCCATTTTGAGTCAAACCGGCCTCCGGTTCGGTCCGAGGATCAAACTAGGCCAAACTGGTTTGGAACTGGTTCAGTTCAGCTCGAGGGGCATGATTGTAAAGGGGAATCCAGTGAGATCCCCCTTTACAGGCAAAGGGAGGAACCCAGCCTCCCTTTTAAAAAAAATCCCTAATTGGGGGCAGCAAGAAGGCACCTCATCAGAGGCAGTGGGGCTCTTCCCAACTCCAGGCCGGGTACGGCGCTCCAGCGCAGGTCGGTTCTGGCCTCCTATTGTTGTGTAGACAATACTGAGCTAGATGGGCCAATGGTTTGACTTGGTATAAAGGTAGCTTCATACGTCCCTTGTTCCTAAGACAAACTGCTGAAGGTCTGGGCAGGTGTGAAGCTAGAAACAGCAGATTCTCTCCCTCCCTAACCCTCCTGGCAAATTTATTTATTTATTTATTTATTCAATTTTTCATACCGCCCTTCCAAAACTGGCTCAGGGCGGTATGTATGTAGAAACAGAACCTTTCAGGCGTTTCTCCAGCGTACGCACTCTCTCCACCAGACCGAACATCACATCCTGAAGTTGTCTCCTCGCTTCCGACGGAGGTACTTTGCAGAGGTCAAAGGTCAAGCCTTGCCCGCTATCTTCAAACTGCAGGGTGGCCTTGCTGGCCTGCACAGTTACGGTCGGATTCTGGCTCTCCAAAGCTTTTCTTTGGGGAACAGAACAGGAGAGGGAGGAGATGACAAGTCTCTGAAGCAGCCCTACCACCATTTTTGGAAGGAATCTTATCAGCAGGGCTTCCAACTGTAGTCAGCAGCTTTATTACTCCAGTACTTCAGCAGGTTAATCAAATGCCAATTTACTGTCCCCGAAAAGTGGGGGGCACTCTTACTGCGGTTATATTTAATTCTTGTTATCCGCAATAGAGTAGGAATGAAAGAGAGACAAACTCGGCCTCTCTTTCCAACAAAGAGAAGGCAGCTTTTGTTTATTAGAAGCTGTTCTTTCGGTGCACCCAGGTGCCTCTCATATGTCCTTAAACAGCTCAAAAGAGCAACATTTTGGCAACATGCAGATCTGTTTAATTTAGCCAATTAGGTGGCCCAGAGACCCTAATTAGTTACTAAATCACAGGGATCCGGACATCTCACTCCCAATACTACAGTGCAGGGGAGATCATCTCTTCCTCCACTCCACTCCCAGCCTTGGAAGTACACAGGAAATGGCGTTGCTATTTGAACTTCAAGAAGAGGCTTCAGATGTCAACATGCACACCACGTCATTCCAGTTTCTCAGAATCCCAGGGAGACATCACATTAAAGGCAGATAATGTTGGACAGGTGCGTGAAGCCCCAAAAAACCCAACTGGACTTAGCTGGAAATTATTTAAGAAGTATTTAGGTGGGCGTAAGGAAGGGAAAGGGATGAAATACTGACAGTTAGAGAGACTCACTTGAGTTTAGAAACGCTGTCATCAGAAGGACTCTGCCCATCCTGAGACACCTGTTAGAAGAGAGAGGAAAAGGTTAGTCGGAGCTAACCAATACTGGCGCTAGCAATACGAGGATTGTACGTTGGCCAAGGCCTACGGCCTGCAGCCTTCCCAGAGGATTCTGGGTGGCCACTGTCTGAAAGAGAATGCTGGACTCTCGCTTGACCATTGGTCTGAGACAGCAGGCTTTTGCTCTTACACTCAAGCCCTATTGAACATCATCCAAAGCGAGGAGGAGGTCCAGATATCCACCTTTGGTGGATCCAATCCGCAGGGCCTGTTGGACTCAGAAAGTCCGAGATGCAAGAATTATCAGTATTTCAGACAGATCTTGCGTTACATCCATTCTGCATGCCCCTCTCTCCCAAGAAAACTGGAGCAGGAAATTGAGCAGGTATTTAACCTTGAATTACGGAATATGGTCCTGAACATGCATACCAAGTTGTATTCGCCATTCAAGAAATATCATGTTATGCACACACACACACACGGAGAATGTCAAACAGGCAAGCTGAGCCGAACGCTTCCATTTCGCTCAGGCAAAACGTGCACAACCAGGGAAGGAAGTTGTGGACGGGGTTCTCTTTCAAGCGTGCAGCTGCGGGCATGCCAACCCAGGTGTCTCTCATACTCACGTGGTCGTCCCGATTGTCGGAAGCGACATCACAGCTCCAGCACTCAGAAGCGTTTGTGACGCTGGAAAAAAGCAGAAATGAGAGAGTTCAATGCTTGAGTTTGAGCCGTATTAACGGTTCTCACCATTTCATGAAAGATGTACTGGGCACCCATCGACAGTCAAGAAGGAGCTGGCCACTTGACGCAAGAAAGGCAGAGCAGCAGTCTCACTCATTGGCTTGTGACAGTTGTGGGAGAGCGTGCCCCGTGGCACTCTGGCGATATTCTTCTCCATTCCCTCCCTGTGATTCTGTGTGCGCGTGCGTGCGCGCGCGATACTTCCCTTGCATAACCCGCTGGGTACTTTACGCAGAAAAGCAACTCACAGGTTCATACCTGGGTGAGCCTGCAGGGCAAAGTCAGGGATACTTAAAATAAAGTGTGCCGTCGGGTCGGTGGCGACTCGTGGCGCCCACAGACGAGCCCTGTGGTTGTCTTGGGTAGAATCCAGGAGGGGGTGGCCATGGCCTCCTCCCGCGCAGTAGGAGATGATGAGGCCTTTCAGCAGCTTCCTCGATCGCTGCTGCCCGATAGAGGTACCAGCGGGGATTCGAACCGGCAACCTTCTGCGTGCTGATCAAGCACTTCTCCTTGCCCTCGCACAGCCCGGGATCGGGGCCCCCTCTCGCACTTACTGGAGCCGGAGAGCGTTGCTGCCGCTGCAGAAGCACAGGAGCCGCTGCCCGTCCTGCTGGTGGACCACTCGGAAGGGACCCGGCGGCGGCGGCGGCAGCGCCATCATCCCCGCCCCCGAAGGTGGGGCAGGACGGACCCGGTGTGCGGAGGATCGTGAGCGGCTGTTTGCACGGCAGGAGGAGCCGCCTCCAGCTCTTCAAGGAGGCTCGCGTGCCCCCCCCCCCCCCCGCAGCAAGACCTGCCGGCGAAGGGAGCCGCGTCCTCCTCGTCCCCTTTCGGTGCGTGCGTTTGGAGGGGGGGGGAGGAGGAAGTCCCCCCACGGAGCCCAGGCTTCCTTGCCAGGGCAGTGGCTTGCAGACCGCGGGGCCTCCGCCGCGCCCCTAGATGGGGCTGCGCTTCGCTGGCAAGCAGGAAGGACAAGCAGATCGCTGCGCAAAGAGGCGGGTCGGCGGCGTTGCCGCTGCAGGTTGTGCGCCCTCGGCGGCGGCGGCGCCGCCTCCTCCTCCTCCTCCTCCTCCTGCGCCCATGGTGAACGTGGGGCTGTCGCGCGTGGACGATGCTGTGGCGGCCAAGCACCCGGTGAGTCCCCAGCTCGTGTGGCCAGAGACGCGCCCGACACGCTCCTCCTGGCGGCGCTTCGCCTGGGGCGCAGGCAGGGCTTTGGGGGCCACCGTGGAGACCTCCCCAAACCCCAGAGCGACCCACCGCCCCGGGGGCTTTCTCTTTTCCCTAAGGAGACGGGCTGGGGTGTGGGGGTGTGTGTGTTGTGTTGTGTTTGCCTTGGAGCTTTCTGTTGTTATTTATTATGTATGCTACGAGTTAATATTTACAAAACATTCTGGAGAAGGAGGAGGAGAAGTTTATCAACAGCGATGGCTACATCGACCCTACCCTCTCTGGCAATGTTCAATACCTCTTACCCCCATCCCCCGCCGGGGAACTAAATGGAACCTCCAACTCCAGAGTCAGTGTATCTGTGAACAGCAACATGCTTTGAAGGTTGGCTGGAGGAAGAGGTTTCAAGAAGTTTGGTATCAATGTGTTTTTAAATTGCACCTCTGTTTCCAGGGGCTGCAGGAATACACTGCCTGCCAGTCCTTTGCCTTCATGAAGGGAATTGGTGCCTTTATCACAGGTAAGCCCCACCCGGCCACCGCATTCGTCCCCAGCAGGCTCCCGGCCAATATGAAATCGGTGTGGGGTGTGGGAGCCTTTCTTTCAAGAATTTAAAGTTTCCAGTCCAGAAACCTTGATCCTCCAGTTTTCTGTGGGCAGGGAATTTGAGGAGGCTTTTCATCCCGGTGAAACCAAAGCACCCCAGTTCTGCACTAAGAGACCTCTGTCTTGCTGAGCATGTGTTTGATGTTTAAATGTATTTATTACAGCACTTCTGAGCCCCATCCTTCGATGGGAACCACACTCAGATTGGCATTCAAAATTTAAAACTATTATTCCATCTATGCAATAATTAAAAATTGTATGAGTACTCCGGCTGCTTAAAAATAAGAGCTCAGCTGGGTAGTGGAAACCAGATGACGAAAAAGCTGGATGCAGCTTTAAAGCGTATTGGGTCTTCCAGTAGAAAACACCCAGAAATGGTCACGGTTTCTAACTACTACTACTACTACTATTACGACAAATATTTATATACCGCTTTTCAACAAAAGTTTCCAAAGCGGTATACATAGAGAAATAATAAATAAATAAGATGGCTCCCTGTCCCCAAAGGGCTCACAATCTAAAAAGAAACATAAGGTAGGCACCAGCAACAGTCACTGGAGGAGTACTGTCCTGGGGGTGGAGCGGGCCAGTTATTCTCCCCCTTCTAAATAAAAGGAATTATTTATTCATTTATTTATTCGTTTGATTTTTATACCGCCCTTCCAAAATGGCTCAGAAACCATGCGTGGGGTGCGTTGCCAGCAGGACTAATCCTGGCGCTTCTGTCTGGACAGGCACTGGGATGGCTTTTGCGCTGCAGAAGTTCAACCGGAAGATGCCCTACCCTCTCCAGTGGAACATTTTCGTCTCTGTGGGTGGGTATTTCCAGACTTCCCAAAGCTGTGAGGATTTCCCTCTCTGCTCCTGCTCACGGCAGCACTACGGCAGGGCTCCCCCTGACCCTCTCCATAGCCCCAGTGCCAAGGCCCCAAGATCCACTTCTCACCTAATCCCTGTGCCTGTGTGCTGGAAAAGGATCCGGGGGAAGAGAGGGGGTTGGTGGGCTAGCGAGCTCAGCCTAGATCTGTGGGTCTCTGCCTATTTGTTTGCAGTGAAAGTTGGTTTGAACATTTGAAAAGGTGTTTCCCAGTGAGCACACCTTAATAGAAGCTTTCCAGCTCTCCTTGAAATCTTTGCTAGCTGCCAACCTCTCTCTGGGCCTCTCTAGTGGTCGGTTCTGTCGCCAGCTATGCCGTGACACGCTGGGAGACCAAGAAGTGCTCTGATCTGTGGGTCTTCCTGGAGAGTGCCCCGTCCGCCCAGGATGTGGCCAAAGGTGAACAGAGAGGGATGCCAGAAGGATACTTCAGTTCTGATGAAAGTGCAGCAAAAGGGCGGCTAAGAGGACCGAAGGAGGCTGGTTTGGTTCTTTTTGTGTTGGTGGGGTGGGGTGGGGTGGATAGAGGCATGTTTGCAGTTTCTTTGCGTAATTTAATCTGTTCTAGCTTGCAGAGTGGGGCAAAGAGCTTTGTCAAACCCATTTCTAAAGCCTGAAGGGTTAGATCAGGGTGGGAGGGGGACCCCAACCTTGGCCTGTCACCCCCTGCCACAGCCATTGTGACGGGGGTGATGGGAGTTGTAGTCCAACTACATTTAGGGATACGTGTGTGTGTGTGTGTGTTTAATGATGTATGCTGAGGTTTGATTGTGCAGCAGGGAGAGCTCTTTCCCTTCAGGAGGTGGGCCGAGACGGACCTGTTGGTCTCATCCAGCCAGGGTCTTCCTCAGTTCTTCCTGGCAAGCAGGCTTGCCTCAAGGCTTGCATTTGGTTGCAAATTTGAATTTCCGTGTGCATTCTCTGGATTTTCTGGGACCATTCTTCTTCTTCCCCCCTTTCTTCTCCTTCCTCTGTAGAGAAAGTACCTACTCTGGAGCCCAAAGAAAAGGCAGGGCCAGGCATGAAGAGGAACAAGTATGGGGATGTTGTGGAATAGCCAGAATATTCTACTGGTCAGGCGGAGCCTTGCTCTACGGGTTCAGCGTTTTATCCTGTGAGTGCGGTTAGCGTAGTAAATCCACCAAGCTTGATGGACCTTGGAGTTGCTGAGAAAGTGGTGGAGAAATTACATGTTCTGAAGCTTGATCCAGGCTCGGGAAAATGTCAACAAATCGTAATGAGCTCTTGGGAAAGGAGTAGGGGAATACACACACACACACCTCCAAATCTCTGCCCAAGGACCAGTCTGGATTTGATTAATGTGCTTACATTGATGCTTGTGCGGCCTGTTGGGAAGCAGAATAAAGCTCTGAGATGTTTTCTGGTGGTGGTGATTATTTCAGAAAGGGCAGGCCCTGTGTGCTGTGAGGCTTCTGCTCTCTTGAGGGTTGCTGTGCACCCAGCGGTCATTGCATGAGCATGCAAAATACTGAGGGCTATAACAGAGCACCTCTCTGCATGCAGAAGGGTTCACCTTCCCTTCCCAGAATTTCCTGTTAAGCATGGCATGAAGATGAACCTTGTCACCTGCTAATGGCGGCAGATCAGCCAGCTGTAAAAGGCACAAGAGCAGAGGCAGGTTAAAAAAAGTTTGCAGCTTCAGCTCAGCCTTCAAGAGGTGAGATTACCACGTTCTCCCTGTTCCCTGTCCTAATGGATTCTTCAAACAGGCACCAAGAGAATAACCAAGCATCCTGTATTATTAAATATTTTCTATTGGTTGCAAAATTAGCAGAGCAAAAAGTTTAAAGCAATAAAACCCCTGCTAACTGGGCAAAGAGGCACCTTTTACTGTGGTGATTCTCTCTATTTAGCAGGAGGAGAGTAACTGTCCCTATCCACCCCCAGCACAGGACCTCCAGTGACTGTTGATGGTGTCTATCTGGTGTTTTTTTTAGAATGTGAGCCCTTTGGGAACAGGGAGCCATCTTATTTATTTATTGTTTCTCTGTGTAAACTGCCCTGAGCTATTTTTGGAAGGGCGGTGTAGAAATCGAAATAATAATAATAAATAATAAATAGCTTGTTTCAAAATGAATTGCTTTTTCACATTCAGAAATCTGGTCCAAAAATATTGCAGTTTGGGGTTCCCGCAAACCAGTATGTTTCTAGATAGATTTCAAAAATATATAAAATCTCTGCAAAAGGTCAATAAAATTCCTGCCCCTAAAGCAGTCCTGGTGCCAGATTCTATTCATTTCACATGGAGGTGTGAGAAGGTACCAGGTGTTTGTTTTCTTTCAAAGGAGTTGCACCCACTATAACAGGATAATATATTTATATCACAAATGTCAATAAAGTAGCAAGCAAAAATACCCACTTCTGAATCCACAAGGTTTATGATAGACTTAAACATATTAGAACGACCCTTTCCTGTTTTTCCAGTAGTATTTTTACCACCTGTTCGTTCATGCAAGAAGATCCCATGGCTCGCTCTGGTTTTTATTTTACCCATTCAGAATGGGCATTTCACTGTACGGGGGGAAAAGAGAGAGAGAGAGAGAAAAGTATTACTCTAGGAGAAAGAAGTGGCAGCATTTGGCAGTAGTTCTTATCAGATCGTCCCCAGGGCAGAAGGAGAACAATTGTCTCTGAGGGTCTGGAAGGAGATTCCCTAGCAATCTGGAAATATCTTAATGGGCCACGTCTTCTTGCGGTGTGTATTTCATCTGCAGAACCCATGGCCAGAAGATGTGGCAAAGCACTGCTTCTCTTACCATCTCTGTCCGGGTATTTGATGTCCCTCTCGGAGAACCCCAAATTCTTGGCATGAGTCTTGAATTTTTTCTTGAGGGCACCTGAAGCTTCAACTCCTCTAGCTTAAAGCACAAGCGGAGAAGAGTTAAGTAGCCATTCCAAAAAGGTCCCGTTCTCTCCTCCTGCTCTGCTCCAATCCCTTCCTCTTGCTGTCACCATCTCCCCAGATCTGCACGTTATGCATCCAAGAAAGGACTGCAGAATTAAGCCAAATTTCACTGTGCTGCAGCCCTGAAGCGCTGAGAGTCCAGGTGGGATGGAGGATTTAGATGCTTCCCACCAGGGCTGTCCATAGAGAGCCCTGGCAAGGTGTGGGGCCTGGGGCCAATCAGCCAGTGTCGGGCCCCCTCCCAGTTAATTCTAATGGGGGTTAAAAGAGCGGGGGCCGGGGCAGTCGCCCTGCTTGCCCTGCCCTAAGGACAACCCTGCTTCCCAACAGCAACCTACTCGCTTGACTGCTGGACTATGTTGCTGTGTCTGCAGTCACTCCCACCCCACCCCCAGCTGGAAACACCTACCATAGAGATAGAGCCCAACATCCTTTCCGGTTTCAATGTGAAGAAGGAGATAGATCTCATTATCTGTATCTACGACGTGGACGGTGCTTTTGCCTCTAGTGGCAACTGCAGGAGAGGAGAGGAGTTTAAAGGGATGGCCCTGGTGTGTGTGTGTGTGTGTGTGTGTGTGTGTGTGTGTGTGTGTGTACACACTGCCACCCCCACCCTCCAGTTCATTACCTTCCAGCACAACAAAACCACTGATTTAGTTTCTACACTGCCTTCCCCCCTTCTTAGGTTCCTGCAAGCAAGGGCGAACCTTTGAAGAGGCAAAGCGAGATGGGCACCTCAGGTGGCAGATTTGGGGGGCATATTCCCCCTCCCTCTTCTGCCAGTGGAACAGCTCTTGGGACTGATCTGACTCGTGGTGGCTTTGCAAGAGGCACCGGGAAAGAAGAGGTGGCTGCCAGCTACCTTCCCTCCTCCCCACTCCTGCCACCGCTTCCAAGGGTCAGTTTTGGAAAGGGGGCTGTCCCCCACCAGGGCCATGGGGCTAGGTCCACATGGGGTGCCCTGCCGTGGGTGCTGCATTATCCGGGGCCACCCTGTCCTGCTAGCCAGCCACATTCTGCCCCTATTCGAAGAGCAGCCCTTATTTGGACATCCAGATTTCCTTGGGGCCCAGTCTTCTAAGATGCTGAGAAGTCTTCCAGTGCTGAAAGGCCACAAACTGAAAGCACAGATGCCTGGACGTTTGCTTTAATCGCAGGATGCAGGGCAGGTTTTGACCCATGCAAAGGAGACCACAGTAGTGGATACTTACAGAGAACGGTGAATCTACCAGAACGGTCCATGCGTTTGAACCGGACGCTGAAACTCCGGCAGGAATCCCTTCTGGAAACGAGAATGACAAGGGGGTCTCTACACCAGAGAACCCCCTCTCCTCTCCCCTGCCGAGCCTGTTCTTCTCTAGAACTCCCAACCAGATCCAAACTGGCCTGTTTTGCAGCACCGATTCATGTGTTGCCCTCCTCCTCGTGTCTTGTAGCAGTCAGCATGAATTGCCCCCTTTGCTAAGCAGGGTTTTCCTTGGTTTGCTTTGGAATGGGAGACTACGTGTGAGTGCTGCACGATATTCCCCTGAGGGGATTGGAGCCATAGCTCAGTTGCAGATGTTGGGGGATCAAAGATGGAGAAGTGAACCAAAGTTTTACTCCCTGTCCGTGGTATTTAGGAAAGATGCTGTGAGTGCAAAACAATAAGCAATAGCCTCTCTGTGGCTTGAAGGTTGGACATGAGCAGGAGCAAGAGGAAATGTATCTAGTCAAGAGTCCCCTGATTAGTAAATGCTGGTCTGAAGATGTGCAATGTACGGGTTCTCATTCTGACCAAATGTATTGGCAAAACTGATAAGGCTTTGGTATATAATCTGCATTTTGTGGGGTTCTTTCTCTCTCACCCCGGCGATTGATGGGAACCCAGTACCATGATCAATAAAGCTTTGCATCTGACGGCACAGCATGGCCCCTGCCTATAAAGAACCCTGGCATTGCAGGAGAATTTATTCCACACAGAGTAACTGCTTTGCATGGAGAAGGTCCATGCCCTCCCTGGCGGCATCTCCAAGATTGGGCTGAGAGAGGAGAGTCCGGCCTGCAACCTTGGAGAAGCCGCTGCCAGTCTGGGTAGACAACGCTGAGCTGGACGGACCAAGGGCCTGACTCAGTATACAGCAGCTTCCTCTGTTCCTATGACAGAAGGGGTGGCCTATAGCCACTTTCAGCCCCCTGCAACTAGATTCCAGCCCCAAACCAGTAAACTTTCATGTGCCCCAGATTCCCCATAAGGTCCTTACACCAGAGTCCTTTGTTGGACATCAAGATTTCCTTTGGGCAAAGGCGATATCTTGATGTCGACACCCATCACTTCTGATTCTTCTCCCTTGGTGACCATTCCAAGGCGGTGCCATACGCCTTCTGCCTAGAAGAAAAAGCAAAAGCCCCCCCCCCCAAATCAACTGTGCTTACCTACTTTTTTTTTAGTGCTATCCCAATTTTTACCCACCAAGTCAAAGCATCTTGCAGTCATCATAAGCATAATACAGAGCATCAATCAATCAATCAATCAGTTAACTTGTTTAGCTGCAGTCATAATGAAAATATTTCATTCAGAGATTAAGGGGTTACAACCATGACATGAAAACTTTGCGGGACACACAAAAACAGGAACATTGACCTGGAATCATTCGGAGCCATGCGACAGATTGCATCAGCTTGTCACACACTTTGATGGCAGAAACGAAAAAACTGGCTACTCCCCTTGTGGATGCAGGGCCTGGTATCAGCTAGTTAAAAACTTTGCCTAGCAGCACCCAGTTTTCAGGCCACGCAATCTGACCCTCATTTAAAGGGCCCGGTGCTGAGAAGGCACCACCTCAACACCTGTTCTAGCTCCGTGCCTCTTGCCAGGGCCAGCTGAATAAGTTAGGCAACTTGGTTGACCATTAATTATGCAAAGCAGGAGAAATCACACCTATCTGCATAATTTATACGGGTGCTGGCATCTGGCTTTGTTTGGGAAAGAAGTTTTCTTCTGTCCCTGAGCCCAAGCAGCAGGATGATTATTAAGATAGAGGCTTCCTTTTGGCTGGCAGGGATGAATCCAAGGGGTGCTGGTTTTCCCTATTGCCACAGCCTCCTGACGGGAGAAGCTGCTGCTCTGGAGATTCTCCCTCTTGTCCGTCTGTGACGGCAACACAAGCATGGAGTCATGGAAAGATAATCGCTCTCCTACCCAGCTTCAGAAACTCTCTCTCTCTCTGAGCAGACCTCAGCTCCTGATGGCATCGGCTCTGAGCACCAGCAACCCCACAGAGCACTCGAGGCACTGGGGGGAGATAGTGAGTGAGGGGATTCCCTCTTGGACCATGCTTCTTTCTCTGCTCTTGATCCCCCTTGGTTTGACTGATAGGTTTCCTCCCCTCACTTAGCAAGAGAGACTTCTGTCTTCTTCCTCCCTCCTGATGTACCCAGCAGGTAAGCATGTCAGCCTTTCCTGTCTCCTTGACGTCTTTCCTAAACAAACGACTTTACTTAGAACTTGAACTCCACGTCGCCAGACAATCTTAATTAGCCGAGCTCTCCTCACCCCTGCACTTTTGCTGCAGGTGGGGCGAATGCATGACCCCCCTTCCAAATCTCTAACAAGGAGCAGAGGGTGGCGATTGTGTGTGAGCGAGGAGGCAGGGCAGGGTGGCGCTGCCCAACCAGCTCTCAAACCCAGCACTTTAACTGGGAAGGAGGAACAGCCGTCGGAACCACTTCTCTCTCACACACACACGGTCACGTCTCCCTCCCCCTACCAAGGTTTTTGCTCACACAGGATCAAAGATCCGGAGTGTGCCCAGCTCCCAAAGCTGAGCTCCCCTGCCCAGTGGTGGGTCGTGTGAACAGCCTGTTGCCTGCGAGCTGACAGTGCTCCTTCCCAGGACCTGCACAGCTCTCTGCTCCACCGCCTCCTTTGAAAATCCCTTACTTTGTGGTATTCAAAATCTGGCTGCACCAATGTCCCCGCTGTGAAGTCCGGCATGCACGCAAGAGCCAGGCCAAAGATCCACAGCCCGCCTTTCATCCCGGCGATGTTTCTCTCTCGGGGAATCGGGAATCTGGTGGCAGCCAACGGGATGACCCAGCTTTCAGATGAGACTTTATAGCCGCTTCCTAGAGCTCACCCAAGCAAATCTACCCAATGAATGGAGGGAAATAATTTGAAACTGCCCAGAGATGCAAATTTTGGGCGGTATAGAAAGAAAGGAAGGAAGAAAGGAAGGCAAGGAAAGGAAAGGAAGAAAGAACACACAGAGATCACAGGGTTATCTTTAGGGGAAACAGGTTGTTTCTTTGCAGGTGCGGAGAACAGATTCAAATAGGCTGGGCACATCACAGCCTGTTCTCTAGGCAGTCAACTGCGGAGTATCCTTTTAGGTGGGCGGTGGTTCTGGACAGAATTTAACCCCCATGGCTGTCTGCAATGTCTTTAGAGCCTTGCGGACGTAGGTGAGAGATTAAATCGTGGTGGTGCGTACATTAGGGAGCAGATGGCCGTGACCAGAACACCCCCTATCTGGAGGGTGAGCCGGGAAAAGGAAGGCTTAACAAGTGGAGTGGTTCTGTCTAGAGGCGTCTTCCCCTCGTGAAACCAGCTGAGAGGATGTTGGTGGGTAGACGTCTCCTTTAGGAGCACAGGATGAAAGGCTAACTGGCAATCGCCCACCAGCACTGTCTGGTCCAAGGGCCACCTGAGATCAGTATTATTTACCACGATCAAAATATCCAGCCAGCAGCTTCAGCTGATTCTGGCTAAGCCTCTGTGCCCAATGCTGGTTCTCCGCCCTCGCCCAGGAGCAGCGGAGTCCTCCAGCCTCCTGTCCAGAGCACCATCAGCCCCTCCTGCCTGAAATGAAGAGGGGAGCGAGAAAGAGCTGGGGGTCACCTGCATGCTGGAGACGGCCGCACACTCCAAAGCCCTAGACAAGCCGTTCCATACAGACACTAACAGGCGGCACAAAACAGAGTCCTTTTTGGCAACCCATAGCAGAGGCATCCCCATAGCCAAGGGGTCTTCCAGCATGGCCCTCCCCCACAGAGGAGTGGACCCACCAGAGTAAGGGGCCTCCGACCGCCATGCCAGACCGACCGTCCAGGAGGAGACCTGGGCCAATGGCATCCCAAGCTGCTCAGAGACCCGGGAGGATCAAAGAACTGCACTGCTGTTTTGCTTCCGGAGAAGGCCATCCATTTGGGCTAACCAGGGCACTCTGTCTCCACCCCCACCCCCACCCCCAAACCAGGCCAGAAGCCAGTCCGGAGGGGGTTTGACCCAGGCATGGCGGGAGTTCAGCTGTCGAGTTCTGCTGGCTGGCTGGCTTCTTTGGCTAAAGACTCCCCGCCTTGCCTTGCCTTGCCTTGTCCAAATCGGCACCACAACATCCTTCCAGCCCAGTCTTTGCCAATGCAGGTCAGGTCAGCACCTCACCCCATGGGGCTGGGCTGTTCCCCCCGGACCCTCCTGGCATTGAAGAGTGAATGGATTGCTGAGAGAGGGACGGGATGTGGGGAGAGCCCCACGTCTGGCACACCCCCTCTCTACCCACTGCCCCACCCATCTCGCCCCCTGCCCGCATGCAAGGAAGAGGGGTGCCCAGTTCCCTCCTCAAAGCGGCCTCGCCTTCCAAAGGCACCGTCCTCAACAGCCAGAGATATTTGAACAGTGCAGAAGTTTTGCCAATGAAACCAGCAAAGCTCTCTCCTCAAGGCACAGACTCTCTCCAGGCCAGCTCTGAAGGGGCCATCGCCCCCAATTCCCCACCAAGGGGGTCAACGCTGAGGATCCTTGAAGCCTTCTCACCCAGACAGAACCCACCCCACCCCATTGCTCTGGTGTTGGGACCTGCCTTGCCTGACGATGTTAACTCCCTTGCCAACGGTTGCAGGTTGGGGAGGAAGGGGTGGCAGGGATGGGGAAAGTCAGGGGTTTGGGGCCTCTTCTTACCTTTCGTTGCTTCTGCCAGAACTGGCTTCTGGGGAGGAGGAAGAGGAGGAGGAGGAGGAGGAAGAGGCGAGGCCCTTCAGAACAAATGGCTTAGCCACCTCAGGGTGAGGACACCCAATCTATCATGTTGCCACTTGTGCAGGACCAGCAGATGGGCATGATGTAAGGTTGCTCCCGCCTGAGCGTCTGGCTGGGACGGCAGCCCTGGTTGAACCTGTTTTGCAATAGGGGAGCAACCCACGGAAGGAGGAGGGTTGTCAGCGTTTCATTGCCAGAATGAGAGACACAAGTTTGTGGGGGCTGGTGGGGGGGGGGCAGGGGGGCAGGGAGGTGTACATAGGAACATAGGAAGCTGCCATATGCTGAGTCAGACCCTTGGCCCACCTAGCTCAGTCTTGTCTTCACAGACTGGCAGCAGCTTCTCCAAGGTTGCAGGCAGAAATCTCTCTCAGCCTGATCTTGGAGATGCTGCCAGGGAGGGAACCCGGGACCTTCTGCTCTTCCCAGAGCGGCTCCATCCCCTGAGGGAAATAACTTACAGTGCTCACACTTCTAGTCTCCCATTCATATGCAGCCAGGGTGGACCCTGCTTAGCTATGGGGGCAAGTCATGCTTGCTACCACAAGAACAGCTCTCCTCCATTTATTTATTTAATTTTTATTTATTGTTGCATTTATATACCACCTTTCGTTAAAAGACAACCCCAAGGCGGTTGCCATGGTAATGTATGCCATTACCATGTATGTCATGGTAATCAAGAGCCTGAGTATCATTGGCATATATGCAATTGAATTATATGCTATTGAATCAAAGAGGGACAAATGATGCTGTCCCTATAGGGACCAACATTTCATCCCTGAAATGAGGGACATCCTGTGTCATGAGGGACAGTTGGCAACCTTAAGGAGGAGTCATCACTCCTCAGCCGAAGTGAGTGTTTCTGTGGGGTGGACAGAAAGGGATAGGCTCCCTTTGCTTCTTGCTAGCCTGGCCAAGATCAATTACGTGGAGCACACCGCCACATCCAGCCCTTAACATCTCCAGAAATTAGCCATTGATCTGGGGATGGTGGGAGTTGTAGTTCAGAGGACAAAAGCTTGGGACTCCTGATATACTGAGCCAGATGGACCCGATGCTTTGACTTCCCACCTCTCCACCCCTGACCCCCATGCCTGTTTCTCCGTGTTGCCAGACTAAGAATTTGAGCGCCTCGCGATGGAGCTTTGGAATGCCCTTTTAAAAAAACACATGGCACTCTGGATGGTGGGGAAGGTTTCCTCCAGGCTTTCTTATTTATTTTGGAAGGAAAGCAAGCTTGTGCCTGGCACGCTAGTATCTTGCAGGACCTTTCAAACACACAACAGGAGGCAGAAGTGGGATAACTCTTGGGGTCTTTTTATTCACATGGGAGTACAGAGCCCAGGCCACCAGGGCAGGAACCTGGTTCGTATCAGGATTGGGAGACTGCAGAAAGGGTCGTTTTCCGAAGAACTGTGGCCCTGGACCCCTGGAATCTGGCGAGGCTCCGGGACGCTCTGGGTTTTCCTGCAAAAGCACAGAGAGATCTTGGGAGCGGCTGAGATGTGGGAACAAGATGCGTTCCAGACCCTTTTGCACCTCACAGGCATGTAGTACACGAGATGAGACAGTTCCACAGGTTGGGCTCAGTGACCCTCTTCACATGCCTTCGCCAGCCTAGGGGTGGAGTTCAGGTTGACAAGCCCCCAAGAGGGTCCAGGAGTCCCCAAGAATTAAGTCCTCTCAGAAAGCAAGGCTGGAGCATGGAATGGTTTGATATTGGAGGGAAACATGACCAGGAACAGCATCCGTCAGAACTGGCACCTCTCCATACTTTGCAACGGGAGGCTCTGGGTTCAAATCCTACCCTTCCCAGTTAAACTGCTCAGGACTGGTGGAGATCTCTGCATGGCTCTGTGCTGCCATTGGGGTGCGATGTAATAACCAGCAGCTTCTCACCTCGTGGCCTCCAAGTATGAGGTGGAAGGTCCCTATTCAAATCTCGCCTTGGGAACACGCTCTAATAACTATCTCTCAGACCCCCATTACAGACTGGTCTGGGAATCCCACTGAATTCTCAGGTTGACTTCTGGTACGGGGTAAAAATATTTGGGACCACATCCTACATCTCCCCACTGAAATCAAAGGTCCCTTGAAATATCTAACTTCTGGGCACACCTCAGCATCACAGTTCAAAGCTGCAAATGTGAAGTCCATCCTTCCCTTCTAAGTTCAAAAACTCACCCCATTTCTCATGGGCACAACTCTAAAGCAAACGTGATCAAGGCAATCTCTGACTCTCTTTCCCAGTGGGATAGCTGCCAATTCTGAGTCCTCTCTGCAAACTCAGAGGAGTGGATCCTGGAATTATCTCCCCATCACCACCACCCCACATAAACGTCCAGGTTCTTAGTGCTTACCTACGACTCTTCTATCTTGCTGCATGTCTCTGTGGAAGAAAAGAAAGAGATCAAAACAAGATGTGAAATCCCAGAAAGCAGGAGCAGAGGGAGCTAATTTTTAAAACTCCTGAGCTGTCGTTCAGTAACTTGGGTCCAATGGTCTTGGCTCAACATAAGGGGGCTTCTTCCTATCTTCTTCTTAGGGAAGGGGCCATAGATCAGTGGCAGACCCTCTGCTTTGCATGCAGAGGTTCAATCGCTGGCAGCCTCTCCAGGTAGGGCTGGGAGAGACCCGAGTCTGAAACCTCGGAGAAGCCCCTGCCAATCTGACTCGGTAGGAGGCAGTTTCCTATGCCACAGACAGAGCTGGTAGCAGCTGGTCATCCCGCTGTTGCTACAGGCACACGAACAGCCCAGGTTGCTGGTTGCTGCTGCATTAACTACCCCAAACTGCATGCCTGCTTTAAAGTGCCTATGGAAGCAGAGCCCTCAGGGGTGAGTCAATGGCTTCCCCATCTCACCAGGCAGTATGTCCGAAGATGGGGAAGCAGGACCCTAATCTGGGACAGAGATCCCCCACATTCAGGAGAGAAGCCTCTCCATCGCCACACTGATGGGGCCTCCTCAGGCCAGAGTTAGAGACAACGGTGCCAAATTTCGAGGGGAGTGGCTTACACTTGGAGGTTCAGAAGACCCACCTCCCTCTTGGGCGAGCTCTTCCCAGGAGTAACAGCCAGTACCTAATCTCAGCCTGCTGCCGGCTTTCACTTCTGCCCCCACCAATGGGAGAAATGATAATTCCTTAGAGTCGGCCATACTTACCTGGTCTGGATAGGTAGGCGATCTTCTCCGCGTCAAATTCCAGGGATGTAGCGAGATTCTTAAATGCTTCTTTGCCAGCATCTGAGACTTTCCATCTCCTGGCTTAAGAAGCAAAGAAGGTGTCAACGGTTAAGACAGGGGCAATGGTGGATGGGCCGAAGATGTGCTTTGCATCTGAACACCGCTGCTCAGAATCCACGCGCCGTCTCCACGCCCTCGCCCATGGGAGATGCCAGCAAGTATAAGGATTAGGAAGGGGATGCCGGCATCTTCAGGATAAGGCAAGCGAGATGCTGGAGGGGCCACCAGACACCCACTCACTCCTCCATCTGTGCTCAAGTGGGGGTCATGGACGGGCCACTCTGCTGCATGGATCCTCTTTCTGGGGCCCCCAAGCAGCCCTGGATCTCAGCATGGGTCCCGTCGCGAATGCCTGAGTGGGAAGGCTCTAACCCCAACTTTAGCCCAAAGCAATGCCCAGCCTCGGACCTCCTGTCCTGCACCCACCCAACACCTCCTCCAGCCCCCACCCGCGAGACTTACAGAGGAGGTGCATTGCATTGGCACCCTGCATTTCGACATGATGAATGAAATAAGTCTTGAAATTCGTCGCCATCATGCGGATAGTGTTATGCTCTTCATTGGAAACAGAAGCATGAAAGATCCATTAGAGCGGGTGTGGGGGGATACACATCTCCCCCTATAGTTCCTATCTAGAGGCAGGCAACCCTATCCACCAACTACAACTCCCATCATCCCCAGCTGCAGTTTATTGTGGCCAAGGATGATGAGTGTTGTAGTTCAGCAACCGTTGACGTGCCAGGACAAAGTGTGAGCCCTGTAAGAGATTCCCCTCAGGGGATGGGGCCGCTCTGGGAAGAGTATTTGGATCCCAAGTTCCCTCCCTGGCAGCATCTCCAAGAGAGGGCTGAGAGAGATTCCTGCCTGCAACTTTGGAGAAGCCGCTGCCAGCCTGTGAAGGCAATACTGAGCTAGATAGACCGATTCCGATGTCCCTATGTCCCTACTACTAGTTGCTGTTGTTTTTCAAATTCAGCTGAATCAGACTATAACTCCCCCGGGGGAGCTGCTGCCAGCCTGTGTAGACAATATTGATCTAGTCTAGATAGGCCATAGGTCTAACTTGGTAGAAGCCCTGGCACCTTCCAGGGCTCATATGGGGGAACAGCGATTCTTACATAAAATCTCAGCAAATTTGGGAAGGCCTATGAAAACAGAGATGAGCCAGGTTGTAGTAGCATACGCGGGACACTGGACGGCAGGTGCACCTGTGTGTCTCTCTGTCACGCGCGCACACACACACTCCCACAATGAATGCAGTCCCACTGAGAGGCCCCAACAGACTGAGGGGTGACTTGCCTGGTGTTGTGAATCTTCCCAACTCCTCCGTGAGTGTCAGAAGAGTGCTCACCGTCTTGCATTCTCCATTTCTGGAAAGGAAAGATCACACCCCTTCCATAGTTGGCAGATTCAAAGACTGCAGTGAGGTGAGTCGTCCTTGCAACTTGTGGAGGACGTGAATGGGGAGGGAGGGATTGGAGCTGGTCTTGGGGTAGCCAGCATGAATGGCCCCCTCTGCTAAGCAGGGCCCCCTCTTGTTTGAATTTGGATGGGAGACTAGAAGTGTGAGCCCTGTAAGAGATTCCTCTCAGGGGGGTGGGCTGCTCTGGGGAAAGCATTTTGCGTGGAAGGTCCCAAGTTCAGTCTCTGGCATTTCCCCGGAGCATCGCCAGGGACGGCTGGGAGAGACGCCTGCCTGTAACCTTGGAGAAGCTGCTGCCAGTCAGTGTCAAGAAGCCTGAGCTAGAGGGACCAAGGGTCTGACTTAGTAGAAGGCAACGCCATGTCTTCCGATGGACCAGTTCAGGGCCTGTTCTGGGGATGTCCAAGTCCACCTCAGAGGTCGGGCAAACACCACACACACACACCCGCCAAGAATTCATAAATCAAGAGGCTATTTGCCAGCAGCATTTACAGAGCCTTCTAAGGATCGTTTTCTTTGCGGAACAAATTCATGTCAGTTCTTCTTCTGGCACACTTAATTTTCTGCACGAGCAGCATTGTGGAGATGGCGTTACAGGGTTGCAGAAGGTTGCTGTTCGCTCACAGAAGAAATCTGTCCCGAGTGACACTCACTTCATAAAGGCTTTTAATTAATATTGTTTTAATGGTTTTTATGCTGTTTTAAAATATTTACACTGTTGTGATGTTTTAAACTTTTTGTTTCTGCTTTAACTAATGTTTAACATTTTGTTTTTATTTTGTTGTGAGATGTAAGTTTGGGGGGGTATAAAAATATGTTAAATAAATAAATTAAATAAATGGAGCGATTGAATGCAGAGATTCAAGGTAACTTACTCATTAATCCTTTTTTCAAAAAGGAGGTCTCCATTCTCCTGAGGCACTATATTAATGGGATAGGCCACATTGTCCTTCAGGTCTGCTGAATCTACCACCACAGCAACGAGATGCCATTTCCCCGCAAGCTGGAAAGAGAAGGTTGCTCTGAGTTTGTTCTCAAGAAAGATCACGCAATATCTCAAGCAGCCCAATGAACTTCTCCCAAGGACAGCAGCGGATACCCAGGACAGGGGTGGGTAACCTTGACTCTCTAAACCAGTGATTCTCAACATTGTTGGAGTCAAGGACCAGTACATGTGCACAGTTTCCTGGACCAGCCATTAGTAAGGGGGTAGCCCCCTCACCCCCACCCCCAGGAACCCCCCAAAGCAATTCCAGGCAGCTCTCCAGAGCTCATTTCCAGGCAGCCCTCTCTGCTGGATAATGTTCATTTCAAGGAGTGCTGGTGCCACTCAGGGGTTTGGGCAGGCTGCAGAGGAGGAGGTCACACTTGGAGCTGTCCAGCGCTGGAGGAGATGTGGTTCCAAGAAGAGTCCCTTCCTTTTAGGGATGGAGCAACTCCCAGCCCTGCTCATCGGCGGAAATGTTGAGGTAACATTTAATAATAAATGTTATAAATAACGAACAATAAATGTTGAGGCCTTTCGACAAGCACAGCAGTGAAACTGCTCGTGCAATCATGAACGGGTTAGCAAAAACCTTGGTAGAAGGCAGGGAATATGGCCATCTGTGGAAAAGGACCTGGATGGGATGGTTTCTCCCCTACCTTTTTAAAGTGCTGGGGACAATGGCGGCATCCAATCCCACAGCTGATCGTGCTCCCCGCCGCCTTAGATTTTTGCTAGCTCACCACAGAAAATTGGGAGTATGCACAACTCCCAAAGCTGGGTAGGACTCTTGGCTTCCCCCCATTACAGATGGTGTGAACAGCCCTATTATTAGATATTAGTACTTAGTACCAGTATTACTCAGTCAAGAATATTAATATCCGTATTAGTACTGAGGTTCAGGCCGGAAAGGAGCTGGCCAGGCCAACCCTTCCTTTGGCAGAGTCTGGAGATGGGAATTCTGCTTCCAGATGACGTTTGGGACAAAGCTCCCCTTTGGAGATCCTTTTGCTCTCACCTCTTTGCCTTGAAAGCCTGGTTCTTGAGGAACTATAGACGCAGCACAGAGTGAGGGTAAAAAGACCGACACGATACACCACAGCATGCCTCGCATCCTCGCAATGTTCCTTTCACCACACCAGCAGCAGAACTCTGGAATGCCCAGTGAGGTGCAAGTTCTTTGATGCCACCTGGTTTTATATTCCCGAAGTCCTAAAGTTCATCCAAGCAAATCCACCCTCGTCCTGGGAAGTTAGTTCTGCAGGGAGGAAAGAATGAGACAAGGTGACAGGGTAATTTCTGGTGGGCATGTTCCGAAAACACTAGAACACTGTGCCCATTAACAGCCTGTTCGGCAAGAACTCTGCGGAGATAAACTGCGCTGAGATGTCTCCCCACTCCAGGCCTGCCCCCAAAGTGTGGGTGAGGGTTCACGAGGAGCTTTCCTGCCATCGGATATGTGGATTGTATCCTAAGTTCCTGAGAGTCCTTTGGAGGGAGGGCGTTCATCAAAGGCTCCTTTGATCTTTTGCGATTCCCTGGAACTACCCTATTCAGGAAAGAAGGGCAGCAGGAATGTTGCTTTAGCATACCTTTCTGGATATAGTGTAAGGCTGCCTTTGGTTTCCACACCTTGGAGTCACCCATGCTTTGGACGTTAGACCTAACACGCACCCACTATAGCATCTATCCATGTCTTGCTCTGCGTGACAATCATGCTTCCAGCCTCCAGGTCGGCCTTCCATCCAGCTCACCTTGCTGCTAGAAGCCGGCTACATGAGAACGGGCCCCTTTGGGATTCACCCTGCTCCCTAACCAAGCTGTCTTCGGTACTTCATCGCCTGGTTCCACGTTAGCATCCGCTCTCAGCTGCAGGGTCTTATAGTGACCACTGGAGGTTTTTGGGGTCATGGATAAAAGTGCTGGACTGCTCCCCAATTTGTTTCTCCTATCTTAGTCTCTTTTTTGTCTCTCCAGAGAAGAGAAACATAGCATCCTTTGGATCTGATTCATAGTGATGTTTGTGGGCCTATGCAAGTTAATACGTCAGGAGGGAATAGATATGTTCTTTTTTTCATTGATGACTGTTCTAGATACACATTGTCAGGGTCCCACCCTGACGCCCCTCTCAATTCTAGGGAGGTGACTGGTTTTTATTGTTCTAGGATAGTTTAGTCTCCAGGTTCTGGGGATGCCTTCCGCTTTGACTTTCCCTCGCTGCCACCATATAAATTCTTGTTGCCCTGCTCTCGGGACTCAACACCTTTGGCTGCAGAGCCTCGCAAGTGCAGGATAAGTGTATATGTTCGGGATATAAAATGAAACAAAACTTGAAGTCTAAAATGAAAACAAGAATAAGTTTATTATTGACTGATTAGAATAAAGATCTCTGCAAAGCAGGACACACAAGCTTCTTTACCAAGTTCATACGGCATCTGTATCTCTGTAACCATCAGGCAGTAACAGCCTTGCCTTTCCTGTGTGAACCGGAAGTGTACCCTGTCCTGAGTGACAGGCTAGGGATCAACCACTCAGCACACAGTGACCTAGAGGGCCATGAGGCAGGAAAAGAAGTGTGTCTTTGTTCAGAAGCAGCTAGGCAGGATGTGAGAGAGGACGGGCAAAGGCTTAGTGAGGGGCAATGGAGTTTTGCTGCCTCATGGTCAACAGCTGACCTGGATAATTCTCTCATGGAAGGACATCTGCAGTTCCTTGAGAGACAGGTTTGCAGGAAGCTTGAATTCTCTCCTGGAGTTTGGGGTGAGTTCAAGGGGGAAGGAAGCCAGGGCTTCTGGCTTCTGAAAGGTTCAGCCTAGGGAACAGTTTCTTAGTCAGTTGACATTAGATACTTCACTGGAAGTACTGTGCTGAGGGTGGATACGGCCAATTACTCTCCCCCTGCTAAATAAAGAGGATCACCATGTTAAAAGGTGCCTCTTTGCCAAGTTAGCAGGAGTAATATACTAAGAAACAATAGCCTACGCCCATCTATCCATCCAGGGTGCTGCAAAGATCTCTATAAACTCTTAAAGGTGCTCTTTGTATTTTCTTGCAATTATGAGCTTTGCAACTGGGTAACCATGATCTTTAAAGGGTGCTTCCCCAGTATCATCTGTGGGTGCTTTCTGGAGTATTCTTATAGCTGCTGAGTGTTCCTCTTACCTGTATCTAAAAGCTGAGAAAGACAGAAGCAGTCTGTAGTATTTTGAATAAAGTTTATTTTTCTTTTTGTTCTTTGCAATTTTATTATTTTAATCAGCCTCATGAGTGGATTTTTAACTCAGGAAAGGGGGGGCTAGTAAAGAGCTTGCTCTGGTGCAACACGTGTCCCAGTCTGATTGCTCAGCAACACTACCAAGTGTTCTCACCACGTGTAAGCCTGCACGTGGAGGTCTTTGTGTACTTTTCCAATAGTAAGGCATAGGAGTGTCTCTCTGGACAGTCATCCAAATCCCGGGTCAGTGGTGGGGGGACTCTGTAATAACTAGGGTGTGGTGGCAGCAAATCAGCTACTGGGGATACAGGAAAGTTTTAAAGGAACAGCCTTTGTTGGTGAAAGCAAGAGAGAGGATGATTCAGTACTTTTATTCTCCTCACTTGAGCTTGCTCTAAGGCAAAGGGTGGGTTAATCTATATCCATGTTGCATCTCTCTGTGAAAGGAAGGAAGAGATCAAAACAAGTTGTGAAATCACAGAAAGTGGAACCAGATGAATCTTATTTTTAAAACTCCTGTGCTGCCTTTCAGTAACTTGAGTCCAGTGGTCTTGGCTCAACATAAGGCAGCTTCCTATGTTCTTGTTAGGGATGGGGCTGTCGATCAGCGGCAGAGCCCCTCTCTTGTGTGCAGAAGGTAGCAGGTTCAATCCCTGTCAGCCTCTGCAGGGCGTTTTCCAGACTACGAGATTTGCAATGGTTAATGCATTGCAATCTGGGACAGAATAGTGCACCCATTTCAAAACAAGACCAAATGGTTGCTTAATGCTTCATCACTAAGTCGCCAATCTATGTGGCTGCTAAGTCGACACCGACTTGATGGCATTCAATCAATCAATCAATCAATGTTTCATTGTAAGCTGGTGGCCATTCATATTTTCTGTCTGCTGCAACGTATTTCCCAGGCAGGAGTGTCCATATTCTCATTGAAACACATTTATCTGCTCCTCGCCTTGCTCCGTTTGGGCCAATGGAGTCATGGAGTGTCTGTGACGTGATGAACCTTTTAATATATATACTTGCTGGGCTGCTTCTCCCCCTTCCTTGCCCCCTCCCTCTTGGTTCTCAGCCACCCCCGCCGCTGTGTTAATTCCTTACCTGTCTGTCTGCCACCGCCACCTTCTTCCTCCTTGCCCACCCGCCGCTGCCATTTACTTCCCCCTGCCTGCCCACCTGGCCTCCTCCTCCACCATTTTCTTCCCCCTGCCTGCTGCCACTGTTTTCTCCCCCCCTCCCACCCGCTGCCCCGCCATCGTTTTCTTCCCCCCTGCCACCTTTTCTTTTTCCCCTCGCCCACAAGCCTGTATGCTGGCGCTAGCGCTTTCCTATCCCCCTGCCGACAGCTCGCGAGAGCTGCCATGCATGGGATTAGCAATGGGTACACCAGAGAGAGAATTTCTCAGCTGACTTGTGCTCATCTGTCAGCAGGGTGGAAGTGCCGTTTCAAAACAAAACCTTTCGTCATTGCATCCTTGCGCAAGTGATTCCAGGAATTATCATTTAAAAAAAATATTTTTTACATGGGGGAGCGAAAGGGAGTTCTGTAGCAAGCCTGGAAGGGGGAGCAAGAGGAACCGGTGTGCCCAGGTGAGCGCTCTCTTCCATGGCCCCCAATCCCGAGGTTCATGGCTTAAACTAGGACTCCCCCCCCCCACCCCTGCACTAGGGCCGTCTCTCTTCAAAAGAGTGGCTGAGCATAATCTCAGCCTGCTGCTGGCTTTCATTCCCCCCCCCACCACCAAATTTGGGAATGATAATTCCTTAGAGTCGGCCGCAGTTACCTGGTGCTCTGGAGAAATATGAAATCTTCTCCTTGTCAAAGCCTAGGCGTGTGGCGATTTTCCCAAAAAAGTCTCCAGGTAGCGAGCTGCGCCAATCCTTGTCTTAAGACCCAAAGAAAGGATTCGGTTGAGAATTAGGGCAATGGAGGAGGGGCAGATGTGCTTGGCATCTGTATGCCTGTCTCTGTGCCCTCTCCCTTGGCCATGATGGGAGTAGAAAGGGGGTGCTTGCAAGACCCCAGGGACTGGAGGGGCCTTCAGGAGCCACCCACAACTCCATCTGTGCTCTAGTGGGGGGCTCACGAGGGCCCCTTTGTTTCACGGCTCCCTCTCCTGAGCCCCCTGGACAGCCCTGGATCTCAGCACGGGCCCAGTCTTGCCTCTGCCTGATCAAGAAGACTCCCACCCCAACTATCGTGCAAAGTGATGTCCAGCTTTGGACCTCTTGCCCTCACCTGGTGGCACCTCCTCCAGCCCCCACCCATGATACTTACAGAGGAAATTCAGTGTAGTGGCATCCTTCATTTGCACGAGTAGAATGAAATAAGACCTGGGCTCCATCTCTACCACTTTGACGATGCTGCCGGCTTCATTGGAAACAGAAGCATGAAAGATCCATTAGAACTGGGCAGAGCGGGCTGGGGGGCGGGGCAGAGCAGTGCCACTTCTCCCCACATAGTTTCTAGACCATGGACAGGCCACATTGGCTCTCCAGCTCTTGCTGAACTGCAACAACCATCATCCCCAGTCTATTGTGGCTAAGGATGATGGGACTGGTGGTTCAGCAATAGCTGGAGACCCAACATTGCCTGCCATTGTCGGCTTTCACGAAAGAATCCCCAAGAAATTCTGCCCCAAGTGGGGCTAAAGTGACCTTTGAATCATCACGTGGATGTGCCGGAGGCAGCCACCAATCTCTGCTCCATAAAGCGAGGGAGCTGGGAGCCTCCCGCCCTGCCTTTGGCCTGACTTTCACCTCCCCTCGGATAGGGGTCTGAAACATCTAGGGACACGCGTGGGGTCAGGCTGGGCCCCACAGTGTGAGCCACACCAGCACCTCCTCCACATCGCCTTCCACTGCGTGGGGAAAAGGCCCCACGGTGGAGGCGGGTCTTGTGCTAAAGTCCTCAGGCAGGCGACCCCAGCCATGGGCTAAGTTCAGGATTAAGTTCCTCAGGAGTCCCCCACTGAAGTGAACTGGCATCATCCATGCCAACGTGTCCTTATTTCCTCATTCAATGGAATGTTGGCCGCTATGTTCCCCGGTGAAGTCAACGTGCCCCATGACCTCCGATAAGCCTGCTCGTCAGTGGGGCAGCTGCAGATTGGGGAGGTGGGGAGGTGGGGAGGCTTTGAGTCCCTTCGGGGAGCCCGTCAAGAGGGGACTCGTAGCCCTGGGAGGGGACCGCAGGTGTCAACAATGCTGAGCTGGGTTGGCCAGTCACATTCTGACTCCGATGTTCCTGTGGATCTCCACTCTACTATTACTACTACTACTAATAATAACTGTTGTTGCGCTGCTGTTTAAATGCATCTGGCAAAGACTGTTCTTGGCCTGAGACCGAGGTAGGGAGATAGTTGCCAAGCCCATGCCGACGACAATCTCGAGGGTCTGACTTGGTAGAAGCGGGCAGCTTCCTGAGCTTGTATCTGAGGATGGGAGAAAGAGACCCTTCCTTCAAACCCCAGCACATTTGGGAAGGCCAGTGAAAACAGAGATGGGCCGGGCTGCAAGACCGCACGCTGGACCCTGAGCGGCAGGCGCCCGTGTTCTCCCCGCCCACCAGGAAGGTTGTCCCACTGAGGGGCACCAACAGACTGAGAGATGACTCACTTTCTAGTGTGTATCTTCCAACTTCGGCAGTTCGTTTCCAAGAAAAATTCTGCGCCAGGCATTTAAAATCTCTATGGGAGGAGAGTTGGTCATGTGGTAGCAAGCATGAATGGTGCCCTTTGCTAAGCAGAGTCTGCCCTGGTTTGCATTTGGTGGTTATGCCTTCTCCCGATGATGTTGACATGGAGAACTAGATTTGGGTGCCATCAGCGTACTGATAACACCCTGCACCAAGTCCCCTGATGATCTCTCCCAGTGGTTTCATGTAAATATTAAACAACCACGGAGAGAATATGGAGCCCTGAGGGACACCATACGAAAGTTCAGATTCTGAAGAACAGCAGTTTCCAAGGGACACCATCTGTAACCTGCCCCAGAGGTAGGAGCAGAACCACGGTAAAGCAGTGCCTCCCACCACCAATCCCCCCAGATGCTCCAGAAGAATACTATGGGTTCCTGACGAGGAGTTCCTGACGCAGACTGTTGCCAGGATGAATACCATGTCGTTGGTCCTTGGAATGGCTGCTTCCTCCCACTGGCTTCCGACTTCTGCTGACATCCCTGTACAGCCAAACCTTGTCCTCAAAAGGGTAAGGGAGTGGTTTAACGACATGAGCACGATTGTGGATTTCACAATCTCAGATTTATCTTGGGCCATAAACTACCATGTGATGTGGGCTCACACCAATGTTGGTAACCCACATTAAGCCTAGATTCAAATGGTTGTGTGAAACTGACCACTGTCTCTGTTCAGCCTATTGTTAGGCAAAGAAAACTGTGTGGTCCTTGAGCAAAGCACCATCTTGCTTTCAGATGGCCTTATCTGCCTCTCTGCTCCCTTTTCTGAACTTGGTTCACCTCCTCTCCCCCCCCCGCCTCCCAAATTGATGACAACTGGCCCATTTCGACCCTGTGTAAGGCACCAGGGTGTGTGTGGGTGCCTGTTAGACTGCCCAGCCCTCCCAGTGCCTGGCCTGCTGTGTCAACCATGTCTTGGGCTGTCAGCAAGCCAGAAGGGCTAAAACCACCTGGGTCAAGGGTGCCTTTGGGTTGCAATGCCAGGCTGAGCATTTACCCCACCATAGAGCTGGGCTAGAGTGGTCCTGCCCATAGAGTCAGGCTGGCTAGAGGGGGGCTGGAGGTTCAAGTCAACCCCTGGGCCCCGATCCTGCAAAGCCTCCCCACAGCTCAACTCAGAAGAAGTTAGTCCTGGGGGGCAGAGAGCAAACATATAAGCTCTTCTTTCAACACGCTTAATTTTCTGCATGAGCAGCATTGTGAAGATGGCGTTACAGGGTTGCAGAATGTTGCTGTTCACTCGCAGAAGAAACCTGTCCTGAGTGATTCTCACATCATGAAAGGAGAGATTGGATTGCAGAGACTCAAGGAAACTTACTTAGAAACGATTTTTTTAACAATTAGGTCTCCATTGCTCTGAGGCGTTATTTTAAAGCGATTGTCCTCTAATTTCATCGGCACCGGTTGATCTGCCACCGTTCCAAGGAGAAACCATTTCCCCTCAAGCTGGAAAGAGAAGGTTGCTCTGAGTTTGTTCTCAAGAAAGATCACTCACTATCTCAAGCAGCCCAATGAACTTCTCCCAAGGACAGCAGTGGATACCCAGGACAGGGGTGGGTAACCTTGACTCTCTAAGCTGTGGAGGAACTACAACTCCCATCATCCCTGGCCACAATAAACAGCAGCTGGGGATGATGGGAGTTGTAGTTTGGCAGCATCTGGAGGCCCACCAGTTGGGAACCACAGTTCTAGAACACACCCTTCTGCCACTCAGGGGCAGGCTGCAGAAGAGGAGGTCACACTTGGAGTTGTCCAGCACTGGAGGAGATGTGATTCCGAGAAGAGTCCCTTCCTTAAAGGGACAGAGCAACTCCCAGCCCTGCTTATCGGAGGAAATGTTGAGGTAATAATGGAGCCTTTCGACAAGCACCGTAGTGAAGCTGCTCACCTAGTCCTTAGAGGGTTAGGACAAGTTCCTCCCATCCAGCTTCAGGAAACGTGTGCCTTGCCATTTGGGGGTTGTGTGCTAGCAAAAGCCTAGGTAGAAGGCAGGGAGCGTGGCCGTCTGGGACACAGGAGCTGGGTGGGATAGCTTCACACACACACACACACACACACACACACACCCCACAGCTTGTTAAATTGCTGGGCAGGACAGCGCCATCCCATCCAGAGCCGTCGTGGTGCAGGCAATCGCACTCCCTACTTCGGTTTTCGCTAGCACACAACTGACAACCGGGAGTATGCACAACTCCCGAAGCTGGGTAGGTTGCTTGGCTTGCTGCCACTAGAGATTGTGTGGACAGCCCTACTATGAGATATGAGCACTGGGTACCAGTATGACTCAGTCAGCCATATTAATACCAGGGTTAGTATTGGGACTCAGTCCGGAAAGGAGCTGGCTGGCCAGGCCAACCCTTCCTTTGGCAGAGTCTGAAGGTGCACATTCAGCTCCCAGATTTGGGATGAAACTCCCCTTTGGAGATCCTTTGCTCTCACCTGTTTGCCTAGGGTGATCACGTCATTGGGAAGGGGAGACCCAGCTCCGAGTGAGGGTAGAAAGACCAGCACGGCACTCCACAGCACGCCTCGCATCCTTTTAACGGTCCTTTCTGCACACCAGCAGGGGAAGCTTCGAATGCCCAGAGAGATGCAGGGTCTTTGATGCCACCTTGCTTTATATTGCCAATGTTCATCCAAGCAAATCCGCCCTAGTACCGGGAAGTGAGTTCTACAGGGAGGAGAGAATGAGGCAAGGCAACAGGGTAATTTTCAGAATAGTTTCACTGGCAGGCATGTTCCAAAAATACGGGAACACTGTGCCCATCACTGGTATTTGGCTGAAATAAACTGCACTTTGAGGTCCCCCCCCCATCTCCAGGCCTGCCCCAGAAGTGTGGGTGAAGATTCACGATGAGCCTTACAGCCATCTCATCAAAGGCTCTAGGCCACAACGGTCTCCATGCTCACATGCAATGCTCTCAAGAGCGGTCAGCATCAAGGCAGTGCTATGAGTCCTCCAGTTCTGACAGCTCAGAGAGAAAGGAATCATCGGTGCAGTGAGAGAGCAGCATAACGGAACTCCCCAATGAACTGCACTGGGTAAGGGGCCATTGTTGTGCCACTCAAAAATATGTCTTCGAGGGCAGTGTTACCTTCAGGGACATATTTTCAAATGGCACAGAGGGCTGTCAAAATGGCATGGATACATTTTATTGGGAAGTTCCGGTCGGCTGCTTTCTCGCTACACCGGTGTGTCCTTGCTCTGAATGTTGACTGTTAATTCTCTTCTCAAAGATCATGTTTGTCAAAGGAGCACAAGTTAGCGCCCCCCTCCAATTCATTTCCAATGGTTCATGTTGTTTCTATGCTGTTCAGCACGTCTGCTTTGTCTCAGTTTTTCTGCATCCTAGAAAAAGTTTCATCTGCAGAATTCCTGCCTGCCACACAGCTATGGATGCCACAGGAACCACGCCTCGGAACATTGTTGTCTTTATAAAAAGGGCTGAAAGTTTTCATTTGTTACAAATGGCCGGTTTCCTTCCTCAAAGAAGCAAAGCCAACGATATACGGATGTTTTGCTGCTGCCATGTACATTTGCAACATTTCATCCGTACACTTCAGATTCCTGATTCAGATTAGGGGAATGAGGGAGAGGGAGAGAGAAGGTAGATTCAAACAAAAAGTGGAACCAACTTGCAATTTCATTCATCCCATTGTCCACAGGCGTGCGAACCCTAACCCTGTGGCAGATCTGGAGGTCCACTCAGGGCCTCAATGTGTGACTGTTTCATAGCTGCTTCCCTCATCAATGCAAAGCAGGCTTGGGTTTGTTTAACTCAGCTTTATTCAGAAACAGCTCCATGTTTCTCCTTCCCCTTCCCCCTCCCTTTCCTTTTCTGACTCCATCTGTGACTCTCTCTACAGGACTCCCCTTGGGAGAAACCTCTAATTAACAAAGCAGAGAGGAAAGTAACGGTTGTGCTGTCGAGTTGGTGTTGACTCCTGGCGCCCACAAACCCTGTGGTTTTTCTTTGGTAGAATACAGGAGGGGTTTACCATTGCCTCCTCCCACACAGTATGAGATGATGCCTTTCAGCACCTTCCTATATCGCTGCTGCCCGATAGAGGAGTTTCCCATATTCTGGGAAACACACCAGTGGGGATTCAAACCAACAGCCTCCTGCTCTCTGGGCAGGTTACTTCCCCACTGCAAACAAAACAGAAAGGATTGCTAAATGGATTACAACAGCAACCAAGAACAGCAACCCCAAGGTCCCTCTCCTGGTCAGTCACAGACAGCTCAGCTCCCATCAGAGTATATGCGAAGTTGGGGTTCTTTGCCCCAATATGCATCACTGTACACTTGCTTACATTGAAGCGCATTTGCTCTTTTGTCATCCAGTCAGTCACCCAGTTTGGAGAGATCTCTTTGGTGTCCCTCACAATCCGTTGTGGATTTCACTACCCTAACTAGTTTAGTGTCATCTGCAAATTTGGCCAGTTCACTGCTTACCCCAACTTCTAGATCATTTATGAACAAATTAAAGAGCACTGGTCCCAATATCGATCCCTGTGGGACCCCACTTCTTACTTCCCTCCATTGTGAAAACTGTCCATTTATACCTACCCTCTGTTTCCTGCCTTTCAACCAGTTACCCATCCACACATGAACCTCTCCCCTTATCCCATGACTGCTAAGTTTTCTCAAGAGCCTTTGGTGGGGAACTTTGTCAGAATCTTTTTGGAAGTCCAAATATACTGTGTCAACTGGGTCACCTTTATCTACATGGCACTCTCAAAGAACTGCAAAAGTCAGGAAAACAAACAAATGGATCATAGAACAAATCTATCCAGAATGTTCACTTGAGTCACCAATGACCAGGCTCAAACGATCATACTTTGTACACATTATGCTCGCTTGAGAAGTCCATAATGCTGGGGAAAGTGGAAGGAAAGAGAAGAAGAGGACGACCAGCAGCAAGGTGGATGGACTCGATTACGGCAGCAATGAAGGCACCACTGAGAGACCTGAAAGGCCAAGTTGAAGACAGATCATCTTGGAGAGAATCTATCCATGTGGTCTCTAAGAGTCGACACCCACTTGATGGCACTCACTCAGTGGCTCAATCAGTCAACCAATCAAACCATACTGAGCTAGTTGACATTACTGAGCCATAATTCCTGTTTCTCAGGAATTTGGGAGCCTCGTGATGGAGCTTCAAAAGGCTCTTTTTTAAAAAAAACCAGGCACTTGGGGGTCACGGTGGTGGTGGTGGGGGTCAGGGGACATTTCCTCCAGGCCTCCTTATTTGTTTTTGAAGGAAAGAAAGCTTGTGCCTGGCACGCTAGTTCCTTGCAGGACCTTTCAAACACACAACAGGAGGCAGAAGTGGGATAACCCTTGGGGTCTTTTTATTCACATGGGAGTACGGAGCCCAGGACACCAGGGCAGGAACCTTGTTCGTATCAGGCTCAGGAAATTGCTGTAAGGGTCGTCTTCCTTAGAAATGAGGCCCTGGACCCCTGGAATCTGGCAACGCTCCGCGAGGCTCCGGGGTTTCCTGCAAAAACACAAAGAGATCTTGGGAGCGGCTGAGATGTGGGAACAAGGTGCGTTCCAGACTCTTTTGCACCTCACAGGCATGTAGTACACGCAATGAGACAGTTCAACAGGTTGGGCTCAGTTACCCTCTTCACACGCCTTTGCCAGCCTAGGGGTGGAGTTCAGGTTGCCAAGCCCCCAAGAGGGTCCAGGAGTCCCCAGGAATTAAGTTCCCTTAGAAAGCAAGGCTGGACCTTGGAATGGTTTGATAACTGGAGTGGGTATCTTCCTGTGTTGGTGCTTTGAAAAATAATTACAAACACCAACACAAACTGTAATGACGATCTCTCTGACCCCCATGACAGACTGGCCTGGGCATCCCACTGAATTCCAACTCTAAAGCAAACATGGTCAAAGCAATCCCAGACTCTCTTCCCCAGTGGGCTAGTGGCCAATTTCTGAGTCATTTCTGCCAACTCAGGAGGAGTGGATTCTGGAATTCTCTCCCCACCACCTCACATCAACGTCCAGGTTCTTAGCGCATACCTACGGCATCGATATCGTGTTGCATCTCGCTGTGGAAGAAAGAAAGAGATCAAAACAAGATGTGAAGTCCCAGAAAGCAGAAGCAGACGGAGCTAATTTTTAGCACTCCTGATCTGTCGTTCAGTAACTTGAGTCCAATGGTCATGGTGGCTCAACATAAGGGGGCTGCTTCCTATCGGCTTGTTAGGGAAGGGGCCATAGATCAGTGGCAGACCCTCTGCTTAGCATGCAGAGGGTCCTAGGTTCGATCCCTGGCAGCCTCTCCAGGGATTCAACCTGAGCAGGATCTAAAATTAACTGAACGGACTTCAAAAAACATGTGTGTGTGCACGTAGCCATTTGTGCCTTAGAGGGAACGCTGGTCCAGGCCAGAGCTAGAAACAGCTACCTCAAATCTCAAGGTAAGCTAGGAGGTTCAGAAGACCACCCCCCACCTGGGCCGTCTCTTCACAGGAGTGGCCCAGCCTAATCTCCGCCTGCGGCCGGCTTTCATCCCACCCCCCACCCCCACACTTGGGGCAGATAATTCCTTAGAGTTGGCCACAGTTACCTGGTATGCCTAGGTAGTCGATCTTCCTCTTGTCAAATCCCAGCTGTGTGGCGGTATTGCCCAATAACGTTTTCTCACTTCTCGTGGTGGCCCAACTCCTGGCTTAAGAAGACCCAAAGAAAGGATTCGGTTGAGAATGAGGGCAATGGAGGAGGGGCAGATGTGCTTGGCATCTGCACGCCTGTCTCTGTGCCCTCTCCCTTGGCCGTGATGGGAGTAGAAAGGGGGTGCTTGCAAGACCCCAGGGACTGGAGGGGCCTTCAGGAGCCACCCACAACTCCATCTGTGCTCTAGTCGGGGGCCCACGAGGGCCGCTCTGTTGCACGGCTCCCTCTCCTGAACCGCCTGGACAGCCCTGGATCTCAGCACGGGCCCAATCATGCCTCTGCCTGATCAAGAAGACTCCCACCCCAATTTTCATGCAAAGCAAGGCACAGCTTTGGACCTCCTGCCTTCACCTGGGAGTTATTCACAGTAGAAATCCTTGCTTCCTCTCTGTCATGAATTAAAATGCAGCCTCTGTCAGCTCCGACACAAAGGGCTCAGGTTACATTGGAACATGGTTAAGCTTCCAGCAACATCTGGGTATATGTAGAGCCTAGATTCCTATGGTGACCAGGCTTCAATAAGACGAAGCCCAACTGGAAAGCCTAGGAAGACCCACATTTTGCATGTGCTTTGGGAATTTCTCCCCCCAGCTCCCCCAGGGTTCGCCATTGCAAATCCCTCAGAGAACAGACCAGACCGAGCTGTCAAACTCTCCTTCCTGCCACTTGGTGTTGCGAGTTGGAGCCCGGGGGGGGGGAGAGAATTATTGGCAAGGGCCCCTCCACACATCACCGATAGGAGTCGGGGTTTATCAGAAGCCTCGGGGTTTCTTTTTTTAAAGGCCGCTGGAAATAGAGGATTTCTTTTCGCCGGACATAATTCAGGCTAAGCCAGAATGCGGAGCAAAACAGTCTCATGTCCGAATTGCTCCCTGATAGCTGGCAGCGACTTCGGGATTAATCAGTCTGTTAAGTGGACCAGCAGCCTCCATTCCGGAGGAGATTCAAACTAACAGCCAAGTGTGTAAAAGCTCCTGGTGGCAAGTATCTTCCAGCCTCCACTCACGATACTTACTGAGGAGAAAGAGTGCATTGGCATCCTTCGTTTGTACATGTTGGATGCAAAACTCCTTGGGATCCAGCTCTAGCACTCGGATGTTGCTGCCAGCTTCATTGGAAACAGAAGCATGAAAGGTCCATTAGATCTGGGCGGAGGGGTGGCAGGTGTGTCAAGAGGGGCCTCGTAACCCTGGGAGGGGACCGCGCGTGTCAACGATGCTGAGCTGGGTTGGCCAGTCACAGTATGACTCCATAGAAAGCAGCTTTCTGATGTTCCTGTGGGACTCCACTCTACTATTACTACTAATAAAATTTGGGAAGGCCTGTGAAAATGGAGATGGGCCGGGCTGCAAGACCGCACGCTGGACCCTGAGCGGCAGGTGCCCATGTTCTCCCCACCCACCATGAAGGTTGTCCCACTGAGGGGCACCAGCAGATTGAGGGATGACTCACATTCTGTTGTGTATCTTCCTACATCAGCCATGGGTTTCCAGTGATATTTCTCCTCCAGGCATCTTCCTAGATCTCTATGGGAGGAGAGTTGGTCATGTGGTAGCAAGCATGAATAAACAGAGAAATTGAATAAATAACAACAACAACAACAACAATAATAATTAGTATGAAGGTGCCCTTTGCTAAGCAGAGTCTGCCTTGGTTTGCATTTGGATGGGAGACTACATGTGAGCACCGTACGATCTTCCCCTGAAGGGAGGAGGCCCAAGCTCTGTGGCAGAGCATCTGCTTTGCACGCAGAATGTCCCAGATTCCCTCCCTGGCATCTCCGGATAGGGCTGAGAGTGGCCTGCAACCGTGGAGAAGCCGCTGGCCGTCTGTGTAGACAGTACTGGGCTAGATGGAGCAAGGGTCTGACTCAGTATATGGCAGCTTCCTATCTTCCTATGGACCAGGGTCTGATCTGGGAGCATTCATGTCCACCTCAGAGAATAGACAAGCCCTGGGAGTAATGGCATCTCTCTCCAGCAATGACCAATGGTGGACTGAGAGAGGGAGGGAGGGAGAATGGAAACTCAACCTCATGGCTTTATGGTGTTGGAATATGAGGAAAGTTGGTTCTCAAGCGCGGGTCCCCATGTATTGTTGGATTACAAATCCCATCACCCATAGCCAGATGTTCAACTACAACTCCCATGATCCTCCAGTTCAACCAGTCTCCCATGGTTGTGTTCCATGCACAGGTCAAAGCACCCTTCACTTCATGGAGGCCGATTATGACAACGATATCATGATTCATATCAAGACCGCAGAAGACACCGGGATCTATCTCTGACTGCATTAGGGAAATTCCCAAACTGATGGAGGGGGACAGCAGAGAACATTGTCGCTTGGAGTCTGGAGTCAGGGCCTGGTCTGAATGTGTCTTTCTGTCCCCTGATTCACCCCCAAATAAGGAAGAAAAAAGGAAGAAAACAGAGCTGCAATTCCCAGAAGTGTTGTGGGCTGCACAGAGTGGATGTTACTACAGCACAAAGCTGGGGTAACTCCCTACCCGATCTGGAGTGGGGTCGGATCTTTCTGGAGATTCTGAGCTGCTTGCATCCAGCACCAGGAGAGTCACATGACTTTGCTTCCTTTCAGCAAAAACCTAATTTAATTTGGCAAAATCTGCAGATATATTAATTTCAAACTTTGGCTCTGAATAATACATTTTGATGGCCACCTTTAAGAACTGAAATTGGATCTCAGCATCTGAATACCATCTCTTTGGATTCAGAAATTTAGACTTCCAAATATTTGATTTCTAAGGACTGTCAAACCTGGTTGCGCCTACAAAACCTTTTGTCAAATGCTTGAACTGGATGCCAAGTGCCAGAATGGAGGACCAAATATTAGCCAAAAATTCATAAATCATGAGGACATTTGCCAGCAGCTGTTACGGAGCCTTCTAAGGATCTGTTTTTCTGCTGCAAATTCATTTAAGCTCTTTTTTCCGGTACACTTAATTTTCTGCGTGAGCAGCATTGTGAAAACGGCACGACTGGGCTGCAGAATTTTGCTGTTCACTCGCAGAAGAAACCTGTTCCAGGTGATACTGACATCATGAAATGAGAGACTGAATGCAGAGATTCAAGGAAACTCACCCTTCAGTGATTTTTTCAACAAGGAGGACTCCATTCTCCTGAGGCACTATATCAATGAGATAGCCATCTCGACTCCTCGGCACCGTTCGATCTGCCACGATGGCAACGAGATTCCATTGCCCTGCAAGCTGGAAAGAGAAGGTTGCTCTGAGTTTGTTCTCAAGAAAGATAATTAAATATCTCAAACAGCTCAACAAACTTTTCCCAAGGAGAGCAGCGGACACCCAGGGACAGGGGTAGGTAAGCTTGACTCCTTAAACTGTTTAGGAATTACAACTCCCATCATCCCTGACCACAATAAACTGCAGCTGGGGATAATGGGAGTTGTAGTTTGGCAGCATCTGGAGGACCACCAATTGGGAACCGCAGTTCTAGAACACACCCTGTTTCCACTCAGGGGTTGGGGCAGGCTGCAGAGGAGGAGGTCAGGCTTGGAGCTGTCCAGCACTGGAGATGTGATTCCAAGAAGAGTCCCTTCCTTAAAGGGACGGAGCAACTCCCAGCCCTGAATATTGGCAGAAATGCTGAGGTAATAACGGAAGCCTTTCGACAAGCTGCTCACCTAGTCCTTAGAGGGTTAGGACAAGTTCCTCCCATCCAGCTTCAGGAAACGTGTGCCTTGCCATTTGGGGGTTGTGTGCTAGCAAAAGCCTAGGTAGAAGGCAGGGAGCGTGGCCGTCTGGGACACAGGAGCTGGGTGGGATAGCTTCACACACACACACACACACACACACACACACACACACACACACACACACCACAGCTTGTTAAATTGCTGGGCAGGACAGCGCCATCCCATCCAGAGCCGTCGTGGTGCAGGCAATCGCACTCCCTACTTCGGTTTTCGCTAGCACACAACTGACAACCGGGAGTATGCACAACTCCCGAAGCTGGGTAGGTTGCTTGGCTTGCTGCCACTAGAGATTGTGTGGACAGCCCTACTATGAGATATGAGCACTGGGTACCAGTATGACTCAGTCAGCCATATTAATACCAGGGTTAGTATTGGGACTCAGTCCGGAAAGGAGCTGGCTGGCCAGGCCAACCCTTCCTTCGGCAGAGTCTGAAGGTGCACATTCAGCTCCCAGATTTGGGATGAAACTCCCCTTTGGAGATCCTTTGCTCTCACCTGTTTGCCTAGGGTGATCACGTCATTGGGAAGGGGAGACCCAGCTCCGAGTGAGGGTAGAAAGACCAGCACGGCACTCCACAGCACGCCTCGCATCCTTTTAACGGTCCTTTCTGCACACCAGCAGGGGAAGCTTCGAATGCCCAGAGAGATGCAGGGTCTTTGATGCCACCTTGCTTTATATTGCCAAAGTTCATCCAAGCAAATCCGCCCTAGTCCCGGGAAGTGAGTTCTGCAGGGAGGAGAGAATGAGGCAAAGCAACAGGGTAATTTTCAGAACAGTTTCACTGGCGGGCATGTTCCAAAAATACGGGAACACTGTGCCCATCACTGGTATTTTGCAGAGATAAACTGCACTTTGAGGTCCCCCCCCATCTCCAGGCCTGCCCCAGAAGTGTGGGTGAAGGTTCACGATGAGCTTTAGAGCCAACTCATCAAAGGAGCCAGGCCACAACGGTCTCCCTGCTCACTTGCAATGCTCTCAAGAGCCTTGAACAGCATCAAGGCGGTGCTAAGAGTCCTCCAGTTCTGACAGCTCAGAGAGAAAGGAATCATCGGTGCAGTGAGAGAGCAGCATTACGGAACTCCCCAACGAACTGCACTGCGTAAGGGGCCATTATTGTGCCACCCAAAAATATGTCTGCAGAATTCCTGCCTGCCACACAGCTATTGATGCCACAGGAACCACGCCTCGGAACATTGTTGTCTTTATAAAAAGAGCTGAAAGTTTTCATTTGTTACAAATGGCCAGTTTCCTTCCTCAAAGATGCAAAGCCAACGATATACAGATGTTTTGCTGCTGCCATGAACATTTGCCACATTTCATCCGTACACTTCAGATTCCTGATTCAGATTAAGGGAATGAGGGAGAGGGAGAGAGAAGGTAGATTCAAACAAAAAGTGGAACCAACTTGCAATTTCATTCATCCCATTGTCCACAGGCGTGCGAACCCTAACCCTGTGGCAGATCTGGAGGTTCATTCAGGGCCTCAAAGTGTGACTGCTTCATAGATGCTTCCCTCATCAATGCAAAGCAGCCTTCAGTTTGTTTAACTCAGCTTCATTCAGAAACAGCTCCATGTTTCTCCTCCCCCTCCCTTTCCTTTTCTCTCTCCATCTGTGCCTATCTGATAATCCAGACTTTCCAGTAAACCTCAGAAGCCCAAACTCCAGAGTCGCAAAACTCTCCAACATAAGCTCCCAGCAGATTAGACGTGTTTCCAGCAGTTGGTTCAAGGCACAAGCTTCCAAATCTATAGTCAGCAGCCACATGCACTTAATCAACACTCCACCTCAGCCAGCTGCCGTAGATTCAATCCAGCTCCTGCTGCCTCCTTGTCAATCGACTACTTCTCCATAATTCCCTCACCTGCTGCCAACGTCTTTCCCACCTGCGTCCTCTAGGACAGGCTTCCCCAACCTGCAGCCCTCCAGATGTTGTGGGACTACAACTACCAGCATACCCAGCCACAATAAATTTATTTATTTATTTTATTTTTGCATTTATATACCGCCTTTCGTTAAAAAATAACCCCAAGGCGGTTTACAAAAGTTAAAAACATACAATAAAAAGACAATAAAAATATCATGTTAAAAATATAAAAACATAAAAACAGCCATAAAAACAATACAACAAATAAAAACACAAAGAAGCTGCAGTAGAAAACGATCATGTAAAAGCCTGGGTAAAAAGCCAAGTCTTTAAAAGCTTTCTAAAAGCCGTGATGGAGTCCGAGGAACGAATGGCCACTGGGAGAGCATTCCAGAGTCTGGGGGCAGCAACAGAGAAGGCCCTGTCCCGAGTGCACGACAGCCGGGCCTCCCTCATTGTCGGCACCTGGAGCAGGGCCCCCTCAGATGTCCTTGTCAAGCGGGCAGCAACCCGTGGGAGCAGGCGGTCCCTCAGATACCCCGGGCCCAAACCGTTTAGGGCTTTAAAGGTCAAAACCAGCACCTTGAATTGGACCCGGAAACGAACCGGCAGCCAGTGCAGCTCTTTCAAAATGGGGGTGATATGTTCCCAACGGGCAGCTCCGGATAAAACCCTAGCTGCCGCGTTTTGCACTAGCTGCAGTTTCCGGATATTCTTCAAGGGCAGCCCCACGTAGAGCGCGTTACAGTAATCCAGCCGCGACGTGACTAAGGCGTGGGTAACCGTGGCCAGATCTGCCTTCTCGAGAAAGGGACGCAGCTGGTGCACCAGCCGAAGCCGTGCAAAGGCACCCCTGGCCACCGCCTCCACCTGAGCTTCCAAAAGCAGAGCCGGGTCCAGTAGTACCCCCAAGCTGCGTACTTGCTCCTTCAAGGGGAGTGCAACCCCATCCAGAACCGGTAAAATCTCCTCATCCCGATTGGCTCTCCAAATTGTGGTAGGAATGCTGGGAGTTGTAGTTCAGCAACATCTGGAGGGCCGCAGGTTGGGGAAACCTGCTCTAGGAGATAGTGGCTGTTCCATCTCTGGCTCAGATCTTGACCCTTCTCTCCAAAGATCACTCGGCCCTGCTGGCCCCTCCTGCAAGAAACACTCACCCTGGCCTGTCTCAACCGCCTCCCCATGCAAATCACCAGCCTGCTCCTCTCCAGGTGCTTCCCCACTTTCTAGTAAGTCCCCTGCCCCCCCTCCTCTCCAGGGTCCTCAGGTGGGGGCAGGACAATGTGGGTGCGATGACATCAAGGTGTTGTCTGCACATGGGAAGCCTTCTTCCGGGTTTTATCTTTACGTTTTTGTGTTAGAACATTGCATGTGCATCCAAAAGAAAGAAAGAAAGAAAGAAAGAAAGAAGAAGCTGCTGCATTTTCCTGTTTTAAGAGGGCTGTCCTGCCGTTTCTGCAGTGCAGTGTGGTGTATATGGAGGGTTCATTCAGCAATTTGATGTACCAGTATCTTAATCTCCTGAAAGGATCCTTAAAAGAAAAAAATTCCTAGGTGGTCTTGCGCAGAACGGCATCTGTGCAATTTCCTTTTTCTTTCTTTCTTTCTTTTTTTGCTCCTCTCCCTCCTTGTGATTATATTTCTTTTTATATTTCTATGCTTATGTTTCTTTCTGTTCTCCCTTTCCTCTTTCAGCCTCTGTCACTGAGCTATTTAAACAGTTTAAACAACTAGTTGTCAGCCATGGCAAAGAATAGTTTGTGCAAGCTAGAAAAGAGTGCTCCCGCTCCAGGTGGCTTTGCACCAAGCCAACAAGAGGGAAAAAGTTTTCTTTTAAAGGCTCATCACATCATCGTCCCCTGCCTCCTCTGCGACCCCAGTGGCCCAAACTGGGGCAGTAGGAAGGCATGTCTTACAAACAATATGAACAGTCCCTGCTGGGAAAACACGTTGTTGTGGGTGGCAATATGAAGGCGAAATGTGCAACCAATGGCCTCCACCCTCTCTTTATGGTTTGAATGTGATCCCGACAAGCCGAATTATTTTACACCACCCACAACCATTGTAGAGCTTACAGTCTGGAAAGGGCCCAGCTGGTGCAGGACTACAACTCCCATAATCCCCAGCCACAACAAACGGGTGTCACACTGATTAGAATCGTTTGGACCATGGTTTTCCCCGTGACACTCTATGGATGCGAAAGCTGGACTTTGAAGAAGCAAGATAGAAAAAGTGTTGAAGCTTTTGAACTTGGGTGTTGGAGAAGACTTTTGAGGACATCATGAACAGTCAGGAAAACAAACAAATGGATCATAGAACAAATCTATCCAGAATGTTCACTTGAGTCACCAATGACCAGGCTCAAACGATCATACTTTGTACACATTATGCTCGCTTGAGAAGTCCATAATGCTGGGAAAAGTGGAAGGCAAGAGAAGAAGAGGACGACCAGCAGCAAGGTGGATGGACTTGATGACGACAGCCATGAATGCAGCACTGAGAGACCTGAAAGGCCAAGTTGAAGACAGATCATCCTGGAGAGAATCTATCCATGTGGTCTCTAAGAGTCGACACCCACTTGATGGCACTCACTCAGTGGCTCAATCAGTCAACCAATCAAACCATACTGAGCTAGTTGACATTACTGAGCCACAATTCCTGTTTCTCAGGAATTTGGCAGCCTCGTGATGGAGCTTCAGAAGGCTCTTTTTTTAAAAAACCAGGCACTTGGGGGTCACGGTGGTGGTGGTGGGGGTCAGGGGACATTTCCTCCAGGCCTCCTTATTTGTTTTGGAAAGAAAGAAAGCTTGTGCCTGGCACGCTAGTTCCATGCAGGACCTTTCAAACACACAACAGGAGGCAGAAGTGGGATAACCCTTGGGGGTCTTTTTATTGACATGGGAGTACGGAGCCCAGGACACCAGGGCAGGAAACTGGTTCGTATCAGGATCAGGAAACTGCTGTAAGGGTCGTCTTCCTTAGAAATGAGGCCCTGGACCCCTGGAATCTGGCAACGCTCCGCGAGGCTCCGGGGTTTCCTGCAAAAACACAAAGAGATCTTGGGAGCGGCTGAGATGTGGGAACAAGGTGCGTTCCAGACTCTTTTGCACCTCACAGGCATGTACACGGGATGAGACAGTTCAACAGGGTGGGCTCAGTTACCCTCTTCACACACTTTTGCCAGCCTAGGGGTGGAGTTCAGGTTGCCAAGCCCCCAAGAGGGTCCAGGAGTCCCCAGGAATTAAGTTCCCTTAGAAAGCAAGGCTGGACCTTGGAATGGTAAGATAACTGGAGTGGGTATCTTCCTGTGTTGGTGCTTTGAAAAATAATTACAAACACCAAGACAAACTGTAATGACGATCTCTCTGACCCCCATGACAGACTGGCCTGGGCATCCCACTGAATTCTCATATTGACTTCTGGGTGAAGATATTTGGGATCACATCACACATCCCCCCACTCCATGCCACATTGAAATCAGAGGTCCTTTACAATATTTAACTTATGGGCACACCTCGGCACCCCATTTCAAAGCTGCAAATGTGAATTCCATCCTTCCCCTCTACTCCAAAAATTCCTCCCCCCCCCCCCCATTCCTCATCGGTGCATATTTTGTTCCAGCTCTAAAACAAACATGGTCAAAGCAATCTCGGACTCTCTTTCCCAGTGGAGTGGGATAGTTGCCAATTCAATTTCTGGGTCGTTTCTGCCAACTCAGGAGGAGTGGATTCTGGAATTCTCTCCCCAACCACCTCACATCAATGTCCAGGTCCTTGGCATTTACCTACGTCATCACTATCTTGTTGCATCTCTCTGTGGAAGAAAAGAAAGAGATCAAAACAAGATGAGAAATCCGAGAAAGAAGAAGCAGACGGAGCTAATTTTTAAAACTCCTGAGCTGTTGTTCAGTAACTTGAGTCCAATGGTCTTGGCTCAACATAAGGGGGCTTCTTCCTATCTTCTTCTTAGGGAAGGGGCTATGGATCAGTGGCATAGCCATTGCAAGACTTTATTCCCAATACAGAAAAGCAACATACTTTTTTTCACATACTTATGCTGTTTTTTCAAATACATGCATGGTTGTGAATTGAATTTGTATTCATCCTCAACGATGATTTTTTGTTCAATTTACTGAGATGTAATACCTTTGACATATGTATGTGCAGATATAACTTGCAAGACAATTGTTATTGCTATTTATTCACTCTATGACTATTAATATAGTATCTCCAGTCACAGAAAAAGTGGATCCATGTCTATTGCCTCCATATAGATTCCTATATACAGCATAGCTTGTGTTTTTGCATTTTCTGGCATTTTTTGAGGCCCCTCTGTCCCATTATTGTGCACGGTTTATTTTTTGTTTTTCCCCTGTTATTTGGCGTGCTTCCTGCTTGTTCTCTGCCTGCTTTAAAGTGCCTGCGGAAGCCGAGCCCCCGGGGTGAGTCAATGGCTTCCCCATCTCCCAGAACGCTGACACCAGGCAGTAAGTCCGAAGATGGGGAAGCAGGACCCTAATCTGGGACAGAGATCCCCCAACATTCAGGAGAGAAGCCTCTCCATCGCCACACTGATGGGGCCTCCTCAGGCCAGAGTTAGAGACAGCGGTGCCAAATTTCGAGGGCAGTGGCTTACGCTTGGAGGTTCAGAAGACCCACCTCCCTCTTGGGCCACCTCTTCACAGGAGTGACCGAGCCTAATCTCAGCCTGCTGCTGGTTTTCATCCCACCCACCCCACATTTGGGGATGATAATTCATTAGAGTCGGCCAAAATTACCTGGTCTGGGTAGGTAGACGATCTTCCTCTTGTCAAATCCCTGGTGTGCGGTGAATTCCTCAAATATCATTTTCAAACCTTCCGTGAAGGCCCAACCCCTGGCTTAAGACCCAAAGAAAGGATTAGGTTGAGAATGAGGGCAAAGGTGGAGGGTGCTTTGCATCTGCACGCCTGTCTCTATGCCCTCTCCCTTGGCCATGATGGGAGTAGAAAGAGGGTGCTTGCAAGACCCCAGGGGCTGAAGAGGCCATCAGGAGCCACCCACAACTCCATCTGTGCTCTAGTGGGGGGCCCACGAGGGCCCCTTTGCTGCACGGCTCCCTCTCCTGAACCCCCTGGACAGCTCTGGATCTCAGCACGGGCCCAGTCTTGCCTCTGCCTGATCAAGAACACTCCCACCCCAATTTTCGTGCAAAGCAACATGCAGCTTTGGACCTCCTGTCTTCACCTGGGAGTTATTCAGACATGGCTTCATGCCATGGGGAATCTGAAGAGCGAATCTGCTTTGCAGCAGATTCACAGATGTTTAATTTGGGGGCTTAAATGGACCGTTCACATAGGGTTGGCTCCTCTCCGCAATCCCTGCAGATCTTTTTCCTGTGTGCGTTCCCACTGCTGGTTCTGGGCTTTTTCCTCCAACCAATCACATCCTAGAGGAGGAGGTGAGAGACCTTTTTGTTGTTGTTAGTTTGACAGTTAGTTACGAAAAACCAGCAGGACAAGTTGCCTAGCTGCCAGATCAAACAACAGAACGCTTAACCCAAGCCTGTCGGATCTGACCCAAATCTTGACTGTTTTTTATAATGACCTTGCCTTTTTCACTGCCTTCACCCAGACCATTTAATAGTAGGCAGGGAGATTTAAAGTAGAAATCCTCGCTTCCTCTCTGTCATGAAGAAAAATGAAACCTCCATCAGCACCGACACAAAGGGCTCAGGTTACATGGTTACGCTTCTGGCAACATCTGGGTATATGTAGAGCCTAGATTCCTATGGTGACCAGGCTTCAATAAGTCAAAGCCCAACTGGAAAGCATAGGAAGACCCACATTTTGCTTCTGCTTCAGGAATTTCTCCCCCCCCCTCCCCCAGGGTTCACCATTGCAAATCTCTCAAAGAGCAGACCAGACCAAGCTGTCAAACTCTCCTTCCTGGCACTTGGTGATGTGAGTTGGGGCAGGGCGGGGGGGGAGAGAATTATTGGCAAGGGCCCCTCCAAACATCGGGGTTTATCAGAAGCCTCTGGGTTTCTTTTTTCAAAGGCCGCTGGAAATAGAGGATTTCTTTATGCCGGACATAATTCAGGCTAAGCCAGAATGTGCAGCCAGAATGCGGAGCAAAACAGTCTCATGTCCGAATTGGTCCTGGATAGCCGGCAGCGACTTCAGGCTTAATCAGTCTGATAAGGGGACCGGCATCCTCCATTCCAGAGGAGATTTGAACTAACAGCCAGGTGTGTAAAAGCTCCTAGTGGCAAGTATCTTCCAGCCTCCACTCACGATACTCACTGAGGAGAATCAGCACTTTTCCATCCTTGGTTTGTACACGTTGGATGCAAAAATTCTTGGACTCCACCTCTAGCACTTGGATGATGATGCCGGCTTCATTGGAAACAGAAGCACGAAAGACCCATTAGAACTGGGAAGAGGGGTGGCGGGGTGTGTGTGTGTCACTTCTCCCCACACAGTTCTAGACAACGGACAGGCCACATTGGCTCTCCGGCTATTACTGAACTACAACTCCCATCATCCCGAGCTGCAGTCTATTGTGGCCAAGGATGATGGGCGTTGTTAGGAGAGGGAGGCCGTGTCGACCCCTTCCCTGGCAGCCCCTCTGAATGAGGGAGATCATGAAGAAAACAGGGAGGGGTGGAGCTGGGGGCCCTCTTTGAACCCCGCCAGTGGTTCCGCTAGGGAGCCAAAGTTCCCTTTCATAAAAAAATATCCCCAGAAATTCTGCCCCAAGTGGGGCTAAAGAGACCCTTGAAACATCACGTGGATTGACAGATGCAGCCACCCATCTCTGCTCCATAAAGCGAGGGAGCTGGGAGCTGCCTGCCCTGCCTTTGGCCTGACTTTCACCTCCCCTCGGATAGGGGTCTGAAACATCTAGGGACACGCGTGGGGTCAGGCCAGGCCCCACAGTGTGAGCCACACCAGCACCTCCTCCACATCGCCTTCCACTGCGTGGGGAAAAGGCCCCACGGTGGAGGCGGGTCTTGTGCTAAAGTCCTCAGGCAGGCGACCCCAGCCATGGGCTAAGTTCAGGATTAAGTTCCTCAGGAGTCCCCCACTGAAGTGAACTGGCATCATCCATGCCAACGTGTCCCTGTCTCCCCATTCAGGGGAATGTTGGCCGCTATGTTCCCCGGTGAAGTCAACTTGCCCCATGACCTCCGATAAGCCTGCTCGTCAGTGGGGCAGCTGCAGATTGGGGAGGTGGAGAGGTGGGGAGGCTCTGAGTCCCTTCGGGGAGCCCGGCAAGAGGGGACTCGTAGCCCTGGGAGGGGACCGCGGGTGTCAACGATGCTGAGCTGGGTTGGCCAGTCACAGTATGACTCCATAGAAAGCAGCTTCCGATGTTCCTGTGGGACTCCACTATACTATTACTGCTAATAAAATTTGGGAAGGCCTGTGAAAACGGAGATGGGCCGGGCTGCAAGACCACATGCTGGACCCTGAGCGGCAGGCACCTGTGTTCTCCCCGCCCACCAGGAAGGTTGTCCCACTGAGGGGCACCAACAGATTGAGGGATGACTCACATTCTGTTGTGTATCTTCCGAAATCAGCCGTGGGTTTCCAATGATATATCTGCTCCATGCACTTTCCATCTCTATGGGAGGAGAGTTGGTCATGTGGTAGCAAGCATGAATGGTGCCCTTTGCTAAGCAGAGTTTGCCTTGGTTTGCATTTGGATGGGAGACTAATGTGAGCACCATACGATCTTCCCCTAAAGGGAGGGGGCCCAAGCTCTGTGGCAGAGCATCTGCTTTGCACGCAAAATGTCCCAGATTCCCTCCCTGGCATCTCCGGATAGGGCTGAGAGTGGCCTGCAACTGTGGAGAAGCCGCTGGCCGTCTGTGTAGACAGTACTGGGCTAGATGGAGCAAGGGTCTGACTCTGACTTATATGGCAGCTTCCTATCTTCCTATGGACCAGGGTCTGATCTGGGAGCATCCATGTCCACCTCAGAGAATAGACAAGCCCTGGGAGTGATGGCATCTCTCCCCAGCAATGACCAATGGTGGGTTGAGATAGAGGGAAGGAGGGGGAGAGAGAATGGAAACTCAACCTCATGGCTTTATGGTGTTGGAATATGAGGAAAGTGGGTTCTCAAGCGTGGGTCCCCATGTGCGGTTGGACTACAAATCCCATCACCCATAGCCAGATGTTCAACTACAACTCCCATGATCCTCCAGTTCAACCAGTCTCCCATGGTTGTGTTTCATGCACAGGTCAAACCACCCTTCACTTCATGGAGGCCGATTATGACAACGATATCATGATTCATATCAAGACCGCAGAAGACACCGGGATCTATCTCTGACTGCATTAGGGAAATTCCCAAACTGATGGAGGGGGACAGCAGAGAACATTGTCGCTTGGAGTCTGGAGTCAGGGCCTGGTCTGAATGTGTCTTTCTGTCCCCTGATTCACCCCCAAATAAGGAAGAAAAAAGGAAGAAAACAGAGCTGCAATTCCCAGAAGTGTTGTGGGCTGCACAGAGTGGATGTTACTACAGCACAAAGCTGGGGTAACTCCCTACCCGATCTGGAGTGGGGTCGGATCTTTCTGGAGATTCTGAGCTGCTTGCATCCAGCACCAGGAGAGTCACATGACTTTGCTTCCTTTCAGCAAAAACCTAATTTAATTTGGCAAAATCTGCAGATATATTAATTTCAAACTTTGGCTCTGAATAATACATTTTGATGGCCACCTTTAAGAACTGAAATTGGATCTCAGCATCTGAATACCATCTCTTTGGATTCAGAAATTTAGACTTCCAAATATTTGATTTCTAAGGCCTGTCAAACCTGGTTGCGCCTACAAAACCTTTTGTCAAATGTTTGAACTGGATGCCAAGTGCCAGAATGGAGGACCAAATATTAGCCAAGAATTCGTAAATCATGAGGATATTTGCCAGCAGCAGTTACAGAGCCTTCTAAGGATCTGTTTTTCTGCTGCAAATTCATTTAAGCTCTTTTTTTCGGTACACTTAATTTTCTGCGTGAGCGGCATCGTGAAAATGGCATGACTGGGCTGCAGAATTTTGCTGTTCACTCGCAGAAAAAACCTGTCCCGGGTGATACTCGCATCATGAAATGAGAGACTGAATGCAGAGATTCAAGGAAACTCACTTTTCAGCCCTTGTTTCAACAAGGAGGTCTCCATTCGCCTGAAGCACCATATTAATAGGAAAGCCAACTCGGGTCTTCACCATTTGATCTGCCACCATGGCAACGAGATGCCATTTCCCCGCAAGCTGGAAAGAGAAGGTTGCTCTGAGTTTGTTCTCAAGAAAGATCACTCACTATCTCAAGCAGCCCAATGAACATCTCCCAAGGACAGCAGCGGATACCCAGGACAGGGGTGGGTAACCTTGACTCCTTAAACTGTTTAGGAATTACAACTCCCATCATCCCCGGCCACAATAAACTGCAGCTGGGGATGATGGGTGTTGTAGTTCAGCAACAGCCGGGGAGCCCAGGTTGCCTACTCCTGCTCTGGGATTTGGGAAGCTGCAGGAGGGACCTGGCCAAAGACCCCTTGGGTCAGTGGGCCCTCTTTGCTTCCAGAAAATCATCTCTCATGACCTCTGCCCTCCTAGGACAAACTACGCAGGGTGGGAACCGCGCCACTTTTGCAGTCGCGATGGGCCGTTTCCCACAATGGGGACCCCGGCAAGCACCCAGCCCCGATACCTTCTAGAACAGCCATTGCCATCCAATGGTCCTCCAGATGTTGCAGCTGGAGATGATGGGAGTTGTGGTTTGGCAGCATCTGGAGGACCACCGGTTGGGAACCGCAGTTCTAGAACACACCCTGTTTCCACTACTCCGGGTTTGGGACAGGCTGGAGAGGAGGAGATCACGCTTGGAGCTGTCCAGTGCTGGAGATGTGATTCCAAGAAGACTCCCTTCCTTAAAGGGACGGAGCAACTCCCAGCCCTGCTTATCGGCGGAAATGCTGAGGTAATCCTGGAGCCTTTCGACAAGCACAGCAGTGAAACTGCTCGTGCAATCATGAACGGGTTAGCAAACACCTAGGCGGGGAGTATGGCCATCGGTGGAAAAGGAGCTGGATGGGATGGCTTCTCCCCTACCTGGTTAAAGTGCTGCGGAGGATGGCAGCATCCGATCCCACAGCCAATCACGCTCCCCCACCCACTTAGATTTTTGCTGGCTCACCACAGAAAATTGGGACTATGCACAACTCCCGAAGCTGGGTAGAACTCTTGGCTTCCCCCCATTACAGATGGTGTGAACAGCCCTATTATTAGATATTAGTTCTTAGTATCAGTATTACTCAGTCAAGAATATTAATATCCGTATTAGTACTGAGGTTCAGTCCGGAAAGGAGCTGGATCCTTCGGCAGAGTCTGAAGATGGGAATTCTGCTCCCAGATGACGTTTGAGATGAAACTCCCCTTTGGAGATCCTTTTGCTCTCACCTCTTCACCCATGAGGATCACTTCTCCTGGATGGAGAGATGCAACTTCAAGTGAGGATAGAAAGACCAGCACGGCACTCCACAGCACGCCTTGCATCCTTTTAACGGTCCTTTCTACTCACCAGCAGGGGCACTTCGGAATGCCCAGAGAGATGCAGGGTCTTTGATGCCACCTTGCTTTATATTGCCAATGTTCATCCAAGCAAATCCGCCCTAGTCCCAGGAAGTGAGTTCTGCAGGGAGGAGAGAATGAGGCAAAGGAACGGGGTAATTTTCAGAATAGTTTCACTGGTGGGCATGTTCCAAAAATACGGGAACACTGTGCCCATCACAGGAACTTTGCGGAGATAAACTGCACTTAAGTTCCCCCACTCCAGGCCTGCCCCAGAAGTGTGGGTGAAGGTTCACGATGAGCTTTAGTGCCATCAGATAGGTGGATTGTGCCCTTAGATGCTGAGAGTCCTTTGGAAGGAGGACATCTCATCCAGGGCTCTAGGCCACACAAGTCTCCCTGCTCACACACAATGCTCCCAAGAGAGGTCAGCATCAAGGCGATGCCAGCTGTCCTCCATGCCAAGAGAGCAAGGAATCATCAGTGCAGAGAGAGCGCAGCATAACAGAACTCCCCAACGAACTGGACTGGGTAAGGGGCAATTGTTGTGCTACCTAAAAAATATGTCTCCGAGGGCAGCATAGCCTTCAGGGACATACTTTCAGGTGGCACAGAGATCTTCCTGGGAGGGAAGGAGGGCCTCAAAAATTGCTCTTTCCCTGCTGCATGGATACAGTTTATTGGGAAGTTCTGGTCGGCTTCTGTCTCACTGCAGTGGTGCGTCTTTGTTCTGAATGTCAAACGTTAATTCTCTTCTCAAGGAGCATGTTTGCTGAAGGTGCACAAATTAACGCTCCCCCCGCATTGCATTTCCAATGGTTCATGTTGTTTCCATGCTGTTCAGCACGTCTGCTTTATCTGTTTTTCTGCCTCCTGGGAAAAGTTTCTTCTGCAGAATTCCTGCCTGCCACACACCTGTTGATACTGCAGGAGCCACACCTCGGAATATTGTTGTCTTCATGAAAAGGGCTGTGTAAGTTTTTGTGTGTTCCAAATGGCCGGTTTCCTTCCTCAAAGCCAACTATATATGGATGTTTTGCTGCTGCCCTGTACATTTGCCACTCCCTCAGGGAAGCATTTATAATATCTACCAGGCTCACTACAACAATCCCCCTGCTAGACGGAATAAGCCATGTTGGACAAGGGGCAAGAGAACAACCCTAACCCCCTAACCCTTTTGCACAGCATGCACAAGCATATGTTATTTTTTTCCTCCACCACTAATAATCACTAGCAGTCATATGTCTGGTCTTCATTCAAGTGCCTTGGTTCATGGTAGCACCTCATGGATGGACACAGGTTCTCCGAGTCTGCGTGACATCTTTGCAATGAAGATCAGGTCATATTGAGACTGTGGTTCGATAAGCATCAACATTTTCTTCAAACCCGATTGCTTGCACTACAATAGGCTCTGTTGCTGCCACAGGCTCCGTTCCGTTGCAGGATTTTGTTGCTGTTGTTGAAATGCATGCTGTTGTTGTCTCATAACTCTCTTATACTTGTGGGGGTGGCGGGGAGTTACCTTGCTGTGCCACTGCCAGCAAGGATCTGAACCTGATCTGCTTCAGGCCCGCTGCCAAAGCAACACACACAGGCCTCAGCTTTGCACATATGTAGTGGTGGGGTTGTGTTCTTGTTGATGAAATGCTTGGTCCTAGTAGTCTGCGCTGGCACACTGGCTTGCTGGCTGCTGCTGTTATCCTGAGTTTGGGGTGGGTGGGTGGCGTGGGCAGTGCATTTCGTTGTTTCGCACTGTTGTGTAGATCAATTGAATTTCTGTGCAGGGGGAGGGTGGGACTCAGCGGATGTGGTGTGTGATCTTTGGAATCCTTTGTTGAAAAGCGGTTTATAAATATTTGTTGTTGTGGATGGTGTGCACTGCACCACCCATGGGGACAATGGGGACACAAGTGCCCATTTCTGCCTGTGGATGTCTCCTAGGAGTGCCACAGTGGGTTGGGTAGTAGTGATCAATGGGTAGCAGCTACCACCCAAATTCCACAGAAATTGGCCAAAGGGGTGATTTTTACAAATAAATTTCTGAAGTTTGCGCAGTTTTATTTTTTCCCCATAAGGAATAATGGGGGTTAACTCTGCATGGGTGGTGCCAGGGTGGCCCAAAGTGGGCTGTGGTGTAGTGCACATGGGGTGCCAACCACACCATCTCCCCCCCCCAAAAAAAACCCCACAAGCCCATGGGGTACTGGGCTCTGTTCTTATTTTCAATTTTTGAGGTGTTCTGAGTGGATTCTTTGGAGCAAAATGAATGACGAATGACCAAAGAATACACTCAGAATCATTTTGCACCAAATAATCTGTGGCTGTGCTGACGGTGGATTGCACAAGTGAGAAAGCTAGCTTGGCCTTCAGCCCAACATGTGAAGAGAAAAGCTCCCTTTCCCCGGGGTAACAGATGGCAAAATCTACACCAGCCTTAGGATGCCCCCAAACGCCCCAGCTTCTCCCATCCCTCTTCAACACAGCTTTGCTCCATTCTATGCCAAGAGCGAAGTGTTCAGTGGATATTTTGCATGGAGCCAGAACCTTGCCTTAAGGGGAACCATCAGTACAGAATCCCTTACAGGAAGAGGAATGGAAATCTTACAAAGAGGGTGGCATGCAACATCTGAGCTACACAGAACCTTGGTTTCAAATGCAAGAGGAAATGATGACATGGAGTATTGTGGCAACTTGAAGACTAACATGTTTATTGCAGCTTAATTTAGCAAGATGGATGTTTTGGAGAATATATCCAATGGCTCCCCCATCTCTGCTGAGCCTAGTCAAGCAGGGTCAAATGTGCAGTGAATCCCAGCTCCACCGCTCCACAGAAGAGTCTCCCTTGGAAACGGAAGGAGGGAAATTTCCGGGTCTGTTACAGAATGTGCAGAGAGACCAGTTTGATCTATGTAGACATGGGAGATGGACGTCATTGGCTCATGCCTCTAATTTCTCCAACTCTCCACCCCACTAGAGTATATACATTAGCAATCGTTGCTGAATTTTCACCATAGTTTTTTCAATCTAGAATTTGAAGAAATGCTGCTTCCAGCTATTTTGGACAGGTGTGCTCAGGGTGTGCATTGTCCTGTGGAAGAAGAGAGGAGGAGGTCATTGGAGCCAGAAAGTCAACAAAAGGAAACACCAGCCTAGGAAGCTGCCGTATACCAAGACCATTGGTCCATCTAGTTAGTACTCCTGACACTGACCGGCAATGACGCTCTGAGGTTCCAGCCAGCAGGAGTCTCTCTCTCAGCCCTACCTGGAGATGCTGCCAGGGAGGGAACCTGGGACATTCTACATGCAAAGCAGATGCTCCTTTCCTAATCTACGGCCCCCTCCCCAATCCAGGAGTCTCTCTCAGCCCTGCCAGGGACTGAACCTGGGACCTTACGTAGGCAAGAACACAGATAATCTTCCACTGAGCTATGGCTCCGTCCCCTAAGAAGCATATATTACAGTGCTCACATGTGGTCTCCCATCCAAATACAGAGCAAGGCTGTCCCTGCTTAGTGAAGGGGACAATTCTGGCTCACTACCACAAGACCAGCTCTCTCTCTCTCTCTCTCTCTCTCTCTCTCTCTCTCTCTCTCTCTCTCTCTCTCCACACACTCCCACCCTCTGCCAAGGCATTTAGTTGCCCCTGAAATCCTGACACCCCAGCACTCGCCTGGTTGGCGTCTGTGCTTGGACCGTCCTCCACAAACCGCAAGGATGCCTCCGAGGGCAGTTTCTGAATCTCAGACACAAACACACTGCCATAAAACCATGAAGACTAGCTTCTCTTACCATCTCTCTTGATATGGATGATCTTATCCTCAGGATACCCCTGGGCCAAAGCCAGTTTCTTGAATTTCTCTTTGATGTCATCTCCCACTTGCAGGCTTCTGGCTTTAGGCACAGCAAAAAAAAAAGTGAGCATGTCTTTGCTCTCAGAAGGGACTATCAGCACCATCCTCAGCTTATTTACTTGGAAGTCAGTCCCTGGAGTGTTCCCAGGTGGAGATTTTACTGTGCTTCCCCATGGAAGGGCAGGTGTGCATCCACATATCCTCCAGATTTCGCTCAAAGTCCCTGCGAGCTAAAAAAACCCCAACCACTTTTTGTGTCATTTGGTGGGGGGTGGGATTCGAACTCACAGTCAAGCCTCTCAGTAAACCTGCAGTAAAGCCTGCTTTCTGGGAAGGCTCCTGTTCTGCCTTCTCCTGCAGATTTTTCTTGGGCAACCAATAAACGGGACCCATGCAACATTAGCGAGCCCCCCACTCTCCGATCTGGAGATGCTTCCAGCCTGAGAATCCTACTTCCCATCCCCAGAACACCTACCAGAGAGATACATCCCGGTGTCTTCTGCAGTCTTAACACGAGTAATGATATAGTTGTCGTAATCGGTCTCCATGAAGTGAACGCTGCTTAGCTCTGTGCAGGAAACAGAACCATGGGAGATCAGTTCAAGTGGGGGGTCGTTGGGAATTGTCGTTCAACCTCTGGCTATGGGGGAGGGCATCTGTAGTCCAGCAACCTATGGGGACCTCCCTTCCTCATATTCTGCTTGTTAGCTCCTCAGGGGTGGGATGGAAAAACAATTAGCCTCCAGTTTATTAACGCCCAACACTGTGAAGCCATGAGGCTGAGTTTCCATTTCTGCATATTCTCTCTCCCTCCATCTCTCTCTCTCTCCTTTCTTCCCTGCATATTTGACTTTTCTTCCTTCCTTTCTTCCTTGCATAGCTTTTTGTCTCCCTTCCTCGCCTTCCTATATCTCTCCGTCTCTCTTCTCCCCTCCCTTTTCCCTCTGCATATCAGTTACGAGAAATGGCATCTCTCCCTCCCTCTCTCTCCCCCTCTTGCTCTCACTCTCTCGTTTGATTTATATTAGGAAGCAGTCCCAAAATGTCTGACGATGCATCACAGACGCACGTCCAGGTGCCCGTCTTTAGCCAAGCGCTGATTGAGGGCTCCTCTCCAGAGCGTAGCTGCTGACAGCCATTGAAATGGGTCTGGTATGGTGTCATATTAAATGAAGATACGTGCGACTAGCCCTTGATGCCTGGTGGCGACTAGCTATTTTGCACAGTATAGGCGACGGCTTGGCCAACTTAGGCAGAGGCAGAAGGGACACAGGTTACATAAGAACATTACATAAGAGCATGAGGACAGCCCTGTGCTGGATCAGGCCCGAGAAGGCCCATCTAGTCCAGCATCCTGTTTCCCACAGTGGCCCACCCGATGCCTCTAGGAAGCCACAGGCAAGAAGCGAGGCCCCGGACAAGAGTGATGGTCTTGTCCGCCATGAATTTGCCCAAGCTGGTGGCCATCACCACATCCCCTGGCAGAGAATTCCACAGATTAATGGTGTGTTGTGTGGGGAAATGCTTCCTCTCGTCAGTCCAAAATTTTCTGGCAATCGGTCTCATGGGATGACCCCTCCTTCTGGAGAGGGAGAAAAATTTCTCTCTCTCCACACCATGCAGGTTGGGTATCTTGAATTCTATCTATGTATCTACCTATGTATCTCTCTATTGCGTGCACGCGCACAGACACACACACACACAGAGCGCAATTGGAGCACCAAGATGCATATTTCTCACTGAATGTGTATTTGGTCCCTACGTACTTGGAAAGATGCTCTGAGTTGCTTGTAAAGATCTAAACGTTAAAGTTAAAAGTCCCAATGTTAAAAGTCCCAAAGTCTCCACTTCCATACAAATTTGGACCAGCTGACCTTCTTCAGAGATGGCTTGACCAGAATCTCTCCCTGGCATGAACCTTTTTCTCCCACCCCAAAGGGATGCAAACAGAGACGCAGATTTCAGAAGGTTTGCCCAGATTACAGAAGCCAGATCTCCTGCTGACCAAGCACACCATGTTTCGAGACACTCGCTCAAGCGACATTTGTACTCACTGGCAGTGACGAAGATCCCAGGTCGTTCCCGCGGCCAGAATTTGATGATTCTTGCCTTACAACCCCCAGCCCTGGAAAAGAGGAACAGATGAAGCTGCTGCCACACCTCACAGCCGGCCTGCTGCTTCTGGATGCCTTCGTGGTCTGGGTTTTCCAGCATCCCGGAGAGATGGTTCAAATCCGATCTCTTGGCAACAAAATCGAAAGACTCCTCTTATGGGCAAGGGACACAGGACACATCCAGTCTGGCTTTGGTTCTTCCTGAATCTTGCCACCTTCTCTGATGCTAGGTGAGGGGTCTGAATTTAAAGGGGCGTATGTACTGGGGGTTCGTCACCTCTCCTTCTCCTTCCCTCCCTCCCTTCAGCACCATAGGGCTGGGAACTGGGGTAGTCAATATGGTACACCCTCCCCTAGCCTCCTGGTGCTCAGCACCAGGGTAGAATTTAAAGAGAAACCTTTAAAGGGGGGTGTCACTCATATAAAGCCGTTCCCTACTGCCATGCCTGGCTATAAATATAGAACAGGCAGCCAGAAATGTAAAAGAGCTTAAAGAAAGGAAAATTGGGGTGGGGGGAGAGGGACCCTCCAGGACATCTTCCAAGGGGACCATGATTGGTGGGTAGAGACCCATATTATAATTTTAAATCAAGTTTGGGGGAAGTGATGTTTGGCTCAGTTTTCATTCCAGCACAGGAAAGGGGGCAAGGAGATTTCTCTCCTCAGCTTCTCATGAGCTTTGGGAGATGAGAAGGTGCCCAAGTTCCATCCCTGGCGGCAGCATCTCCAGGTAGGGCTCAGAAACATTCTTGCCTGACTGAAACCTTGGAGAAGCCGCTGCCAGTCAGTGCAGACAATACTGAGCTAGATGGATCAACGGTCAGACTCAGTACTCGGCAGCTTCCTATATGCCTGTGAGAAGTCATCACACAGGCCCCTGAAAAACTGCCCAGGCCAAAGATACTACAAATGAAGTAGTATTCTGGCTTGTTCATGATTTGATTACTGCGAAATATAGAGCAGTCTACCACGCAAATACGCTTGGCTTTTTAATGTACCAAAAGGTCAGGTTTTTAGTTTTGCTCTTAAGGCAACGTCTCAACAACACAGAACAGAGAGGGAAGCAGCATCCGACGGAGGAAACTTACTGAGGGATATTGGCGACAAATTTCAGGCGTCCGCCCTTTAAGGGTGTCAATTTCATATCCATCCGGATCCTCGTTTGCTCAATTTCGGGGAGCTCTGGAAGAAAGGAGACCATCTCGATGGGGTGCCACAACCCGGCCACCTGGAAAAGAAGGATTCTGACTGGCATTTCAGGAGGTGGGGGGCAAGGGTCATGATTCTTGCTGTACAGAGGCAGCCCAAGACTGCTCTTTCTCTTGCATCAGCTTGGAGACGGAGTATCGTGCCCTTGCTTGGCACCCAAACCAGTCATGATAGGGAAAGTCAGCTGAGGAAGAGCTTCAGTGGCATTCACATGCGCGGCAGAGTGGGATGAAACAAGTCACAAGTCAAATGGCAAATTTGGGAGGGGAGCAGATTCAGAGCCATCTCTGTCCCTGCTGACTCCACTTTGTGGTGGCTCACAGAACCTCCAGCCCCGCTCTAGCCGGCCTGACTCTATGGGCAGGACCACTCTAGCCCAGCTCTATGGTCGGGTAAATGCTCAGCCTGGCATTGCAACCCAAAGGCACCCTTGGCCCAGGTGGTTTTAACCCTTCTGGCTTGCTGACAGCCCAGGACATGGTAGACACTGGGAGGGCCGGGCAGTCTAACAGGCACCCCCACACACAATTGGGCCAGTTGTCATCAGTTTGGGAGGCTGGTGGGAAGAGGAGGTGAACCAAGTTCAGAAAAGGCAGCAGAGAGGCAGATAAGGCAGACTGAAAGCAAGATGGTGCTCTGCTCAAGACAACACAGTTTTCTTTGCCCAACAATGGGATGAACAGAGACAGCGGTCAGTTTCACACAACCATTTGAATCTAGGCTTAATGTGGGTTACCAACATTGGTGTGAGCCCATATCACAATGGTTTATGGCCCAAGATAAATCTGAGATTGTGGAATCCACAATCGTGCTCATGTCGTTAAACCTCCCCTTACCTTTTTGAGGTCAAAGTTAGGCTGTACAGGGATGTCTGCAGAAGTCGGAAGCCAGTGGGCAGCAGCCATTCCAAGGACCAACAACATGGTATTCATCCTGGCAATCGTCCGTGTCAGGAACTCCTCGTCAGGAACCCTCCAGCAACCAGAAGGTGGACCCAGCTCTGTAACACCTTGTGGCTTTATAGTGACTTTCCAAAATTATCCGAGTGAATCCACCCATGGAAAAACTCACAATGAGACCAGGGCTATTTCTGGAGGGAGGTGGGGTCATCTGGAGTGGGTATATCGCGGCACACCCTGACCCACTGGCTTTAGATGCTCCTCGGCTTCGGAAGGATGTGGGTTTTATGGATTCGGCCTCTAAAGGTCACTCACAGGGAGTTGATCACAGGTGTGGAGATCTCACTGTTCTTCTGAGAAAGGGAACATCAATGTCCTTTCCAAGGAGCAGATATCCAAGTATGGCACAGGTTTTCTGCTCCTAGAGGTGGTGATGCCAGGAGAAACGTGGGTTTCATCATACACAGGTGTCTAGAAGTCTAGGGACGTGGAGAGCTGCCATTTACTGAGTCAGACCTTTGGTCCATCTAGCTCAGTATTGTCTTCACTGTCTGGCAGCGGCTCCTCCAAGGTTGCAGGCAGGAGTCTCTCCCAGCCATATTTGGAGGTGCTCCTGGGGACTAACCCTGGGACCTTCTGCATGCCAACAAGGGGCTCTGCACTCCAACCCCATCTCCGAAGGGGAATCTCTTACAGCGGACAGCACTCACATGGAGGCACCCATCTGAATGCAAACCAAAGCAAGACTCACAGCTTTGCAAAGCGGACAACGCATGCTTGCTCCCTCAAGACAAGCTCTCTCTTCCCCAGTTTCCCTTCCTCGTTTTGCCCAGGACTTAACGTCCTGTGCCCCTTGAAACAAGCCAATCCACGGGCGGACAGAAACCTTGCAAAGAATGCCCTACAGTGCTTAACTGCGTGGGAAGCCCATTGAGGATGTGCAGAATAAACCCAGGAAGCGGGGACCTCCTGAGCCAGACAGGTGCTTGGTCCACCTAACATCCAACACTGTCTACCCCAACAGGCTGCTGCTATATCCCAAGTCCTGGGCAGAGAGAGAGGGGTCTCTGCTGAGCCTGCTTGCTCCTCGGGATTTGAGCTGGAGATCCTGGAGGCTAACCCTTGGACCTGATGCTCTTCACATGCCCAGGAGCTTTTTCACACCCGGCTTTTAGTTCGCGTCTCCTCCGAAATGGAAGGTGTGTGTTCACAGAGTGGCCAGATTTACCCCCGAAGTCCCTGTGAGAACAATCAGAGAGCGTTCCAGACACGATTTGGGTTGGTTTTTTTTAAACATTTCGTTGCGTGTTAGAGCGTAGCCCAATTTATATCCAGAGTTTAAAAACAAACAAACTTCAAACTCGCCATAAAGCTGGGTGAAAAAGCTCCAGGCTTTTGGGACATGTTAAGCCTCTCTGCTGTCATGAGATCCCTGCTCTCTTTTAGGATTTTGCACATTCCATTTAGGACTGTCCTTAAACATTTTGTGAGTCACTCCAGAAACCTTCGAACTGGAGAGTCCAGGGCAGAGAGTCCTTGGAAGACGCTGTCTGCCTTTTAAGGGGCTGTTGCCATTTGTCTGAGTGTCTTATTGTGTTCTGGGTTTTTGGTTCTATTTTGTGAGCCACCTTGAGTGTTATTTTCATAGCGGAAAGGCGGAATATAAATATCTGCTATTGATTCCAAATCCTTGACAGGACCCCTTCCTGGATTTCCCGAGGGGCCCTGAGTTTCTACAGTTGGAATCTTGTGGTCCCTCCCACTTCTCCACTTACACACACACACACACAGTCGAAGGGTGCAGTTTCTGAATCTATTTATTGAGAGTATAAAGAGGCTTCCACCCCGGAAATTGAGCAAAGCTCCAAAGCCTGTGGGCAAGAAAGAAGAGACACTTCCAAGCTGCAAACAGCATCATCTGATCTTTTGACGAATCCCCTTTAGGCACCTACAAGAGGAGGAGGAGGATTTCTGGTGAATGGATGAAGCGATGTTAGATAGATCTCTGGGCCAGCCAGAACCTCTCCATGTCCACAAGCAGTCTGTCTCTGATTCCCCTGACTTTGACCATCAGCTATTCTTGTTTGGATCTGCCAGGGCCCTCATAGGAACATAGGAAGCTGCCAAATACTGAGTCAGACCCCTGGTCCATCTAGCTCAGTATTGTCTACACAGACTGGCAGCGGCTTCTCCATGGTCACACCAAAACTTCTGTCTTCAGGGGGAAACCACCTGCCTGATCCTGCACCCGCTCCACACGCCGGGTCCCTCCCAAGCCCCGATGCCGGGCAGTGAGCTTCTGTGATCCCAACTTGCCCTCTAACACCTGCAGCCTGGAGCCTTCCCTCCCTCCGGGACCTGCAACTAAACCGAGCCATGCCAGGAGGAGACCATGCCACCTTCCCTTCCCCTCCTTGAGACGCCAGCCGTTCCTGTCTTCTTCCCCCTTCCTGGCTCTCTTTCCCGCCATCGTTTTTTTTGGGTTTGTTTGGTTTTTAAGTTTTTACCAGGATCACTTGCGCAAGGCTGCAATGAAGAAAAGCAGTTGGATTTGGGACAGCACTGCGCCCTCCGGGAGGATTTGCGCAAGGCAGGCGAGAAATTTTTTTTTTTAAGGAAAATCATCACGTCACACACACACCCCGCCCCCCACGACTCCATTGGCCCAAATGTAACAGGAGGAGGGGCAGATAAATGCATTTATGAATGGCCACCCAGTCTACAATGAAGCATTGGATAACCCTTTATTCTCGGTTTGAAAGCGTTGCATTATTGCATCACTCTTTGCAACACTCTAACCGGTGCAAATCTCCTAGTCGGGAAGACTCCCAGCAAATACTCTCCACCTCTGGTCTTTCTCCAGCTCCAACTGAGCATGCTGGACATGTGCGGAGCCTGTTTTAGCTCTATGTATTGAATGTGCTTCCTGGCTGGTCTCGCTGCCCTGACAGTTTCCCGCCCTGCCTTCACCCACCGTGGAATCAAGGCATGAAGAACTCACCTAGTGATTTTCCATGCAGCTCACTGTGGAAACAAAACAAAAACGTAAGGGCAGTCACTTGATCTGCCTCACCACCAGCAAGTCCATCACAAGAGGCCCAAGAGGGAAAGGCCATGATGCATGGGCTTCAAACCTGGGCCTGGAAAAACCCCTGCTAGCCCCACGCCAGTCCCAGGAGGTGTGTCTGCCCATGCTCAGAGGATTGCTTCTCCATTAAGGCCTGCAAAACCCTACATGAATCCATTCTGCTGGTGAGCATCGAGTAGCCTTTAGGGTAGCCGTGCCCAGCCTCTGGGATTCCCTGCCTCAGGAGACTGGTCCTGCTCTTCCCTCCCAGCCTTTCAGCAGCAGCATATATACGTTCCGTAAATAAATAAGCCTCCTCCAAATATTGGCATCATCCTCAGAGGCTCTTCTCCTGGCCTGCTGCCTTCTGCAACCAGGCAAGTGGTGACCAGAGAGGAAAGAGGGTCTTTGCAATGGTGGCGCTCTGCTTTTGGAGACACCCTTCCAGGGAAGGGTCACCCAACTTGCTCCATCTCTTGTAACTTTCTGGTCCCAGGAGAAGACCTTTTCCATTCTCTGTGGCCTCGTGACATCTTGGTTCACCTGGTTCTCTCTCTCTCTCTCTCTCTCTCTCTGTTTGTACACCGCCCCAAACATCTGTCTCTGGGCAGTTAACCACCATCTTGTTCCATGATATAGTCTTGTCCCATGATTTTACAATGCAGCGATGTTTTTAATTGCTCTTATATTTTGCTAGCCACCTTGAGAGCCGCAAAATGAAAACTCAGGCTAGACGTTGGAGGCTGTGCAAATGGGCGCAGGTGCTGCTCTGTGCAAAAAATATCCGTCTCCGTGAATTTATGCAGCTCTCGCCTTCTGCAGCCGTATCACTGAACAAGAATTTTCTCTCCCCCCACAAAAACAACAACAGCAGCAATAACTCTGAACTGTCTCCCAAATAAAACCTTTATAAGCCTCTAGCCCAGGCCTGCTCAACTTAGCCCCGCCCCAGCTGTTTTTGGACTACAACTCCCATGATCCCCAGCCACAGCGGCCAATAGCTAGGGATGATGGGAGTTGTAGGCCAACAGCTGCAGGAGGGCCGAAGTGGAGCAGTTCTGTTCTAGCCAAACTTGCTTTGCACGCATGGGTGTGTTTGGGGTTTTTTTTAACAGTCAATAACAGCCAGCCCCCCCGGCCCCCAAGGACTGGAACGACCCTCCCTGTGGTCAGGCTGGGCTGTTTATTGGGGCTTAATAGTGACAGAACATGGATGTCTTACCTTCTTCGGGCAATATTTTGATGCTATCCTCAGGAATGCCCTGTGCCACAACATAGTCTTTTATTCCCTGCTGCATCTCTGGAGTCATCTCACGTTCCGGGGCTGAACAAAGACGCGACAGAGACGGATCTGAGTCATCTATTATTGTTATACCTCCTGCCACTAGGGTGCAGGTTTCTGTGCACAAGGCACAAGCAAAGCCCAAGACGTTCCAAAGGATGGGGGCTGGCGAGAGGTCGAACCCAAGCCTCCTTCCGCAAGGGGGCAGAAAAGGCTCCTCTGTTTCCCAAGAGTTCTTTCCCAGAATGCGCGCCCTGGACCATCCTGCGCCCACAGGGACGCCGTCCGCTTTCATTTGGCCTGCACCCACCCCACAGCAACACCCGCCGTAGCAAGGAGCTGCTTGAAAATTCAACTGTTCCCTCTTCCCCCAATTAAGCTGGATTTGGGTGCCTGAATGCTAGTCAATGACGATGGATAGTTATATGCCCCTTTCAACCCAAGTTCCCAAAGTGATTGACATAGATGTAAGCAATCAATCAATAAAATGGCCCCCTGTCCCCAAAGGGCTCACAACCTAAAAAGAAACACAAGGCAGATACCAGCAACAGCTACCGGAGGGATGCTGTGCTGGGGTCGGAGAGGGCCAGTTGCTCTCCCCCTGCTCAATAGAAGTGAATCGCCACTTTAAAAGGAGTCTCTTTCTCAGTTAACTGGGTGGGGGACACGTTACAGTCGATGACCAGCTTCATATGCTGAATAATCACTATGAACACATGCATTTAATATCCCAAGCTGGAGGAGAACTTCAGGGGGCCATGAGACTCCATTTGTAACGTTGCCGACCATTATCAGAAACATTTGTGATTGGAAGCCACACCTTGAGTGTACTGAAAACATCTGAGTGGAGTCAAGCTGTGCCTCCTCTCTTTCCCCTGCCCCCAGCTGATGGTGGCAGCAGGCCACGTCTGGGGTACTACATACCGTGAAGCCCCAGCATTATACACCGTTGGCCATCCTTCTCCTTGATTGCTCTGACAAGGACCCAGCCAGCCTCATTTACCACCATATCGTCAATGGTTTTGGTACCCCAGGCTGGAAGAAAGGAGGAAGAGGGAGGCTTCAGAAGTAGGCAGCAAATCTCTCACACCTGGCCAGAGTTGTCTCACACAGGGGCTTTACCCTCAATCTCCTCCGGAAGGGAGGGTGTGTTCTCACTACAGCCAGAATCCCGTGGATAGTTGCCATGCCCACCCCCCAGAATCCCGGGTTTCACCCAGATTTCAAGCATCTCACCCGGATGGCTTAGCCCACCCAGATTCGCCAGGATTTCAGCTTTCATTTAAAAACAAAAAGCTAAGCTCCAGCCCTTGTAAAAGCAGAGTTATGGAGCAAAATGTGCAGTCACTATTCTGTTCCACTGCTGGACTTGGATTAAGAGAGGGAAAGAGAGTCTAGCTGGGAGGGTTTCACTTTCACAAGTCCAGTAACCCCTGGAGGAACGTTGCCTTTGTTTTTTATCAGCAGGGGATCTCTATTGGGCAGTTGAGAGGATAGCTTGCTTTTGATGTGAATCACTACCTGCCTACCAGGTTGTGTATTGTAACGTTTAAGGATTTTCTTGGCTTTACGTTCAATGCATGCCTACATAGAAGCACTGTTGATTTCAATCAGATCGTCTCTCAGATAAGTGTGAGAAGATCTACCCCGCCTCCTCTAAGAAGCCATTGGCCACAAGGAACAGACAGAAGTGAGTTGTGTGTGAACCTACACAAAATAAAACTCACAGTAGAGAGTGGAGGGGCTGCTACCCAAATGCTACGAGTTTCATTTGACGTGGCTTCCCTCATCGGATACTCTGAGAGCTGGAAATCCACGTGGCAAAGCTCCAGGGAGCTCTCCACACAGCAGGCTGTACCATAGGTTTTTCTGCTAGGCTTTACTGCAAACTCAGTGCTATCCAAAAAAAACCTGATGCAAAAAGTGGGTCTTTTAAACCTCGAATATAAATCGGGTTGCACTCTAACGCGCAGAGAAAAACCTGACTTGTGTGTGAAGTGCTCCCCGAGAGCTCTCGTTTACTTCAGGGTAAATCTGCCCAATATGTGAACACACACCCACTCCATTCTGGAGGAGACGTGGGCTAAAAGCCGGGGGTGGGAAACTGCAAGGTATTCTATATGAGTTGTTCACACCTGGCTTCTTGCTGCGGGGTAAATGTTGAGCGAAGCCAGTTTGAATCCCCAAGTCAAGAAGATCTGGGATTCCCTGTTAGAGGGAACGCTTCTCGGAAGCTGCTGTCTGTCTGCTGAGTGAGACCCTTGGGCCCCTGTGGCTCAGGTCAGACCAGCCAGCCGTCTCGACACTGACCAGCCGCAACTCTCCTCTCCAGGGTCTCAGACCGGGGACTTTCCCAGCCCTACTTAGAGATGGCCAGGGCTGGACCTGGGGGCTTCTGCATCCCAAGGAAGCAGGTACCCTACCACTGAGTTGTAAATAAATAAGAAGCTGATCAGGCCACTGGTCCATCTTGGTTTCAGAAAGGGGTCGTGCCAAAACATTGCAAAAATATTGGGCTCTGCCCTTCAGATAGGGCTCATTCCCATCACCTGGGGACCTGGGACCTCCCAGATGCAAAGCAGAGGCTCTGCTGCCCATGATGAACTACCACCGTCCGCCCCGTTTGCAACTGGCCGGGGCTTCCCCGCCTGGCAGTTGCCAGCACGCTCGTTTCGAAGCCACCCCTTAAAGAGAAGGCTACGCTTTCTGAGGCAGCAGCCTCCAAAGGGTAAAAGACCGAAATTTCGCGCATACAGACCGCACTCGTGGATGTAGTGTCCATTTTCATTTTCCTTAAAGTTCAAGTGAAATTTGTTGCAATTCCCCTTGCTGCAAAATAAGAGCAGACACCCTAGCTTAGGGGTGGCTAGTATACTTGAAGCTGTCACCTACTGAGTCAGACCACTGGCCCATCTAACTCAGGACTGTCTGCACTGACTGGCAGCAGTTCTCCAGGGTTTCAGGCCAAAGTCCTTCCTATCCCTACCTGGAGATGCTGCCAGGGATTAAACCTGGGACCTTCTGCAAGCAAACAGGGGCTCTCCCGCTGAGTGGTGGCCCCTCCCTTCAGCAGACCACCCACAATTCCTGATATAGAATTTTTGTTTCTCCCCAAATCTTATTTATTATTATTATTATTATTACTTTTTCTATCCCGCTCTTCTTCCAAGGAGCCCAGAACGACCTATTACATACTTAAGTTCCTCCTCACAACCACCCTGTGAGGTAGGTTAGGCGGAGAGAGAAGTGACTGGCCCAGAGTCACCCAGCAAGTCTCATGGCTGAAGGGGGATTTGAACACGGGTCTCCCCGGTCCTAGTCCAGCACTCTAACCACTACACCACGCTGCCAACCTCTCCAAGTCTGAAATTTCAGATGTGGACTCTGAATTCTGCGTTCCGAATTTTCAGAGGTCGCGTTCAGAATCTCCCGCTTTTGTGCCTGACAAGAATAGAGGTGGCCACTCCCCAGCTCACACACGGCCCTCGAGACGAGACGGCAGCAGCCAAGCTAATATCAGCTGGGGCAGAAACAGGCTTGCTGCACACCTGGGCACTTACAAGGGAATACTCAATTCCATGTCGACAGACTTGTCGTCCAAGGCCGTCAGCGTCACTTTCATCATCTTCATATCATCCTTGTGCTTCATCATACACGTGCAGTTACCCGCCACGGCAAGTGAGTAAAGGGGAATCCCTGATATCTGAAAACAAAAGACGGTGTGTCAGGGGCCCAGGCTGGCCTCATCACAAGGTGTGGGGGTTAACAAGGGTCCACGCCAACGTTCCCTGACCCAGCTGCCCACCTGGAACAAGAAAGCTTTCGTGCAGTGCTGGGGAACTTCCTGCCCCTGTCAAGGTGTGGGCTCAGGTCCCAGGGCATTTACTCCCGTGGCCTCTGCTTTGGATAGGAATTGCTAAAGGCAAAGTGTGCCATCAAGTCAATTTCGACTCCTGGCACCCACAGAGCCCTGTGGTTTCCTTTGGTAGGATACAGGAGAGGTTGACCATTGCCTCCTCCCGCACAGTATGAGATGATGCCTTCCAGCGTCTTCCTATTTCACTGCTGCCTGATATAGTACCAGTGGGGATTCGAACCAGCAACCTTCTGCTTGTTCGTCAAGCATTTCCCCACTGCACCTTCTTATAAACCCCTACTCACTTGATCGGCAGGCCAACAAACATGCTGCTTATTACTGGATGACTGGGCAGAAATAGGAAATATAAATAACTGGAGATGAGAAGTCTATTAATGTGGGTTTTGCTCCAGCCCACATTAACACGGATTTCTAAATGCAATCCCATCATGATCAGGCTTCTACCGCTTGGGCCAATCCCTTTATCCCAATCCCTGTTCTTGGGAAACAGAGGTTCAGCCCTCTCTCTCTTTGTAGCCATGAACATCTTGAGCCGGGGCAGAGAAACATACCCCATGATATGACCCTACTTCTGGGCCCAGTCACTCCTGCCAATATAAATAAAAGGACATTATTAGGAGCATCGTCTTTTGTATAAAACTGGAGGGCCCCCTTGCTCTTGAAGAGGCGGGATGGATACAGGGTGAGGATGGAGCAGGAAAAGGCACAGGAGGAGGTAACCCAGATGGCCAGGGAGCGGAGGCCATTTCCCTGCGAGGAGAGACGGAGACTTAGAGAATGGATAACAGGTGGCAGGAGCACGATACAGAGGGCAAGTGGAGTGTCTGGGGGATCCGAAGACTGAACCTAAGAAGCCCCCTGTTGGATCTGAGCACAGAGCCGTGTGCGAATCTAGGCAAGGAATGATCCGCTTGACAGAATTCGTCGACAGAGCTCAGAACCTAAGAGGTTTACCTCGGGGCTACCAACCAATCGACATCTCGTTTAGTTCTCGATTGCCCCCGGATCTGTTACCTTCTTGACATTGTCGACAGGAGAAGCCGAGGCGGTGCAGAGCAGGGCAAGCCCCAACGCCACCAGACCGACCTTCATCGTGCACCTCCGCCTTCTCGCGTCTTAGCAAAAGAAGAATTGGAGACACCAGTTGGCCGAGGGCCTCCCAGCTTTATAGGGCTGTGGAGGGCAGAATGGCCACCGCCCCTCTCCCCCAAAGGCTTGCATCACCTCTGCGACGTCGTCTTCTTCCGCCCTACCCAGCCAGGCGTGCAGCAGCCACAGAGATAAGCAGGGTTGTTCTTGGCTGCCCCAAAGGTCACTGGATGGATCACCTCACGCAAGACAAAAGAGCCATTGCTGTGCCCCAAAGAGAGGGGCCGTTTGCCTTGGCCCCAGCCCCACTGAGCATGTGGCCTGCAATCAAGCAGAAAACGTCTTGCTTTTCTAAGACGCCTGAGATCTCTTCACTCAGGCCGGGGAAGCAGCGTACAAGGGCGGAGGTTGTCGGTACAGCCATGGTCTTGACTTTGCCAGGCCCTGGTCCCTTTCGTCCAGCAGTGCCTGCACGGACAGGCAGCAGATTTACAGAGTGTCAGGCAGGTTATGTGGCAGCAAAGTAGGAAGAGAACCTGGGTAGAAGTGATTGCATAGGAAGCAAGGCAGCCTCATGTGGCTGCTTGTCAAAAGGCGCTGCCGCTTGGGACCTTTCCACACCTTACGGGGCAGCAAAGATGTGCTTGTGGGAGAGCATTGCCATGACGGACAGTTGCAGGCACACCTGGCTGTCCTAAGAGCATAATTGCACTATGCATCCCCTTGCAGACAGATCTACACACGACATTTTCCGGTGTGCATTTAGAAATCAATTTTAGGTGCACCCCAAGAAACATAATGTGTGAATTGGTTCTGGGAGTTCTCTGTGTATGACACACCTGTTGCAAATCCTCTTTTTGAAACACGGATTTGTGTGCACCTCACAACCAGAAGTGGAAATGTTGCATACAGCGATGTCCTTTAGAGGGCAATCATGTGCTAGATTTTGGAACTCTAACTTATGGTCTCCAATCTCTCTGCTTGGGTGTTCATTCATGATGGACACGTTTCTGTGCTTATGCCCAAACAGAATTTGCTCCTGGGGTGCCTCATAGAATGCTGATTCTGCGATGCTGTTTCTGCGAGCCAGAATTCTCCCACCTTCTCCACACCAGAATTCTGCGTGCATGCACATGCATACACACACACACACAGAGAGACACACCTCAAAGAAACACTTTTTAATTCAGGAGAAAGAGATGGGTTGTGGACAAGGCAGGGGGGGCCCACATTACAGAGAAAGTGGAGGAGGAAAGGTTGTGGGGTTGAGGGTGGGGAGTGAGGTGTGATCAGCAGCGACAATTTCATGGGTGCCTCGGCAGGGGGATTGCTCTGTCTGCTGGTGGATCAGGTTCTTCTCAGCCACTACAAAAGAAGAAATAGGGATGGGTGGTGAGCATTGAATTGTCAGTCTATCCAAACATCATCTCTTTGAGGATTTCAGTGTCTCTAGGACAGTTGCTGGGACAGGATTTGTATCCTACACACACACACACGGCAGAAGGTGGGCTCCACTCTCGCCTCCTCCTGTGGGGTGGGGTGGGCAGAGGAAGCAACCGAGATTTGTCTGGAGACAAGCTTCCAGACCAGTGTGAGGGATTAAGCGGGCTCCGGAGTCACCTGGAATGGGGATCACATGCACACCTGTGAACCCAAAGGGCAAGCCCTAATTACCAGGTGACGACTGAGGGGCGGACCAGTTCTGCCCAGAGATGCTCCTCATGTCCTCCCAGAGACCAGAGGTCACTCTCTGCCCTCCACCCCCAGAAAGACTCTTCCCCGCTCACCTCAAGGCCTTCAGGCATAGATCTGCAATGCAAAGAGAGAGAGAGAGAGAGAGATTTGTTTACATTAAAACAAAACAGTTAAAATCAATTAGCATAGAAAAAACAGAGGTTGTAAAACACCATAAAACCATAACAGTTGCAACATTCAAAACAGCTCAACAACCCTGAAAAACCAGGTTACAACGTTAAAACCGTTTACAACCATATTAAAAACTCTGGAAGGCCAGGCCAAACAGATCGGGTTTGAGGGCTCTCCTGAAGGTCAATGAAGAATGCAGGTTACGGATTTCTGCCGGGAGTGCATTCCGCAGCCCAGGAGCAGCTACAGAGAAGGCCCGCCTCAGAGTCGCCACCAGACGCACCAGCGGTAACTGGAGACGGACCTCCTCAGATGACCGTAATGTGCGGTGGGGATCGTGCAGAAGGCGGCACTCACTAAGGTAAGGCAGATAGTTACTATGATTGTTACAAATATTTATATACCGCTTTTCAACCAAAGTTCCCAAAGCAGTTTACATAGATCTAAATAAATACATTTATTTATAAATAAAATGGCTTCCTGTCCCGAAAGAGCTCACAAACTAAAAAAGAAACGTAAGACAGACACCAGCAACAGCTGAGTTTTGACACAAGACGACGGGGATGCCTTGACTGGCCACGCTGAACCGGAGAGGTGGGGAGGGAAGCAGGGAGACTCACCGGACTTGGGCAACATGACCATCATGTCATCAGTGAGGCCGATCTCATGATAATGCTTCTTGAACTTCTCCATCACTTCCGGGCTCACCGTGGGCTCTCTGGCTGCATCCGGAGGAGAGCAGAATGAGTCCCCATCCACACATACGTGCCACTTTTGAGGATGCAGCAACAGGGACTTCTTGCCCTCCAGCATTCATGGAGGGAGCAATGGTGGAGAAAAGCCCTTGTCCAGGGCCTATATCCACACTGCAGCATGGAGACAGGCAATCTTTCTCAAAGCACGGGTAAGAGCTTGAAAAGGGGAGTGGGGGGTCAAAGCTCGTGGTGTGGACATCCATCCCACTTCTACATTCATTTTGGATTGTTTCAGAAAGATTGCTTGACTAGAAAGGGGGATGGAAAACATGTGCATGCATGTCACAGGACACAAAATCTCTCTTAAAAACCATAGCCTGTCTCCAGCTTCTGACCTTGTCATTCCTGGTCATGAATGATCGTTCCTTCTTAAGACCATAAGAACAACCCTACTGGATCAGGCCCAAGGCCTATCCAGTCCAGCACCCTGTTTCCCTCTGTAGCCCACCAGATGCCTCTGGGAAGCCCACAGGCCAGAGGTGAGGGCATGCCCTCTCTCTCTCCTGCCGTTGCTCTCCTGCAACTGGTATTTGGAGGCATCTTGCCTCTGAGGCTGGGAGGTGGCCTATAGCCACTAGACTAGTAGCCACAGATAGGTCTGTCTTCCATGAATGTGTCTAAGCCCCTTCTGATACCATCCAAGATGGTGGCAGAGAATTCCATAGCGTAATTATGTGCTGGGGGGGGGAGAAAGTACTTCCTTTTGTGAGTCCTAAATTTCCTGGCCTTCAATTTCGTGGGATGACCCCTGCTTCTAGTGTTGTGAGAGAAGGAGAGACATTTCTCTCTGTTCACTCTTTCTACTCCTGCGCTCTGTCAGCAACCAGTTGTGAAGGAGGGCTGGATTTTGCATGGCGGGGGAGAGCTTGGAAGTTGAGACACAAGCACCGTAGATTTGAAAGGAGCATCCTCTCCCGTTTTGATGCAGCAAGAGAAGGCTATTCATTCATTCTCTCTCTCTCTCTCTCTCTTTCACACACACACAGACACACTGCAGACCAATCGATTAGCCGAGAGAAACAGCCTCAGTCCAGCCACACTACTCTGCTCGTAGCTTTGAGCCAACAACAGTTCAGGCAAGATGTCGGCTCTCAGCCACACTGCAGCCATCTTTTCTTTTGCACAATCAAAGGAGCACATACTGTATAGCTGGATGGTGTTGCTGGGGGCATCCTCGTTGGGCACCTTGTAGGTGTAGAATAAGGCGAAGTTGGAATAGTCTGTTTCTATCACACGCACGTCTCTCTTTGCCATCTCTGCATGAAGAAGCAGAAAGAAATCTGGCTAGGTCCAGCTGGGACCTGAGCTGTAGAGTGGCCAAGTCAATTCCCCCCCGCTTCCTTCCCTCCCCCCCTCCCTCGGGAAATGTTCAATGTGCCTTGAATTTTCAGCTTACATTAAAAGCAAAACCAAGTCTCTAGTCCCTTTGACTCAAAAGAGGTCCAAGCCAAAGTCTGCAGGCAAGATTCTGCCCAATTGCTCACTAAGGAGTAAATGTCCTCCCCGCGACTCTTTGCAGAGTGTCACTGACCATCCTTTTGGGTAAAGTGTCCAAGCTGGTCAGTCTTCTTAAAATACAGCACCACCTTCTTGCATTCTTCAGGGCTGAAAAACAGAAGTAAACGGCAAGGAGTAAGCCCATTTAGCTAGAGCATCTCAGCAGCAAAGCATCCCAGGAATCGGAAAGAAGTCTTCCCCAAAAAATTTGCAGATAAAAGTTGGATCTGACCATGCTGCTGCCATGCTTGCTGGCTACTTGATCCAGCCAATCAGGGGATCACACAGCCATCATGACAGTCCCAGGACCCCACAGGGCCAATCAGATTTGGATATGTGACAATATCACAAAGCCATTTCAGAGTGAGGTGACACTTTTTGCCCTCACTCTGAATGGGCGATGATTCTTGTTATTTTTTACAGATGCACAAATTATCATGGGGGGGGGGCTTTTTCATGACAGCCCCCTCCCACTTCAGCTCTGGTATAAAAGGGGCACTGTGTGAAGACTTCCCTATGACCAACAAAGCTACTTACAACGGATACTTACAAAGGGTATCCAGTGGTTATCTCCATGTCACCGTTCGGAATGGGCTTAACAATGGTGACTGAAGTTTTCATCAAATCCTTCATGCCTTGGAACACGGGACAGTTGGACACCCCGCTCATAATGTGCCACGTCCCTGCAAACTGGAGGAACAGATCTGGGTGAGGCCAAAGACGACCCCGAACACCTTGCAAGCCATCAAGTGCTTTTGCCTTTCTGATTCCTCCATTTAGGATTTGCAACGCTTGGGCCATTTTGAAAATTTCAGCTCCTCCTTACCTTCTCAAGATCAAAATCTTCTTGCACGGGGACTTCAGCCTGAGACCGGACGGCCCACAGGAGGACCACCGTAAGAACTGGCAGCATGCTTGAACGTCTCATGCACGGACAGAGGACGAGCTGGGCAGAGAGTTGTACCAACCCCTTGGAGGTGCCCGGCTTTATATCTCTCCCCTCGGATGTCGTGATGGGCCGAACCACCCTACCACCTGCCCCCCCCCGCCCCGCCCCACCACTTATGCAACACTTTGGCCAAGAAGAGGTTTGTTATCTGGGCTGGGGGTGTTGGGTGACACCACCAGCCGATAATTGCTAGGCCACATCTAGCAATAACGGGACCTTGGCACACGGCATCCCAGCAAAGAAGAACAGCTCCTGGAAAATTGCTGGTTTGGATGCAGTTTTGTCTCCACTCCAACTATTTCACTGTGCAAATTATGGCTGCCTCCACCCCCTGCATCTTGCATATAAGGGGGGCCATTGTATTCCTCCCTTGAAGGTGCAACCAATCAAGTCTGGTTCCCCCCCCAACTCCCCACACCTAGCTTTGTATAAGTCGATTGGCTCATTTGCTCCGCTTACTTGCATGGGGAGAAAAAAGAAATGGGGTTTTGTGGTCAAGGAAACTGGGGAGGTTACAGCTATCCCTTCACCTCAGACTCCGTTGTCCACAAGGTCTGCCGGGGTGGGGAAGTTGGTCGCTGGTATTTCTGTGTGTGTTTGTGTATCATTTTTACAAGGGTTTTGCCTTGTAAAAAGGCAAACCCAGAAGGCCTCAGCATGAGACAGGCCATGTGAGAAACTGGAGGAAACAGGTTCCCTTGTTGCAGCAGTTGGGCCTGTGTGATCTCTTTGGGGACCTGGACAGTTCTGGGACTGGGATACAGAGGCAGTCCTTGGACAAGGCATTCTTGGGCCTGTTCCCACACTGACCCCACCCACAACTACTCTAAATTGATATGCACAGTAAGTTCCAAGCAATGCAGAATGGAGCTATTACAAGAGTTCTGGTGCACGGTGCTGTTTCCCACATAGCCATGTCCCCACCCTAGGCAACCTCCTGTATCTCATTTGGACGGCCTAGGTTGGAGAAGGTCAGAGACACACGTTGCCCGGAGCAGAAGGCTGCCATGAGACGTGGCTTTCGGAAAGGCTTCAGTGAATGCATGGCGGGCAGACCTATCCAGGGCCACTAGTCTGAGGAGGGCGCTAGGCACCCCTTCCCCTCTTGCCTGTGGGCCTCTCAGAGGCATCTGGTGGGCCGCTGTGGGGAACTGGAGGCTGGACTAGAGGGGCCTCCTTGGGCCGGATCCCGCAGCAGGGCTGCTCTGATGTTCTTCTGGAATGGTGCAATCAGGAGAGGGGGAAGGACAGCAAGCTGATCTCCCCCTTATCTAAATCCTCCCTTAAGCCTCACCCGCAGGAGGAGCAGTTCAACAGCTTCCCCTCAAGTCCCCAGTTCCCTCCCTGAGGCCGGCATTTAGGCAGGGAGAACTCCGAGGAGTGCCGCTTCTCTTGTCCACGGCAGGGCCAGGGTGAGATAAGCTGCAGGGGTCGGGCTCAGGCGGCAGGAGGACACAGCAGCCTTGGCCAGGAAAGGAGCCCAGCGCCCTGCAGGGGCGTAGCTATAATTGAGCGAAAGGGTTCAAAGAACGCGGGCCGCCAGCTCCTGAGGGCCCTCCAGCTCCATCCCTCCCTATTTTCTTCATTGTCTCCCTCACTCTGGGGGGCCGCCCGAGAGAGGAATGAGCACGGGCCCCCTCTCCCCTAGCTACGCCCCTGGCGCCCTGGTTTTGTGGGGGGGAGGGAGGGAGGGAGGGAGAGTGGAACTGGGTTGGAAGAATAGCGGAAAGCTGGGGGGGCGGGAATCAGACAGGTAACCCATGGCAGTCTTGGGTGTGCCACACAAACGCAGGCTAATGGCTCTTCCCCAGATATTCATTCACAGAGGGGGGTTGCCTGCTGCACCTTTAGGAGTTACTGTACTCACTGGTCCTGCTGGGGGTGAGTAAGAGAGTCTCTCAGCTGGGAATAAGTCATTCGGCCCCGTGTCGGCACTGGGTGCAATCGATGGATCCTGTTCCCAAGACTTTGTCGTCAACGGAACAACGTTGGGGAGGAGAGCTGGTCTTGCGGTAGCGAGCATGAATGGCCCCCTTTGCTAAGCAGGGTCTGCCCTGGTTTGCATTTGGCTGGGTGACAACATGAGAGCGCTGGAAGATACTCCCCTTCGGGGATGGAGCTCCCTGGAAGAGCATCTGCTTTGCATGCAGAAGGTCCCAGGTTCAATCCTTGGTAGGGCTGGGAGAGAGACTCCTGCCTGAAACCTTGGAGAAGCCGCTGCCAGTCAGGGTAGACAGTCCTGAGCTAGGTGGACCAAGGGTCAGACTCAGTAGAAGGCGGCTTCCTGTGTTCCGATGGATGTATGGACGGTGTGGAAACTACCCACTCAGGAAGAAAGCTTTGCTTGCCAGAGGTTGTTCTCCCAGGATAACTGCTTCAGGGGTTGGGTATCTTTCAGACACTTCCCCTGGACAAAGACTTATCGGGAAAATAACACCCCCCAAAAGGGGTACCCAACTCGTCAGTGCTGACTCACTGTCTTGAACAGGTGTAGAAATTCGCGAGGTATTTTTCCTCCCAACAGAGATGTGGTAAGGGAGGATGGTGTACCGGTTGAATCTCTGCCTGCCACACAGTGTTAATGGTGTAGGCGAGAGGCTCTGTCAGGGAGAAAACCCAGTGCCTCCTCCAAGTTCAGGTTCAGGTTTAATAATAATAATAATAATAATATTTATATACACCTCAGGCCCTCTAAGACAGGAACTCCCCAAGGGCGTAACTGAATACGAATAGGACAAATATTTATATACCACTTTTCAACAAAGTCCCCAAAGCGGTTTACAGAAATAGAAACACCGTGGTCTTGTGTTACACCTTTTTATTGTTTATCAAAACAAGGGAGACTATGACACAGAAGGGATTTAGCTTGACACTGCGCAGTTCTTAACGGGAAAAGTTGCTACTTGGATTGCGGGGGAAATCCAGGACTGCCGGTGAGAATTTGGCTTCCTCTCTCGCGACGAAACCCGGATGGTCGGTCTGGCAGGGAGGGGGAGAAACACAGCCCTGAAGGCTTCTGGGCATTCTGCTCGAATCGGAAAGCATGCAAGCAAGCAAACCGGAGTGCAGGCTGTCCAAAGCGCCCGCCTTGGCTGAGCAGCATTCAAACCTTTTATAGAATCCATACGATGAGATGCCGCAGGGGTGACCACCAGCTTAGATGGCTTTTAAGAAGCATAAGACATGTCCGTGGAGGACAAGTCAGTTAGCAACTAGTCGTGATCACTGAATGGAACCTCCCTGTTCCAAAGCAGTCTACCCTGGATACCTGTTGCTGAGAAGCAGCACCAGGGGAAGGGGGTCTTGCCTTCCTCCAGAGGCCTGTTTGAGGGGTTCCTAGAGGCATTTGGACCACCCACTGTGGGAAACTGGAGACTGGACTAGACTGATCTTTCATCCCATCCGGCAGAAATCTCCTTATGCTTTAATGCAATACTTTCACGGCAACCAGGTACCAAAGGTGCTGCAGGCCCCATGAAAGAGCAGGGCGAAGAGCGTGATTTGCACCAGGGACCAACCTAACAGCGGGTTAAAATGACTCCTGGGCAGGCGAAGGGTGCCCTCTGAATTCCTGCCCTGCCCGTGAATAGCACAGGAGCCCTCGAACCCACAGAAGGATGGGTCAGCCACTCACCTACACCGTTTCTGCCATGCACAGATCTGTCGGAAGAGAAAAGACAAGGCGATGTCCGAGGGTCGGAGCGGGGTCCAAAGGCGTTTGGGCCGGCATGCAGGTCAGCTATGGAGGCTATGCCCCACAACACAGTTTGGGGAACGCTCCATCCCCAGCCAAGACAACCCCAGCCGACCAGATTGCTCTTACCAGTCCTGGGCAAGATGAGGATGTTCTCCTCGGTGAGTCCTTCTGCCAGCGCCAGCTGGGTGAACTTCTCCTGCAGCTCAGGCCGCGCCATCTTGTTTCGGCCTTCAACCAGAAAAAGCAGAATGCTGTCGGGCAGGGTGGAGGAAGAGAGGGGCGGACACCTCTCAACGGAGACAGAGAACTGGGGAAGCGGGAGAGGCCTGGGGAAACTGGCTGCGGCCCCAGGACAGACCCACAAGAGGGGGTATGTTTGTATCGTCGTGAATAAACCGATTCTCCCAAAACCCAAGCCCTCCACTCTCCTCGACCCTGCAAAGACGGCCTTGAACTTCTTGCTGCTCAGGGAAGGCCGAAGGCAGGCCTAAGCAGGTTTGCATTGGGATATGGTCCCTGGTGGGTGTAATTGGCTTGGGTTTCCATGCAAACCTGAGCCAACCTAAGATAGAGCCACCCCCACACCCTGGACCAGAAATGACACTTGTTTCTCCAGCAGCAGCCGTGCCGGCTTAGAGGGAGAGGACATCTCTCCTTCAGAAACTCAACACTGCAACCTTCTCTCTCAAACCTCCACCTCTCCCTCTGGGCAGTCATAGGGACCGAGGAAGCTGCCATATACTGAGTCAGACCCTTGCTCCATCTAGCTCTGTATTGTCTACCCAGACCGGCAGCGGCTTCTCCCAGGTTGCAGGCAGGACTCTCTCTCAGCCCGATCCTGGAGATGCCGCCAGGGAGGGAACTCGGAGCCTAGATACTCTTCCCAGAGCGGCCCCATCCCCTAAGGGGGAATCTCTTGCAGTGCTCACACTTCTAATTTCCCTTTCATGCAACCAGGGTGGACCCTGCTTAGCTAAGGGGACAAGTCATGCTTGCTACCCCAAGGCCAGCTCTTCTCTCCATCAGCTAGGAAAATAACACCATCTCCCCAGTCCTGTGTCCCCGAGGTGGACAGCACAGGAAGGGTGGAGCTATGGGGGAGAAGGGCTGACCCCTGGTAGTGGGCACAGGGAGGCAAGTACGTACTGTAGAGTGTCACCATGGTGAAGGTTTCCCCGCCTTTCGTCAGCTTGGCGTGCAGCAAGGCGTACTCGTCGTAGTTGGTTTCCACCACACGGATATTATGCTGGCTTCCTGAGCCTGCAAGGAGGGGAAGCGGACAAGGAGAGAGGAAAGAACCAGAGAGTACCCAGAATGTTGGGGGCAATATGCTAAATCATTGTAAACTGCTTAGAGAGCTCTGGCTATAAAGCGGTATATAAATGTAAGTGCTATTGCTATTGCTATTGCTAAATGGCCCAGACGCCTGTGGCTTCAAATACCCACCCGGTTAGGAGGGCCGTCCCCTCTGGAAACTGGGGGTGGCTGTGCATCATCTGGTTCAAGCAGGGGTTCTTGTACCGTCACTTACGTGGGCTGGTGAAGCTGAAGAGGCCAGGCTGCTCAGTTGGGACGAAGACACTCCTCCTCGTCTCGCACTGGTCATGCCTGGAGAGGAAGGCAGGGTCAGGGTTACACGGGGAGGCCAGGAGAACCCTCTCCGGACAGAAAGGTGGGGCTGGTTTCCCCACCTCTGGGAAGCTGAAGAGAGTTGCCCAGACCTCAGGCAGGCTGGGCACCCGAAGCTGGGGGCCTCGGAGGCCTGCTGGTGTGTTTATCAGGCAGCAGCCATCTAGGAAGGTGCTGAAAGGCATCATCTCAGACTGCGCGGGGGATAGCCATGGTCAACCCCTTCTGGATGCTACCAAAGACATCCACGGGGCTCTGTGGGCGCCAGGAGTCGACACCGACACTCGATGGCACAACTTTCCTTTCCTTTAGTCCACCACCTCTGGGAATGCCTCTTCCAGGGGGGCCAAGTCCCCTGCCCCGTTGCCCAGCGGCCCCGGCTAGCACCGTCCTCTCCGCGGCCCCCTTACTTGGGATAGGTGCTGGCGACGTCCAGGTTTCCGTCTTCCGTGGCCGTCACCACTGTGGTGCACATCTTCATCACGGACTTCTTCTCCTTGAACCACCGGGAGTTGGAGGCGATGCCGATGCTGTACCATCGCCCTGTGAACTGAGGACACCAGCCCGCCCGTTAGAGAAGGGAGAGCCGGGGGGCCAAGGGTCAGGGAGTCCCACAACCTACAGAAGCGGGCAGTGACTCGGTGGCTCCCGAACCCTTCCCATGCCAGGGTACCACCCTTCTCTTTCTCTCCGTCACCATCCTTAGCGTCCACCCCATGCAGCATGGACCCTCCTCCTCCTTTTTCATTAAAATATACACTTTATGAAACACCTTAGCTCACCAATCTGGAGTAACGTAGAGTTAAAAACACAGGAAAAATAGTCAGAACCCAGGAAACGATCTTCTACTATCTCTCTAGCCTTGTCTGCTTTTTTCCTCAAGATTTGCCTCCAACTCCACCCTCACATCCAAGTTCTGCCAATTTAATTGGCGGATTAAGTGGCCCAAACCGAACTGATTCATGGACAAAGAGGTACAGACAAAAGCCACAGACCAAGCTATTTTTTCAAAAGGTTGTCCTCATTTGAACACAAAGGTCCAGAATTCTTTCCTGCATTTTAAGGCTATGCTTAGGGAGCGTAGCTAGGAAACTGGCATTCTACCTTTCAAATAGACTGTCTGGAGGAAACACACCACCAGCATGACTTATGGGTAGGATCCATGCCAACAACTGGTACAGAGGATGAACAAAGTCTCTCTCCAATCACCTTGTCTGGGCATTGGTGAGATGGCTGAATTCTCTCCATCTTCCTAATAAACAGGACTAAACTCAGTACATTTTCTGTGCCAGAGCTCCACTCTGGGACACTCTTATAGAGAGGATGAATGAACGAAAGATTTGCAGTTCTGCTCATAGGAATGTAGACAACTGCCATATACTGAGTCAGACCCTTGGTCCATCCAGCTCAGCATTGTCTGCTCTGGCTGGCAGCCGCTCTCCAAGTCTGCAAGCAGGAGTCTTTCCCAGCCCTACCTGGAGACGCTGCCAGGGATTGAACCTGGGACCTTCTCCATTCCAGTGCGTAGATGTTCTTCCACTGAGCTGCAGCCCCATCCCCTAAGGGGAATATCTTACAGCGCTCACCTGGGGAGTCACCCATCCAAATGCAAACCAGGGTAGACCCTGCTTAGCAAAGGGGACAAATCACATTCGATACTGCAAGATCAGCTCTCCTCCTCCCTCTCTTCCTGCGCATGCAAAACAAAGTGTCTTCTGCACTTTGCAAAACCTTCAATGGGAGTGGCCCAGGCACTCAGGTTTAGCAAAGCTGATCAGAACTAGCTACCGAGGTCTTGCAAAGGGCTCTTTTTTCACCAGCAGATTCTGCAAGGGTTCTCCAGGACTAGGCCAGGAAGAGGTACGCTTACTAGACACAAGCAGAATATCTTGCAAACCGTGAAACTCTGTTTCCTTGCCAAAGCCCCTGAACTCAGGACAGAGGGACAACGGAGCACAGCACCGCCCCGCCTGGGGTTACCTGATCTTGCTGGAAGTCAGGCTGAACTGGCACCTCAGCCTGTGCCTGGAGCAGGCAGAAGACGGCCAGAACACTGAAGATCTGGGCCCGCATCCTTGATGTCCGTCCCTGTCCGCAGCTGCCGGCCCCTTCGTGCTGAGCCTGTCCGAAAGGGAATGACTACAAGCAGAAACCCAGGTCGCCTGGCTGCTATTTATTGGCCGGCCTAGCAATAGCCCAGGGTGGGACCACGCCAGCGAACGCCTGCCCCCTCTCTCCCCCCACTAAGCTGGGTTATGCAAGGATCGAAGCGGAAAAAGGGGGGAAAGGGACAGCCGCAGCCAAAAGGCCCCCTTCTCTCCCAAATAACAACTCCCCGCTGCTGACCTGGGGCTGTGAAATGTTTGGAATCCTGCAAACCAAACACGGGTTTCCAGCCAGCTGCCTGGACGGCCAGGATCCCTGCATGGAAAAGGCCAGGGGCTAAGGAGGAGAGAAACAAGGCTGCTGGCTCTCCAGGAAAACGCCCCCCCCCCCCCCCCGTCCAGCTGTACAAAGATCAGCAGGGGGCCCTTCCACACTTTGAGCAAACGAGGGCAGGTCAGTTTGGGGGGAGGAGATGCCAGACTCCTTGGACCTTTGGCCTGGCTCGGCAGGGCAACACTTACATCCCCGTTGGGTCCACACCTGCTGGCAGCATTCAGCCACTTTCTTGCAGGAAGAAATGCAGGACGCAGGCTTGGCAAAGACAAATTCAGCACTGACTGGACCTGAAAACAAAAGAATCACTGGCAAGGTTAGGCCAGTTACCTTGCTGGAAGACACACACACACACCCCGTTATTTGGCTGATACCCCAAGGTAGACTGCCTTTGTACATGGAGGCTCCGCTTAGCTATCAGGGTTAACACTATCAGAACATCAAGAGAGCCCTGGCTGGCACAGACCCATCTAGTCCAGCATCCCGTTTCCCACAGTGGCCCACACAATGCTCCAACGGAAAGCCCACAAGCAGGGCAGGCCAAAGGCCATGTTTCTTCCCCTGCTGTTGCTGCTTCACAGAGTGAACAGGATCCAAATCCAGTAGACTGCTCCTGAATATGCAGGTTCTGTATAGCCATCCTGACTACAGGCCACTGGCAAATCTTTCCTCCTCCCCAAATATGACGCTTCCCCTTTGAAAACCATCTCTGCCCCATGGTTTTTTCAATAAACCTATTTAATGGAAATGGATTTCTTGGGGAGAGACGTTAAGCATCGATTCGGTAGCTTTGAAAGGGGATGGGCCAACTCTATGGAGGAGAGAGGTCTGGATTCTTTTAATACATTTATTTCTTTATGTGTTCCTGACACACTGTTGGACAAACAGTGATAAACATGCCATCGTAGCTGGTTTTAAAAGTTGGTTTGCAGCTTAGCTATTCCTGGAAGCTTATCACACGCAGCTTTTGAAGCCCTTTAACTCGCATCTCCTCCGGAATGGAGGGGGTGCGTTCACATATCGGCCAGATTTACCCCCGCAGTTCCTGCAAGTTATCGGGGAGCAGTTCACACACAATTCAGGTTTTTCACTGCACGTTAGAGTGTAGCCCAATTTATATCCTGGGTAAAAAAAAACCCTCACTTTTTGCATAGGTTTTTTGGGACAACTTCGAGTTTGCAGTAAAGCCTCCCAATAAACTCAAGGTAAAGCTTGCAGTGCGTAAATGTCCCAGGAGGTTTTATTGCCCTGGTATTTCCCCCCCAGTATTTGTCAGCGTCTCAAGCCCTCAACATCTCCAGGCTTGCTTTTCAGCTGTTCCAGGAGAGTTGGCAACCCTCCTGTAAACAGGGAGGTCTCCTGACAGAGATGCTGATAGTCAGAGATTAGCTTTGTGGCAAACAATCGGACCCAAACAGAAAGAATCATTTGTTCACTGCAAGCCTTGTTTGGAAAGGTGACCTTTGCCTGGCGGAGGGAAAGGGACAGACCGCCAACGTCACAAAACAAGCTTCAGAAAAGCTCCAAGCCGGGTATCTTTAACCATGATGTGGCAGGCAGAAATCCAACCAGGGCAGCTCCCTCCACTCTCTGCTGTGCTATGAAAGTGCCTGCCACCATAACCATCGGCTTGTTAGGAGCTTCAGGATTCTGGGTCATTTCCTTAAAGGCAAGAAACAGCTGGGAGAGTGGAAACTTTCCCTCACACCTACAGAGATTTGACTCCCCGCTGCCCAAAGGTGATGGCAGGAATTTCCTCCCCGCTGGCCAGAGATGAAGTTTTCCAGGCGTGGAGCTACCACTGAATGGAGAATGGAGCTGCAAGTGGAGGAGGAGGAGATCATCAGCAACCACAACCTGGGCCCCCTCTTCGTTCTTATGTCCCAGAACCCCCTCCATCCTGGCTACGCCCCTGGCAGTTTCCACTGCTATAAAGGAGTCAGATGATGAAGGGAGGGAAAGCTTGCCACATTTCAGGGGTCATGGATCCTCGGGGCTTGGAACTGAAATTCCTCCGGCATGCAAAGAGCATCTCAGGGCCCCCTCACCCCCGAGCAAGAGAGAGAGATTTCATAGTTTCTCCAAGGAGAAATGGGCAACGGGTTTCAGCTGCCAAGGCCTGCAGATCTCCAGCGATGCTTTCAAGAGTCACTTGGAGACGGGGGCCAAATGCTGGAGACCCCAGGCCGGTCCTGGGGTGTTGGCAACCCAGCTGCACTTGCCACACCTCCGCCATTTCCCTCTCCATGGTGCATTTACGTCCGGAGAGCCTTGGCTCAGCTAGGCTTGCGTAAGCGGTTGCCTCCCAGCAGGAGCTGCTCCTTAATGCCCACCCCCCACCCCCCCGACATGCCAAACCCGCCTGCACCCCCGCAAAGGGGGGGGGAAGCATTCCTCAGAACGGCAATCGCTCCTACTCAGCGCTGCCAAAATTAGTTTTATGTAAGAGTTCCTGTGCGTGTGAGGAGACTGTTTTGCTTTTCGCTTCTCTCTCCGCCCGCCACAGCTGATTTGCAGGGGAGAGCCAGAGGGCAGCTTCCACAGCGCCGGCTGCAGGGTGGTCAGGGGCCATGTGGGGCCACCCGATTCCTGGGGGAGCTGATTTTTCTCGCAGGCCCTCGGTCAGCACAACCGGGGCACAAAACAGAGGGTGTTGCTAGAAGCAGCCCACGGGGCTTCACGGGTAAGCACCACGTGCCAACGGTTTGAGAGAAGCATCGACCAAGCAGGCACGGCTTCTGTCACCAGCTCTCTCCGGGGATGGCTTCCTCGGCAGCACCGGCCAGAAAGCACCTTCTCAGCAAAAGCCGGGGCGTTCCAGAGCATTCCAGCCCGCAGCGAAGTGGTCAGGGAAGCTCGTGATGCCGCGGACGCTGCTGAGAGCAGATGCAGGACCCATCTGGCCCCCTGGACGTTGCTCTCCCTCCTGCACAGACCCCCAAAACAAAGGCTACATATTCTTAAATGGGCAGGGAGGCGGGAAAGGAAGGCCCACGTTCTCTCGTGGCGACCGGCTGCTTGCCTGGGCTGGAGAGTGTCTGCTTGTGGCCGGGATTCTTGCAAAGGACGCTGGTCTTTGTCCTGATCACAAGAACATAAGCCCAAGGCCTATCCAGTCTCCGCTGAGCAAAGCCTTCTCCACAAGGTATCTTCGGAACTGTGTTGCACATTAGGATTTAGGAACTTGTGTTGCCTTTGCCCCTGCTAACTGAGCAAAGAGGCACTTTTTAAAAGTGGCGATCCTCTTTGTTGAGCAGGGGGGAGAGCAACTGGCCCTATCCGTCCCCAGCACAGCATCCCTCCAGGGGCCGCCACTGGTGTCTGCCTTATGGTTCTTTTTTAGATGGTGAGCCCTTTGGGGACAGGGAGCCATCTTATTTATTAACCTACATCTATGTAAACCACTTTGGGAGCTTGGGTTGAAAAGCAGTATATAAATATTCCTCGTCTTCGTAACCGTCGTTGCTGTGCTCAGGTGACCATCCACGTGGGTCTTCACAAGCTGGGCCTCAGGACCAAAGCACCAATCCTGCTCCCAAACAGGGCTGTGCTATTGGCTTAAGGCCAAAAAAAACACAAAAAAACCCATGATCCACCTGATTAACAGCAGTGAAAGCATCTGGCAGGGGCCCTCCTATGATCTGTACACTCATGGGACATGCCGAACAGACCGTGTGAACAGGGCGTTCTTGGTGCAAAAGGGATGATGGACTATAAAGGAGCCAGATCTGTCTCCCAACAAGCAAGCCCCCTTCTCTCCCTCACAGGGGCCTGGAGTCCTGTCCGGGATTTAAGAGCAATCGTGTTTGTTGTTTTAGATAAAGCTGGAGGAAGAGGAGATAATTGCCCTATAAGACGTCAAGAGCAGTCCACGGTGTGCCTTGCCAGCTGACACTTCTGCGTGGCAGGAGGAACAGAAAAATGGATTGGAAGCCGTCTTGGAGCTTTTAATGGCTTATCGGGACTAAATTGGGGGCGGGGGGTTTACAGAAATAGCTTCAGACTGAGTTGGTTGGTAACCCTAAAGGAGGATGGGGATGGTGAGAAGGATCCTCTGCACCTTTTGATTTTATTCTTGTCGCAGTCAGTTCCACTGTCACCAAAATCCCGAAACAGCATCATAGCTCACTAAGAAAATGGGCTGCTTCACACGATCGTTGGAATCTAGGCTTAATGTGAGTCGCAAACATGATTTTGGCCTGAGATGAATTTGAGATTCCCTCCTTGGCCTGGGGTACACACAATCAGGCTAATGTCAGTAGCCCACATTAAACCTAGATTCCAACAATTGTGTGAACCTGGCTGAGTTGTCCTGCAAATATAGTTTGCCTGATAATAGCACAGCAATCCTCAAGTTGATTAACCAGCAACCGTCCTTCAGTCATTTGCAGGTGAATTTGCACTTTACAGCACAGCTCAGGACTTTCATGGAGCTGTGTTCCTGCAAGCTCAGCTCCCAGATCTTTAGGAACCCTTGCAGGACCTGAGCTGGGAGTGCTTTGCAAGACAGTACTTGCTTTTCAAATGAAGTCCAGTTCTGCTAAAATTCCGCATCTAAAGCGGAGGTCTACAGACTTAACTCCAGCGTGCCATCTTAAAACATTAGAATGGTTTTTAATACACAGTTGTGCAAATGTTAAAATATCGGACCTGATTTTCTTAGAATCACTTGAATTGTGGCTCAGGATGTTGAGATCAGGAGATCAGACCTGCAGAGGGGAAGGAAGGGGAGGATTCTGTCTTCTTGAGAACTTTCAAAGAAGCTGTCAAAGGTGGGTGTGCAGCTCAGCGTTATCCACACCAGGGTGTGGCCGGATCAGACACAAACCGGCTTCTTCTGTGTGGCCCACTGTCTCTTGGGCTTCATGGGACTCTCTCATACTTGGTCTCTGGAAAGCAAGAAGGAGGACTCGGCTGGAGGAAGGAATCTGCCACCCATTCCTAAGGACCCTTGCAGAATATGTGCATGGCCCTGTTTATGAGCGGCGGGAGCGGCGGGAGGGAGAGACGAGTCCCCTAACGTTGACAACTCACCATCAAGGATGTGGAACTGGTCAGCCACATCACAGAACCCTGCCCAGGAAACACCAAGGAAGACATTAGAAGCTCCAGAGAAAAGTAACATTATTGGGTGCTTAGCCTTCAAGCAGGCAGCCGCAAGACAGAATGCAACCAACTCACAACATAAGCCCCAGAGATTGGATTTCTTTTTCACAGGTGCAAGCAGTCAACTCTGCACAACAGTCACACCCTCAGACCTGGAAGCCCTTGCAGAGCTGGCTGCATGTGCTTTTCCAGTGGTTAGGCACTCTGCACATGCTCAGGGGGCGGGGTCATGAATGCTGCTTTGAACGACCCACGGCATGGAAAGCCACCTCCAGGGTCTTTTACACACAGCAGGCTTGACCGTGAGTTTACTGGGAGGCTTTACTGCGAACTCAAAGTTGTCCCAAAACACTGACGCAAGCAGTGGATTTATTTACCGCGGATATATATCAGGCTAGACTCTAATGTGCTGTGAAAAATCCGAATTGTGTGTGAACTGTTCCCTGGTAACTCACAGGGACTTGGGGGTAAATCTGGCCGATATCTGACGGTACCCCTTCCATTCCAGAGGAGATGCGAGTAAAAGGGCTTTAAAAGCCCCGTGTGAAAAAATTCCTGGGCTAAATTGGGGGGGATTAAACACTGTATTGCTTGTTACACTTGCTGTTGAAAAATGGCGATGAGACCCCAGGTTCCGCTTCTGATCCTATGGGGTGCAATTTGGGGGGTGGCTGTATTTAATTATGCTTCTCTGGATACTTCTAGTATGAAGAGGATTTAAAAACAGAAGAATCTACCTTACTCAGAGCCATACATTTGGTTCAACTAACCAAGTATAACCTTCTCTGACTGGCAGCATTCTCCAAGGTCCTGGGCAGAAAGAGTCTTCTGCCCCATCCTCGGCTTCCCGATACCCTTTGAACGGGAGAGATCCTGGGGACCGAACCAGGGCAACTTCCAGATTACCTGCTACAACCCTATCACTACATGTCCTCCAAGTGTGCTACCATACTGCCTGTGCTTTGACACCACAGGCCCTGCGCTGTCGGGAAGATGCCGTTCACATTTCCGATGCCTTGTTTCGGGTTTTATTGCTGCATGATAGTCCTATAACATCGCATGTGCGTTGCAAAAAAACCAAACCTGTATTTTCCCATTGTAGGAGTTTTGCGCAAGCTAGAAAAGTCGACTCCCCCTGCTGGTGGCTTTGCACAACAAACAGCTTCAACCCTTTGTTCTATTTATTTATCATATTTACATTTTGAATGCGATCTGCCCAGCCAACGCTTTTTGCCGCTATAGTAGTGGGTAATCTGGAGAGCACCTTGGGAAGCTTCTTGCAAGCAAAAGGTGTGCCTCCCAGGTAGATGTCTGTTCCCACCTTGAAAACCCACCAGCTGTGACTATGGGGGCCATGGGGCAGTCCGCAACTCACCATAGGTGGGGAAATAGTAGGTGAGGTCCTCGTTGAAGCCCACAGCAACCACCCGTTCCTCAAATTTAGTCACCATGGCGTCGCTGACACGGATGTTCCGTCCTGTAGGGAGTTCAAATAAAGATATGTTAAGAGGGGCTCTCAGACTTCGGTTCCGAGATGTCATTGGGTCACAATTCCCATCATACCCTGCCCCATTGTGGCAGGGAGTGATGGGGGTGTAGTCCAATCGCATCTCAGAACCCACGTCTGAGAACCCCTGGGTTGAAACATCAGAAGGGCTATGGGATCAGAACAAAGGCCCGCCTCTGGGAAGCCCACAATCAAGGGAGGAAGGCAACAGCCCTCTCCACATCAAGGTAGACTACCTCTGAACACAGAGGTTCCACTTAGCTGCCTGACTAACGGCCACCGATAGACCCATCCTTTGTGAATTTGTCACCAAAGCTAGCCATAGCTTGCGGTAGTGAGTCCCATCAATTCACTGTGTGCTTAGGCGCCTTGAGAGAGGCATAGACCGGTTCCAAGGAGTTCCCACCGTAAAGCTTCGCCGTGATCTTCCGCGCCTTCTGGTAATACACGATGGCATAGCTACTGTAATCCGTCTCCCCTACCACCACGTCCACGGGGCTCCCACGACCTGGGAGAGACAAAAAAGAACCAGGTGACGGAATTCCATCCCTGCACTCCAGCAAGAACCACCAGGATGCCTCCTGTTGATGGACAGAGCCTCTCCGCCTTTAACAGCCGCAGCAGAGGCAGAGACCCAACAGGTGAAGCTCTCCCCGGCATGGGGGCGGAGAGAGCTGTGGGAGTAGCCCTGTCTGCATTCAGCTCAGCAAAAGTTCCCTTGTTAACCACAGGGAAATCCAGGGTTTATTCAAGGATAAAAATAGGGGGGAGAATTATACGGAGCCCTGAGCTTCCTGGAGGAAAGTGGAGGAGGAATCCAACCAATACATTGCTGAGTCTGCTTGGAGGACATCGCACAAAAGCGAAGAATGGTGGTTGGGAGGGCAGCGTGATGGGGATGCTCGGGCCCTTCTCTGGTCTCTGCAGACGCACCTTTCAAGAGGTACCTGCCCGGGGTCTTGGTGGCGTGGTAGAACTGCTTAATGTTCCAACAGATGCCATCCCTGCGGAGACGTCGGAGAAAAACAAACAGATCCCAAATGGGTATTTGATCCCAGCCAGGCTCATCTTGAAGTTATCATGCCCCAAACTAGGAGCAGCCAGAGCTGAAAGGTAAATTCCTTCCACAAAAAGATAAGCAGCAGGTCATATGCATCATGCCTGCTGTGTGAAATAGTGCTGTCTTTGGGTAGTGGGCTCAGGACCGAAGGAAACAGGGAGCGACACTGAAATTCTGCTGAGAGCCAGACCATTGGTCCTTCTAGCTCAATATTGCCTACTCTGGCTGGTAGCCCTTCTCCAGAATTTCAAACAGGGAAAGATCATTCCTGGCCCTACCTGGAGATGCTGCCAGGGACTGAACCCGGGACATTCTGCATGGGCTCTACCACAGTGCCCACCCTCAATGAAAGCTGCCATCTACTGAGTCAGACCCTTGTTTCATCATGCTCAGTATTGACTACTCTGACTGGCAGCAGCTCTCCAGAGTTTCAGGCAGGAGTCTTTCCCAACCCTACCTAGGGACTATGCCTGGGACTGAACTCAGGGTTTTCTGCATGCTATGACTGAGCTACAGCCAGCTCATAACTTCACATCTCATCATCTAATTGATATATGGGACTCACTGCCACAGGATGCAGCAGTGACCACTGGTTTGGGTTTTATTTTTTTTTTATTTTTAATGCGCTAGATACCTTCATGGAGGAGCAGGGACCTAATCAATGGATAACTGAGAGCTAATGGAGCCTCCATGTTCAAAGGCAGTACAGCTGAAAACTGGTTGCCCCAAAGGCCAGCATATCTATCCACACACACCCACAGGTAAGCGCCATCCAAGCACAACTGCGCACAGCCACTCACATGGGGCGGGAAGTGCCGATCAGCAAGGATTTCGAAGGGGTTGTGCCTGCCACAGACACCACTACGTTTGTGGCTTCAAGTTGGTGGCTGTTCTCACTCAGATAGCTGCATCTGGAAGCCACCCCGACCAGGAACCATTTGCCTGCAAACTGGAGGAGAAGAGACATTAGGCTCTGGACAACATGTCATGAAAACATCTAGGGTGCTGGTTTCTCCAGAATCAGTCCATCAGGGAGGAGAGCTGGTCTTGTGGGAGCAAGCATGAATAGTCCCCTTTGCTAAGCAGGGTCCACCCTGGTTTGCATTTGAATGGGAGACTCCATGTGTGAGCGCTGGAAGATATTCCCCTCGGGGGATGGAGCCGCTCTGGGAAGAGCATCTAGGTTCCAAATCCCCTCCCTGGCAGCATCTCCAAGAGAGGGCTGAGAGAGACTCCTGCCTGCAACCTTGGAGAAGCCGCTGCCAGTCTGTGAAGACAATACTGAGCTGGAGGGCCCTGTATTGGCATCTTGCCCTGTATAGGCTACTCTGACTGGCAGCGGTTGTGTCCAGAATATCAGAAAGGGGTCTTTCTCAGCTCTACATGGAGATGCGGTCAGGGACTGAAACTGGGACCTTCTGCATGCAAAGCAGATGCTATGCTACTGAGTTATACAGGCTCATGCTGAGCATAGGAAGCTGCTGTCTACTGAGTCCGACCCTTGGTCCATCTAGCTCAGGATGGTCTACGCGGACTGGCAGCAGCTTGCCGGGGTTTCGGTCTTTCCCAGCCCTGGAGATGCTATTGAACCTGGGACTTTCTACATTCCAAGCCGGGCCTCTAGCACTGGGCTTTAGGCCCTTATTCACCTATCAAGCTGCGCCTTATACCGAGTCCGATGCTTGGTCCATCTAGCTCAATATTGTCTACCCTGACTGGCGGTATCCTTCCAGGGCTTCAAACAAGGATCTCTCCCAGCGCTGCCTGGAGATGCTGGCAGGGATTGAACCTGGGACCTTCTGCATGCCAAGCAGAGGCTCTACCACTGAGCTACGGCTCAGCATAGATAATCTCCCATCCAAATGCAAACCAAGGCAGGCACTTCTTAGCACAGGGGACAATTCATGCTCGCTACCACAAGACCAGCTCTTCTCTAACTGGGGGTGACAGACCATCCACCAGCCCCCCACTGTACTGGGCCAAACAGGAAAACCACCTTTTATCAGGTCGGCAGCATCAAAACTCCCAGAAAAAGAGTACATTTTCTGCCAGTCACAGCCAGAATTCTGTGTCTCTCCAAATCATACAGAAGATCTGAAGTGTCCGTTGGGGTTTTTCAAACATTGAATTTTTGAATTTGTAAGGAACATCTCAGCCTTTTGAAACTAGGACCTGGGCGTTTTTCACCCAGGGGGGGTTTACCACAAGGCTTTACTGAGAGTTCGAAGTTGTCCAAAAAAACCCCCGATGCAAATAGTGGATTTTTTAACCCTGAATATAAATTGGGCTACCCTCCAATGTGCAGTGAAAAACCCAAATTATGTGCAAAGTGCTCCCCGATAGCTTGCAGGGACTTCAGGGTAAATCTGGCCGATATGTGAACACACCCCCTCCATTCAAGAGGAGACGCAAATGAAAAGCCGGGTGTGAAAAATGCCCAAGAGTTTTTGTAAAAGCTGTGATGCTGAGCAAGCTTCCTTACAATGCACACAGTCTGAAGTTTAAAATAAAAATAGAGAGAGAGAGAGAGAGAGAGAGAAGGGCGGGAGTGAAGGTTTTTGGCTTCTCCACCTGCCCCTGTGGAAGCTTCATCAAGAACTGCAGCCTGCATTGAGGTCTCCTTTGTCAGGGAATTTCCTGCCAAGCCCAAGATGCTGATAAGGAGCAGGTGAGGCATCAGGCTGTAACAAACACCACACTGTGAGAGGAACAATGGTGATAGGTTCACAGCGCAGGTTGCCTCCCAAATGACTCCGGGCATATTTTGCAGATATCTTCCAGAACCTTCCGCTCCGCAGAACATGCCAGGAAGAGTGACAGGGATATAAAAACAGGAGCTGTTAATCACGAGCAAAGCACCCTTTCGAATTGGATCCGGGAACACGGAATTATGCGCTATCCACTCCCCTGCTACAGTGCTTTTGAACATTCTATGACATCACAGCAGCCCAGCCAATGGCAGGGAGAACATGCCTCACATATTAATTTATCTATATGACTCAAATGGTGGGTGGGTGTATATTTAAAAAACCACACACGCCTAGCCACCCCCTCCTGTCTTTGCACCTGGTTGGGATCAAAGTTTGCCTGGATGCTGATCTTGTCGATTGGATTCTCTGCTGGGGGTCTCATCCAGCGTCGTTGGGCACAGGAGGGCGACGCCAGCAGCAGAGCGGAGAGGAAGAGGAAGGTGGCGGGCCCCATGGTCTGATTGCAGTGGCTCAGCAAGCAGGCGGGCGCTTGTGGGCAGGATGGGGAGGGCAGCCTGGTAGGTCAATAACCAGCCCCACAACTCTTCCCGGAAGGGATCAGAGGTCAGGTTTACCCAGCGGGAGCAAATTCCCAACAGCTTTAGCGTCACAACCTCCAAGCTACGCACCCCATTTTGCTCCCCAGATCACAGGAGGGAAAAGAGAAAGAGAAACAAGCAACATGTTATTATTTACTTATTTTAAACCGATGGGGTGTGTGTATATAAAGATTTTTAAACATTTTAATCTACTTTAAAACAAAACAAAACAAAACAAAAACCACACACACAATAAGGTCTGCACAGAGACAGACAATTGTCAGGACCAGCCAAGAACATAAACTCAAGATTTCAGACGGCCTCGGAGATTCCCGTATTCAGAGGCCGTCTGAAATCTTGAGTTTAAGATCTTGGCTGCTGGTCCTGACAATTGTCTGTCCCTGTGCAGACCTCACTGTGTTTGTTTTTTAACTTCATGTAGCTGTTGTCATGTCCAATAGCTGTCGATAGATTTACCCTCTTCAATGAACTTGCCTAACCATTTTTTAAAAACACTACCTAAGTTAGTGGCCTTCATTAGCATCTTGTGGCAGTGGGCTCCACAGGTTAATTGTGCACCTGATGAAGAAGCATATCCTTCCATCAGTCATAAGAACGTAAGCAGAGCCCTGCTGGATGAGACTGGAAGATGTAGGCCAGGATTTTGCCTTCCATTTGTAGCTGCTGAGATGCCTCTGGGAAGCCCAGAGGCACAGGAGGGCATAAGGGAATATCCTTCTTTCCTGTTACCATCCTCCAACATCCGGCACTCAGAAGTAAACTGCATTTGTACAGGGAGAAAGTTCCACTGCATTACTGTGGTTAGGCACTACCTTGCTGCATCAGACCCAAGGCTGGCCTCCTGTTTCCAACAGGGGTGCTTCAGGGAAGCCCACCAGCTGGGCAAGAAGGCAGCAAGCTCCCTGCAAATCTTTGCCCCAGCAACTAGCATCGAGTGCCCCTGGAGGTTCTATTTGGGTCATAACAAGGGACATCTGCCCTCCTTGCATCTGTCCAGACTGGAACAAACAACACTCCCTCTATCTCTACCCCTTACACGCAAACTAAGAATCCTTCAGATGGTTTTTAATGAAAGGCGGTATATAAATGCAACAATAAATAAATGAATGAATAAAATCAAGATCAACGAATGCTTGCTTCTTCCTGCCTGGCAGAGAAAGAGCAGCGGGCTCCCCCTCGTGGCGGCTCTAGGAACCTCTCCCCATCTTTCGCCCTCTGGGCTCGGCTCGTCAGGTCTGAGCCCCTGCCATCGGCGACTTGGGTGTGCCTCTGGCTGCCCTGAGCGAGGAGAGCCGGCGGGAGCGGGGGTGCCTAGAGCGGCGGCCCCGGCCACCAAAAGCGGAAGCGGGCGAGAGAACGCCCGCGAGAGGGGACCGGAAGTGACGGAGAAAGCAGCTGGGGAAGTCTCCCTGCTGGAGGAAGGCGGGGGGGTGGAGGTTAGCGTTGGCTGCTTGATATTGGGAAGGGGGTTGCATGGGGGGAGGGGCGGAATAAGAGGGAGGGGCTGCAGGAGGACGCGGGGAGGGGTCTCCTGCTTCGGGAGAGGAGGAGGGAAGGGAGGCTTGAGACACGATTTCAAAGGCGCTGCCTGCCTGCCTGCGCTGCCTTTTCAATCAGTGCATCTGCAGACTAATGCAGGGAGGAGGAAGAGGAGTGGGTGGGTGGGGGGGAGAGCCCAAGGGGGTTGTGGCTGGAGAGGGGAGGGGAGGGGAGGGGAGGGGGTCCTTGAAGGGAGCAGCAGGGCAGGGCAGGGCAGGGGCAGGCAGTCTCCTGGGGCCAGAGGGGAGGTCCCTTGTGGAGAAGCCGCAAATGCACCCGGGAGAGAAGCAAGCAGAGACAAGGCAGGGAGCTGCTGGAGGACGCGGGCTAAGGGAGGAGAGCTGGTCTGGTGGCACTAAGCATGAATGGTCTCCTTTGCTAAGCAGGGTATGCCCTGGTTTGCATTTGGAAGGGAGACTATGTGTGTGTGTGAGCACTGTAAGGTATTCCCCGCAGGAGATGGGTGGGGCTGCTCTGGGGAGAGCAGAAGGTTCCAAGTGCCCTCCCTGGCAGCATTTCCAAGACAGGACTGAGGGAGACTCCTGCCTGCCACCTTGGAGGAGCCGCTGCCAGTCTGGGTAGACAATACTGAGCTAGATGGACCGATGGTCTGACTCAGTACAAGGCAGCTTCCTATGTTCCTGTGACATCAGGGATGTTGGGGTGGGGATGGGATCATGGAGGATCTGGCTATAGAAATGGGATTCGAGTTGGCGGGAAAGCAAAAGGCCCAATGAATCGCTTGGGTGATCCGTTTCATTCTCTTTCCTCTGCCCAGTAACTTTGTCTGGATGTCGGATAAGATGCTGCTCTAACCCGCGGCCCGTCTTCTGAGAGGCCATCGCAAGTGGTGAGTTTTCCTTAGTTCTAGACAGAGTCTCTCCTTGGCATCTTGACTTCAAGATGAAGTCAAGTCAAGACTTCTCGACTTGAGGATCAAGGGTTTCATAGCGGTTTCCAAATAGTCGCTCACGTAGTCACCTTTGGTGAGCTAAGACTTGGCTCAAAGGAACCAGGCAGGTCCGTCATCTTTCATTCCGTTTCCCCGCCCTGATGTTCTGTTTCACCCTCCGCTTGTGTCTTCCAGGGAGCTCGGCAGTGACAGAATGACACCATGGATCGTGGGGTTAACCCCCTTCTTCCCGACAGCATCCTTTTTGAGATCTTCTTGTACTTGGACTATACCGATGTGCTCTCGGCGGGGCAGGCATGCCGGCAATGGCACGCCGTGGCCCAGGACGAGGTCTTATGGAAGGAACTTTTCTACCGGTACTACAGGGTAGCTCGAGATGTCCCGCGACACCCAGGTGCGGCCTCCCTTGCTCTCCAGCGGATTGGTGTGGTTGGAAAGTGGTGGAAGTCATTGCTGAGCTCAAACACACACCGGCCCAGAGCTGGAAGGGTGGGATTAACTCGGAGGGTCTGAGGGTCCTGTGTCTTAAACTCATGGGGTTAAAGCCCCTTGAAGATGAAACTCCCACACGGCAGTTATGGATGGAGTCTTTCACTGAGGAAAGCAGATATTGTAACAATATCCGAGACTTCTCTAGTTTAAGACATTTATTTACTTACTTACTTAATGAATTTGTATACCACCCACTACCGAAGTCTCTAGGTGGTTTACTGCATAGAACAAACCAAGAATTAAACAAACCAAGGATTTAACAGTTAAAACACATTAAGAACAGCATTTATTTATAATTGCCCTTCTGCTGTTTTCTCTGTGTTTTTATTTGCCAGCCTCCTTGTCCTAGCAGCTTTTTCTTGTTTTCTTGTTGGTGGCTGTCTATCATTTAAGCCGCCTGGGGGCCAAATGATAGGGGGAAACGCTAGGAGTAAAGCCCCCTTCCGCTCTGTAGCTGGCGGGGGTGTGGACTGGCCTCCTTCTCTTGCAGCTGCCATGTCCTGGTCTGCCGAGTTCCAGCGGCTGTATGACACCATCCCTTGCATTGAGGTGCAGACCCTGAAGGAACACAGCGACCAGGTCCTTCACCTCAGCTTCTCGCACAACGGCTACATGTTTGCCTCTTGCTCCAAGGACTGCACCGCCAAGGTGAGCAGGGCAGGCGTAGGACTAGGACCGGGGAGATCCGAGTTCAGGCCCTGGATCTGAGACCTGAGCTTTCGGGCCACCTGAGAATCCTGCATTAGCCGCCCGCCCCGTCTCTTTCTCTCCCCCTCTGCAGATTTGGAGCAACGACCTCAGGCTTTCCGTGCTGCACAGCGCCAACATGAAGAAGTACAATTGGAGCTACACACAGTTCTCGCAGTTCAACGCGGATGATTCCCTCCTCCTCGTGTCGGGAGTCTTCGTGGGGCCCCGGACCTCCTCCTCGGGCGAGATTGCAGTCATTAGTTTAGGTGAGGGCCCTAAAGCAGGCCTGAGACCTTCCGAGTCCCTTGGTCCATCTAGCTCAGGACTGAGTACTGGCTGGCAGCTTCTCCAAGGTATCAGGGAGGAGTCACTCCTCAGCCTTATCTGGAGATTTTTGTCGGGGAGTGAACCTGGGACCTTCTGCAAAGCACACAGATGCTCTTCCACGGATCTATGGCTCCATCCCCTGTAGCCCTGCCCACTGGGGAAGCCAGTGAAAGTGGTGCTTCTCTTTTATTGAGCAGGGGGAGAGCAACTGGCCCTATCCAGCCCCAGCACAGCATCCCTCCAGTGGCTGTTGCTGGTGTCTGGCTTGTGTTTCTTTTGTAGACTGTGAGCCCTTTGGGGACAGGGAGCCATCTAATTAATTAATTTCTGTATGTAAACTGCTTGATGAACTTTGGTTGAAGAGCGGGATATAAATATTCTTCTTCGTCGTCGTAGTTGTAGTGGTGGTAATTTTCTGTTCAGGTTGGGTGAGGATCCTGGTGATGGGAATCCTCTTCATCCCTCCCTTTCCTCTTCCAGAAGACTTCACGCTCCTGTCCCGGGTGCGCAACAAACCCTACGACGTGTTTGGCTGCTGGCTGAACGAAACCAACTTGATCTCGGGCAACTTGCACCGTATCGGCTACCTGACCTCCTGCTCTGTGCTGTGGCTGAACAATGCCTTCCAGGTAAGGGCCGCTCCCGGGGCCTCCCTGGCACGGGAGGCCGCACCTTGGGAGGACTCGCCTCTGGACCTCCTGCCTCTTCTGCTTGCAGGGCGTCGAGTCCGAGAACATGAACGTGGTGAAGAGGCTCTTCAAGATCCAGAACCTGAACGCCAGCACCATCCGGACCGTGATGGTCGTGGACTGCAGCCGGTACGACTCGCCCGACCTCTTGCTGGATCGTAGGGAGCCGCTGGCGGAAGGCACCTCCGCCCTGCCCTGCCCAGTGATCGAACACTGCAGTGACGGTGAAGAGGCGGCAGAGGAGTCAAAGCAGAAAGCGGCTCTGGAATTGGGAGAGGAGGAGGGCGGCACCCCAGGCGCCCGGCGCAGGAGGGCAGCCGGAGACGGACTGGATCGCTTCCTGACCGACATAATCGAGGGGCGCGTCCGCCCGGTCATGACAGAATTCGAGATGGAGACGAAGGTGGCCCAGCTCCTGGCGCAGAGCAGGACAAAGCCGCCTGAGCCCAACCTGCTCTCCATGGAGGGCTGTCCCAAGAAGAAATACTTAATTTTCACCACTGGGTGCCTCACCTATTCGCCGCACCAGATTGGTAAGGGGGTGGGTGCTGGTGGCGGAGTCACCCAAGGGTGGGGAGTGGCTCTCCAAAAAGACAGACCACCCACGGTGGTTAGTCATGAAGCCTGCCGTAAGAAGAATGGAGCCTCCTGATCCAGAGGCAGCCTACCTTTGGGGGGCAGATGAGGGGAAGGCCCCGGTTTTCATGCCCTGTGGGCTTCCCAAAGGCCAATTCAGTCAGTTGGGAACCAGAAGGTGGACCGGGTGGGACTTTGGTCTGCCACAAGAAGACAGTTCTTGGCATGAGATGGCCCCACGGCTCACCTGTCCCTCTCTGTCCCCGTCCCCAGGCATTAAGCAGATCCTGCCTCACCAGATGACCACCACAGGCCCAGTCCTTGGAGAGGAGAGAGATTCTGAGAAGTTCTTTGACTCGCTGGACCACGTCATCGATATCCACGGGCACATCATCGGCATGGGCCTCTCCCCCGACCACAGGTAGGGGGCATGGGGAAGGCGGGGGCCTCGGCTCCCCTGAGGTGCTGGCCGCACGGGCTTGCCCACGACCGGCAAATGAGCCAGCAGCCGCCGCCTCCTCCGCCCTCCCCAGGTACCTGTACGTGAACAGCCGCGCCTGGCCCCAGGGCTGCGTCATTTCTGACCCCCTGCAGCCGCCCCCCATTGCCGAAGAGATCGACCTGCACGTCTTGGACCTCAAGACCATGAAGGAGGTGAAACGGGCCTTGCGGGCGCACCGGGCCTACACGCCCAGCGACGAGTTCTTCTTCATCTTCCTGGATGTCAGCAGGGACTTCGTGGCCAGGTATGCCGCAGGGGTTGCTGGGCACCATCTGGTGCTCTTGCCTCCTTTCTTCCGGGGATCTACAAAACAGACAAGGGGAAGGTGTTTGCTGTCTGCGGTCCGAAACTAGTGACGCCTCGGACAGCTGTGACCCAATTTCTGCAGGGCCCTAAACCTTGCTTCCCAGGATTTGTGGGTTCTCAAACTTGGGTGCCCAGATACTGTTGGACTAAAAACCCCATCACTCCCTGCCACAGTGACTTTTGGCCATGGTGGCAGCGGGTGACGTAGTCCAACATCTGGGGCCCTACGTTTGAGAACCTTGACAATTCTCCGCCCAGAAAGATGAACTCTGAAGCAAACTGGGGAGCAGTACATAAGAACAGCCCTGCTGGACCAGGCCCAAGGTCCTGTTGCCCACAGTGGCCCATCAGATGCCTCTGGGAAGCCCACAGGCAAGAGGGGAGGGCATGCCTCTCTCTCTCCTGCTGTTGCTCCCTTGCAACTGGTACATGGAGGCATCTTGCCTCTGAGGCTGGAGGTGGCCTATAGCCACAAGACTAGTAGCCATTGAGAGACAAATTCATGGAGGACAAGTCTAAGCCCTTTTCGAAGCTGGGGGCCACCACATCCTGTGGCAGAGAATTCCGTAAGTTAATTGTGCACTGTGTGAAGTAGTACTTCCTTTTGTTGGTCCTAAATTTCCCGGGCCTTCAGTTTCATGGGATGAACCCTGGTTCTAGTGTTGAGAGCGCGGAAATTCTCTCTGTCCGCTCTCTCTACTCCGTGCATAATTCCATAGACCTCTAACATGTCTCCCTATTGTCACCTCTTTTCCAAACTAAAGAGCCTCACATGGTGTAGCCTTACCTCATCAGGAAGGTGCTCCTGGCCCCTGGTCTTCTGGGCTGCCCTCTGCCGCACCGTTTCCAGCTCTGCAATGTCCTCCTTTAAGATATGGCGAGGTGTGCAAACTTGTATAAGTGCAGTCATCCCAGCTGCTGGAGTTTAGAGATGTTAAAAGCAAAAAATCGCCAGCCAAGGCCGATGTCACAGAGCCAGTATCAGCCGTTCATACCGAGGACTAGCATCTTGAGGAATTCTGCACTTGTACGGCAGTTGGAAGCTGCTGCAACAGCCCAGCCCTGGAAAGGAAATGCACTACCCTCTCTCTCTCTCGCCCTCCGCCCCACTTCTGACAGCCTCTCTCTTTCTTGCATCCTCCAGCGGGGCCGAGGACCGCCACGGCTACATCTGGGACCGGCACTATGACATCTGCGTGGCCAAACTGCGGCACGACGACGTGGTCAACTCCGTGGCCTTCAGCCCCGTGGAACAGGAACTCTTGCTGACGGCCAGCGCCGACAGCACCATTAAGGTGTGGCGCTCTCCTCGCACTGTGCGGATCCTCCACGCCGAGAAGCCGAGGGTCCGGAAGCCCCTCTTCTCCTGGGCGACCAACCAGAGGAGCTGAGGCAGGCAGCGGGGCTGGTGGCGGCACGAGTGCCCACGGCCCCTTCTCCTCCAGCTTTGCGGCTCTGCCTTCTTCCCCACCGCCACAGCCCACATGGCCCAAGTGCTGCTGCATTCAACGAGGGCCATGGAGCCTTGGGGGCCGGGCCGCCTTCCCCAAGAGAGACTCTTCCCCCTTTCCTTAATAGTGTTCACTGGGTTGGCTTGTTCATATAGGTTTGTTCACATAGGAGTCAAGGTGCAACTTTCTGCCTGCAGGAGGCACCAGAATCCCCTCGGAAGGGTCCCTGCCTGCTCCTTCCAGCGGAGAACACGACCCGGGTGCTTCCCAAGTCGCCTGTGCTTTCTGCCTTGGGCAGAGGAAGCTTCCGGTGCCACTCGGTCTTGTAGGAGCAAGTAGCATGACTATCCCCCTTTGCTAAGCAAGCTCCAGCCTGGCTTGCACTGGGAGATGAGCCGAAAGGAAGCCGCTTCTCTGGCTGCACCCTGCGGGCTCATCCTGCCTGCAGCTGTTGCTCTGGGTCAAGTTTCACTCACGACCTCCACCCTTCGGGAATGGGGGACGCAGCTGCCTCCCTGCTCGGCTGATGCGGGCCGTCTCTGGCCACAGGCTTGGGCAGGAAGGTTTCTCCAGCCAAACCAACCAGGCAAGGGGTGGAAGCCGCCCCTGTGGCCAGAGGAAGGGTGGAAGTCGGGCTGAATGGCTGCGACCAAGCCAGCAGCGCTGCAGTTCCCGGGAAGGAGAGTCACAGCTCCTCTTTTTAGAAAGCGATGGGGCTAAAAATGAGGGAAGCTCTTTCCCTTCTTAATCCACACCCTCCTCCCCAACATGCTGGCCACTGTCTTGGGCCTGCCTGTTTGTATTCTGGTGGTCTTTGTGGAGAGACCATAGCAGCCCTGCTGGCTCAGGCCCAAGGAAGCCTCTGCTCCAGCCTCCTGTTTCCCACCATGGCCCCCTCACCACCACCACCACTGGAGCCCACAGGCAAGGGGTGAAGGCCGGTTCCCCGGCTGCTGGGATTCAAAGTAGCCTCTAGCCACCCGGGCTGGTAGCCACTGGTAGACAGATCCACGGAGGAGTCGTCTAAATGTGGCTTATGCAGGGGCAGGATGGGGAGCTGTGAAACCCAGGGCACCCCTGGCAGAGGGCAAAGCAGCACCCAGTGGGGCAGCTCAGGGTCTGAAGAGCCCATTCCGATCCCCCCTATTTAAAGCCAAGTCAGCCAGAGGTGATTTCAGGGCCTGAAAACCAACCACTTTGTTTCTTGGAGCCCGGGAAACACACAGGAGAGCCAGGATAATACGCCCGGCCCGTGGCTCCCCCCTGCCCCTTTTGCGACGTGGCCCTGCTCCAGAAAACGTGCCACCATTGACTTCTCAGCACCGCATGGACTTCAATAAACTTCCTTAAGCAGCCACTGGGGAGAGCTGTGTGTGTGTGTGTGTCCATCCGCCCACCCACGCAAGCCCCCGACGAGGGCATCACTGCAGGCAAACCCAGAGCAAGGGAAGAGGCAGGAGGCCTGCGGGCCACGGCTTGGGTGGGCCACGGCTTGGGTGGGCCACTCCAGCTCCCAGCCCTGGGTTCGAAGGGCTCGGGCCTCTCTTGCCAGCAGGGCCTCCATCCTGTGCCCACTTCCTGGCTGCCCTTCCCGTGGCCGCATGCTTTTCCGTCCCAAACACAACACAACCGGATTTCTTTCACACACTTTTTTTTTTAATTATTATTAGCCACCTCGACCTTTGCATCCAGCACAGCAAGGAGCAGGCCTAGCTTCACAACCCCGATCCACTCAGGTTATTGAGCTAAATCCCACCCCTCCTAGAGCCACCTGGGGCCCAGGTGGGAAGACTCCTGCCACTGCTCGACTCGGCTGTCCCACTGCCACACGTGGCCAACGTGAACGTGGAATCCCAACACCAGTCACAGAAGGGCCGGGCCGGGCCAAAGTGGCTCCGTCTAGGGCAGCTGGACGCGTCCAGAAAGCCCAGGCTGTGACGGCACCAGCAATCCGGAGTGATCTGGCATCTGATACTCCGCTATACTGCCTATGAATATGTAGGTCAGGGTTTCTTAACCTTGGGGCCCCAGATTTGGTTGGACTACAACTCCCATCACCCCCAGCCACAGCAGGGGAGTCGTGGGAGTTGTAGTCCAACGTCATCTGAGGACCCAAGGTCAAGAAACCCTGAGGTGGGTTCGACTGAGCTGCTACAGCTAAGGGCCTGTCCTCCACATCGGCAAATTTACACCAGTGGTCTGCTGGGGAAAGAAGTGCTTCCTTCAGCGTTCCTGTGAAAGTAGCTAGATTTTAATATTTTGGTGTTTTTCAAAAAGACCTGAAGCCAAGCAAGGCTGAGTGTATTCTGTCCTGCGGCAGAAAAGCCACAGGATGCAGGAGTGGCTGTGGCATTCGGCCTCTGAAGAACCTGAGCTAATGTTTTTAAAATATATATATACACAAGTTGCTAGCCCTTAAGGTGTTTGCTTCAAAACGTGCAGTAGGCAATGCCTGATGATTCTTAGAAATGGGGGGTGGGGGTGGGAGATTTCCCAGCGATCATAAGGTGAAGGCATCAGTGCTCACTATATGTTCCATGGTGAGCAAAAGTGGAATAAATTATACAGAATCAACTAAACACACAGAGAAACCATGCACAGTTGGACAAGCTGCCAAGTGTCGCTTTCCTTGGCACAGAATTGCCATGAAAACAATCACAGTGTTCACAAGGAAGAGGCCTCCTCTTGGCAAAGGGGGTTGGCTCTCCTTCATCCACACACATCCCCGAGACTGCCTTTCCACAAAGCAGGCCCTGGAAAGGATACCATAAAGCTTGTCATCCCGCTGGCAACCAGCCCCTGCTCTGGTTCAAAGACTGAGCACCTGGCCGAACCATTCCGCAAAGCTTCTGCCACTAGAAACCCAGATCCTGTCTCTGTCTGCACCACACCCAGCTCCGCTTCCAAACAGGTGTCGAGATGTCAACGGAAAGCGGCAGACTCCACAGCCTCGAGTCTTCTAGAAGAGGCCAAGTCTGCCTCGTTTCCCTCCCATGCCTCAACTCCAGCCTTCGGCAGTGGGGCTGGCTGGGTTGGCCCCTCTCCCTAGAGAACAGCTTCCACGCTGCCCAGGACAGCAATCCCTAAACTGTGCTGCAAGAGAGGAGATAGCCCAAGGCTGCCGCAAGACCAACGCATCCAGCCACAGAAGAGGCAACCTGCTAAAACTCGGTGCGATTTACTGCAGAGGAGGCCAGAGCCATCTCTCTACTGAAGGGTGAGTAACTGTGCCATGTATGCATTGTGCGAATGACCTGCCCCAAACAGCAGGCTGCGCAGAAACACAAGAGCGTAGGGAATTCCGATTCTCACACTGAGTGGGTATAAGGAAGGGTGTCCCCAAATCCAACTCATAACGGAAGCAAAGAGTGCGTCCGCTGTGGCCCAGAAGAACCAGCTTCCGACGCAGGACTGAGGGAAGGGCGGGCGGTGAAGACCCACCGACTTTTCCTTCTCTCCTGCAAAAACACGTGTGGCAATCCACTGCCTTGGGTGACTTTAGTTGGGAGGGTGATCTACAGCTAGAAGGGGGAAAGCGAGAGAGGCAAGAGACCTAAACTGAAAGAGCGGGTGGAGAGGATAGAGAAGAGAAAAGATCCTGACCAGTGTCCCCGCTAACAGGGATTCCCTGATGTTGCTGACGACAACTCCCAGAATCCCCAAGCAAAAGCCATGGCAGCCAACAACATTTGGGAATCCCTGTTAGAGGGAACACTGACCCCTGGTTGCACACGAGGGGTCCCTGTGGCCATGCATCTGCACACAAGTGCCTAGATCGGAGGAGAGGCAGGCAGACCGGACACACACAGAGACAGATCGCACAACAGACTAACGGGGGGCTGGTCTGAAAACAGCCTCTTTCAACTGAAAGGAGCCTAAGTAGAAAGCTAAGCCCCCGGGGCTGCAAAAGCCAGCTCTCTTTGGAACCAGATTCCTTCCCCCACTTTCTATCAGCCACCTCAACTTTTGCACCAGAGAGGAAAGCCACTCTCCACGGCTGTGTAGCCCCAAGCGGCTGGAGAGAACTCTCTGGCTTTTCAGAGGGCAAGTCTATTTTCTTCTTAGCACACACACACCACGCCCTACCTAGAAGTCGCACCCCGCTGGAACAGACAGAAACCTCTCCGTCTGCCGCAGAGAGAAACAACACAGAAAACTTCAGCGGGTGGGGTGTGTGTGGGGAAAGGAGCCGGGGGGGGTGGCTCAGAGGCCGCTGGAGAAGAGGCGCCCACCTCAAGGAGGGGCCGAGGCCACACAGCCCCATCTCCACGAAGGAGGCTTTGTTGAGCCTGGGGGAGAGGCCCCCAACACAGGCCCTTAGGAGGAGGAGGAGAGGCATTCCCTGCACAGGCCCATGGCCGTCCAGCGCAGCAGGGTCCACCAGCCCCAAGAGGTCTCCAGTCTGAAGACAGGCTGAATGCCAAGGGGGAGAGGAGCAAGCTGCTGGGCTGGCGTATGGGGAGACCCCCTCCTCCTCCTCCCTCGGAAGCCACGGCTCTCCCCAGCCAGCCCAGGTTCTTCCGTCCAGGCTAGAGAGTCCAAGCTGCTTTGGGGCACCAAGGGTAGCAGGACGGGAGTGTTCTTTATAGAAACGATGGCAGGGTTTAGTAGTAAGCTTGCGTTGCCACTTGGTTCAATTTTATTAGGTCATGATGGGGGTTTTACGCCCAACGCTAGGCACCCAGGACCTCTGGGACGGAGAAGCCTATAAATTAAAAAAGCCTTAAAATAGAGCCAGGAAATCTCTCCCTCCCACCCAGCTTGCATTCCCTGGCAAGGAGCGACCCAGAGGCACCTCGGTGGCACAGGTGTCTTCTGCCGCAGCGGCCCAATTCTATTCTCAGCCCTGCTCTCTTCCGGAGAGCAAGGAGCAGCCGGGGTCCACTCTGGCCGCCGCTTTTAGGGGGCTGAGAACAGGCAGGCTTGGCCCTCGCCCAAGACCAATCCTCACCTGGGCTCCTCCGCTCGGAGGCAGAGCGAGACATCCACCTTCACCGGGGCCTCGGGGAGATGCCCCCCTGCCTCCCCACTGGTCCTCCATCCATGGCGCCGTCCTCCTCTGTGGCTGAGGCCACTTCCACCCAGCCACGCCTCGGCAGCACCCACCCCGCTCCAAGAGCAACCTAGCCAGCAGCAGAAAACCACAGAGCTCCGTTGCAAAAAGACACCAGGACTTTCTCGTGTTGGGAAGTGCACCAGCAGCAGCAGCAGCAGCGATCAGCCTGCCCCCTTTGGGGGGGGGGAAGTTCAAGGGCACCCCGCGGTTTCCGCAGCCGAATCCGCCTCGGACACATTTCGCTATAAACTAATGCCATTCTCCAAGGCCCAAAGGAGTGTCGGGTGGGCCGTCGGGAGGTCCTCAGGCCTTTCCTCCTGGGGCAGCTCGTCTCGCCTTCCCCACACCCCTCCCCCGGGAGGAGGGGTGCCCAGAGGATCGCAGCCCCACCTCGGGTGGGGGGTCTGTGCTCTGCTCTGAGATCCGGGTGGGGGGGGGAAGGAGGCCTCAGAGGCCCGTGAGGTCCACGATGGCTTTGATGAAGATGGTGTCGTCCCGGATGTAAGAGTTCTTGCTCTCCATCTTGTTGATGGGGCAGAAAAGTGGGCAGCCACTGGCAATGTTCATGTCACTGACGGGCCGCTGGAAGGACGAGGACGTCACGTCGGGGCGGAAGGCATCGATCACGTGCTCCCGGTTGTTTTGGTCCAGAAGCATCAGGGTGACCTGTCGGGGGAGGCACAGAAGCCGCGTGAAGGAAGGAGCTTGGGGCAGGGAGGGGGAGAAACCCAATTCGTGGCAGACCGCCCACAGATCAGCATTTCCGTACTACTGGGCGGAAAAAAGTCGACAGCCCAAGCATCTTGGGGTTTCCCCCTCTAAAGTTCCTAGTCCCTAAGACTGAAAACCCAAGCTTGAGAAAACGGAGGTGAAGTCTCACGAACTGGGAGGAGGGATTTCGAAAGGAGAGGACCTGGCTTCCGACCGCACCCCACACACTTCCTTGCCTCTGCCCCGTGGTCAGCAGAGCCAGGGGAAGTGTGGGTAGAGATCCTGCCACCTGTCTCCTGACAGGCAGGCAAGTGGCAACTTGAACCTCGGCAGGACTGCACGAAGAACAGCATTACGCTTTTTATCGTTCTTCAGGATCTAGAATAACCAGCTCCTTACGACACTGAAGGTTGGGGGGTTCAAAAGCACGTCACAGGCGCTGTACACAATGCACTGTGCAAGACCGCCCCTTGCGAGGTAGGACAGAATGATCACCCCTTCTCTCCCTCTCTGAAGCCCTCTCTCCTCCCCCCGCCCCACACCGCAGACCCACCTTCTGGTTGAAAGGCCACCGCAGGAGGGCATCGCTGGGTCCTTTCATCACCACGAAGAACAGGGAGAGGTGGGTGCCCCGCCCCGTGCCGTCCCCGTTGAGGTAGATGCGCAGGCACATCTTGTAGCCGTATTTGCTTGTGTAGAAGGCTGGAAGAGTCCCAAGGAGAAGAACGCAGAGCATCAGGAGGTGGACACGAACATGGGGGGCACCATGCCCCCCGAATCCTCCCTCCCTGTTATATGAAGCTGCCGGATGCAGAATTAGCCCAGCACTCTTCACAGGCAGGAGCACCCCAAGGCGGGGGACTCTCTTGCCTGCCTCGTTCCTGGCAGACTCCGAACACGCTGCACAAAATACGGCCAGAAGCAAATAGGCTCATTCAGAGCACATATTAAAAACAAAGATTAGAGGCCAGGGCATTCATAAACCTGACGACAGATGAGCAGTGACAGGCATCCCTTTCAAGCTCCTAGTCCTCATGGCGAAGTCAACAGGAGGGGCTGGGAGGGGCTGCCAGTGGCGAGAGAGGGACACTTCTCTGGCCCTCCCCCCTTGTGTGTGGGGGGGGAGAAACACAATTTGTGGCAGACCGCCGTCAGGACCACAGATCAGCATTTCCGTTGGCAGCCCAAGCATCTTGGGGTTCCCCCCTCTAAAGTTTCCAACAAGGAGCACCGGCTGATCACCCACATTTCAGGGTTGCCGGAAGCCCCGGGTGTAGAAAGGGCCCACCCCACCCCGCTCTATTTTTGGAGGCAACTTTGGCAAGGCCACCTGGAGAGAAGACGGCAGGCGAGCGGCCAGCGATCGCCTCCTGGCGCTTCCGGGCAAAGTCGGTGATCTTCCAGATGAAGACGCCATCATAGGAGGAGGCCTCCATCTCCTGGATGGTGCGCTCCATCTCAGCCAGGGCCAAGTCCTTCAGCGCAATGCTCCTCTCCAGCTGCCGGACCTGCAGCAGGAGAAAAAGCACGTTCGGCCTCCGAATACTCTCCTCTCTGGCCAATCACTCACCCACCCACCTCCGTCTTCAGCACTCACTTTCTTTCCCCTCCCTGGGGAAAATCCATTCCCAAGCTCACCTGAATGCCTGGCACTCCTTTGCCCTCCCCACACCCAGGGCTCTACACCTGCGTGTTCTGCACTACAAAAACACGGAATGCTGCAGCCTAAACAAACCCGGCAAAGAAAGCAGGATCTGCATGGGTTTTGCTTGCACCGATCAGGAGGAAGGCGACAGGATCGGGTGGGGCCCAAACGACAGAACCTGTAGTCGCCATGTCCTCCAGGATTCGACAGGTGTAGCAGCCTGCACGCTTCCAAGCACTCTTCTCAACCCAAAGGACTAGAAACTTGTTTTAAATTTAAGAGGAGCAGGCCAACGTGAAAGCTGACACTCTTGGGGAAAGGAGTCCAGCAGCTTTTTAGCAGAACAGCCAAGCAAACACGGTCTCACTCCTGACCTGACCGTAGTACAATCTCAAGTGCCAGGGAGCCCTGGGGCCTGGGAGTTTAACTGTGGCACCTAGACCAGGATATTCAGAGGTAGTAGTAGTTTAATAAAAACTTTATTCGTCCCAGGCAGCCCCGTTTCCAGGTTGTTTGAAAAGGGGGTGCAAAAGACAGGGCTGTTTACTATTCCCCTCCACAACGTCTGTCCTCAAATCCATTAGTTCTGCCAAGTGCCCACTGTCTGGCTCCTAAATTCTGGGGCTGGCTGCTGGGTTTTCTTCTTCTTCTTCTTCTTCAAAGAGGTTTCTGTCCAGGCCTGCCTCAGCAAGCCTTGCGAGGAGGGCCACCTGCATCATCCCTTCTGCTTTCCGCCCAGAGCCCAGCAACCCTGAGCACACCCTGCCATTCTATGGTTCGGCCCCGCCCTTGCACCCAGACAACAGGGAGCAAAAAGCTCAAGTCCAGACCTTACTGCTGAGCACCTCCATCTTCTCCTGGTCCAGCTGCAGCTGCCGGTGGCAGGCCTCTGCGGCCAGCGACACCCGCTCCACCTCGCGGTTCAGCACGCAGACGATGTTCTCGAAGGTGACGGTCTTCCTCTCCAGGGCCTCGCACTTGCCCAGCAGCTGCAAGGAGCCGGAGAGCTCCGACTCGGAGAGCAGAGGGTTGCCACCCAGCAGGCCGGAGCCGGACTCGGCCGACGGGAGGCCCGGCAGGGGCTGCAGCTTGTCCGACTCGGGCCCGAGGCTGAGCACAAAGCTCAGCAGCATGTACAGGTGCTCCCCTAGGCGCTTGCTTTCGTGCTCGGGGAGCTTCTCGTTCTCCACCTGTGCAAGAGGGAGAGACAGGCCCCATCACTTTTCTCTGCTAAGGTGGGGAAGAAGACTGGCTGCAGAGAGCCCCACTTAAAATGTCAACCGGGAGAGGCACAGAAGCCTCTTAGGGAGCTGCCACATACCGAGTCAGGCCCTTGGTCCATCTAGCTCAGGACTGTCTACACTGACTGGCAGCAGCTCTCCAAGGTTTCAAGCAGGGGTCATTCCCAGCCTGGCCTGGAGATGCTGCCAGGGAGGGAACCTGGGGCCTTCTGCATGCAAAGCAGAGGCTCTGCTAATAAGCTACAGCCCCCTCCCCAGGAGAAATATATTTTAGCTCTCACACGTAGTCACCCTTCCAAATGCAAACCAGGGCAGACCCTGCTAAGCAAAGGGGATTTGCTTCTTTATGTGGGTTAAACTAGCAGGCCATTAAAAACTTGTATAATTGAGCACAAAAGCAAAATTAGGACTGGTAACTTAAGAGGTCCTGTTGACATCACATTATCTGGAGTGTAACCACGGTGTGGATGATTTAAAGTTCTTTGCTATTGAAAAAATGTTTGCATCTGGCAAGAAAGGAATGGATCCAGGAATCAAGTTACCCCAAAGTGAAGCATTCTGGATTTCCCATTTGAACACCTTAGTCCCAGTATGGACTCAGTGAAAATTGGATTTCTCATCCTTTTTGTAAACAACAACAACAAATCTAGGTTTCTGGCATATGTCTATCAAATACAAATGCTGTAAGTCTTCAGAATCAGCATCCATCACCTTTAAATCTTCAGTTACAGAGTTATAACTTAGTATAACTTTTATACTGTGGACTGTATTCTCCTCACAAGTGTATCTTAATGAGGTACTATCTCAGGTCGAATCTTGGTTCCATTAGAAGTTGAGTTATATTGCTTCTTCTGTCCATAAAGAAGACCCACATCAACAGTGCTTGTTATACATTCTTTATTATGCAGTGGGGGGTCTTACTGCTTCTTGCACGTTTGGAAGCAGCCAGCTCCCGAATATCGGGTGCAGACGAACATGGTTTGGCCTCCTCTGACAGCAGCAGAGAGGAGGGCTTGCCTTCACCCCTTGCCTGTGGGCTCCCCAGAGGTGATCTGGTGGGTCACTGTGGGGAACAGGAGGCTGGACTAGACAGGCCGCCTTGGGCCTGATCCAGCAGGGCACTTCTGACATGACTCTGTCAGCTTTCTCTCTGGGAAATTTGCTTGGCCAGCGAACAAGGAGCTCTTTTGGCCAACTCTACGCTCCCATCCTCCCTCTTTGAAGAGAGGCATTTTCACGTTCGCTTCCCTCTGCCTCGGAGGCACGGCACACGCGCCAACTAGGGACAAGCACTTACCACCTCAGGGCAGCCGATGGGCTGGAACCGGCAGGGTGCTTTGCATTTGCTACAGGTCTTGACGTGGTCTTGAAACTGCAGAAGGGAGAGAAAGCAGCAGGCTAGGAAATGAAGAGCCAGACCCCTCCCCATCTAGCCGAGGGACACCCACAGAACGCTTCCTAGCCGACTCTGCTTCCATCGTGAAACTCCAGGTGTGTGTGTGTGGGGGGGGGGGGGGAATCAGCGACCAGACCCTGCCCAACTGAGCTTCTAAAGGTGGGTGCCTTGTGGGTGCACAGGCCATGCCTGGGGAAACTCACTCAGCCCCAGAGACCGGGAGGGGACCCATCCATGCTGCTTGGTGGTGGTGGTGGGGAGAAAGGTGCTAGAGAAGTGGTGGAATTTATGCTGTGGAATTTATGTAAGATAGGCAGTGTATCCAACAACAAAGATAAGAACAGTATAGTACATCCAGTGAAAGAACTATATATATACACACACACCAGCAGCACTGCGATAATCACACTGTTTCGAGTGTCTTTTTCAAGTATTAATGAAAGTTCATATATGGGAGGCTGCAGGATCTTCTCCTGTGATGTGACAATTCTCTTCAAAGGTTTCCAAAAGTCACATCACAGGAGAAGACCCTAAAATCACAGGAGACGATTTTAGTGATGTCCTGGGAAGAATATATGAACCTTCATTAATTCACTGGATACTGTTCTTATGTCTACATCTTTGTTGTTGGATACAATGCATAACTTATTTATCTATTTGCCTTATATGATTCACTCCTATCACCATGGAGAGGGGATGATTCTATTTTCAATATAATCTACATTTATATATTTACTGGGGCCATTGGTCTCTGTTAACATCATTGGATCCGTTAGTTTGCTTCTTGGATTCTCTTCTTCAGATCCTTTATGCCGTTTGTTTGGTGAGAGTTTGAGAACCCCGGCCTCCAAGCAAACATGACCTCAGCAGTTGTCACATCAGCCAGTGTCCCCTGTAAGGGATTCTCTGATGTTGTTGACTATGACTCCTATCATCCCCCGCTGCTATGGCCTTTGGCAGGGGATGATGGGAGTTGTGGTCAACAACTGGGAATCCATTATAAGGAACACAGACAGCAACCCAGCAAGGAAGGCCCGGATTGTCCCCATATTGTGGGGGGAGAGAGAGAGAGAGGGCAACAGAGGGTTAACGAAATGAGGTCCCTACCAGGGGGACTCGGAGCACCAGTCACATCCTCATCCCCTTGTGACAGCCCCAGGCCCCAACATGAGGAAGAGGAGGAAGCAGGGATCAGCTGTACTACTTGGAGGATCTCTTACAACAGACTGCAGACACACAACCCACCCACCCAACAACGCCCAGTTACCTTCTCTCTCGGGATCTTCTTCTTTCCGCAGCCATCACAGGTGAGAGGAAACTTTGGGCACACCTCGTCATGAGCCTGTCCCCAAAAACAAGGAGATCCTATAAGGATGTTCTTAAATACTGAAGCACAGACCCAGTCAAGTCGACAGAATACCAAACGCTGGAGACCGACAGGCGGGGAAAGACCACCACCTTCACACCTAGTTTGTGAGACCAGAAGCAACAGGACACCACTGGAGACTCAGTGATTGACCAGACAGACCTTGAGCCTAATCAGGGAAAGGAAGCCTCTCGTCCTCATAAACAGAGTTCTGTTCAGGATATATCCTCTATATTTGTCTGTCAACCAAGAATCGTTGTCAATTCTTTCCCAGTGATCCTACCTGCCACTGCGCTGAACTGGGTGCCTTCTAAGCACCCACTTCTATTGGCACTAAGATCTCTCAATTATTTTCAAAACGGATTTCCTGCCAGAAAAGGTCCAGAATCCCACAACTGAAAGGGGGTTGGGGGAGAAATGAAGTCATTTTGGCCTCCTCTTTTACACACCCACACCCACACCTATTCAGAGGGTAGATCAGGAGATGCCACCCAGGACTCTAAAAAAAATCTCCTCTGGGTTTGGATCCTACAGGCAGCCAGCTTATCAACATGGACACGGAATTTCAGAGCACTGAGACCACACACACACACACACACACACACACACACACACACACACACACACAGTTGCCTTGGTGACCCATGTCGCATCCCTCAAGATCTACTAGTCAATCAAGAAGGATCAACCAACTGAGAGATCTTGAGGGATTCCCCAGTGATTTGCAATAGATAGGCAAGGACTTCCGACGCCCAACAGGTTAACCACAAGGGGGGAAATGGATTCTCCTCTGGCCTTCGGCTAGTTCTCTGTCTCTCTACTGTGGCATCCCTCGCCTCTAAAATGTGAGCATGAACGGGTCGCCTTCGACCAGATCTCTGTGCAGTTCTGCAGGCCAGTTCTGAGAGTTCTGCATTTGAATCCCTGACCTGCAGAAGTGCTATCCCAGCATAGGGCACAGGTCAATAGCAATACTGAGCCATCTTTTTGAACCCAACACTGTCCCCTGCAGCTAGGCCTCTGCACCCCCTTAGTGGAACTTGGGGTCCTAGTAAACCAATATGGATTCTGCAAGCCAGACATCTCTCTGCTCTGGCTCCGGAGGAACCCCGCCCACCAGGACCAAGAACCGTAGTGATGGTGGTTTGCAGAGCGGATTATCCGGAGAGGCATCACTAGTCTGACATTCTGCGGGCTGTCTTCAACCGGCACAGGAAACTGAAAGGGCGAAATGATTAACCCCTAGGTTGTTTCCACTGCTTCGCGGGCGAAGAGCATCCAAGAGAAGGGTTGCCACTCGAGTGGCTTCGGACGGCAGAGTCTTCCCACTCCACCCACCCTGGACTTTCCGTTTCCTTTTCTAGTCACCTCTTCCCAGAGTACAAGCCTCATTTTGGCCAGGGGAAGAGAGCAGCCTTTAAAAAGGGCAGCCCACGCAGAGGAAGCCGCCAAGCCAGAACTCAGCCCACCAGCCACGGAAGGCTGCCTGCCCACGGCTCCCCACGTGTGCAGGGTTTTTTTGACCTCCGCTCTTTTCTTCAGTTCCAAATCTCGCCGCCGGTTGCTTGCTAAGCCACGTTGGGGCAGTGAAGCAGTGCAAATATTTGAAATTGTTCAAATATTTGAACAATGAGGCAGAGTTCCTGGGAGGAGGCTGCAACGCCTAACTGGTGAGCCACGGTTAGCGAGCCCTGCTCTGAAGGAACACAGGCAGCTGCCATATACTGAGTCAGACTAGCTCAGACTAGGTCTATCTAGCTCAGTATGGTCTTCACAGACTGGCAGCAGCTTCTCCAGGGTTTCAGGCGGGAGTCTCTCCCTCAGCCTTATCTTGGAGATGCTGCCAGGGAGGGAACTGGGAACTTTCTGCTCTTCCCAGAGCGGCCCCATTAACCCCTGAGGGGGATGTCTTATAGTGCTCAGAATTCTGGTCTCCCATTCATATGCAACCAGGGTGGGTCCTGCTTAGCTAAGGGGACCAGGCATGCTTGCTGCCACAAGACTAGCTCTCCTGCTGGGCCAAACACCGCTCTCGTCCAGAGACTTCTGCCCACTCTTGCCTCTATCCTCCTTCAAAACAGAGATCCTCCTAGCGAGAGACCAGGCCGTTAAACAGCCCCTGAAGCAAAACACAATCCCGAGAGGTTTCTCCCAGCCAACCAGAACTGAATACAAATCCTACAAGCCTCAAACCGAAACCAAACTCCTCGAGAGATACCCAGTTCAAAACAAGTGGCTCACTCAGCCCTCCACGGCATGGGAAACCGCTTCCTGTTTGTTATCTGGTTGTACTCTGTGCTTGTAAAGCCCTTTGCAACATACAGAAATAAACCGTTTCAAAAATAATAAACGTTTTTCTCTCACACACACACACACCCCTCAAGTACACCATCATACAGGAAAGCCTGCCTTTCAAGACACTATACTTTGCGTGTAGAATTAGATAAATGAATGCAATTTGAATGTAAAAGCTATTGTAAAATCCAATAAAATTTAAAATGCAAAAGAGAGAGAGAGAGAGAGACAGACAGACAGACAGACTATACTTTGCTACGGCTGCTGCTTGGTGTTTTATGTATTATTATTCTTTATAGTGGGTTATTAAATTTTTAAATGGAGATTTTATATATATTATCTACACTTTTGTATCTTAATTATGCAGAGTTTTAAATTTTGAGGTCATCTGTGCCTTTGTATTTTAATTATTTTATTTATTTTTGCATTTATATGCCGCTTTTCAGGTGAACCTCCCAAAACGGTCTACTAAGAACCTAAATAAAAGGACAATACATCGAGCCACACAGACATTTTCACATGGGCTGTCTTCTCCCCTCCCCTCCGAGCAAGAGTGGGGGGGGGCACTTAAGCTGGGACCAAGGACCTGGAAGGCAGCACCTCTTCAGCCTGTCTCTCTTTCTTCTCCCAATTATGCATTGTTTTAATTATACCGTCAACCGCTTTGAGCTTATTTTAATGAAAAGCAGTATATAAATCCAATCAATCGGCACTGTCTAAATCTGGAAAACGGCAACAACAAATCACGTCTGATGTAAAGAAAGCAAGCCGCCTTTTAAAATTAATTGCGGGACTTGGATTAATTCGGTGGTGGGAGGCCGAATCCTGCCCTTCTCCCACACGCCCCTGTTCACCAGATGGTCTGTTCTGGCCTAGTCTGACCCTTGCTGCGGCAGAAGCGTGTCCCAAGATGGCGGCCACTCCAAGATGGCGGCCGCCCGAAGTCCTGGGCTCATGGAGCGCCGGGGAGCAGCTCCGGTGCGTACCTTGATGTCAGGGAAGTAGCAAAGGACTTTGCAGTATTTGCAGTTGAGGCTCCTCTTGGGACACTCCCGCTCCGCGTGGTGCTCCTTCTCATTCAGTCTGACCATCGCCTGGCACGCGGGGCAGGCCACTAGCATGAAGGGGCAGCTGGCCTCGTGGCAGCTCTGTGGTAAAAGGAGCAGCACACTTCAGTACAGCTAGACAAAGAAAAGGAGAGCTGCATCAGGCTGGTACGCGGCCACTGGCCCGGTCGCCCGCGGCAAGGAGGAACCGCCCAGGGGTGGCCAAGGCGGGCAGCCTTTTCAGATGGGAAGGGGCTTTTTCCCCCCTCCCCAAGCCACCAAGGTGGCTCCGGCCAAGGCCTGCCTGACTCAAGTCTGCAAGCACAAGAGACGTTTTCAAGGGCTGGTCTTTTATGCACAGGGATGTTGAGGACATTACTAGTAGTAGTAGTAGTAGTAGTATTTATATGCTGCTTTTCAACGTGGCACAGCGGGGAAATGCTTGACTAACAGGAAGAAGGTTGCTTGTCAGAATCCCCACTGGTACTATGTCGGGCAGCAGCAATATAGGAAGAAGCTGAAAGGCATCATCTCATACTATGCAGGAGGAGGCAATGGGAAACCCCTCCTGTATTCTACCAAAGACAACCACCGGGCTCTGTGGTTGCCAGGAGTCGAAATCGACTCAATGGCACAACTTTAGCTTTACTTTCAACCAAAGTTCCCAAAGCAGTTTACATAGAAAAGAATAAATAAGATGGCTCCTCTGTCCCCAAGGGGCTCACAGTCTAAAAAGAAATATGGCAGGTACCAGCAACAGCCACTGGAGGGATGCTGTGCTGGGGTTGGATTGGGCCAGTTGCTCTCCCCCTGCTAAATAAAGAGAATCGCCACTTTAAGAGGTGCCTCTTGGCCGAGTCCAGAGGGGTTTGGGTTTCCTTAGCTGTCAGCAGCCAGATCAGGGCCACAACCTCCAGATGAAGGGGGGCCAGATCCCCAAATGTTCCACTTTCATTAAATGCAAAAGGCTGACCTTGGTTCCTTTTGTCTGTGAAGTTGTGTGGTTGGTTGGTTTTTTGGGGGGGGGGGGGCGGGGGGATGCCTAGGCAGAATTCAACCCAGCTGCTCATAAAGAAATATAGTTCCTCCTGCCTCTTAGCGTTCTGTCCAAGGACTGAAGGTGGCGGAAAACGGCCCTGGTCCACCATTTCCCCCACTTTTGCAGGAGTGTTGTAATTTCACTACTATTTAGGGCCGTGAAAGAACCTTGAAGGTCTCAAAGCAAGCTGTCTTCACATCCCGGCTGTTCCGCAAAGCAGTCCCACTCCTTCGGCCCCCTCTGCCACAACCCTCTATGGGTCAGTTTGTGGTAGATCAGTGGGGCTCCTCTGTAGGGAGGCGGGAAAGCAGTGGGGGGCCTTTGCAAAATGGTCCCACCACCACCAGAAAAGTCAGGCACAAGATCCAGACCTTTTCCCCACTGAGATTTGAGAGGATACAGGACTGACCTAAAATCCGAACACACCATTTTGTAGACCAGGGCTGGGCAAACCGGGCCCTCCGGCTCTTGCTGGGGGCTGTGCGGCAGCCGGAGGGCCCAGTTTGCCCATCCCGGATGTATAGGCTGGCTCCGCTGCTCCGACCGGCAGCGGCTTCCCAAGTCCTCATACAGAGAGGAGACGTTCCCGACCGGAGCCCCTTCCGAAGACAAAGCCACAGCCTCTCCACACACGCAGCCCCTTTAACAGGGTCTGCCTCTCGCTCCAGCTACTCCGACGGGCAGCGGCTCTGCGGGATTTCAGCCTCAGGAGTCCTACCCAGCCCTGCCTGGCAAGGCTGCCGGGAATTGAACCTGGGACCTTCGGAATGCAAAGCAGGGGCTCTCCCGCTGAGCTGCGGGCTCTCCCTCCTGAAGAGCCCGTCTTTCCACTTGCTGTGTGTGCTTTGCACCGAGGCGAGGCAGGGGGTCCTTTGCAGGGCCAATGCTGACCCCGTGCCGTTACGTTGGCTTTAAGAGAGGAGGGCTGGAGGGGGAGAGAGGAGAAGAGAGGAGAAGAGAGGAGAGAGCAGCCCCCACAGAAGCTGCCGGCGGCAAGGATCACCTTTGGTTTCCTACTTGCTGTAGGTGTCTTGCTGGGGCTTTCCAGCCGCCCACTTGCATGTCTGAAACCTACCAAAACCAAACTCCCCCACGGCTGATTTTTATCAGCCGAGGCGATTAGGAACTCTGCTTGGCGACGCCCCAAAGCAGAGGCTGCTGCTCAGAGAGGAGGAGGTTTCAGCCTGGCTCACACACACCCAAGGAGACCAGCTCAAAAGGGGCCTCATCCAACCAGAAAAACGTCTTGCCTCTGAGGCTGGAGCCGTCAAGACTAGTAGCTAGTCATCGCAACCTTTTATGGGTTGGCTCCTTCTACATGAACCTGTCTGCACCCTAAAATCCATGTCTGAGTCCCCAGCTGGCCATTTCAATGGGGGCACCCCACTTCTCCAGTGCCCCCCTCTCCCTGCACCGGCTTCCTGCTTGGTGCCGAGTCAGATTGGTTGGGGCCGAAAACCTTTTTATTTGCTCAGGCCTTCAAAGACGTCCCCCACTCACTCCAATTCTGTTTGGAGGCATCATTTTTAAAACACTGGGTCTTGATTAATTGTTCACAACTTTTGGGGGGGAGGGATTTTCCCTCCTTCAAGACGGAATTTACAAATCCCAAACTGTCAGTGGACAAATATCAACCTCCACACGGACTGCAAACGGGCACAGATCAAGGGCTGCGGCACAGAACAGCAAGAGCTCCAGCCGAGGTCTTTGTTTTTAAATGCAACCCCGTCTCTCAGTTCCTCATTGAGCCAAGAACGTGTCCATCCCAAGAGCGAGGGGGAGAACTTTTACTGCTTCAGTTTTAAGCACGCACAACCTAGTGAGCGAGGGACGGGGATGTAGCCGCCCACTGCATCCAAGAGTTACAGAGGGGGCAGGCGGGTGGGGGGGAGAACAAAACAAAAACAGCGCACATGGAGAACATCTCTGAGCCTACATTAAAGCCTCTGGACATATCAGGAGGCTTCCCACAGCCGTAGAGAGGCCTCCTGGGGTTTCAAGAGAGCTCATGTGCTTCCCTTTGGCCCCCTCCCTGCAAAGTGAAAGCAAAAGCGGACCCAGACTCGGAGGCTCAGGCCGGAGGGGCAGGCTGGGGCCCACTTCCTCTTGCCTCCCACCCCTATCGGGTGTCAGGGCAGGGAGAGCGAGCGAGCGAGCGCTCCAGGTCTCCGGACACAGAAGTGGTTTCTTCCTTATGCACTCAGGACAGCCTCTCGGGCTGAATGATGAACAAGCTTTTAGGGACTTTCCAAGAGGCAGCGTCTGAGAAAGGCTCTGCCAGGGACTTTCCGAAGCCGGGAAGCTGACGCCCAAAGCAATGCAGCAGGCCGCCAGCTGCAGACGGGGCCAAAGCCAGCTCGGCTGGAGAGGAACCAAAGGCAGAAGAGAAGACAGGTCGAGCGGAGCGTGGCATTTACCCCACACCAACTGAAGAGGGGCCTCCCCGCTTGGTTCTTTTCCTCCATACAAGGGGGAAGGGAGCCCTCTCATTCCAGAGCCCCTTTCAGGTCCCCGTTGATTCTGGAAACCTAGCTGTTCTCATGCCCTCCACTGGTATGGAGGAGAGCTGGTCTTGTGGCAGCCAGCATGAATCGTCCCCTTTGCTATGCAGGGTCTACCTTGGTTTTCAACGGAATGGGAGACTCCATGTGTGAGCACTGTGAGAGATTCCCCTGAGGGGGATGGAGCCAGAGCTCTGGGAAAAGCACCAGCCTGCTTGCCTGCAGAAGGTTCCCAGTCCCCTCCCTGGCAGCATCTCCAAGAGAGGGCCGAGAGAGACTCCTGCCTACAGCCCTGGAAAAGCCATTGCCCATCTGTGTAGGTGATGCTGAGCTAGATGGACCAAGGGTCTGACTCAGTAGAAGGCAGCAGCTTCCTATGTTCCTACGTACTGCCTACTATGGATTGGGTTAGCAGCACAGAGAAGCCCACACCTGCTAGAACAGACCAAAAGTGACCCACCAGAGGCCCCTGGGAAGCCCACAAGCGGGGGGAAAGATGCCACCTGCTGCAGAACATCCCTCCAGCAACTGGCAGCCCGCAGTAGACTGCCCCTGAACGCAGAAGTTCCATTCAGCTGTAACAGCCACTGAGAAGACTTTTCCAGCTCCATGGCTTGTTTGGGCCCCTTTTAAAGCCAACTAATTGGGAGCAGCAGATTCCATAAATGAGAGGTTCTCGATCTTGGGTTCCCAGATGGTGTTGGATGGCCAGGGGATGATGGTGGTTGTTATCCATGGGAACATAAGAAGCTGGCCTTATAACAAGTCAGACGACTGGTCCAGACAGCTCAGTATTGCCGACACCGACTGGCAGCGGCTCTCCAAAGCATCCCACCTGGAGATGCTGCTGCCAGGGAATGAACCTGGGACCTTCTGCATGCCAAGCAGAGCAGAACTACCATTCTGCTTTTCCTCCATATTCTCCCACTGAGCTCTGGCCCCATCTCCTGAGGGGAATATCTTGCAGGGCTCACACGTAGTCACCCCTCCAAATGCAAACCAGAACAGACCCTGCTTGGCAAAGGGGGCCATTCCTGCTCACTACCCCAAGGCCAGCTCTCCTCTCATCCAACATCTGGGGACCCAAGTTCGAGGGACCACTTCCATAAGTTAATTCTCCACTGTGTGAAAAACGTCAATCACATTTCCTGACTCTCCAGATCAATTTCAGTGGGTGCGCCAGAGAAATGGAGCCCAACTTCTCTCCGTTCCATTTCTTCTCCACGCGCCACACGTTTTCCAGACTCCCACCATGTCCCCTGTTCAATGCCTTTTGCCTAGATTAACGAGTCCAAATGCTTTCGATTGTCCTCATGGGGATGGTGCTCCAGCCTCCTGATCACCAAACCGAGGGCCTTCGACACACCAACTCAGAGCCTGAGCTACACCCTCTCCCCGAGGGAGGAGTCACCCCATCCGTCCTGACCCTGGCTCTGCCGCCTCTCGCTGGACGCCCTTTCCCAGGACCCTCAGGGACCGACTTGAGAGCAAAGGAACCACCTTCCCGTGAGGGAGGGCCATCTTCATATGCCAATATGACTCTCAAAAGAGAAAACGATAAATTGGGCATTTAAGGAGTCAGGACGGTGGCGAATGCACTGCAAACTGCAGACATCACACAGAGCATTTGCCACACACACACACACCAACTCACACAGCACAACGGTAGCTCTCTCAGCCTCCCACAGACACAACAAAGACCCAAAATGTTCAAGCAGTCATCAGCAAGGAAACACAACGTTTACAGTCAGGTTAGGAGGAGAAAAACACAGGACCTGGCATACTCTGTGCTAAAGACATTCGTAAAATGCAACATCCAAGTCACCCAAGTTCTGCACCTGGAAAAGCTGGATTCCACCACTTGCATCCATGATGCAAATTAAAACACACATGGAAAATTGCCTCTTAGTTTGAGTAGCTGATGCGGCTTCTGCTAGACATGGAGAGAGCAAAGAGCTCTGGGGTGTCTTTGAACTACTGGAAACCTTTATCAGATGCTCCTCTGGCTCCCAAGATCTCAGCAAACTTCGCTCACATTTCTCAAGCGCATCTTCGGTCAAAAGAACTAGAAACTTGGCAATATTTTAAAACCAAAGAAAATCCCCAGATTCATATGAAGCTGAATTCTACAGCCAAGACTACATTCTGTGCTTTTTAAAAATAGACATCCACAGAGCGCTTGCACACACGGGGCTCTGGGTAAACAGTCCGTCCTGAGTCACTTTGTCAGCTCACACCCTCCGTTAGAAGGAAAGAGGAAGCAGAAAGATGAGTATGATCCTTACCTCATATTCTTTGATCGTCCCTTTCCACGTGCAACCCTCATTGACACAGATCGCCAGAAGACTCTCCACTTCCCGTCGGGCTGCATTGTCTGGGAACGTCTCAAAAGGGGACACAAAAGAGAAACAAATTTATATATACACGCACACTAGTAAGATGGCCTTGCAGTTTGCAAGCATCCCTCCTGTAGCACGCAGCGGCTGTGTGCACGCTCCCTTGCCTATGGGCGAGCTGATGACCAGAAGAGCTACTTGGTTTTGAGCAAGTAAGAGTGTCGCTGCTCAGAACCCCTGAAAGGACAAACATGAGGAGACTGAATAGAACCGACAGACAACGAGATCTAATGCAATTGGTTTGTGTGTGCATTACGATTTCTTTAGCAAGTATCGTGGAAATCTGACATGGATAGAAATCCGGTGAACTGACACAATATAGAGTGTCTGTTTCTTCATCCTTCTGTGAATGCCCGAACTTCCTGTCTGTAAGAGTCCCCCCCTCCAAAACTGCCAAAGTTTGTCAGAAGGCATTATTTCCCATGCTTTTCCAATGGGAGAGTCTTTCTTCATTTTCCGGGAAGCTAATGTTTTTTTCTGGGGGGGTGGGGGTGGGGGTGATTCTTCTTGTAGTGTGGGTGAAGTCTGGAACCTATCTGCCAAACGTCACGTTTTATATTGCGTAGTGTGATCTGGGAATTTCATGCCAGTGGATACGTAAGTGAGGCCCAAGCAGTGATAGAGAGAAAAAGATACACACAGCCAAAGAAGTGTTTAAGGAATGAGAAAACGGTTTCTTCTGGTGATGGCAAACTGGCAGGGGTGGGTGGAAAGATTCCCCACAACCTCTGGATGTTCCCAAACGTGTTATGCCAACGCCTGACCCAGTTCCTGCCACGTTTGGGTTGGGGGCCCAAGACAGAGGCTGCGGTACTGAGAAGAGGAGCCCTCTTGACCCGGAAGCTTTTATATGGGCCAGTACCTGACCCACTCTCACCTATGGGCATGACACAGGCTCCCTGCAGCTCTCCCCTTGGGCAGGAGCAAAGCCAGGCTGGGAGTGAGTCAGCTAAGCCCCCACTCTAACATCCCAGGTTCAGGACCTGCTGCGGGCTCGAGCCCTGACTTTTGGCGAAGCAGGATTAGAATAACTGGCAGAGTAGGGCCTAGCAATGCCAGTTAGACCAGCAGAGTCGGCTCTCTTAAGGAGCTGCTGGGGTGAAGCCAAGAAGGCCCAAGTTCACATCTGCCATGAACTCACTAGGATGCCCCAGGGCAAGGCTATCGTCTTGCCAACTGGGCAAAGGGGCGCCTTTTTAACGCAGCGATTCTCTTTGTTTCACAAGGGGAGAGCAACTGGCCCTATCCACCCCCAGCATAGCATCCCTCCAGTGGCTGTTTCTGGTGTCTACCTTATGTTCCTTTTCAGATTGCCATTCGGTTTGTTTGTTTATTACTTCTCTATGTAAACCGCTTTGGAAACTTTTGTTGAACAGCAGTATATAAATATTTGTCCATCGCTGTTGCTGTTATCAGCCTCAGCCCCTTTCCCGTTTGTCAAACAGAGACCACACCAAGACTGACAGGGACTATACCAAGACAGTGTGGCATAATGGGTAGCGTACTGAGCTATACTTGGACTCCACTACTTACTCGATCGGCTTTGGGGGCGATCTACGGACTCCTGGCAACCCAGCAAGGGGGCAATCAGTACTTCATGCCACTTTCCAGAAAGGCTTTCTTAGCCAGCCTTATCTGCCCAGACTTCCTCACTAACCCGGGAAGCCTGACAAAGGAGGAAGCATCCTCCTGGAATTGCCTCCAACCCCTCCAACCTTCCTCCCTCTGGTCACGCTGAGGAGCGAGATTCTGCCATTCTGCCAGGAGCCCTGAGGTCCCTTCATCCAGATCAGGTGATATGAGCCTTTGCCCCTCCTTGGGCCTGAAACCTCTCTCAGCTCCCCTTTCCTTAAATCCAACCCCCTCCTCTAAAAGCCTCTTTCTCTTGCCCGCCTGGGAACTTACACAATTAGGACTCTAAGCTAAAATGCCTCACTGTGGTAGCAAGCATGACTTGTCCCCTTAGCTAAGCAGGGTCTGCCCTGGTTGCATTTGAAAGGGAGACTTGATGTGTGAGCACTGGAAGAGATTCCCCTTAGGGAATGGAGCCGCTCTGGGAAGAGCATCTAGGCTCCAGGTTCCCTCCCTGGCAGCATCTCCAAGATAAGGCTGAGAGAGATTCCTGCCTGCAACCTTGGAGAAGCTGCTGCCAGTCTGTGTAGACAATACTGAGCGAGATGGACCTATGGTCTGACTCAGTATATGGCAGATTCCTATGTTCTTATGTTCCTATTTTTCACTTCATTTCATTTTTCAGATTTATATCCCACTCTTCCTCCGAGGAGCTCAGAGTGGAGTATATGCTTATTTTTATCCTCACAACAACCCTGTGAGGTAGGTTAGGCTGAGAGATACATGACTGGCCCAGAGTCACCCAGTGAGTTTCATGGTCGAATGGGGATTCGAACTCAGGTCTTCCCGGTCCTAATCAAACACTCTAACCACTACGCTATGCAATATTAATATTGCCCTAACCACATCTCTCTTTTCTTTGTACCTCTCCCTACAATAAATATTTTTATTTTTGAAACTTAAATCTTGTCTCAGCCCAGTCATTTCTTGAGTCCAAATGTTTGCACAAATTAAAACTGACGTAGAGCTGCCCCTTTAAGAGTTAATTCCCCCACAAAGCCCGAACATTGGGGTGCTGACCAAATACCCCTGGAGCAGTTCTATGAACACTTACCGAGTTGCTTTCCAAGATGGAAACCCCTGGTTCGTATATCCCTTCCTGGATACAGGCTGCGCACTTCTGAGGCCCCGAGCTGAGAAGGAAAGGAAAGCGGTCACAACAGCAAAACAGCAAAACAGCTTCAAGGTGAACCTCGTGGTCAGAGCCATGCCAACTGCAGAGTCTGGAACACTACGCCTAGGAACAAGTTAGCCTCATATACACAATTGTGGGAAGGAAAAGGCACATTCAAATGAGATATTTCTTCAGGAGTTAAATTCACAGACACTCAGCTGGGACTGAAGCACAGCTGAAGAGAATGTTAGGCAATAAATACTTCCTGGTTATGAACTCTTTCGGGCCTTCAGCTGCTGACCTTTGTGGTTACATGACATTTGTCTGGAGAGAAAAACCAAAGAAAAGCCCTGCTGAATCAGGCCCAAGGCCTATCTAGTCCAGCCTCCTGTTTCCCACCGTGGCCCACAGGCAAGAGATGAAGGCCTGACCCCTCTCCTGCTGTTGCTCCCGAAACTGGTATTGAGAGGAATCTTGCCTCTGAGGCTGAACATGACCTATAGCCTCCAGACTAAGACAGCCGGTCTTGTGGTAGCAAGCATGACTTGTCCCCCTACCTAAGCAGGGTCCACCCTGGTTGCATATGAATGGGAGACTAGAAGTGTGAGCACTGAAAGATTTTCCCCTTTAGGGGATGGAGCCTCTCTGGGAAGAGCATCTAGGTTCCAAGTTCCCTCCTTGGCAGCTTCTCCAAGATAAGGCTGGGACAGATTCCTGCCTGCAACCTTGGAGAAGCCACTGCCAGTCTGGGTAGACAATACTGAACTAGACGGACCTATGGTCTGACTCAGGATATGGCAACTTCCTATGTTCCACTAATAGACCTGTCCTCCATGAATTTATCTAAACCTCTCTTAGGGGTTTTCTGTTTCTCTGCAGTGTGTACATATAATTTTATAACAAAGTCGATAACAAAAAAGGAAATGGGTTCCCCACCACTTGTGTGCGTAAGCCAGGCCTTGCTCAATCCAAAGCCAAAGCACAGTTACCGTATTATTTTCTTCAGGCAGCAGGAGCAGTAGCGGTGCCCACATTGGGCCTGGAACGGACGCCTCAGAATATTCTTGCACTCTGAGCACAGGTATTTGATCTCCAGTTGGGACCCCAGAATCTCCTTTGGAAACCCCGGCTGGTTGACGTCCAGAGAGCCGGGGGGAGTCGAGTTGGCTGCGGCCATGTGAACGTCCACGTGGCTGTCAAGGCCCTAGAAGAGAACGCCATGCTTTGGGTCGACATTTAAGCTCTGTTTTTAAAAAAAACAAAGACAAAGACGGACACAAGGTTTATCTGCAGGCGACCTTGACCACATCCCACACAAGGTGCGTGTTTAGGACTCCACAGAGATCTGCCAACAGCTCATGCCACGTTCCCGCAACTGAGGCAACAGAAAGCGTTGAGGCGTTGCCCGGCGGTGTCACCGCAGGAGTGCCAAAATCACCATCTGGGGAAGGCTGCCATTCCCGAAGGCAAGCAAGCGGAGGCCCGCAAGGCTCCGAAGTTCAGTTGTCTGGCCAGACCAGCTCAAATCACTGAACTTGTTGCCAAGGGAGGCATTTAGGGGGCTGGGTCCAAAAAGCTCAGAGGCAATCCCAGCTTCCAACAGCTTAGCACAGCCCTCCTCAGACTCATCTCCACCTGCGGTGGAATCTGGAGTGAGCTGGATAAGACCAAAGCCCCCAGCACGATCTTAGAGCCCAGCTCTCATCCACTTGCCCTGCCCGGATCGTGATGGAACTTGGAATGCCCTGATGATGGCCAGGAAACAGCTGACTGGTGTCACGGGACTCCTCCAAGACGGCTGTGTACAGCTCAGACCAAAGACCAACCATCAAATCCAGGACTGCTCAACTTCGGCCCTCCAGCTTTTTTTTTTTTTTTTGACTAAAACCCCCATAATCCCCAGCCACAGTGGCCAATAACCAGGGATTATGGGAGTTGTAGGCCAACATCTGCTGGAGGGCCGAAGTTGAGCACCCGTGCCCTAGGGACATCCTTGTGGTCAATGATGTTCATTCGTGGTTTCTTCACCATCTTGGCTGCCCATACTGTTGACCCAGAAACTTTCCCTGTTAAAGAAACAGGCACGCCTGTGGTCATGTCCTTTAAGGATGCCCGTCAAAACCGACTGTGTTTTTCTGCAGCTCACTGTTCTAATCCAGGGATTAGGCTATCCATCTGAAGCAATTGCTATTGTCCAAAGTGTGTTCGCTGACGTAACAGATGGGATGACTCCAACTACTATTCCCTTCTTTACATTATCCATCTTTTTCTTTTTTCTTTTAGATCACTTATCAGAGCAGCAAAGAAAAATGAGGGGCAGAGGAGGTGGGAGAGGCTGAGCACCGGGGTCTGGCCCATGCCGGATAATACAGGGAAGCGGTTCTTTTAATCTCTCTGTTGCTTAGACATTTGCAGGCTGTGCCTTCCCGACATCTGCTGTGCAAGGGCAGAAACCAGTACACTGACCAAGCCATTTCCTACTTTGCTGACTTAATAAGGTGGATGGACTCACTTATGGCAGCCATGAATGCACCACTGAGTGACCTTAAAGGCCAAGTGGAAGACAGATCATTCTGGAGAGAATCTATCTATGTGGTTGCTAAGAGTCGACACTGACCTGACAGCATTTAATCAGTCAATCAATCAATCAATCAATCAGGTCACATGGCTGCACAGAAGAATGCACATGTTGCATGCGAATAGGAACACAGAAAGCTGCCCTATACCAAGTCAGGCTATTGGTCCATCTAACTCAGTATTGCCTATCCCGGGACTACTCAACTTCGGCTCACCAGCTGTTTCTGGACTACAGCTCCCAGAATCCCCAGCCACAGTGGCCAATGGTGAGGGATGACAGGAGTTGTAGGCCAACATCTGCAGGAGGGCAGAAGTTGAGCACCCTGGTCTACACTGACTGGCAGTGGTTCTCTGAGGTTGCAGGCAGGAGTCTCTCTCTCAATCCAACCTGGAGATGCTGCCAGGGAGTGAACTTGGGACCTTCTGCATGCAAAGCAGAAGCTCTACCACTGAGCTAGATTCAGCCCCTCGCTGAATCTAAAGAATTTCAAGTAGCAGGTCTCTGTCCGAGAACCACAGAGCATCTCCCTAGAGAGTCAGTCAGGGTGGACAGGTAAAATGTGCTCTCTATCTCTTGACAACAGACTTTTACATCCCAGAGGGATAGCCACAAGCAACAGAGGCTTGGAGCATCTTAGAGAGACCAGTACATTTATTGTAGTGTCTGCTTTCAAGGACTAAAGCCTACTGAAGAGAGGGCTATACTGCCAAGTGGCCTTACAGAGTCATCGTGAAATTTGTTGAGACATGCAACACTCTGAATGCTTGCAATGCACCATATAAAATATTATCACCTGCCTCTCCATGGCTGACAAATAGCACATTTCCCATGTCGCTCAACCAATAGTACTATGGATTCCAAAAGCTTGCATGCTTCCACAGCAGGGAATATCGCTTTAGCAATACCATCTCTTATTCTATTAGCAGAACCACAATCAATCAATAATCTATGCAACCAAGATTAACCTGCCGTCCCATTCTACCTTATGGAAGGGTTCTGTGTGACTCAGAAGCGTATACACCAAACAACATGGTCCATTACACACAATTTAGATCACAGAATCCAGAGACCAAACTCACCAGTTTATGCCCAATGCCTA